>NC_064648.1:29781872-30414190 GCF_023864345.2 Schistocerca serialis cubense
ATGGCAAGCCGTTCCACAGGACTACATCCAGCATCTCTACGATCGTCTCCATGGGAGAATAGCAGCCTGCATTGCTGCGAAAGGTGGATATACACTGTACTAGTGCCGACATTGTGCATGCTCTGTTGCCTGTGTCTATGTGCCTGTGGTTCTGTCAGTGTGATCATGTGATGTATCTGACCCCAGGAATGTGTCAATAAAGTTTCCCCTTCCTGGGACAATGAATTCACGGTGTTCTTATTTCAATTTCCAGGAGTGTATATCATTTTGAAGAGAACCCCTGAAATTTTTTTTTCATGTATACCTCCACAGCATGCATCTACATCTACATCTACATACATACTCCGCAATCCACCATACGGTGCGTGGCGGAGGGTACCTCGTACCACAACTAGCATCTTCTCTCCTAGTTCCACTCCCAAACACAACGAGGGGAAAATGACTGCCTATATGCCTCTGTACGAGCCCTAATGACTCTTATGTTATCTTTGTCGTCTTTCCGCGAAATGTAAGTTGGCGGCAGTAAAATTGTACTGCAGTCGGCCTCAAATGCTGGTTCTCTGAATTTCCTCAGTAGCGATTCACGAAAAGAACGCCTCCTTTCCTCCAGAGACTCCCACCCGAGTTCCTGAAGCATTTCCGTAACGCGTGATGACCAGACCTACCAGTAACAAATCTAGCTGCCCGCCTCTGAATTGCTTCTATGTCCTCCCTCAATCCGACCTGATACGGATCCCAAACGCTCGAGCAGTACTCAAGAATAGGTCGTGTTAGTGTTTTATAAGCGGTCTCCTTTACAGATGAACCACATCGTCCCAAAATTCTACCAATGAACCGAAGACGACTATCCGCTTTCCCCAGATGCTTGTCCCACTTCATATCGCTCTGCAATGCTACGCCCAAATATTTAATCCACGTGACTGTGTCAAGCGCTACACTACTAATGGAGTATTCAAATATTACGGGATTCTGTTTCCTATTCATCTGCATTAAGTAGCATTTATCTATATTTAGAGTTAGCTGCCATTCTTTACACCAATCACATATCCTGTCCAAGTCATTATGTATCCTTCTACAGTCACTCAACGACGACGCCTTCCCGTACACCACAATATGATCAGCAAACAGCCGCACATTGCTACCCACCCTATCCAAAAGATCATTTATGTAGATAGGAAACAACAGCGGACCTACCACACTTCCCTGGGGCACTCCAGATGATACCCTCACCTCCGATGAACACTCACCATCGGGGACAACGTACTGGGTTCTATTACTTAAGAAGTCTTCGAGCCATACACATACTTGGGAACCAATCCCATATGCCCGTACCTTAGTTAGGAGTCTGCAGTGGCGGACCGAGCATAGTTTGGTAATTGGCCGACAGTCAGCGCTAGTCGCAAACATCGCGAGTTCAGGTGCAGAGCGGCCTTTCTGTGTATTGGAGTTCGACGAAAACAAGTCTGCTACAGCTGTTCAACGGATGTTTGGTACCAGATACGGTAAGAAGTCACCAACAAGGAAGGCCATTTACCACTGGCACGACAAATTCGTTATGACGGGTTGCTTGTGCCCGGCAAAGAGAAACGGACGTCCCATTGTGAGTGAAGTGAATATGGAATGCGTACGAGAGACATTCATAAGGAGTCAAAGAAATCAGTGCGTCGTGTATCCCGTGAACTCGAAATGGCTCCAACGACAGTGTGGGAAGTCCTGCGACAGAAGCTGTCTGAGAAACCATTCAAATCTGAGTTAGTGCAGAAGCTCAATGGGGACGACAAAGGCAAGGGTTTCGAGTTTTGTTTGCAGTGGATGGGGATGGCATGGTTGATCGCTTAACTTTCCACACTAATGGGAAAGCGAACAGGCATAATTGTCGAATGTGGGGTGTAAACAATCCACACAAATGCGTTGAATTTGAGCGTGATTCCCCAAAGTAAATGTTTTGTTTTTTTTACCCTGTCATGTCGAATATTGTATGGGCCATTCTTCTTCGCCAGGAGCACTGTCACTAGATATTCCTACTGGCGGCAATGGCTGATACCGTGATACAGTTGCTGAAAGGTTCAAAGAAAACTTGAGTTTGATTTCAAACACGTACCCGAATTATACGATAATAGTTGGTGGTGACTTTAATTTACCCTCGATATGTTGGCGAAAATACATGTTTAATTCCGGAGGTACGCATAACGCATTCTCTGACAATTATCTCGAGCAATTAGTTCATGAGCCCACGCGAATAGTAAACGGTTGTGAAAACCTCTTAGCAACAAATAATCCTGAGTTAGTAACGAGCATCAAAACCGATTCAGGGATTAGTGAACACAGGGCTGTCGTAGGGAGATTGAATATTGTGATCCCCAAATCCTCGAAAAATAAGCGAAAAATATACCTATTCAAAAAAGCAGATAATAATTCAGTTGACGCCTTCGTAAGAGACAATCTCCACTCATTCAAATTAATAATATAAGTGTAGACCAAATGTGGCTTGAATTCAAAGAAATAGATTTATACCAAATAAATTAATAAACGACGGAGCTGATCCTCCTTGGTACACAAAACGGGTTAGAACACTGTTGCAGAAACAACGAAACAAACATGCCAAGTTTAAACACACGCAAAATCCCCAAGATTGGCGATCTTTTACAGAAGCTCGAAATTCAGGGCGGACTTCAATGCGAAATGCTTATAACAGTTTTCACAACGAAACTTTGTCTCGAAACCTGGGAGAAAATCCAAAGCAATTCTGGTCGTATGTGAAGTAAGTTAGCGGCAGGAAACAATCCATGCCTTCTCTGCGCGATAGCGATGGACATACCATCGAAGACAGTGCTGCCAAAGCAGAGTTGTTAAACACAGCCTTCCGAAATGCCTTCATAAAAGAAGACGAAGTAAATATTCCATAATGCGAATCGAGAACAGCTGCCGACATGAGTAACGTAGAAGCAGATATCCTCGGAGTAGTGAAACAACTTGAATCACTTAATAAAGGCAAGTCTTCTGGTCCAGACTGTATACCAATTAGGTTCCTTTCGGAGAATGCTGATGCATTAGCTCCATACCTAACAATCATATACAACCGTTGGCTCGACGAAAGATTCGTACCCAAAGACTGGAAAATTGCACAGGTCATACCAATATTCAAGAAAGGCAGTAGGAGTAATCCACTAAATTACAGGCCCATATCGTTAACCTCAATATGCAGCAGGATTATAGAACATATATTGTGTTCGAACATAATGAATTACCTCGAAGAAAACGGTCTATTGACACACAGTCAACATGGGTTTAGGAAACATCGTTCCTGTGAAACACAACTAGCTCTTTATTCACGTGAAGTGCTGAGTGCTATTCACAAGGGATTTCAGATCGATTCCGTATTTCTGGATTTCCAGAAGGCTGTACCACACAAGCGGCTGAAATTGCGTGCTTATGGAATATCAGTTATGTGACTGGATCGGTGATTTCCTGTCAGAGAGGTCACAGTTCGTTGTAATTGACGGAAAGTCGAGTAAAACAGAAGTGATTTCTGGCGTTCCCCAAGGTAGTGTTATATACGCTTTGCTGCTCCTTATCTTTATAAACGATTTGGGAGACAATCTGAGCCGCCGTCTTAGGTTATTTGCAGATCATGCTGTCGTTTATCGACTAATAAAGTCATCAGAAGATCAAAACAAACTGAAAAACGATTTAGAGAAGATGTCTGAATGGTGCGAAAATTGGCAGTTGACCCTGAATAACGAAAAGTGTGAGGTCATCCACATGGGTGATAAAAGGAATTCGTTAAACTTCGGTTACACGATAAATCAGTCTAATCTAAACGCCGTAAATTCAACTAAATACCTAGGTATTACAATTACGAACAATTTAAATTGGAAGGGACACATAGAAAATGTTGTGGGGAAGGCTAACCAAAGACTGCATTTTTTTGGCAGGACACCTAGAAAATGTAACAGACCTACTAAGGAGACTGCCTACACTACGCTTGTCCTTCCACTTTTAGGATACTGTTGCGCGGTGTTGGACCCTTACCAGATGGGACTGACTGAGTACATCGAAAAACTTCAAAGAAAGGCAGCACGTTTCGTACTTTTAAGAAATATGGGAGAGAGTGTCACAGAAATGATACAGGATTTGGGATGGACATCATTAAAAGAAAGGCGTTTTTCGTTGCCACGGAATCTTCTCACGAAGTTCCACTCACCAACTTTCTGCTGCGAATGATAAAATATTTTGTTGACATCGACCTACATAGGGAGGAACGATCACGACGATAAAATGAGGGAAATCAGAGCTCGTACGGAAAGATATAGGTGTTGATTCTTCCCGCACGCTATACGAGGCTGGAATAATAGAGAGTTGTGAAGGTGGTTGGATGAACCCTCTGCCTGGCACTTAAATGTGATTTGCAGAGTATGTAAGTAGCCTGTTTAGGTTTTTATGTTGGTAACACCACGTAGCGCTCTATGTGAAAATCACTGACTGTGCTGTGTGCAGTCTGTGGCTGGTTCGCATTGTTGGAATATTCGCTATTGTAGTGTTGGGCAGTTGGCTTAAAAATAGAGATGGGGCCCCTCCACGCCCGCACCAACGTGGTGACCAAACCAAAAGTTCTACTGTCACCTCCGTAACCATGTTAGTTGTCTAGTAAGTGGATCACAGGGTGCTGGGCTGTGATGTTGTCCGTGCGTCTGGGTAAGGCTACTCATTAACACGGTCCATCAGGTGATAGAAAGTGGACGAAACGCGAGTGAGGGTAGCGATTTGAAGAGCAGAGGGAAAAAAGTGCCATGGCTCGTGCCGTGGGAAAAAAACCTCTGCGACAGTGGGATGGGTAGTAAGAGCAGTAGTGGCTTACTAGCTGCGATAGTTGATGCAAGACTGGGTTTGTTAGTATGGGAATCATGCATCATTACCGTGGCAGACGATGGCGATGTATCCCAGTTTCTGCAGCCGCTGCATTCCTGGAACAATCAAGATCGTTGTATAGTAGTGGGAGATCGGCCATAGATCATCTCACTGTGTGGGGGATGTGTGGAGCTTGTCTGCATGCAGTGTACGCTACGGCTTCCCTGTGTGGTGCCAGTTATTCGGCAGTGTATTCCAGCTGGATATCCAGTAATGGCGTCTGATTAACAGGGGCTCGCCTGTGCCGTTATGTTTGCGTATGCTTGGCCATAGATGTTAGGTCCTTACAAGTATGTCCTTTGGTCTTTTATGTTTCCATCTATGGTTGTGGTCGTAGTTCCCCAGATTCAGAATAAACGGGTTCTGCGAGTGGTTCAAATGGCTCTGAGCACTATAGGACTTAACATCTATGGTCATCAGTCCCCTAGAACTTAGAACTACTTAAACCTAACTAACCTAAGGACGTCACACAACACCCAGTCATCACGATGCAGAGAAAATCCCTGACACCGCCGGGAATCGAACCCGGGACCCCGTGCTCGGGGAGCGAGAACGCTACCGCGAGACCACGAGCTGCGGACAGGTTCTGCGAGTGTCTGGAGTTTCTGTATAGTCTTCTGGTGAGTTTGTGGATTACCTCCGTGAGAGTCTCAAGTCGATATCCCCGGAGAAGGTCCGCGATGCGCGTTAACAGCGCGTAGCGTTGCGCAGTTGGAGGTGAGCCGCCAGCGGTGGTGGATGTGGGGAGAGAAATGGCGGAGTTTTGAGAGCGGATGATCTGGACAGAGACAGTAAATTTGTAAGACTGAATGTCATGAACTGATATATATATATATATATATATATATATATATATATATATATATATATATATATAATGACTTTTGAACACTATTAAGGTAAATACATTGTTTGTTCTCTATCAAAATCTTTCATTTGCTAACTATGCCTATCAGTAGTTAGTGCCTTCAGTAGTTTGAATCTTTTATTTAGCTGGCAGTAGTGGCGCTCGCTGTATTGCAGTAGTTCGAGTAACGAAGATTTTTGTGAGGTAGGTGATTCGTGAAAGTTATAGGTTAGTGTTAGTCAGGGCCACTCTTTTGTACGGATTTTTGAAAGTCAGATTGCGTTGCGCTAAAAATATTGTGTGTCAGTTTAGTGTAAATCAGAATAAGTAAAAAGAGAAATGTCTGAGTACGTTGTTCTGTCCAGCTGTTTGAAAATCAGATAATGTAAGGGGGTCTATCAGCACAGTAATTCATTAATTTTTCTAAGGGGACGTTTCAAGTATCCATGTGGATGTAGATGTAGATGCCTCAAATGCAATCTTCGACTCTCCATTTGTCTTTCGGCGTGATAGTGCTCCACTCCATTTTTATCGTGAAGTTCGTGGGTACCTGAGCACGGAGCTGCTACGTCGCTGGATCAGCCGTGCTGTAGAAGGGGACAGCTGAAACGGCCACCCCGATGACCAGATAACACTCCGTGTGACTTTTGTCTGTGAGGATACACTAAAGAGCTGGTGCATGTACCGCCTCTACCGCGTGGTGTAGCAGAGCTCCGGGAGAGAACACGGGGAACGACTCCCACAGCCGGCGATGCCGTGCTGGGAATTCGGTTACCGTATTTACGTCTGCCTGGTCACTCATGGTTCGCATATCGAATTCCTCTTCAAAATGGAGTGTGTATGACATCTGCACAGTGTTTAGTTCTTGTGCAATAAGTAACTGAAGCCGACCTCAAGGAAGATCAGTTTGGATTCCGTAGAAATACTGGAACACGTGAGGCAATACAGACCTTACGACTTATCTTAGAAGAAAGATTAAGGAAAGGCAAACCTACGATTCTAGCCTTTTTAGACTTAGAGAAAGCTTTTGACGATGTTGACTGGAATACTCTCTTTCAAATTCTGAAGGTGGCAGGGGTAAAATACAGGGAGCGACAGGCTATTTACAATTTGTACAGAAACCAGATGGCGGTTATAAGAGTCGAGGGGCATGAAAGGGATGCAGTGGTTGGAAAGAAAGTGAGACAGGGTTGTAGCCTATCCCCGATATTATTCAATCTGTATATTGAGCAAGCAGCAAAGGAAACAAAACAAAAATTCGGAGTAAGTATTAAAATCCATGGAGAAGAAATAAATGCTTTGAGGTTCGCCGATGACATTGTAATTCTGTCAGAGACAGCAAAGGACTTGGAAGAGCAGTTGATCGGAATGGACAGTGTCTTGAAAGGAGGATAGAAGATGAACATCAACAAAAGCAAAACGAGAATAATGGAATGTACTCGAATTAAGTCGGGTGATGCTGAGGGAATTAGATTAAGAAACGAGACACTTAAAGCAGTAAAGGAGTTTTACTATTTGGTGAGCAAAATAACTGATGATGGTCGAAGTAGAGAGGATATAAAATGTAGACTGGCAATGGCAAGGAAAGCGTTTCTGAAGAAGAGAAATTTGTTAACATCGAGTATAGATTTAAGTGTCAGGAAGTCGTGTCTGAAAGTATTTGTATGGAGTGTAGCCATGTATGGAAGTGAAGCATGGACGATAAATAGTTTGGACAAGAAGAGAATAGAAGCTTTCGAAATGTGGTGCTACAGACGAATGCTGAAGATTAGATGGGTAGATCACATAACTAATGAGGAAGTATTGAATAGGATAGGGGGGAAGAGAAGTTTATGGCACAACTTGACCAGAAGAAGGGATCGGTTGGTAGGACATGTTTTGAGGCATCAAGGGATCACCAATTTAGTACTGGAGGGCAGCGTGGAGGGTAAAAATCGTAGATGGAGACCAAGAGATGAATACACTAAGCAGATTCAGAAGGATGTAGGTTGCAGTAGGTACTGCGAGATGAAGAAGACTGCACAGGATAGAGTAGCATGGAGAGCTGCATCAAACCAGTCTCAGGACTGAAGACCACAACAACAACAACAACAAGTAATTGAAAGTGTTTCCAGGCTTTATGTACACCACAGCGGCCTCCATTGTCTCTCGGGGAGCGATGGGTGCTTCACCTGGCCGAGCACGCCCCTCAGGCTCGTCTCCCGTCTGCCCCCACGACCACCACTGTAGGAACACATGCCACAGCTAACTGTTGTGGTGCTGGTTGTGAATATGGTGCCTCTATAACGTAGGAATAACGAAAAAAAATTAAGTCCGAAGATCAAGAATTAAAAATAAAGAAACATAAGGCAATAAGGCATAAAAAAGCAACATTGAACTTACGATGTAAGCTTCACTTCAAACTTCCGGGCTGATAGGCCGTGGTCGAAGTATAAAACTCTCTCCTGACGTTTCGTCTCCGACTGCGGGAGACATCCACGGAGGTAAAGCTGTGAACTGCGAAGAGAACTCGAGGAAGCGCTGGTTATATAGGCAGTACAGAGGGCACCACTGTCGATCTGAACAGTAAGGACTATCATGGAAAAATCAATGATATTTTGGTTCCCTCCAATTACAAAAAACAAGATATGAAGATTTTAAGAATGACAAATCGACTGGTGAAAGCGTCTTCATTTGGCTCCGACGATAAGAAGCTGCTTTGTAAAACAGAAGCGTACCCACCTGGACTGTATGGCTTACCCAAAGTTCATAAACCTGGGATTCCGTTGAGGCCAATTGTCAGCGCTATAGGCGGACCAACACACGAGTCAGCTAGACACCTTCCCTCAATGCTGCAGCCTTATGTTGGTAGGACGGACATAAAAACTCAGCTCATTTCATTGACAAGGTAAAGGAAACGAGCGTGGGCCCGGATGATATCCTCGTCAGTTTTGACGTTGTGTCGTTATTTACCACGATTCCGGTAAACGAAGCTATCTTATGCATAGCGGGTATTTTTCCTACCGATATTGTGGCATTATTCCGACACTGCCTCGCCACAACCTACTTTCAATACAATAATAACTTTTATGAACAGATTGACGGGGTGGCTATGGGCAGTCCTCTCAGTCCTGCTGTGGCCAACTTACGAGCTGCATTCAAGTTCTAAGGTCTCCGATTTTTTTTCTCCGGACTGGAAAGAGATAGAAACATGCGCATTGTTTTAAGATGAGGCCGTGTTCATTGTCAATACGTCTCAGAGATGGCAGCACCATACGGCAGTTGGAATTTTACCGCCAGCGACGAGAATGAGAACTGTTTTAAATACTTAAAATGGCGACGTTTTCCTTACTTGAACAGCGTGAAATCATTCGTTTTCTGAATTTGCGTGGTGTGAAACCAATTGAAATTCATCGACAGTTGAAGGAGACATGTGGTGATGGAGTTATGGATGTGTCGAAAGTGCGTTCGTGGGTGCGACAGTTAAATGAAGGCAGAACATCGTGTGACAACAAACCGAAACAACCTCGGGCTCGCACAAGCCAGTCTGTCGACATGGTCGAGAAAGTGGAGAGAACTGTTTTGGGGGCTCGCCGAATGACTGTCGAACAGATCGCCTCCAGAGTTGGCATTTCTGTGGGTTCTGTGCACACAATCCTGCATGACGACCTGAAAATGCGAAAAGTGTCATCCAGGTGGGTGCCACGAATGCTGACAGACGACCACACGGCTGCCCGTGTGGCACGTTGCCGAGCAATGTTGACGCGCAACGACAGCACGAATGGGACTTTCTTTTCGTCGGTTCTGACAATGGATGAGACGTGGATGCCATTTTTCAATCCAGAAACAAAGCGCCAGTCAGCTCAATGGAAGCACACAGATTCACCGCCACCAAAACAATTTCGGGTAACCGCCAGTGCTGAAAAAATGATGGTGTCCATGTTCTGGGACAGCGAGGGCGTAATCCTTGCCCATTGCGTTCCAAAGGGCACTACGGTAACAGGTGCATCCTACGAAAATGTTTTGAAGAACAAATTCCTTCCTGCACTGCAACAAAAACGTGTACTGTTTCACCAAGACAACGCACCCGCACATCGAGCTAACGTTACGCAACAGTTTCTTCGTGATAACAACTTTGTAGTGATTCCTCGTGCTCCCTACTCACCTGACCTGGCTCCTAGTGACTTTTGGCTTTTTCCAACAATGAAAGACAGTCTCCGTGGCCGCACATTCACCAGCGGTGCTGCTATTACCTCAGCGATTTTCCAGTGGTCAAAACAGACTCCTAAAGAAGCCTTCGTCGCTGCCATGGAATCATGGCGTCAGCGTTGTGAAAAATGTGTACGTCTGCAGGGCGATTACGTCGAGAAGTAACGCCAGTTTCATCGATTTCGGGTGAGTAGTTAATTAGAAAAAAAATCGGAGGCCTTAGAACTTGAATGCACCTCGTATTTATGGAGAGTTTTGAACAAGGGGAGTTGCAGACTGCCAGTCAGAGCCAGCCAGATGGTATCGCTATGTCGGTGACACGTTCGTAGTATGGACACACGGAGCAGACGAGTTGGATGCCTTCCTGACACATTTAAACAGCATTAATCCGAAAATCCAATTCACTATGGAGACGGAAAGGAATGGGCAATTCAACTTCCTGGATGTGTCTGTGATTAAACGACGGGACGGAACGTTGGGCCATAAGGTGTATAGAAAGCCCACACATACTGATCGTTATCTACACAAAGATTCAAACCACCACCCTAGACAAAAAAGAGGTGTAATGAAAACTTTGGTAGACAGGGCGCACAAACCTTTGTGAACCTGTTTATTTAAAAGATGAGATTGAACACCTACGGTCAACTTTCGTGAAGAATGGCTATTCTAGCAAGGATATAGATCGAGCACTTCGCTCTAGGCAGAGAATCCGGAGTAACGACGAACAACAGTCGCCCAAGGGCAAAGTTTTTCTTCCGTTCATTAGTAAGGTCACAGGTCGTATTGGGAAAGTTTTACGCAAGTATGAGGTGCAAACTATTTTCAGACCCACCAGGAAAATAAAAGAATTTTTAAGGTCGGCAAAAGATGCACGCCACCCTTTAGCTACACCGGGGGTATATAAAATTCCTTGTAGTTGAGGACAGGTTTATATCGGTAGCACAAAGAGAAGTGTGAACAACCGTCTTGTAGAACACAAGAGGAATTGCCGCGTGGGTCACGCGAATAAATCGGCCGTAGCGGAATATGTTTACCAGGAAGGTGATCATGAAATAAAATACAGCGAGACGAGCGTCATATCAAAAACCTCGCATTATTATGCACGCTTGTATAGAGAGGTTGTCGAGATTGATAAACATCGTAATAATTTTAACAGGAAAGACGAAGGTGTTAAACTGGATAAAATTTGGGTGTCAACGTTGCATCGCAAGCGTGACGGTCAATTACTTTCAATCGTGGTTGGTTGGTTGGTTGGTTGGGGGGAAGAGACCAAACAGCGAGGTCATCGGTCTCATCGAATTAGGGAAGGACGGGGAAGGAAGTCGGCCGTGCCCTTTCAGAGGAACCATCCCGGCATTTGCCTAGAGCGATTTTGAGAAATCACGGAAAACCTAAATCAGGATGGCCGGACGTGGGATTGAACCGCCGTCCTCCCGAATGCGAGTCCAGTGTGCTAACCACTGCGCCACCTCGCTCGGTTTCAATCGTGAATGTTGGCGTTCCCAGAGACAATCTGATAGCCGACGCCACGTGATCAACTGTGGCGCCCTCTGCACTGCGTATATAACCAGCGCTTCCTCGAGTTCTCTTCGCAGTTCGCCGCTTTACCTCCGAGGATGTCTCCCGGAGTCGGAGACGAAACGTCAGGAGAGAGTTTTATACTTCGGCCACGGCCTATCAGCCCGGAAGTTTTAAGTGAAGAAAAGCAACATTCCAGGCTAATAATAATTACACGCTGCAACGATGGCGTTCCCGTTAAATTTCCTTTCCCACTTTGGGTCCAAGGACTGACCAGTTCAGTCGGGCTTTCTGGTAGTTCTCCCATCCAGCACAGTATTTCCTCATGGTCTTCCAAGAGGGCGAGATTGCACTGCCTTTCACCTTCCTCAACAACCGCCATCTTGTGCACCCACTCTGTTATTTCACCTTCGCCTTATGCCCATCCATCTTTCCCACTGATGCTACCCACAGCAATAAAGTATTGAATGTAATTATTTCTTGAATATGTTAGAGACATACTCAGAAAATCCTACTGAAATACAAACAGAAAATCGTATTCTTTAGCTGAGTTGTAGGTGTATTAGCTGCTGTCGCGGCTAATCCGCACATCAGTAGCAGACATATTGCGCGAGAATCTGTCATGCAGTGAAACACCTTGTAGTAATATCGGTAGAACATTACGTAGGAAATCAGCATACATTGCACCATTCAGATTGCCATCGATAAAATGGGGCCAATTATCCTTCCTCCCATAGTGCCGCACCATACATTAACCCGCGAACGTCGCTGATGTTCCACTTGTCGCAGCCATCGTGGATTTTCTGTTGCCCAATAGTGCATATTATGCCGCTTTACGTTACCGCTGTTGGTGAATGACGCTTCGTCGTTAAATAGAACGCGTGCAAAAAATCTGTCATCGTCCCGTAATTTCTCTTGTGCCCAATGGCAGAATTGTACACAACGTTCAAAGTCGTCGCCATGCAATTCCTGGTGCATAGAACTATGGTACGGGTGCAATCGATGTTGATCTAGCATTCTCAACACCGACGTTTTTGAGATTCCCGATTCTCGCGCAATTTGTCTGCTACTGATGTGCGGATTAGCCACGACAGCAGCTAAAACACCTTTTTGGTCGCCATCATTTGTTGCAGGTCGTGATTGACGTTTCTTTGTTTATACATGCGAAGCAAACATTTCAAAACAATGTCAATCGGTAGCTTAAATTATAATTTCCTACTGTACATGTGTATATTCAGCCTGTGATATCCATTCCAGCAGATTGTTTACCAATTTATGTATGACACATGTTGAAGCACGCTACTGTGCAGTAATCTTTCTGAAACTGTTCCTTAAATAACGTAACTATCCGGCGAACGGTTCGGACACTTGGATGATGTCATCCAGGATACCGAGCAGCCTACATAGCACGCGCCCGTTGGGCATTTTGATCACAATAGCCATACATCAACACGATATCGATCTTTTCCACAATTGGTAAACGGTCCATTTTAACACGGGTAATGTATGACGGAGCAAATACCGTCCGCACTGGCGCAATGTTACGTGATACCACGTACTTATACGTTTGTGAGTATTACTGCGCCATCCATGACAAAGCGAAAAAAGTGGTCCAACTAAAACATTCGTATTTCTTTACGTACTACACGAATATGTAATAAAAATGGGGGTTCCTATTTTAAAAAAACGCAGTTGATATCCGTTTGACCTATGGCAGCGCCACCTAGCGGGCCAACCATAGCGCCATCTGGTTTCCCCCTTCAAGCTAGACAAGTTTCGTTCTTCGTAGTTTTTTCGTTTGACGCTTATTTCGTGAGATATTTGGCCCGGTCAGTATCAATGGATCACCCTGTACATTCATATATGCGATGTACAACCTATCACATCATACCTAATAATGTTTGTAGATCACCGAAAAGTATGTGGACAGGTTCTTGTCAGGTGCGATTTTGTAGCCACAGTACAATGTATAATCGAGTGTATTTACATTCATTTACTTTTACGCGATGTCCATTCCACGTGCAGTTGCGAAAGTATTCTGTCTTGTGCGCGATTGTACTTAAGACAAATTGTTTAAAGCAACATTTGTGTGTGCATTGAGGTGTCAAAAATTCTAGCTTATTTGTTTATACACGCGAAGCAAACATTTCAAAACAATGTCAATCGATAGTTTAAATTATAATTTCCTACTGTACATGTGTATATTCAGTCTGTGAAATCCATTCCAGCAGATTGTTTACCAATTTATTTATGACACATCTTGAAGCACACTACTGTGCAGCGATCTTTCTGAAAGTGTATTTAGAGACATATTCAATTGTGCTTAACAACTCCTGAAGCAGCCAGTGCTCAAAGACCGGGGAAGGCTGTGGTATTTCCCACAAAAGCGCGCAAAGTGCCTAAGGGAGGAAGCCTGGATGAAGACTGAGAGACTTCACAAGTAGCCATGACCTTTTCGGAGTCTGTGTTCAAGTGTGGTGGTATTCCTCGGGATAAAAAGTTTAATTACATCCAAATTGTTTAAATATTCTTGCTTTATCTGCAAAGCTCTCTCTCTCTCTCTTTCATTGTGCAATGCTACGTTTAGTTACTGTGACACCTTCAATTTCTAAACTGTGTGAAGTATTTCACACAATGCCAAAATTGTTTAAACAATATACAATATACCTTGTTATTCGTTTGTTTCTTTACTATCCCAAACTAGTTTCGGCGACAAATATCGCCATCATCAGTGGGGTTTTTAAATCAAAAACATGCAGAAAATAGCATGGTTGTACAAACACAGTAAAATATTATTACATTTTTACTATTCGTCATTTGCAATATAGTTTTCTATGTATAATTTCATACTAAATTGTTTATTGTATGTTACAGCACGTTTCAAGCAATTATTGGCGCTCTTTGCAACATATTTTCTGTGCTCTTTTTTCTTTCTTTTGCAGTTTTTTACTTAGCGAAGATGGTTGCAGATGACATGATGTTCGCTAAGTAAAAAACGGCAACAGAAAAAAAGAGCACAAGTAATACGTCGCAAACAGCGCCAGTAATTGCTTAAAACATGCTGTAACATACAATGAATGAGGTAGTATGAAAGTATACATAGAAAACTATATTTCAAAAGACGAGTTGTAAAAATGTAATAATATTTTACTGTTTTTCTACAACCATGCTATTTTCTGCATGTTTTCGATTTAAAAACCCCACTGATGATGGTGATATTTGTCGCCGAAACTAGTTTGGGATGATAAAGAAACAAACGAATAACAAGGTATTTTGCGTTAAGGTGGGCTCAATTTCTGATATTTTTGTTTTCCTATGCAAACACGGACCAAATGGAAGAGTCCCATGATAAAATGATTGACTATCCAATATAACTGCAAATTGTTTAAGTATTCCAACTACAGTGCTCAGTGTTTTGTGTGCAACTGTATTTTGAGTAGTTTTGTGTTACATATTCAGTTTGTGAAACGAATTGTTTAGTTAATATTTCCTGAGGCACATCTTGTGACATTTCCGAAATATGTGTGTGACAATGTTCCACACATTGCTTAAACACCAGCTTACTGAAGCACTTCACGTCCAATGGCAAGGGGTACCTGCGTGTCACAGAGAGAGAAAGTGCTGCACCGAGTAGTCGGAAGGCTGAGGTACTGCCCCGCTCGACAGGAGGTGCTTTGGACAGCCCTACGGCTGCATGGCTCTGGTGGACGGAGCGCGTGGGAGAAAGTTTTCCACATATGCTTAGCGCAGTCTGTGACAGTGTAATTACACTATACAAAATAAAAAACCTTTTTTTCGGGTACAGACATAAAACATGGTGGACGTAACTAATTTGGACTCGCTGAATCTGAAAATGCAGTTATATTTTCGCCATCACCCTCCAATTTTTTGTAAGGGAGGTTTTTAAATGCCTATATCTAAAAACAGAGACTAGGGTGGTCTACGCTAAATTCAGACAATACCCAACATACTTTACACTGTAAAACTATCTTACTCTAGTGTCATGGGTCTAATGTACATTTTTACAAGAAAAATTGCAACATTCATGTGCTCCATAATGATGCTGATGGTGGAGGGTTGAGTCGTTTTGATGACCCTTCTGTGGGACATATATATCATTCACATTTCAAAAACCAACAATAGTCACTTAACATTGAAGGGTTCCATCTACCTTTATAGCGGCTTTCCATTCGCAAAATGTCCTGATGGAACCTTTCTCCGTGTTCGTCACTAACCGCTCCCAAATTGGTAGGGAAGAAATCTAAATGAGAATGAAGGAAGTGCATTTTTAGTGACATTCTGCATCCAAGATTTTTATAGTCTAAGAGAGGAAGCAAATATTCAGAAATGAAAAGAGTGGCTATGGACAGACAAAAGTGGAAGAGGCTTAACCCATGACAAGACCAGCTGTAAGGGAGAATACCATACATACATAAGAGAGTCCCCACTGATACGTCATTGCTTTCTGCTCTTGTATTCCCTAGGAAACCTTCAATGACATCATTAAAAAAATGCCAGGCTGCAAGTTCTAACTGACTTAATTTTTCTTCGAAGTCCTTATCATGCATTAACTTCCTAATTTGTGGCCCAATAAAAATCCCCTCTTTCAATTTGACGTCACTTAATTCAGGGAACACTTCACGCAGATACATGAAACCATTAGCATTTTTGTCAATTCCCCTTACAAAATTCTTCACAAGGCCGAGCTTAGTATGCAATGGGGGAAGGAAAAGATTTTTAGAATCGACCAAAATTCACATGTTTCATATTTTTCTCTCCCTGGAGCCAATTTCCCTCATGGTGGCCACTTTTTCGCTGTATAATGTTTATCTGTTGCACGGCTGACCCAAAGACAAAGGAAACAGCAATACTTTGTGAAACCCCTTTGGAGACCAGTTAGTAAACCCATCACCTTAAGATCACCACATATTCTCCAGTTTTCTTCATTATAATTTACAGCTTCAAGTAACTCTGACAAATTAAGGTAGTTCTCTTTCATAGTCGCAGAGCACCCTGCAGGTACAGATGGAAACGTGTTACCACGTATGCAACAGTATAGCCTTCAGACTTATCTTGGAAGTGTCAATAAACCAGCGCCACTCAGCAACATTTTTCTGGATGTGTAACTGTTTCATTAATCCTACTACATCACTACAAGCACAAACGTTGCCCACCATTCCATAATACGTCATCAGATCTTTCTTACGTTGCCTAAAGTAAGTAATTCTTGTTTCTTCATGAAGCAAGTTCCATCCCTTAAGACGTGAAGATAAAATTTCTGCATGTTCCTTGGATCAGTATAAATCACGAACTATGTCATTCAAGTCTGCTTGTGTAATTGAATGTGGTGTTTGTTCTGGAAAGTGCTCCTCTTCACTTGATTGACATTGTGGTTCCCCAGTGTTTGTAGATTCATTGTCAGAACTAGGAACTTCTTCCCAGACTAGTGCAGGAGTCAGAACTGGCAGGTCTTCACCGCGGGGAACAGGTCTGATTGCTGAGGGCAGGTTGTGACGTGATCAGGGGGTGGGGTAATTAATTTGATACCAAAAGTGGGCCAGAATCCGCTTCATTGCACTACTTACACCTACCTGGTGCACATCCAAAGTTAGTTGATGGCTCTTCTTATTTTTTGGTGAAAAGTCAATTTTATTAGTCAAACAGAGGTAGCAATCATCAACACGATTTTGAGGCACTCGCTAGATCATTGGTATGCCAAATGGTAAGTGTTCTATTTTTCCTTTCAGCCATTGTGTTAGTTTAAAATTGCACCTAGTCTAAGTTATGTGAGGTGCCCAATCTTTATCCTCGTCTCCCAGTTGGCATTTGAAGTACAAATGATACGAAGTCTTCAGTAAGTTAGAAATTGGTCATCTTTGTTTCCTTGTCGTGAATTCACTACATATATAACAAAATGATTCGGGATGGTTTGTACATCCACGTTTTGACTTCTCGATGTTGTGTTTTCAACGCCTACAAAACATTTTTCTGTCGAATGAACTTAGCCAGCTTAATTCCTGAAAAAGGAAAGAAAAATTCAGAGACTTGCGTTAATATAGAAGGAAGAGTAAGCTAATTTATGTGACTGGAGGGTTTAAATACACAATGTAAAATACATGTTACATTTAAAAAGTAATTCACATTAAAGTTAAGAACAAAAAAGTTCACTGCACCAACTTTTATCACACTCCTTTCAACCACAAAGCACTTAAAAATCATACAGTAAATTCAACTATGTTATAAACTTGCAGGTCGTAACTTTTAAACGTGACGTGATGGACACTTTCTGATTTCACATTTTATGTCAATTTACAATTTAGAATTAAGTTTTATATGTGCTTTGTCTGTACCAAAACCACTCTTGGCTAGTGTTACTATTGGAAAAAAATGTACTGCAATTGTATAGCATCAGCTAAATTGTTTAAACACCAGCATCGATTTTGAGGCATATTGCGATTTCAAGAGTAAATAGGTCATGAGGTTCTCTCAGTGGAGCAGCTCGACGCAGGCTGAGCGGATTTCCTGCCACCTTTTCCTGGGCTGTCATTCTGAATTACGTCACAGCAGGGGAGGGGGAGGGGGGTGGGAAGTGAGGGGGCTGGGAGTTCTCTGAGGGAGAGCCATGTGCCGGTTGTGACATCATCAGGGGATGGGGTAATTAATTTGATATCAAAAGTGGGCCAGAATCCGCTTCATTGCACTACTTACCTGGTGCACATCCGAAGTTAGTTGATGGCTCTCCACCCAACATAACGTGCTGCATTTCCTCCCAACCAAAGAATCCTCAATCGAGTCACAAATTCCGGTTGATACCGCATGTGTCCATACTTCAGATAGTAAACTTACATGTGGTACTGAAGCAGATGATTTTCGGAAATCAAGAAAAACAGTATTTACCTGAGTGACTTGATCCGTGGCTTTCAGGATGTCATCTGAGAAAACTGTGAATCGGGTTTCACATGGTTGACCGTTTTCGTGATCCCTGTTAGGAAGTCATTCAGTTGGAGGTATCCCAGTACGTTTGAGCTTGGAATATGTTTTAAGATGGGGTGTCAAGGATAGCGGACGGTAGTTCTGTGGATCACTCCTGCTACGCTTCTTTTTGGAAATACATGATAGGCTCTGTCAAGTGTTGCTTTAGGAAGGTGCTTGGTCATTGTCAGGTGGATGAAGAAAACCTAAACACCATTTTGATAGGAACAGATGCTGCAGTAAGCTCAGGACCCATCATTCAAAGAGAGGGTGATACGGCACTGATGCCAGCTAATTTCATTAAATGGTGGCAAACCAGTAACTGTTCCGTGTGAGCCAGAACGAGCAACTTGCCAAGGAGTTCCGACTAAAACAAAAGGACAGTGAGAACATTCAGCATAGCTGGGAATACCTCACGCTGCTGAGAAGCTACCACGAAATGGAGGGATACCCCTCAAGAGGAAGGCCAGGACTTGGAGAAGTCGTTTTGCTTCAGGAGGATGTCAAACTACAGAGCAGTGGCGGAAGTGGTGCGTCCCGACCGAGCTGATAAAACGAGATGTGTCATTGTCCGGCAGCTGGATGGGACGAAGGTCTGCAGCTGGTGATGGCCCTCGAAACAGAGCAGGGTGGAGAGGGTCTCAGGGAATAAGAGGCTCGCACACCGTGTGTTGGTGCTACGTACACTTTCAACAGCTGTCTCTTATTCCCCATTCATTATTGTAGACGAGAGTGACCTGTGCTTCCTTCCAGTTGCAGGGCACGGTTATATTTTCAAGAGAGCCACAGCAGATTACTGTTAAATGATGGGCTAATTAAGCCACAATTTCACTACAGTATCTGACACATATTCCATGGAGGCCTTAAGATTTTTTTCAGTTTCAACGAGTTCAGCTGTTTCACTTTGCTGCTGCTGAAACAATGTTTTGTTTGTTGTCAACAGGGAAAAAAAAATCACGCAAAAGCGCCCAACTCATAGTTGCTAGAAAACAGACGAAGTTCGTTGCCGTGAGTCAACCCTAGGCAAGTCCATCATCATGTTTATCCAGCGCTAATTCCAATTGTAGTTAATGGCTGCGTCCTCAGTAATCACTGACCGAGAGAAAGAGTGCGTGCTTTCGGCCGCAGCCTCCAGTTGCGTCCAGGTGGCGAGATGCGCGTCCGAGCCTCCAGAGCTCCGGGCCTGCGGGCTCCAGGCTGCGGCGCTGGCCGCTCTCCAGCATGCAGATGGCGCCCCCCCCCTCCTGCCCCCCCCCCCTTTCTCCCTCCCCCTCACCAGCGGGAGCTGACCAGCGGCCGCCTCACACCCCTTGCCTCGCTCTTGCCGCCTGCCTACCTAGCTAGCCCTTCCTCGCTAGCCCTTCGGCTCTTCCTTGCTGGCCCTTCCTCCCTTCCGTTCCAGCCGGCGCTGCTCGCCCGATCGATGGCGCCGTATCTCGTCTCTCCAGACCGCCGCGGCTGGAGCTGGAACTCTCCAGAGCCTGCGTCAGCCTTCCCGCCACCAGCCAGCCCGAGTACTGCTGGCTGGAGGTTGTGGAAGACAGTGGTCCGTCACCTGCCTACCCGTGCCCATTCTTTCTCTCGGTCATCAGTCTTCTGTCTCCAAGAAGCAAATCAGGGTGATTCAGAATGACGTTCTAAAAATTTAGGGACACTTCCTTACACGAAAATAAGAAAAAAATTCCCAGTAAACAGGGCCTCCAAAATACATACGCCAAGAGCGATGAGCACTTGCTCTTATTTGATACTCAGACACACATCTCCTCTGGTGCAAGCACTCCGTGTTTTGAGAAGAGGCAATATGGACCAAACCGACAAAACATGGCCAGTAAAGATGTGTTTCACAATATCGAAGATGAATAAGTGCTTATAGCTATTAAGGTATGCACTGTAGAGACCATTTTTGCTGGACATTTTTCTGTTTTTTTGTGCCTACTGCCTTCTTCCAAAATATGGAAATAGAGAGCTTGCCGAAGCAGAGATGTTTTCCACAGCATCGAGGATGAAAAAGCGCTCGTTGCTGTTAAGATACATACATTAGAGCCTACGTTTAGTGCACTTTTCTTCTTGTTTTGGTGTAAGGAACCTGTCTTAAAATTTTTAAAACGTCATTCTGAAACACCCTATGTATATGCAATATTTTTTTTTTCTTTTTTCATAATGTAATACAACAATATAGTTGTTCAAAGTCTCCTACCTTTCCAATCTCCCACCTACAAATTCCTCTGACTCCCCCTTCCCATGTTGTTTTCTGCCGTCCCCTTATTCTTCTATTAGTTCACATCCACTCAATCATCGTATTAAGCAATCTGTCCTCGCGTAAATGCTTCGATTGTACCCATTACAGAGGCGGCTCGGTTGATTCCCTCACGCGCATCTTCGTTTTTAATTTTATCGCGTAGTGTCGACTTACGGCAACACCTCCAAAATTTCGCCTTCACTGGCAAGAAGTTCCTCTTAATTCTTCCAGTTACTTCCCACATTTCTGCTCTACTCGTCGCTATACTTCTTACAATACTTACAAATATCCTAAACTTCGTTTCTGATCTAATACCAATACTCCGTAAAATTCCATTCAATTGTTTGGTTGCTTGTCTGCCTTCGACAGGTCGGTGAAAGACGCAAGACACGCTTTTGTAACCTCTACTAAAAAACTAAACTTCGTCCGAACAGGCCTGGGAAGGCCCAGCGGCACCGACCAGCCGTCGTGTCGTCCTCGGCCCACAGCAGTCACTGGATGCGGATACGGAGGGGCATGTGGTCAGCACACCGCTCTCCCGGCCGTAGGTCACTTTACGAGACCGGAGCCGCTACGTCTCAAATATATCCTGTTTGTCTCACAAGGTCCGAGTGCAGCGCTCGGAAGACCGGATGGTCACCCATCCAAGTGCTAGCCCAGCCCGACAGCGCTTGACATCGATGATTTGACGGGAACCAGTGTTACCACTGCGGCAAGGACGTTGTCTTTTGTAACGTATGGGGTGCATAAAATACTGTGTATTTATGGGAAGGTTTATATTGGAGCAACGAAAACAAGTGTTAACAACCGTCAAACCTATCCCAAAAGCAACTGTCGTCTGGGACACACTGACAAATCGGCTGCAGCGGGACAGATTTTTGAGGGCGGTGACCGTGAAATACAATTTAATGAAACGAGCGTGCTAGCTAAGGCGTGGCGTTATTACGCACGTATGTAAATCTACATCTACATCTACATCTACATTTATACTCCGCAAGCCACCCAACGGTGTGTGGTGGAGGGCACTTTACGTGCCTCCCTTTTCTGTTCCAGTCGGGTACGGTTCCCGGGAAGAACGACTGCCGCAAAGCCTCCGTGCGCGATCGAATCTCTCCAATTTTACATTCGTGATCTCCTCAGGAGGTATAAGTAGGGGGAAGCAATATATTCGATACCTCCTCCAGAAACGCACCCTCTCGAAACCTGGACAGCAAGCTACACCGCGATGCAGAGCGCCTCTCTTGCAGAGTCTGCCACTCGAGTTTGCTAAACATCTCCGTAACGCTATCACGGTTACCAAATAACCCTGCGACGAAACGCGCCGTTCTTCTTTGGATCTTCTCTATCTCCTCTGTCAACCCGACTTGGTACGGATCCCACACTGATGAGCAATACTCAAGTATAGGTCGAACGAGTGTTTTGTAAGCCACCTCCTCTGTTGATGGACTACATTTTCTAAGGACTCTCCCAATGAATCTCAACCTGGCACCCGCCTTACCAACAATTAATTTTATATGATCATTCCACTTCAAATTGTTCCGTACGCATACTCCCAGATATTTTAAAGAAGTAACTGCTACCAGTGTTTGTTCCCCTATCATATAATCATACAATAAAGGATCCTTCTTTCTACATATTCGCAAAACATTACATTTGTCTATGTTAAGGGTCAGTTGCCATTCCCTGCACCAAGTGCCTATCTGCTGCAGATCTTCCTGCATTTCTCTGCAATTTTCTAATGCTGCAACTTCTCTGTATACTACACCATCACCCACAAAAAGCCGCACGGAACTTCCGACACTATCTACTAGGTCATTTATATATATTGTGAAAAGCAATGGTCCCATAACACTCCCCTGTGGCACGACAGTGGTTACTTTAACGTCTGTAGACGTCTCCCCATTGAGAACAACATGCTGTGTTCTGTTTGCTAAAAGCTCTTCAATCCAGCCACACAGATGGTCTGATATTCTGTAGGCTCTTACTTTATCAGGCGACAGTGCGGAACTGTATCGAACGCCTTCCGTAAGTCAAGGAAAATGGCATCTCGCTGGGAGCCTGTATCTAATATTTTTTTGGTCTCATGAACAAATAAAGCGAGTTGTGTCTCACACGATCGCTGTTTCCGGAATCCTTGCTGATTCCTACAGAGTAGATTCTGGGTTTCCAGAAATAATGATACTCGAGCAAAAAACATGTTCTAAAATTCTACAAGAGATCGATGTCAGAGATATAGGCCTATAGTTTTGCGCATCTGCTTGACGACACTTCTTGAAAATTGGAACTACCTGTGCTCTTTTCCAATCATTTGGAACCTTCCGTTCCTCTAGAGACTTGCGGTACACGGCTGTTAGAAGGGGGCAAGTTCTTTCGCGTACTCTGTGTAGAATCGAATTGGTATCCCGTTAGGTCCAGTGGACCTTCCTCTGTTGAGTGATTTCAGTTGCTTTTCTATTCCTTGGACACTTATTTCGATGTCAGCCATTTTTTTCGTTCGTGCGAGGATTTAGAGAAGGAACTGCAGTGCAGTCTTTCTCTATGAAACAGCTTTGGAAAAAGGTGTTTAGTATTTCAGCTTTACGCGTGTCATCCTCTGTTTCAATGCCATCATCATCCCGGAGTGTCTGGATATGCTGTTTCGAACCCCTTACTGATTTAAAGTAAGATCAGAACTTCCTAGGATTTTCTGTCAAGTCGGTACATAGAATTTTACTTTCGAATTCACGGAACGTTTCACGCATATCCCTCCTTATGCTAACTTTGACGTCGTTTAGCTTCTGTTTGTCTGAGAGGTTTTGGCTGCGTTTAAATTTGCAGTGAAGCTCTCTTTGGTTTCCTAACTTTGTTGTTGAACCAAGGTGGGTTTTTACCGTCCCTCAAAGTTTTACTAGGCACGTACCTGTCTAAAACGCATTTTACGATTGCTTTGAACTTTTTCCATAAACACTCACCATTGTCAGTGTCGGAACAGAAATTTTCGTTTTGATCTGTTAGGTAGTCTGAAATCTGCATCCTATTGCTCTTGCTAAACAGATAAACCTTTTTCCCTTTTTTTATATTCTATTTACTTCTATATTCAGGGATTCTGCACCGGCCTTATGATCACTGATTCCCTATTCTGCGCTTACAGAGTCGAAAAGTTCCGGTCTGTTTGTTATCAGTAGGTCCAAGATGTTATCTCCACGAGTCGGTTCTCTGTTTAATTGCTCGAGGTAATTTTCGGACGTACAGAGAAGCCAAAGAAATTTATAAACACCACAATAATTTTTACAGAAATGAAGAAGGTTTAGTCAGGTAAGACACGGCGGTCCACTTTGTACCTCCGATGTGACAGTCGATTATCTTTGATGGGGAGTAACGAAGTCAGTCAGACATAGTTTGACTGTCGAGTGGTGGTGCCCTCTGCGAGCTGTACATGAACGGGCCCTCCACGGCCCAGCAGCCAGCCGTGGGCTCACCTCGGATAAGGTTGCCCTCAGCTGGCAACGGATCGTCAGGACGGAGAGTTTCTGCTCTTCCACCACGGCCTCTTACCCCGAAGGTTTTAATCAATCGCGAATTAGTGCCCAGCGATTATAATGAACCCACACCTGGGGTGTATTCGTTTTTAAATCGATAGCTTACATTAGACCATTAAAAGACACATTAAGAAGTACCCGTGGTCTAGGGGTAGCGTTTTTCATTCATAATCAAAACGTCTTCGGTCCCGGGTTCGATCACCGCCACTGCCTAAATTTTGATAAATAACCAGCATTGGCGGCCGAGGACTTCCGGCATAAGAAGTCAACCTCATTCTGCCAACGGCCTTGTCAAAGAGGGCGGAGGAGCGGATAGAGGTTCAGGGCACTCTCTTGTCCTAGGGGTGGGAAATTGCCCCTAAAGGCGGAAGAATCAGCAATGATCAACGACATGAGGATGCAGAAGGCAATGGAAACCACTGCATTAAAGACACGTAACGTGTATCCACAGGACATGTGGCCTGTAATTGAAGAAGTGTCATGATGATCTCTCCATTGGCAAAAGATTCTGCAGTAGTCCCCCATAATAATCAACGAAAGGATAACGTTCTACAAGTCGGGGCGTGGAATGCCAGAAGAACGTGGTAGGGAAGCTAGAAAATCTGAAAAGGGAAATGCAAAGGCTCAATCTAGATATAGTAGGGGTCAGTGAAGTGAAGTGGAAGGAAGACAAGGATTTCTGGTCAGATGAGTATCGGGTAATATCAACAGCAGCAGAAAATGGTATAACAGGTGTAGGATTCGTTATGAATAGGAAGGTAGGGCAGAGGGTGTGTTACTGTGAACAGTTCAGTGACCGGGTTGTTCTAATCAGAATCGACAACAGACCAACACCGACAACGATAGTTCAGGTATACATGCCGACGTCGCTAGCTGAAGATGAACAGATAGAGAAAGTGTATGAGGATATTGAAAGGATAATGCAGTATGTAAAGGGGGACGAAAATCTAATAGTCATGGGCGACTGGAATGCAGTTGTAGGTGAAGGAGTAGAAGAAAAGGTTACAGGAGAATATGGGCTTGGGACAAGGAATGAAAGAGGAGAAAGACTAATTGAGTTCTGTAACAAGTTTCAGCTAGTAATAGCGAATACCCTGTTCAAGAATCACAAGAGGAGGAGGTATACTTGGAAAAGGCTGGGAGATACGGGAAGATTTCAATTAGATTACATCATGGTCAGACAGAGATTCCGAAATCAGATACTGGATTGTAAGGCGTACCCAGGAGCAGATATAGACTCAGATCACAGTATAGTAGTGATGAAGAGTAGGCTGAAGTTCAAGACATTAGTCAGGAAGAACCAAAACGCAAAGAAGTGGGATACGGAAGTACTAAGGAATGTCGAGATACGTTTGAAGATCTCTAACTTTATAGATACAGCAATAAGCGCAGTAGGCAGTACAGTTGAAGAGGAATGAACATCTCTAAGAAGGGCCATCACAGAAGTTGAGAAGGAAAACATAGGTACAAATAAGGTAGCTGCGAAGAAACCATGGATAACAGAACAAATACATGAGTTGATTGATGAAAGGAAGAAGTACAAACATGTTCCGGGAAACTCAGGAATACAGAAATACAAATCGCTGAGGAATGAAATAAATAGGAAGTGCAGGGAAGCTAAGACGAAATGGCTGCAGGAAAAATGTGAAGACATCGAAAAAGATATGATTGTCGGAAGGACAGACTCAGCATACAGGAAAGTCAAAACAACCTTTGGTGACATTAAAAGCAACGGTGGTAACATTAAGAGTGCAACGGGAATTCCACTGTTACATGCAGAGGAGAGAGCAGATAGGTGGAAAGAATACATTGAAAGCCTCTATGAGGGTGAAGATTTGTCTGATGTGATAGAAGAAGAAACAGGAGTCGATTTAGAAGAGATAGGGGATGCAGTATTAAAATCGGAATTTAAAAGAGCTTTGGAGGACTTACGGTCAAATAAGGCAGAAGGGATAGATAACATTCCTTCATAATTTCTAAAATCATTGGGGGAAGTGGCAACAAAACGACTATTCACGTTGGTGTGTAGAATATATGAGTCTGGCGACATACCATCTGACTTTCGGAAAAGTCCGAAGACGGCAAGAGCTGACAAGTGCGAGAATTATCGCACAATCAGCTTAACAGCGCATGCATCGAAGCTGCTTACAAGAATAATATGCAGAAGAATGGAAAAGAAAATTGAGAATGCACTAGGTGACGATCAGTTTGGCTTTAGGAAAAGTAAAGGGACGAGAGAGGCAAATCTGACGTTACGGCTAATAATGGAAGCAAGGCTGAAGAAAAATCAGGACACTTTCATAGGATTTGTCGACCTGGAAAAAGCGTTCGACAATATAAAATGTTGCAACCTGTTCGAGATTCTGAAAAAAGTAGGGGTAAGCTATAGGGAGAGACGGGTCATATACAATATGTGCAACAACCAAGAGGGAATAATAAGAGTGGACGATCAAGAACGAAGTGCTCGTATTAAGAAGGGTGTAGCCTTTCGCCCCTACTCTTCAATCTGTACATCGAGGAAGCAATGATGGAAATAAAAGAAAGGTTCAGGAGTGGAATTAAAATACAAGGTGAAAGGATATCAATGATAACGATTCGCTGATGACATTGCTATCCTGAGTGAAAGTGAAGAAGAATTAAATGATCTGCTGAACGGAATGAACAGTCTAATGAGTACACAGTATGGTTTGAGAGTAAATCGGAGAAAGACGAAGGTAATGAGAAGTAGTAGAAATAAGAACAGCGAGAAACTTAACATCAGGATTGATGGTCACGAAGTCAATGAAGTTAAGGAATTCTGCTACCTAGGCGGACGGAGCAAGGAGGACATCAAAAGCAGACTCGCTATGGCAAAAAAGGCATTTCTGGCCAAGAGAAGTCTACTAATATCAAATAGCGGCCTTAATTTGAGGAAGAAATTTCTGAGGATGTACGTCTGGAGTACAGCATTGTATGGTAGTGAAACATGGACTGTGGGAAAACCGGGACAGAAGAGAATCGAAGCATTTGTGATGTGGTGCTATAGACGAATGTTGAAAATTAGGTGGACTGATAAGGTAATGAGGAGGTTCTACGCAGAATCTGAAAGGAAAGGAATACACTCCTGGAAATTGAAATAAGAACACCGTGAATTCATTGTCCCAGGAAGGGGAAACTTTATTGACACATTCCTGGGGTCAGATACATCACATGATCACACTGACAGAACCACAGGCACATAGACACAGGCAACAGAGCATGCACAATGTCGGCACTAGTACAGTGTATATCCACCTTTCGCGGCAATGCAGGCTGCTATTCTCCCATGGAGACGATCGTAGAGATGCTGGATGTAGTCCTGTGGAACGGCTTGCCATGCCATTTCCACCTGGCGCCTCAGTTGGACCAGCGTTCGTGCTGGACGTGCAGACCGCGTGAGACGACGCTTCATCCAGTCCCAAACATGCTCAATGGGGGACAGATCCGGAGATCTTGCTGGCCAGGGTAGTTGACTTACACCTTCTAGAGCACGTTGGGTGGCATTGGATACATGCGGACGTGCATTATCCTGTTGGAACAGCAAGTTCCCTTGCCGGTCTAGGAATGGTAGAACGATGGGTTCGATGACGGTTTGGATGTACCGTGCACTATTCAGTGTCCCCTCGACGATCACCAGTGGTGTACGGCCAGTGTAGGAGATCGCTCCCCACACCATGATGCCGGGTGTTGGCCCCGTGTGCCTCGGTCGTATGCAGTCCTGATTGTGGCGCTCACCTGCACGGCGCCAAACACGCATACGACCATCATTGGCACCAAGGCAGAAGCGACTCTCATCGCTGAAGACGACACGTCTCCATTCGTCCCTCCATTCACGCCTGTCGCGACACCACTGGAGGCGGGCTGCACGATGTTGGGGCGTGAGCGGAAGACGGCCTAACGGTGTGCGGGACCGTAGCCCAGCTTCATGGAGACGGTTGCGAATGGTCCTCGCCGATACCCCAGGAGCAACAGTGTCCCTAATTTGCTGGGAAGTGGCGGTGCGGTCCCCTACGGCACTGCGTAGGATCCTACGGTCTTGGCGTGCATCCGTGCGTCGCTGCGGTCCGGTCCCAGGTCGACGGGCACGTGCACCTTCCGCCGACCACTGGCGACAACATCGATGTACTGTGGAGACCTCACGCCCCACGTGTTGAGCAATTCGGCGGTACGTCCACCCGGCCTCCCGCATGCCCACTATACGCCCTCGCTCAAAGTCCGTCAACTGCACATACGGTTCACGTCCACGCTGTCGCGGCATGCTACCAGTGTTAAAGACTGCGATGGAGCTCCGTATGCCACGGCAAACTGGCTGACACTGACGGCGGCGGTGCACAAATGCTGCGCAGCTAGCGCCATTCGACGGCC
The DNA here is from genome assembly GCF_023864345.2 of Schistocerca serialis cubense. Classification (NCBI taxonomy): domain Eukaryota; kingdom Metazoa; phylum Arthropoda; class Insecta; order Orthoptera; family Acrididae; genus Schistocerca; species Schistocerca serialis. The sequence continues at coordinate 29,810,446 of NC_064648.1, forward strand.
AACACCGCGGTTCCTGGTGTGTCCGCTGTGCCGTGCGTGTGATCATTGCTTGTACAGCCCTCTCGCAGTGTCCGGAGCAAGTATGGTGGGTCTGACACACCGGTGTCAATGTGTTCTTTTTTCCATTTCCAGGAGTGTATGTGGAAAACACTGATAAGGAGAACGGACAGGATGGTAGGACATCTGCTAAGACATGACTTCCATGGTACTAGAGGGAGCTGTAGGGGGCAAAAACTGTAGAGGAAGACAGAGATTGGAATACGTCAAGCAAATAATTGAGGATGTAGGTTGCAAGTGCTACTCTGAGATGAAGAGGTTGGCACAGGAAAGGAATTCGTGGCGGGCCGCATCAAACCAGTCAATAGACTGATGAGAAAGGAACACGTTATCATTTGTCTACAGGAGAACGGCGAATACCCCAGGCATTGTCGGGTTACTGCGACGCCGGACATACGAGAGTTGCCTAGAAATTGACGCACCACATTTTTTTTTCTCAGCCGAAAACAACGCTACGAATGGAAAACATTCTATTCTTTCGCTCGAGCCTTGTCCCACAGTTACGCAGGGTTATCCATCGTTAATCAGGTTTGGCATGTTAATGTTTAAGGGGTGGCCGGTTGCCCTTCCGCCGCCACCACGCACCCCCCGGGACGGAATGAGTGTACCCCAACCGTCTGCGTCGAGTGTAATCCGTGGAATAGTGCGAATGTGTTCAGACGACTGCGAGCCGTGTAACTGAGGCAGAACATGGAGACCAGCCCGGTATTCACCTAGCGGGATGTGGAAAACCGCCTAAAAACCACATCCAGGCTGGCCAGTAGGATTCGATCCGTGGCCGGCGCGCCTACCCGAGTCAGGAAGCAACGCTTTATTTAGCCTTCTCGGCTATCTTGGCGGGTCTACGAATGCAAAATATTACGTATGTGTTATTTGAAGTCTCCTCAGCGAACGCGCCAAGTTCCCGTCACTTCCGACAGATAGCGTAGCTGCAGGACAGTTTCAGAATGGTGTCTTTTGGTGACGTACGTTACAAGCAACGCGCCGTCATTGAACTTCTCATTGCAGAGAAAGGAACTGTGGGGAATATTCACGAGCGCTCGTGTAAAGTCTGTGAGGCATGTGCTGTCGACAGAAGTACGGTTAGTCGCCGGGGAGCTCCACGAGTTGTAGCGGTCGGGGAGGCCGTCCACGGCCGTCACACCTGACACGGCAGATGTCGAGGTGAGGCCGGAATTCCCGACGCGCGGCCTCCACACTCGCACCCTTGTAACAGCCCATTAGGGCAAAGGCACGCTGCTCGCCGTTCCATTGCTCCGTGTTTAGTGTCTGCCGAATGGCGAGGCAGTGCGAGCACCCATTCGGCACCACCCACCTCTCACGCCGTTGCCAAAATTCCCATTGATTTCAGTCGCCCTGTATTTTGAATACGAACCGGATTGCAGGCTGTTAACGAAGGCTTATCTTAGAAGCTAGATTAAGGAAAGGCAAATCTACGTTTCTAGCATTTGTAGACTTAGAGAAAGCTTTTGACAATGTTGACTGGAATACTCTCTTTCAAATTCTGAAGGTGGGAGGGGTAAAATACAGGGAGCGAAAGGCTATTTACAATTTGTACAGAAACCAGATGGCAGTTATAAGAGTCGAGGGCGGTGAAAGGGAAGCAGTGGTTGGGAAGGGAGTGAGACAGGGTTGTAGCCTATCCCCGATGTTATTCAATCTGTATATTGAGCAAGCAGTGAAGGAAACAAAAGAAAAATTCGGAGTAGGAATTAAAATCCATGGAGAAGAAATAAAAACTTTGAGGTTCTCCGATGACATTGTAATTCTGTCAGACACAGCAAAGGACTTGGAAGAGCAGTAGAACGGAATAGACAGTGTCATGAAAGGAGAGTATAAGATGAACATCAACAAAAGCAAAACGAGGATAATGGAATGTAGTCGAATTAAGTCGGGTGATGCTGAGGGAATTAGATTAAGAAATGAGACACTTAAAGTAGTAAAGGTGTTTTGCTATTTTGGGAGCAAAATAACTGATGATGGTCGAAGTAGAGAGGATATAAAATGTAGACTGGCAATGGCAAGGAAATCGTTTCTGAAGAAGAGAAATTTGTTAACATCGAGTATAGATTTAAGTGTCAGGAAGTCGTTTCTGAAAGTATTTGTATGGAGTGTAGCCATGTATGGAAGTGAAACATGGACGATAACCAGTTTGGACAAGAAGAGAATAGAAGCTTTCGAAATGTGGTGCTACTAACTAATGAGGAGGTACTGAACAGGATTGGGGAGAAGAGAAGTTTGTGGCACAACTTGACCAGAAGAAGGGATCGGTTGTTAGGACATGTTCTGAGGCATCAAGAGATCACCAATTTAGTATTGGAGGGCAGCGTGGAGGGTAAAAATCGTAGAGGGAGACCAAGAGATGAATACACTAAGCAGATTCAGAAGGATGTATGTTGCAGTACGTATTGGGAGATGAAGAGGCTTGCACAGGATAGAGTAGCATGGAGAGCTACATGAAGACCGCAACAACAACAACGAAGGAAGGTACGACCATATGGAATAAGTTCCCAGGTATGTGAGTGGCTCGAAGACTTCTTAAATAATAGAACCCAGTGTGTTGTCCTCGACGGCGACTGCTCGTCAGAGACAAGGGTATCATCTGGAGTGGCCCAGGGGAGTGTGATAGGACCGCTGTTGTTCTGTGTATACATAAACGCCTCAAAAATGGTTCAAAGGGCTCTGAGCACTATGGGACTGAACATGTGAGGTCATGAGTCCCCTGGAACTTAGAACTACTTAATCCTAACTAACCTAAGGACATCATGCGCTTCCGTGCCCGAGGCAGGATTCGAACCTGCGACCGTAGCGGTCGCGCGGTTCAAGACTGAAGCGCCTAGACCCGCTCGGCCACACCGGCTGGCTCATACAGGATGGGCAGTACTCTGTGGTGGTTTTGGCGATGATGCCGTGGTGTACGGCAAGGTGTCCAAGTTGAGATACAAAACGATTTAAGCAAAATTTCCAGTTGGTATGATGAATGGCAGCTAACATTAGATGTAGGCAAAAGCAAGTTGATGACGGTGATCAGGAAGATGCAACCTGTAATGTTCGGATGCAGTATGCATAGTGTCCTGCTTGACACAGTCAAGTCGTTTGAATACCTGGGCGTAACGTTGCAAAGCGATATGAGATGGAATGAGCATGGCAGAACTGTGGTAGCGAAGGCAAATGGTCGACCTCGATTGATTGGGGCAATTTTAGGAAAGAGTGGTTCACCTGAAAAGGAGCCCGCTTGTAGCACGCTGTTGCGACCTATTCTTGAATACTTCTCCATTTTCTGGGACTCGTACCAGGCCGGATTGAAGGGAGACATCGAAGCAGTGCAAAGTACGGCTGCTAGATCTGTTACCGGGGGGTTCGAACAAAGTTGAGGTGTTACGGAGATGCTTCGCGAACTCAAACGGGAATCCCTGGGTGGAAGGCGGCGTTTTTTCGGGAAACACTGTTGAGAAAATTTAGAGAACCACAGACTCCCGAACGATTCTAGTGCCGCCAACAGACATCGCGCGTAAGGACCAAGAAGATGAGATACGAGAAATTAGGGCTGATACGGAGGCGTACAGACAGTCGTTTCTCCCTCGCTCTGTTTGCGAGTCGAACAGCGAAGGAAATGACAAATAGTGGTACACGGTACCCTCCGCCACGCACCGTACGGTGGCTTGCGGACTGTGCAGATGTAGATGCAGAACCATGTCCGGGATCGTACCACTTCCGCGCTACAGCCGTTTGAAAACATGTTTGCTAGGCAGGTATGCAACAGGGTAACAGGGTAGTCGTGGTGGGGGAAAGGAGGGGGGGGGGGGTAAGTCACGTCGGCTGATGTCATCTGACGTCTGGCCGATGTCTATGACCTGGTTCGAGCCTCATTCACTTGTGTGTGAGAGTCAGGGGTTCGAGGTACGTGGTTGAGTACACGTTTGCGGAATACACCGACACGATCCTCCTTATGAATGGCGGAGCTCAGGGTAATGGAAGAGCTACTCGTCCCCTTTATCAAGATCGTCCTCCACAACGTCCGACTCCATTGCGTTCCCTTTCAGCCACAGTTACGCAGCGGCTTCTGGAAAGGGTGCCTTCACCGTCACCAGGCAGACTCTGGTGCTCCAAGGAGCCGCAAACTGGAAGAGGCCCACCTACTCCATCACGTTGAAGAGAACCCGTCAACGAATAAACGAGAAATTTCTTTGACTATTAAGGACCGGAACTGTGAAATGAGCGATATCCTGATCACACCTAATTAATTACACTACAGGCCATTAAAATTAGTACATCAAGAAGAAATGAAGATGACAGACGGGCATGTGATTACATTTTCACGCAGTTTGGGTGCATAGATCCTGAGAAATCAGTACCCAGAACAACCACCTCTAGCCGTAATAACGGCGTTGATACGCCTGTGCATTGAGTCAAACACAGCTTGGATGGCGTGTACAGGTACAGCTGCCCATGCAGCTTCAACACGATACCACAGTTCATCAAGAGTAGTGACTGGCGTATTGTGACGAGCCAGTTGCTCGGCCACCATTGACCAGACGTTTTCAATTGGTAAGAGATCTGGGGAATGTGCTCGGCAGCAGTCGAACATTTTCTGTATCCAGAAAGGCCCGTCCAGAACCTGCAACATGCGGTCGTGCATTATCCTGCTGAAATGTAAGGTATCGCATGGATCGAATGAAGGGTCGTATGTTCAAAGTGCCGTCAATGCGAACAAGAGGTGACCGAGACGTGTAACCAATGGCACCCCATACCATCACGCCAGGTGATACGCCAATATGGCGATGACGAATACACGGTTCCAATGTACGTTCACTGCGATGTCGCCAAACACTGATCCGACCATGATGATGCTGTAAACAGAACCTGGATTCATCCGAAAAAATGACGTTTTGTCATTCGTGCACCCAAGTTCGTCGTCGAGTAAACCATCGCACGCGTTCCTTTTTGTGATGCAGCGTCAAGGGTAACCGCAGCCACGGTCTCCGAGCTGATAGTCCATGCTGCTGCAAGCGTCGTCGACGGCTGTTGTCTTGCAAACGTCCCCATCTGTTGACTCACGGATCGAGACGTGGCTGCACGATCCGTTACAGCCATGCCGATAAGATGCCTGTCATCTCGACCCCTAGTGATACGAGGCCGTTGGGATCCAGCACGGCGTTCCGTATTACCCTCCTGAAGCCATCGATTTCATATTCTGCTAACAGTCATTGGATCTCGACCAACGCGAGCAGCAATGTCACGACACGATAAACCGCAATCGCGATAGGCTACAATCCGACCTTTACCAAAGTCGGAAACGTGATGGTACGCATCTCTCCTCCTTACACGAGGCATCACAACAACGTTTCACCAGGCAATGCCGGTCAACTGCTGTTTGTGTATGAGAAATCGGTTGGAAACTTTCCTATGTCAGCACGTTGTAGGTGTCGCCACCGGCGGCAACGTTGTGCGAATGCTCTGAAAACCTAATCATTTGCATATCACAGCTGTTCCTCCTGTCAGTTAAATTTCGCGTCTGTAGCACGTCATATTCGCACTTTTCTTTATTCAGGGTCAATTGTCACTTTTTGCACCATCCACATATGTTGTCTGAATCATTTTGCAATTCGTTTTGGTCACCTAATGACTTTACAAGACGATAAATGACAGCATCACAATAAAGATGTGTTTTCGAAATATCTTTATTGTTTGAAGCAGCACGTATTCATGGAGCATAGGTCGTATTTAAAGGCTATCAAATACGAGTTTCAACTATGTGGCGAAATCTAGTAGAGGTTCTCCCAGAACTCGATACGAGCTCGAAAGTCGACAGTAGGTCCCACAATCCTTAGAAAACCAATTGGGCGTATACGCGTCATTCGTCACAGGGGAGTGTGAGCGAAGTGATTCTATCAAAATGGCTCTGAGCACCGTGGGACTTAACATCTGAGGTCATCAGTCGCCTAGAACTTAGAACTAGTTAAACCTAACTAACCTAAGGACATCACACACACCCATGCCCGAGGCAGGATTCGAACCTGCGACCGTAGCAGCAGCACGGTTCCGGTCTGAAGCGCCTAGAACCGCTCGGTCACTGCGGCCGGCAATCTTGTGTGATTTCCTAATTTATGCAACATGGTACACTGACTTTTAGCTGTACTACAGTAAGTAATGTTGATTACATGTGTATTCTTATGTTCCAGAAGTGAAGGTCAATATTCAGAGACGTGACAAGAATGATCATTCGACACTAAAATGTCAAACAAACATGGGCTCTGAAACGTATACCTTAACAACTATGAGCAATACTTGATCTTCGATACTGTAAGACAAAACGCTTCTACTGCAAGCTTTTTGCTTTCCATATTTTGGGAAGTAGTAGTACGGACCAAAACAATTAAAAAAAGTCCACTAACCATATGCAATAAAATGCGTATTTGCAAAGTTGTGAGCACATCTTCATTAGAAGACTTGTGCTTCAAAGTAGCGAAGATGGAGAAGTGATCATAACTTTTAAGGTATCCATTTTAGATCATATGTTTGGTGGACATTTTTTTCTTGTTTTGGTCGATACTGTCACTTCCCAAAATACGGAAAGCAAAGAGGTTGCAGTAGAAGAGAGTTGTTTCGCAGTATCGAAGATGAAGAATTTGTCATAGCTCTTAAGGCATGCGTTTCAGTGCCATTGTTTACTTGATTTTCCCGGGTTCCCGGGTTCGATTCCTGGCGGGGTCAGGGATTTTCTCTGCCTCGTGATGAGTGGGTGTTGTGTCCTTAGGTTAGTTAGGTTTAAGTAGTTCTAAGTTCTAGGGGACTGATGAAATGGTTCAAATGGCTCTGAGCACTATGGGGCTCAACATCTGTGGTCATAAGTACCCTAGAACTTAGAACTACTTAAACCTAACTAACCTAAGGACATCACACACATCCATGCCCGAGGCAGGATTCGAACCTGCGACCGTAGCAGTCGCGCGGTTCCTGACTGAGCGCCTAGAACCGCTAGACCACCGCGGCCGGCGGGGACTGATGACCATAGATGTTAAGTCCGATAGTGCTCAGAGCCATTTGAACCTTTTTTTTACCTGATATTTTTTTTGTTACGAATGATCATTCCTGTCATATCCCTGACTACTGACCATCACTTCTCAAACACCCTGTATTTATAACTCTAACAGTTACGTGTGTACATATTCAGCAAATTGATATTCCCTGAACCGAATATTAATGCCAGATGGTATGACACATAAATTTGTGCCGTCACTGTTGTTGTTTGATCTCTGCCGCTCGATCCAAGATTTTCTTTTTTTTTTTTTTTTTTTACCGTGTGTCGGTTTCTGTGGTGAAATTGTCTTCGTACAGGGACTCTCGCTACAAGTGTGCGTCGCTACCGCCCGCACACAATGCCGTGCGACTTTGTCGCTAGGTGCGTAGGACGCTTTAGATCTACATCAGCATCTGCATCTACACGACTGCTCTGCAAGTGCTCGCCAGAGAGTACGTAGAAACACCGTCACTCTGTTTCTCTTCCGTCTCACTCTCGAATAGCACGTGGGAAAAGCGGACACCTCAGTCTTCCCGTGCGAGCTCTGCTTTCTCTTGCGTATTTTATCACTATGCTCGTTTGCTGACTGCGTAGGTGGGTGTCAACAGAGTATTTTCGCATTCGGAGGAGAAAGCTGGAGATCGAAATTTAGTGAAAATATCTGTTGGCAAAGAAAAGCGCCTTTGTTTCAGTGATTGCCACCCCGAGTCGCGTGTCATATCCGTGACACTATCTGCCCTGTTACGCGACAACATAAAACGAGCTGCCCTTCTTTGAACTTTTTCGATGTCATCCATCAATTCCGCGCGGGATTAGCCGAGCGGTCTCAGGCGCTGCAGTCATGGACTGTGCGGCTGGTCCCGGCGGAGTGTGTGTTTGTCCTTAGAATAATTTAGGTTCAGAAGTGTGTAAGCTTAGGAACTGATGACCTTAGCAGTTAAGTCCCATAGGATTTCACACGCATTTGAACACTTTTGATCTTCCATCAATCCTATCTGGTAAGGATCCCACACCTCGCAGCAATACTTCAAAAGAGGACGGACAAGCATAATGTAGGCAATGTCTTTAGCAGTTTTGTTCAAATAAACTTAACTCCGCCCGAACAGACGATTAAGGCCCAAACGGTACCGACCGGCCGCCGTGTCATCCTCGGCCCACAGGCGTCACTGGATGCGGATACGTGGGGGCATGTGGTCAGCACACCGCTCTCCCGGCCGTAGGTCAGTTTACGGGACCGGAGCCGCTACTTCTCACTCGAGTAGCTCCCCAGTTTGCCTCACGAGGGCTGAGTGCAGCCCACTTGCCAATAGCGGTCAGCAGACCGGATGGTCACCCATCCATTGGCTAGCCCAGCCCGACATCACTTTGGTGATCTGACGGGAACCGGTGTTACCACTGCGGCAAGGCCATTGGCTTAGTAGATTTGTTGCATCTTCTAAATGTTCTGGTAATAAAAACGCAGTCTTTGGTTTTCCTTCCTCACGATATTTTCTATGTAACTGTTCCAATTTAAGTAATGGCTATGTGTTTGCTTGAATAGGCAACCTTTCAATTCGTATGATATTTCCTGTAATGTAAATACAAAAAGATTTTTTCAGCGCTCACATAACAATGCCCCAAGGTCAACTGACACTTTTCGCGCCCTTCGGACATCGTGTCTAAATCATTTTGCAGTTGTTTTTGATCTCATGATGGGCTTACTAGATTTTATGTGACGGTAAATGACAGCACCATCCTACAAACAAACTAAGATGGCTTCTGAAATAGCCGCCTAACTCCTTCATATGGATTAAAAACAGCAGATGGCCTGTAAAACTGCCTTGGGGAGCGCCAGGTAGCACCTCTCCTTCAACCGATGACTTTCTGTCAGTTAGCTACTAACTGTGTCCTTTGTGACACGCAATCACGAATGCAGTCGCACAAAACTGAGATCGTATTCTATAGCCACACAATTTGATTAGAAGTCACTTGTGACGAACGGCGTTAAAAACTTTCTACAATAATAGAAATATTCAATCATTTTGACATTTCGTGTCCGTAGCACTCCTTACTTCGTGCAAATAAACAGTCAGATACGAATCAAAAGCAAGATTTTTTTTCTGAATCCTTTCTAGTTGTGTGTCAATAAATTGCTCTCTCTGAGACATACAGAATGTTGAAACATAATATAGGTAAGTTGCAAAATCTCACCGGAAACTGATAACAATGATGCGACGATCAGTTTGGTTTAGGGAAGGTAAATGTACACTACTGGTCATTAAAATTGCTGCACCAAGAATATATGCAGATGATAAACGGGTATTCATTGGACAAATATATTATACTAGAACTGACATGTGATTAAAATTTCGCGCAATATGGGTGTATAGATCCTGAGAAATCAGTACTCAGAACAACCACCTCTGGCCGTAATAACGGGCTTGATACGCCTGGGCATTGAGTCAAACAGAACTTGGATGGCGTGTACAGCTACAGCTGCCCCTGCAGCTTCAAGACGATACCACAGTTCACCAAGAGTAGTGACTGGCGTATTGTGACGAGCCAGTTGCTCGGCCACCATTGACCAGACATTTTCAATTGGTGAGAGATCTGGAGAATGTGCCGGCCAGGGCAGCAGTCGAACATTTTCTGTATCCATAAAGGCCCGTACAGGACCTGCAACATGCGGTCGTGCATTATCCTGCTGAAATGTAGGATTTCGCAGGGATCTAATGAAGGGTAGAGCCACGGGTCGTAACACATCTGAAATGTAACGTCCACTTTTCAAAGTGCCGTCAGTGCGAACAAGAGGTGACTGAGACGCGTAACCAGTGGCACCCCATACCATGACGCCGGGTGATACGCCAGTATGGCGATGACGAATACACACTTCCAATGTGCGTTCACCGCGATGTCGCCAAACATGGATGCGGATAAGATGCCATGCGGATAAGATGGCTGTCATCTCGAATGCTAGTGATACGAGTGCTTTGGGATTCCTGTTCCAAGATGGCCGCCGAGTAAGTGACGCCAGAAACCATTTCCAGAAAGTTAAGTGATTTAGACAGGAATATAATTTAGTTTAACGCCGACAACAAATTAAATACGTGCATTAGTGTATCGTTTAGTCTTGCCGTTAAAGGTTTGACTTTTCTTTGCGTATTTTTTCAGAAAACACGAAAAGATCGTAACTTCGCGAAGTCGCGCTTAGGCTTAAATTTTGTAAACGTGTTTGTTTCTTGTTTCACGGTAATTTAACTAGTTTCTCGGTAACAAATAAGTAAACTACCGTAAATAGCGTATAACTTCATTGTTTTAATACAGATTTCAGAAAAACAGCGTAACTTTATATCAGAAACTTGCCTATATACATTTGTTTATAGGCCTAATTCTCGTAACGTTTTTGGAGAATCAGTTAAAGTATCTCGTTTAATTGACCTTTTTTTCATTCCATCGAGTGAAATATATAATAAATAGCGTATACCTTCGTTGTTTTAATACAGATCTCAGAAAAACAGCGGAATTTTAAATCAGAAACTTGCTTATATACATTTGTGAATAGGCTTAATTCTTGTAACGTCTTTTTTGATTTTCGGTAATTTAATTGATTTATTCTAGCTAAAGTATTATTTTTGCCATGAGTGAGAAGTGCCTGACTTGCCGTGGAATTGTTAGTTCCGGGGTTTGGTGTGATGGATGCAGTAGTTTTTTTCACTGGGGGGACTGCAGTGGCGTGGGTGTTGGGAAAGTGGATCAGGCTCATCAGTGGTTATGTAGGATTTGCAGCAGAGATAGGAAGATAGTGGAACAGGAGGGGAAAATTGCTGCCCTTCAGGCTGAGCTAGATCAGGCTAGGGAAGATCTGGACAGGTTAAGGAGGGAGAAGGGCAAAGAGAGGTGGGAAGTGGCAACAGGTAGCAGAAGGAACAGGCCTAGGACTAAGTCTGACAGTTTTGTGGTGAATGTCAAAAATAAGTTTGACCTGTTGCTTCAGTTAGAAACTGATGAGCCTCAAGCAGAGGTAGGTGTAGACAGGACACAACAAACTTTCAATAGGAAATTGAAAAAGAATGTAGGAAAGTCATCGAAAAAAAGGAAGTTTTGTTGTTAGGCAGTTCTCATGCCAGAGGTGTAGGCCAACTTCTGCAGGAGGAATTAGGACCAGAATACCAGGTCACAAATTTTTTCAAACCAAGTGCTAGTCTGGATCAGGTGACAGAGGATTTAGGTTCACTCTGTAAAGGATTTACCAGGGAAGACACCGTGGCTATTGTGGGAGGGCCAGGGAACAGCATCGACAGAGATCCTGGGTACAGTATAGAGTGTGACCTGGTAAAGATTGCGTCAGCATCGAGACACACCAATGTTGAATTTGTATCTGTCCTGAGACGCCACGACCGGCCTCATTTGAATTCTTCTGTTGGGAGAGTTAATTTGGAGTTGGAACGGCTGCTTGGATCGGGTGCGGGGGCTCATATTGGTGTGGTTCCTGTTGATTATCTCAGTAGATGGGACTATACCAGGCACGGCCTGCATCTCAACAGGAAAGGGAAGGGGAAACTGGCTGGGGTAATAGCAGGAAATTTAAGGGGGGGAGGCACTGCCATGAATGGTAAAATACCAGTGGTTACAGGTGTTGGAGCAGCACCTTTTTTAGGATAGGTAAGACAGAAAGATGTCAAGTTCTACGAGAGGTCAGGATTGAAACAAATCTTCAGTTTAGGAAAGAAATTAAACAGCACAATTCTAGCACATTGGATCACCAATCACAGCTATCAATTATAAATTTTCACCAATCACCAGAAATTTTATCTCCACCAAGTTGTATCTCAGTCCTAGGTAATTCCATTGATGAATTAAAGTCACCCAACCCAGTTGACATAATCTGCCTCTCTGAACACCATGTGACCACTGGTATAGGAACTAGGCCTAAGCACAATGAGAAACTCAGGCAGGAGAGTACTGCAAATGTTGGAATAAGGAAAGGTTCTCATAAAAGTATAATTAAAAATAATGTAAGTATATTTCATCAAAATATTGGGAGTTTAAAGAATAAAGTAGATGAGCTTCTGGTTTGTTTAGAAGATTTAGAAGCTGAGAATGAAATAGATATACTATGCCTGTCTGAGCATCACATTGTTACTGATATGGATAAGGTAAATGTAAGTGGTTATAAGCTCTCTGCACATGTAATGAGAGAAAATATGGAGAAAAGAGGAGTTGCCATATATGTCAAAAGTTATCATTGTGCAAAAAGTATAGAAACAAAAAAGTTTTGTGTAGAGAAACATATAGAAGCATGTGCCTGTGAGCTTAAATTAAATAAAGGCACATTTATAATTGTAACTGTGTATAGGTCCCCATCAGGAAATTTTCATCTATTTCTGAAAAATTTGGACTCCTTGTTGTGCTATCTGTCAGACAGGGGGAAGCATATTATTATTTGTGGGGACTTCAATGTAGATTCTCTGAAAGAGGGTAATAGGAAAAATGATCTTGAAGTATTACTCGGTTCTTTCAATTTGACACCCGTTATTGATTTTCCTACTCGGGTGGTAAAGGATAGCAGCTCACTGATAGATAACTTCTTTATAGACCAAGATAAGTTTAACCAGATAAATGCTCAGCCTGTTGAGAATGGTCTTTCTGATCATGGTGCACAGCTAGTTACATATATGACATAGCTCCAGTCAGCAATACTAAACAGTCCTCCAAAGCAGTACGTTCAGTCAACGATTTAACAATTGCAAATTTCAGGGAAAGCCTACAGCAGTTAGACTGGGATGAGGTGTACCGTGAACCTGATGCCAATTTAAAATATAATTTATTTCATGACATTTTTGTAAATGCATTTGGAAACTGCTTCCCCAAGAAAATAGTTAAATATACTAGTAAGAAACCTTGTAACAAACCATGGCTTACTAAGGGTATAAAAATATCTTGTAACCAGAAAAGGGAAATGTATCTGACAGCAAGAAAGAGTAGTGACCCAGAAACTATCAAAAATTATAAAAACTACTGTGTTATATTAAGAAAAGTTATTAAAAAATCCAGGAGTATGTGTATCATGTCTGAAATCAGCAACTCTGATAATAAAATTAAAACAATTTGGAATATTATTAAAAGAGAAACAGGTCAACCAAGAGCAGAGGAAGACAGTATTACCATCAAATTGAATGAAAACTTTACGAACAAAAAGTCAGAAGTTGAAAATATTTTTAATAATCATTTTCTAAATGTTGTGGATATAGTAGGATCCAGGTGTTCATTAGAAGATGCTAGGCTGTTAATGGAAGAGGCCATACCTATGCAATTTGATACAATTGAAATCTCACCCACTTCTCCCTCTGAAATTAGGAAAATAATAAACTTGCTTAAAAGAAAAAACTCACATGGAATTGATGGCATTTCCAGCAAAATACTAAAAGCTTGTTCTCAACAGATAAGTAAGATTCTCAGCCACCTGTGTAATAGCTCTCTGGAACAGGGCATTTTCCCTGATAGACTGAAATATGCTATTGTTATACCTTTGCATAAAAAGGGGGATAGATCTGATGTCAACAATTACCGTCCAATCTCCCTTCTAACAGCTTTATCCAAAATTTTTGAGAAAGTAATGTATTCAAGAGTAGCTTCACATATCTGTAAAAATGAAGTACTAACAAAATGTCAGTTTGGTTTCCAGAAAGGTTTTTCAACAGAAAATGCCATATATGCTTTCACCAGTCAAATTTTGAATGATCTGAATAACTGAACACCTCCCATTGGGATTTTTTGTGATCTCTCAAAGGCTTTTGATTGTGTAAATCATGAAATTCTGCTAGACAAGCTCAAGTATTGTGGCATGAGTGGGACAGTGCACAAATGGTTTAATTCGTACCTAACTGGAAGAGTGCAGAAAGTTGAAATAAGTAGTTCTCGTAACATGCAAAGATCAGCACATTCCTCAAACTGGGGAACTATCAAGAATGGGGTTCCACAAGGGTCAGTCTTGGGTCCTTTATTGTTCTTATTATATATTAATGACTTGCCATTCTATATTCATGAAGAGGCAAAGTTAGTTCTCTTTGCTGATGATACAAGTATAGTAATCACACCTGAGAAACAAGAATTAACTGATGAAATTGTCAATACTGTCTTTCAGAAAATTACTAAGTGGTTCCTTGTAAGCGGACTCTCACTGAATTTTGATAAGACACAGTACATACAGTTCCGTACAGTGAATGGTATGACGCCATTAATAAATATAGACCTTAATCAGAAGCATATAGCTAAGGTAGAATATTCCAAATTTTTAGGTATGTCCATTGATGAGAGATTAAATTAGAAGAAACACATTGATGATCTGCTGAAACGTTTGAGTTCAGCTACTTATGTAATAAGGGTCATTGCAAATTTTGGTGATAAACATCTTAGTAAATTAGCTTAGTACGCCTATTTTCACTCATTGCTTTCATATGGCATCATATTTTGGGGTAATTCATCACTGAGGAATAAAGTATTTATTGCACAGAAGCGTGTAATCAGAATAATAGCTGGAGTCCACCCAAGGTCATCCTGCAGACATTTATTTAAGGATCTAGGGATATTCACAGTAGCTTCTCAGTATATATACTCTCTTATGAAATTTGTTATTAACAACCAAACCCAATTCAAAAGTAATAGCAGTGTGCATAACTACAATACTAGGAGAAAGGACGATCTTCACTATTCAAGATTAAATCTAACTTTGGCACAGAAAGGGGTGAATTATACTGGCACAAAAGTCTTTGGTCACTTACCAAATAGTATCAAAAGTCTGACAGATAACCAACAAGTATTTAAGAAGAAATTAAAAGAATTTCTGAATGACAACTCCTTCTACTCCATAGAGGAATTTTTAGATATAAATTAAGAAAAAAAATATTAAAAAAATAAAAAAAATAAAAAATAAAAATAAAAACACACAAAAAATAAAGTTGTTATATTAACTTAAGTATCTTGTTAAATTAACCTAATTATGTCATGTATTGGAAAATTCGACTCGTTCCACATCATTACGAAATATCGTATTCATGATCCATGGAACTAGTATTAATCTAATCTAATCTAATCTAATCAGCACGGCGTTCCGTATTACCCTCCTGAACCCACCGATTCCATATTCTGCCAACAGTCATTGGATCTCGACCAACGCGAACAGCAATGTCGCCATACGATAAACCGCAATCGCGATAGACTACAATCCGACCTTTATCAAAGTCGGAAACGTGATGGTACGCATTTCTTCTCCTTACACGAGGCATCACAACAACGTTTCACCAGGCAACGCCGGTCAACTACTGTTTGTGTATGAGAAATCGGTTGGAAACTTTGCTCATGTCAGCACGTTGTAGGTGTCGCCACCGATGCCAATCTTGTGTGAATGCTCTGAAAAGCTAACCATTTGCATATCAGAGCATCTTCTTCCTGTCGGTTAAATTTCGCGTCTGCAGCACGTCATCTTCGTGGTGTAGGGATTTTAATGGCCAGTAGTGGAGCAGCGAGGCGCTTCTAATTCAGGCATAGCTTAAGAAAAATCGAGACCTGTCGAAACACAGCTAGTGGTGTGACGTAGTCGGTCGCATCCCGTACGCATCGCCGGACCTCTGGAACACTTAGAAGTGAGCATGCCTTTCCCAGCAGGACCCACTGTCTCGCCGTCTCGTTCAACCATGTCCAAGCGCTAACCCTCAGATGCCTATGAGGCTAAGGTAGTCGGTCAGATTTAGCTTGCAACGGCCGTATTCAGTCAGTTCACACCAAAAATATTCTAACAGTTCGCAGATGTTGATAAAGAATAATTTTGAAAATTTTCCGTCGAATGCTGGAACAGGAGTGACTCAATAGGCGTTTTTTTCGCTGCTGGTGTGCGCAATTATTCACACAAGAACTACGTTCGTTCTTAGTGGCACCCACTGGCGAACAATATTACTATATGAACTATTGTTAACGCCACCCATTAGAGTTGTTATATATTTTTGGTTTAGTTAGTAACAGCTACACAACAACGGCAAAAATCAATGTGAGCGTGGAACTACACTGAAGAACCAGACAGACTGGTACACGTGCGTTATACGTGTAGGGCCCCCGCGAGCACGCAGAAGTGTCGCAACACGACGTGGCATGGACTCGACTAATGTCTGAAGCAGTGCTGGAGGGAAGTGACACCATGAATCCTGCAGGGCTGTCCATAAGTCGATAAGAGTACGAGAGGATGGAGATCTTTTCTGAATACCACCTTGCAAGGCATCCGAGATATGCTCAATATTTTTCGGGTCTGGGAAGTTTGATGTCCAGCGTAAGCGTTAAACTCAGAAGAGTGTTGCTGGAGCCACTCTGTAGCAGTTCTGAACGTGTGGGGTGTCGCATTGTCCTGCTGGAATTGCCCAAGTCGCCGGAATGCACAACGCACATGAATGGATGCAGACGATCATACTAGATACTTACGTACGTGTCACTTGTCAGAGTCGTATCTAGACGTATCAGGGATCCCATATCACTCCAACTGCACACGCCCCACACCATTGCAGAGCCTCCACGAACTTCAACACTCCCGTGCTGACATGCGGGGTGCATGGATTCATGAGGTTGTCTCCGCACCCCTAAACGTCCATCGCCTCTATACAATTTGAACCGAGACGTCCGACCAGGCAACAGATTTCCAGTTATCAACAGTCCAGTGTCGGTACTGAAGGGCGCAGGCGATGCGTAACGCTGAGTGTCGTGCAGTCATCGAGGGTACGCGAGTGGCCCTTCAGCTCGCGAAGTCCATATCGATCATGTTCCACTGAATCGTTCCCACGCACTGAAATCTGCTGCAAATTGCTGAAGGGTTGCACTCCTGTCTCGTTGAACGTTCACTTCAATCGTCTTTGGTCCCATTCTTGCAGCGATGTCGGAGATTTGATGTTTTTCAGTACTTCTCACATTCACGGTACACTCGTAAAATGGTTGTACGAGAAAATCCGCACTTCATCGCTACCTCGTAGATGTTGTGTCCCATCGCTCGTGCGCCGTGCATAACACCACGTTCACACTCAGATAAATCTCGATGACCTGCCATTGCAGCAGCAGTAACCGATCTAACAACTGCGCCAGACACTTGTTGTCTTATATACGCATTGCTGACCGCAACTCCGTATTCTTCCTATTTACGTATTTCTGTATTTGAATACGCAAGCCTATACCAGTTTCTTTGGTGCTGCAGTGCATAACTGCGACCACGAGCGTGGTTGGGGCTCGAAGTCAATAAACAAAGTAAACGGTATGGCTTCAAATGGCTCTGAGCACTATGGGACTCAACTGCCGTGGTCATCAGTCCCCTAGAACAGCTTTAAGTCCTATAGTGCTCAGAGCCATTTTTTGAAAGTGATGAAAAATTGCATGATGTGTTGAATGTAATGAACAATCTAATGGGCACGGAATATCGACTGAGAGTAAATGGAAAAACGACGAAAGTAAGGAGAAGAAGCAGTAATGAGGACAGTGGGAAACGTAACATCAAGGCTGATGGTCATGAAGCAGATGGAAAATGGAAATGTCGTGTGGCTAGGGCCTCCCGTCGGGTAGACCGCTCGCCTGGTGCAGGCCTTTCGATTTGACGCCACTTCGGCGACTTGCGTGTCGATGGCGATGAAATGATGACGACAAGGACAACACAACACCCAGTTCGTGAGCGGAGAAAATCTCCGACGCAGCCGGAGCCAAGAGAAATCTACTAGTATGAAACGTAGGCCTCAATTTGACAAGAAATTTATGAGAATATGAGTTTGGAGAACAGCACGCCATTGCTACACGGATTTTGGGAAAACCGGAAGAGAAAACAACGGAAAGATTTGAGATGTGGGTCGCGCTGCAGAATAATGTTGAGAATTAGGTGGACCAGTTAGATAAAGAATGAGGAGGTCCTTCGCCAAATCTGTGAAGAGAGGAAAGTATCGATAACACAGACAAGAAGAAGGGACAAGATGACAGGATGTGTTGAGGGATCAGGGGATAGCCTCCGTGTTAGTAGAGAGGGCTGTAGGACGTAAAGACTGTAGGAGGAAAAGAGAGATGGTACTACATCGTCTAGGTGACTTCTGTGCGGTTCACAATTGCGTACCTCACAGATGGTTCACCGAACGACCTTCAAGCTATTTCGCTACCGTTCCACTGTCGAACACTGCGCGGGAGAAACGTGCACATAAACCTTTCCGTCTGATTTATTTTGTTTAGATGATCATTTCTCCTTATGTTGGTGCACGTCGAGAAAATATTTTCACATTCCGAGGGAAATATTAGTGATGAATTTTGTGAAAATATCTCGCAGCATCGGAAAACGCCTTTGTTTCAATGCTTGCCACCCAAACTCGCGTACCATATTCGTGTCACTCTTTCCCCTGTTTCGCGAGAAGAAAAAACGTCCCGCCCTTTCCTGAAATTTTTCGATGTCCTATCTGAAATAGATCTAACACCTCACAGCAGTACTGCAGAAGAGGGCGGACAAGCGTAGTGAGAGCACTCTTTAATCGACCTATTGTACTTTCCAAGTGTTTTGCCAATTAACCCAATGTTTGGTTTGCTTTCCCCACAGCAATATCTGTGTGATCGTTCCAGTTTACGTTATACGTAATTATAATCTCTAAATACTCAGCTAAGGTTTTATGTTTTTTCTAGTAACCATACACATATCCTGCCTAAATCATTTTGCTATGAGTTTTGATCAACTGATGACTTTACGAGATGGTATAGGACAGCACCATCTGCAAACATTCTCAGAGGGCTGTCCAGATTGATTCCTAAATCGATTATATATATAAATATATAAATATATATAAATATATATATATATATATATATATATATATATATATATATATAGTAACACCCAATATATATATATATATTGTAACACCTTTTTGTAACAGGGTGTTACAAAAAGGTACGGCCAAACTTTCAGGAAACATTCCTCACACACACAGAAAGAAAGTATGTTATGTGGACATGTGTTCGCAAACGCTTACTTTCCATGTTAGAGCTCATTTTATTACTTCTCTTCAAATCACATTAATCATGGAATGGAAACACACAGCAACAGAACGTACCAGCGTGACTTCAAACACTTTGTTACAGGATATGTTCAAAATGTCCTCCGTCGCACGCAATCCCTGATGCGCTGATGCAGCCCTGGAGACTGGCGTATTGTCTCACGGCCGTCCACAATACGAGCACGAAGAGTCTCTACATTTGGTACCGGGGTTGCGTAGACAAGAGCTTTCAAATGCCCCCATAAATGAAAGTCAAGAGGGTTGAGATCAGGACAGCGTGGAGGCCACGGAATTGGTCCGCCTCTACCAATCCATCGGTCACCGAATCTGTTGTTCAGAGAAGCGTACGAACACTTCGACTGAAATGTGCATGAGCTCCATCGTGCATGAACCACATGTTGTGTCGTACTTGAAAAGGCACATGTTCTAGCAGCACAGGTAGAGTATCCCGTACTAAATCATGGCGGTGAATCGAGGAAGAAATTAAAAGGAGCTCTAACATGCAAATTAAACGTTTCCGGACACATGTCCACATAACATCTTTTCTTTATTTGTGTATGTGGAATGTTTCCTGAAAGTTTGGCCGTACCTTTTTGTAACACCGGACCCGTAACACTTCCTTGGCGAACGACAAATATCATTTATGTTTTACTTGATGATTTTCCATCAGTTACTACGAACCTACACAAAAATCACCAATCCAGTCACACAACTAAAGCGATACTTCGAAGGGGCTCAGTTTGATCAGAAGTCGCACTGTGAGGAAAAGTGTGAAAAGTCTTCTGGAAATCTAGAATTTGAGATCCTCTGTTGACAGCACTCATTACTTCGTTTCACGAAAGCAATGTTATTTGAATCCGTGTTGAGTATTTGTCAATAAATCGTTTCCTTCGAGGTAAGCAATATATGTTATAAAAGTAGGTATAAAATGTGTATGCCGCTGAAACTTAAAAACGAGTCCCGGTACGATCAACGGAGGTATATGGACTGAGAGTTAACCGAGAAATGACGATAGTAAGATCTCCCACCCATGAAGATGGTTCGCGTTTTCACGGGCTAGGAAGCTTCACCCTCTAGAAATTTCTAGAACATTCCAGAATATTCGAGAGTACTCGAGAACAGCCGGCCGTTGTGGCCGAACGGTTCTAGGCGCTTCAGTCTGGAACCGCGGTCGCAGATTCGAATCCTGCCTCGGGCATGGCTGTGTGTGATGTCCTTAGGTTAGTTAGGTTTAAGTAGTAAGTCTAGAGGACTGATGACCTCAGGTGTTAACTCCCATAGTGCTCAGAGCCATTTGAACCATTTGAACTCGAGAACATTACAGAACGTTCGAAAGTGTTCGAGAGTATTCCAAAGCATTCCAGAATGTTCCGAAATGTTCTGCAATGACCCTGGAGTTATGGAATGTTTGGCAATAGTCTGCAACATTCAAAAAGTTTCCAGAATGTTCGGGAACATCCCGTAACATCCCAGATCGTTGTGCAACATTCCAGAATACTCTAGAATGTTGTGAAATGTTCTGGAACATTGTGGACCATTCGAAGTCCTTTTGGTATGTTCTGGAATTCGTCACTGGTTGGGCTACCGACTGGTAGGGCACATAAAGCAAGACCCATCGTGGGTTCGAACGTCAGATTCTTGTCGGTGATGAAGGGACGAGCCGAAAAAGTAGTGCAGTGAATGGAAAAAAAGTCTTGATTATTTTGATGAAACAGCAGATATCTAGGTATTTCTGTGTGCTCTATATGTGACATACGTATATGTGGGCAGAGCCGTGGGTAAAACCTGGTGCACATATCACTCACAATCTGGAAAGATACATAAGACTGTGAGGCAAAGTAAAAGAGATTGGGAGAAAGGAGGGAGAGAGAGAATGGGAGAAATGGGGACGAAGATACACTGGAAAAGGTGGGATGGAGATATAGAGAGAAGAGGCAGGGGAGTAGGTATGAAAGCAGAGGATGAGTAGGAAAGCGATGTACAGGGTGGTCCATTGATCGTGACCGGGCCAAATATCTCACGAAATAAGCGTCAAACTAAAAAACTACAAAGAACGTAACTTGTCTAGCTTGAAGGGGGAAAGCAGATGGCGCTATTGTTGGCCCCTCTAGTTGGCGCTGCCATAGGTCAAACGGATATCAACTGCGTTTTTTTAAAACAGGAACCCTCATTTTTATTACATATTCGTATAGTACGTAAAGAAATATGAATGTTTTAGTTGGACCATTTTATCCGCTTTGTGATATGTGGCGCTGTAATAGCCACAAACATACGGCTCACTATTTTAGACGAACAGTTGGTAACAGGTAGGTATTTTAAATTAAAATATAGAACGTAGGTACGTTTCAACATTTTATTTCGGTTGTTCCAATCTGATACATGTACCTTTGTGAACTTATCATTCCTGAGAACGCATGCTGTGACAGCGTGATTACCTGTAAATGACACATTAATGCAATAAATGCTCAAAATGATGTCCGTCAGCCTCAATGCATTTGGCAATACGTGTAACGACATTCCTCTCAAAAGCGAGTAGTTCGCCTTCCTTAATGTTCGCACAAGCATTGACAATGCGCTGACGCATGTTGTCAGGCGTTGTCGGTGGATCACGACAGCAAATATCCTTTCCCCACAGAAAGAAATCAGGGGCGTGCGGGCCACCGTATGGTGCTTCGACGGCAAATCCACCTGTCATGAAATATGCTATTGAATACCGCTTCAACCGCACCCGAGCTATGTGCCGGACATCCATCATGTTGGAAGTACATCGCCATTCTGTCATGCAGTGAAACATCTTGTAGTAACATTGGTAGAACATTACGTAGGAAATCAGCATACATTACACCATTCAGATTGCCATCGATAAAATGGGGGCCAATTATCCTTCCTCCCATAATGCCGCACCATACAATAACCCGCCAAGGTCGCTGATGTTCCACTTGCTGCAGCCATCGTGGATTTTCCGTTGCCCAGTAGTGCATATTATGCCGGTTTACGTTACCGCTGTTGGTGTATGACGCTTCGTCGCTAAATAGAACGCGTGCAAAAATTCGTCCCGTAATTTCTCTTGTGTCCAGTGGCAGAACTGTACACGACGTTCAAAGTCGTCGCCATGCAATTCATGGTGCATAGAAATATGGTACGGGTGCAATCGATGTTGATGCAGCATTCTCAACACCGACGTTTTTGAGATTCCCGATTCTCGCGCAATTTGTCTGCTACTGATGTGCGGATTAGCCGCGACAGTAGCTAAAACACCTACATGGGCATCATCATTTGTTGCAGGTTGGGGTTGACGTTTGACATGTGGCTGAACACTTCTGTTTCCTCAAATAACGTAACTATCCGGCGAACGGTCCGGACACTTGGATGATGTCGTCCAGGATACCGAGCAGCATACATAGCACAGGCCCGTTGGGCATTTTGATCACAATAGCCACACATCAACACGATATCGACCTATTCCGCAATTGGTAAACACGGGTAATGTATCACGAAGCAAATACCGTCCACACTGGCGGAATGTTGCGTGATACCACGTACTTATACGTTTGTGACTATTACAGCGCCATCTATCACAAAGCAAAAAAAGTGGTCCAACTAAGACATTCATATTTCCTTACGTACTACACGAACATGTAATAAAAAATGGGGGATCCTATTTAAAAAAACGCAGTTGATGTCCGTTTGACCTATGGCAGCGCCATCTAAAGTGCCAACCATAGCGCCATCTGCTTTCCCCTTTCAAACTAGACGAGTTTCGTTATTTGTAGTTTTTTGTGTGATGCTTATTTCGTGAGATATTTGGCCCGGTTACTATCAATGGACGACCCTGTAGAGAGAAGGAAGAGGGGGAGGGAGATATAGAAAAAGGGCAGTGGAAGAAACATAGAAAGAGTGTGGAGGGAAAGGGAGAGAAACATAGAGGAGAAAGAGGAGGAATGATCTATAGAGAGCAGGGATGGAGAATGAGAGAGGAGAATGATAGAGAGACATGGAGCGATGGAGAAAGGAGGGATATATCGTTTATAATCAAGTTTTGAGTTGAATATTACAATGAATTTGTATTTTCAAATATTTTTCTTAGCCGGGCGCCGTGACCGAGCGGTTCTAGGCGCTTCTGTCCGGAACTGCGCTGCTGCTACTGTCGCAGGTTCGAATCCTGCCACGGGCACGGATGTGTGTGTTGTCCTTAGTTTAGTTAGGTTTAAGTAGTGCTATGTCTAGGAGACTGATGGCCTCAGATGTTAAGTCCCATAGTGCTTAGTACCATTTGAACCATTTGAATTTTATTTTTCTTAATTTCTATCTACATATACATGGCTACTCTGCGGATCGCACAGAAGTGCCCGGGAGGGTTCATCGAACCAACTTCACAACAATTCTCTCTCGAATTCTGTCACCTAAAGATTTGCACATATTAACGCATATTTATTTGCCTCACTGTTTCAGAATTTCTGCACTGTTTTCACAAATATATGTAAATGAATTTGTTTTCAGTTTTACATTGGAAGAACAGTTTGTTTTTATCGTTTAGTTTTCAGTAGGGGGATGGAATAAATGAGCGAACGGGCAACGCCGGGCGGGTTTCTCTGGCAGTTCACAATGTTTGAATACAGCATACCTGAAAGTTGCAGCGCGTAGTCAGAGACCCATGTTGTTAACCAATTGTAATAATACAAAGAATGTTTATTTTTTGTGCAAAGATACTCTTTTTAAATGGAACAATGCCTACTGACATTAACAGAGTAGGGTAAATTAGAAAGTCAGTGGTGTTTGCTGCAGGATTCTAGTATGAGTCGTTTACAAAGTATTGTATTTTGAAAAGTTTCCACACCGTCACTTGTACAGTACCTGCGGTAGCACACATTAAAGAGCAATACAAGTGCCTGCAATAGTAATGTGGGCTGTGACATGAACGAAACAATTCAGCTTCACAGGTTGTGTTCAAAATGACCACATGCAGCAACAATAGAAGCTTCCAGTCTGCTGTGGAACGACCGCTGCACGCATGCGGCGGGTATGTGTGAACAGGCTGCATTCATATGTCATTGCATATCGTCAGGTGTAGTTGGTATGTCCTTGTAGACAGCGTCTTTGAGCTCTCGCCACGCAGAAAAAGTCTGCAGGTGTCAAGTCCGGGGAACGCACTGCAAGTTGGGGATTGGGCTGGCCGAGGTACAGGTCCTCTGTGTCGAGTCAGACGATTCGGAAACAACTCCTGAAGACCTGCTGTAGTATTTTGTGCAGTATGGGCTGGGCAACCATTACATCGATATCACAGGTGTCCTCCTTGTCTGGAGGGGAACGTCTTCTATCATCTGTGGCCCGTTAGGGGGCTGCAGTATTTGTGAGCGTTCTGTGTTCTGTCTGTGAGGAACGGGCCTGAGCCATCTCTCTCTTTTACTGTGCTGCCACTGTTAATTCAGTTACTGGTGTCGCTGAGTTGCTGCCTTGTCTGCCCCTGAGCGGCAGCACCAGCGCTTATGGATACACGCCCTGCCGTATTATCTTTGCTGGACTGCTATTAGTTCCCGGCTGTCGTGTATTGGGGGGGGGAGTTCGTATCAGGCAGTGAGTTGGAACGCGCCAGTAGTGGAGTTCGGAGCTGGCAGTCGGACGGTTGGGACGCGGCAGGATTCGGTCGGGCTGGAGCGGCAGAGAGGTTCGGATAGCCATGATTCGCCCGACCGTTGCCGGCACACGTGGTTTCAATAGGGACGGTCTTGATTGATCGTCGGTTGGTCGTCTTCGACGTGGATGCTCGCCGATCATTTAAGGGTTGGCACTCTGTGTGTCTCAACTCGTGGGTCGTCCTCGTCACTCCATAGTCACTGCTTTTACCATTGGTACCTGTGATATTGCGTGTAGCTTGTGATGTCGGCTGCCCAGTTATTTCAGTGCTGTCTCCGTGCTGATGTGTAGCAGGTGGTCGGTTGGCGCAGTCGCGTCGTAGCACCAGTGGGGCACGCAGCGCCAGGGAGGCGCGGATAGGCATTACTTACGCGACGACTGCCGACACACATGTTTTGCGTGGGGACGGCTTTGGTTGACCGTCGGTCGGCCGTCTTGTTAGACGACGTGCATTCGGCTGGCGATTGGCTCTGAGCGCCGGCTGGTGGTTCGTCCTCGTTATTGCTGAGTCACTGCCGTGAGCATCGTCTAGGCCTCGTCCAGGTGTACGTGGGGCTGTGTGCAGTTTATGTGATTTTCACTGACAAGTTTATTCAAGTGTTGCCGGCGCACTGCCTCTGAGTTAGTCGGTCGTTTGGTTAAACGACGTGGGTTTTCGAGTCGGCCACCCCTTATTGCTTGTCTGGGATACGTTCTCGTTTGGTTCCACGGTCTCTGCTGTCGGCATCGTTGGAAGTTTGGTGCAAGTGTGGAGCATTGGTCTGTTGACGGTCTGTCGGGTGGGTTGCCGTCGGATTGAGCGTGGTCGGGCCGACCGCCTGCCTCACCTAAGTGAACGTTACTGTTTCAAGCGCTGGCCGACCCCCGAAACTTCTGAGCGCCGTTCGCTGCACTGCCTTTTCTTATTTTCTGTTGTGCGTATTTGTATGGCTCATAGCCGGTGGTTTTGAATTAAAGTTGAATTGTTTTAAGTCATGGACCTTCAGCCGCTTTAAAATTAAAATTCTTTGCTTGTCAAGTGTAAGAGTGTTTGGGCTTTCTCCCTGATTAAAAAATTGTTTATAGATAATGCCTTGAGTCTTCTGCCTACTAAACATTATTTTAGTTGTGTTTTAAGTCATGGGCTTTGAGCCGTTTTGAAATTAAAGTTTCTTGCTTGTCGAGTGTTACATTGTTTGAGGCCTTCAACCTAATTTAAGATAAGGCTTTGTTGTGTACATTTATTTTACTTTGAGTTTTAAGGCATGAGGCCTTGAGCTGTTTATAAAATAAAGTTCTTGTCTTTGAAGCATGAGACTGTTTGGGGCCTACAGCCTAATTGGAAATAAGGCTTTCTGCTGTGTGTTTTTTTTTCTTTTTTTTAAATTTCATTTTACCTTGAGTCTTCAATCATGGGCCATCAGCCGTCTTTAAATTAAACTTGTTTGCTTTTCAAGTGTCAGATTTGTTGGGCCTTCAGCCAAGTTATAGAACTTACTTGTGTGAGGCCTTCTGCCTGCTAAATATTCTGCTTTGGATCTTAATCTTAAGTTAATGGCTTTCAGCCGTTTTTAAATTTAAGTGGTTGTGCTCTTAAGGCATAAGATAGTGTGGCCTTTCAGCCGATAACTAAGTTCAAAGATTTGTGGTGTAATGTGTTCGAGTGTAACTGACAGCAGCTCATTTTGGCCCCTTTCCACAATTCCAACTAGCTGCCCTGCCCTGCAGGGTGTCTCAGGGCCTATGAGCTGATGGTTCACTGCCGCACACCACACGAATGCTGACGTTGCACTTGACGAAGCCAATGTGGATTGTCAACAGACCAATACTACATGTTTTGGCAGTTTGCCTGGCTATGACTGGTAAATGTGACTTCATCACCAGACAAGATCAGCCTACATCATACGACTGGAGTATGCTGTTCTAATGCTTATGTGGAGAAGTTAACACGATTCTCATAATCGTTTCCGTGTACCTCTCGATGGAGCCAGATGTGGCGGGCATGGGACCTATGTCTGTGGCGCATGCCTGACTGATGACACTTCATCCTACGGTTTCGCGAGGGCTAAAGTGAGGCTCAGCCGCAACAGCAGCAAGAACATTAATTTCCTCCTCGTCTGGTGTTACTTGTTTCCTTCTGTTACGTTGTCTAGATGTGAGACTTCCACTTTCAAGTAACTGGTTCAAGAGGTTGACTTGTAACTGCCGAGATGCTTGACGTCTGTTGGGATACCTTGGCGCATACACTGTACAAAAACGAACTGCATTATATCTACAGTCCCCGTATAACATGACCTTGTCGGCTTTTTCTGCATTGGTAAGTCCCAGCGACCACTCAGGACATACTGTTGGCCCCTCACTCAATAACTAACTATCAAATCGTTGTGCACTCAAGGAACACACAAGAAGCAAACAAATGTTGACCACGAAACAAACAATACTTATCCGAATCTGAGAAAAAAATTAATATTTGGGTCAACAATTGTAAAACTCTAATTCCTCTCTGTCAAATCTCACCTTTTGAGGCGAGAGGGAGAGTTTTAGCTTTAGCGAATGAAAATTTAAGAAATAAACAAGTATTTTTTGTTTATCCGTAACCATTTTCCACGCAAAAATGAGAACATAGATTTTCTTGAATTACAGGGCCAGCTACCAAGAATGAAAACAAATGTTTAAGACAAAATGTACGCAGTCTTTTATGTAGAATCTGATTCTGCAATACAAAATGGGGGTTCCCATGTGAAATTTTAAAGTTGCCTCCCGCCGTACCCCCATAGGGCTTGGGTGGCGGGCTCATTTTAGCACCAGCAGATGTCCCCCTCGAAAATAATCAACTGTGCTTTCTACATTTACCTTATTTTTCGAGTAATTCTGGGTTGTCAACTTAAAATTTACACCCTGTATACAAAAGTAGAACTGAAATAATTTTGTAGTACGTAGTACTAAGAAAAAAGTAAACAAACGAAAAACACAGATAAGCTTTCTCACAGCCTTCTAGACTCAAAAAGGGTGCAAATGGCTCTGAGCACTATGGGACTTAAGATCTGAGGTCATCACTCCCCTAGAACTTTAAACTGCTTAAACCTAACTAACCTAAGGACATCACACACATCCATGCCCGAGGCAGGATTCGAACCTGCGACCGTAGCAGTCGCGCGGTTCCAGACTGAAACGCCTAGAACCGCTCGGCCACACCGGCCGGCCTTCTAGACTCATCAGCACTTCGTTTCGACTGTGGGAACGAAAAATTAACGCACGAAAATTTCTAGCCTATGGCGGCCGGCTTCCACTCGTCCTGTGTTTTGGGGAGGCACGGAGGCGCCGCACGTGACGTCACGGCGTGGACAGCCGTCGGCAGTCACCTCAGGCCGCGGCTGTTAGTGGCAGGTGCTACTGGGACGGCAGCGGTACTCCGTACCCATCCTACACTGAGGCGCCAAGGAAACTGGTACAGCCATACGTGTTCAAACTCAGAGATATGCAAACAGGCAAACGTCTATGTAACACAAGTGTGTGGCGCTACAACAGAAGGTTATCAAGATCTAAGTGGGTTTCGACGTGGTGTTATAGTCGGCGCACGAGCGGTGGGAAACAGCATCTGCGAAGTGGCGATGGAGTGGGGATTTTCTCGTATGACCATTTCACGAGTGTACCTCGAATATAAGGATTCCGGTAGAACATCAGATTTCCGACATCGCCGTGGCCGGCCGCAAGAACGGGACCGACGACGACCGAAGAGAATCGTTCAACCTGACAGACGTGAAACCGTTCCGCAAATTGCTGCTGATTTCAGTGCTGGGCCATCAGTAAGTGTCAGCGTGCGAACCATTCAACGAAACATCACCGATATGGGCTTTCGGAGTCGAACGCCCACATGTGTATCATTGATGTCTGGACGACACTTACTTTACCCTCGCCTGGGCCCGTCATCACCGACATTGGACTATTGATGACTGGAAACAGGTTGCGTGATGGGACGAGTGTTGTTTCACATTGTATCGAGCCTATGGACGTGTATGGGTGTGGAGACAACCTCAGGAATTCATGGGCCCTGCATGTCAGCAGGGGACTGTTCTAGCTTTTGCAGGATGTGTAACTGTGTGGGGCGTGTGCAGTTGGAGTGATTTTCGGCCCCTGATACGCCTAGATACGAGTCTGACAGGTGACACGTAGGTAAGCATCCTGTCTGATCATCAGCATCCATTCGTGTCCACTGTGCATTCCGACAATGCCACACTTCCCACACACGCACAATTGCAACAGGGGGGCTCCAGGAACACTCTTCTGAGATTAAACAGTTCTGCTGGACACCAGACTCCCCAGACATGAACATTATTGAGCATATCTGGAATGTCTTGAGACGTGCTATTCTGAGATCTCCATCCCCTCGTTCTCTTGCTGATTTATGGACAGCCCTGCAGGATTCGTGGTGTCAGTTCCCCCCAGTACTACGTCAGACATTAGCTGAGTCCCTGCCACGCCGTGTTGCGGCACTTCTGTGTGCTTGTGGTGGCCCTACACGATATGAGGTGTACCAGTTTCTTTGGCTCTTCAGTGTATTTAAGGGTGTTACCCCCCATGTAACACCCAGTGTGTTACCTTCCATGTCCTCCCCCCATGAACCATGGACCTTGCCGTTGGTGGGGAGGCTTGCGTCCCTGAACGATACAGATAGCCCTACCATAGGTGCAACCACAACGGAGGGGTATCTGTTGAGAGGCCAGACAAACGTGTGGTTCCTGAAGAGGGGCAGCAGCCTTTTCAGTAGATGCAGGGGCAACAGTCTGGATGATTGACTGATCTGGCCTTGTAACACTAACCAAAACGGCCTTGCTGTGCTGGTACTGCGAACGGCTGAAAGCAAGGGGAAACTACAGCCGTAATTTTTCCCGAGGACATGCAGCTTTACTGTGTGGATAAATGATGATGGCGTCCTCTTGGATAAAATATTCCAGAGGTAAAGTAGTCCCCCATTCGGATCTCCGAGCGGGGACTACTCAGGAGGTCGTTGTTATAAGGAGAAAGAAAACTGGCGTTCTACTGATCAGAGCGTGGAATGTCAGATCCCTTAATCGAGCAGGTGGGTTAGAAAATTTAAAAAGGGAAGTGGATAAGTTAAAGTTAGATATAGTGGGAATTAGTGAAGTTCGGTGGCAGGAGGAACAAGACTCCTGGTCAGGTGAATACAGGGTCATAAATACACAATCAAATAGGGGTAATGCAGGAGTAGGTTTAATAATGAATAGGAAAATAGGAATGACGGTAAGCTACTACAAACAGCACAGTGAACGCATTATTCTGGCCAAGATAGGTACGAAGCCCACGCCTACGACATTAGTACAAGTTTATACGCCAACTAGCTCTGCAGATGATGAAGAGATTGATGAAATGTGTGATGAGATAAAGAAATGACTCAGATTGTGAAGCGAGACGAAAATTTAATAGTCATGGGTGACTTGAAACTCGACAGTAGCAAAAGGAAGAGAAGGAAACGTAGTAGGTGAATATGGAATGGGAGTAAGGAATGAAAGACGAAGCCTCCCGGTAGAATTTTGCACAGAGCATAACTTAATCATAGCTAACACTTGGTTCAAGAATCATAAAAGGAAGAAGCCTGGAGATACTGGAAGGTATCAGATCGATTATATAATGGTAAGACAAAGATTTAGGAACCAGGTTTTAAATTGTAAGACATTTCCAGGGGCAGATGTGGACTCTGAGCACAATCTATTGGTTATGAACTGTAGTTTAAAACTGAAGAAATTGTTAAAAGGTGGAAAATTAAGGGGATGGGACCTGGATAAACTGAAAGAACCAGAGGTTGTAGGGAGCTTAACACTGAGTTATTGACAGGCAGTTCCACAGGGAAACCTTCGGTGCACTTAGGTGCGAGCCTCTGGCGCGCCTGCCACAGGTTGTCAGCAAAGCAGCAGCTCTTTCGCACGAATACAGTGTATTTATTTGAAGTGCTTTGGAGTGAAGTAATCTGCCCATATTCCTGTGGTAACGCATCCTTTGGGCACCTTCCATCCATATATCATTAGCTCCGAGGAAATAAAATTTGGTTCCTCGGAACATAACGCTTGCCGAATCGCAACGTAACACTACGCTACTTCTCGAATGATACACTAATTTGTTTCGTTCGTTTGCACTGCATGTTTGTGAAGCACAACATAAAAATGTTCGAAGCAAAGAGATCTCTGGCACCAGCTACGTGTTAGAAACCAGGCGCATCGACGGAGTGAACACCGCACCTTATTGTTGTTGTGGTCTTCAGTCCAGAGTCTGGTTTGATGCAGCTCTCCATGCTACTCTATCCTGTGCAAGCTTCTTCATCTCCCAGTACCTACTGCAGCCTACATCCTTCTGAATCTGTTTAGTGTATTCGTCTCTTGGTCTCACTCTAGGATTTTTTACCCTCCATGATGCCGTCTAATACTAAATTGTTGATCCCTTGATGCCTCAGAACATGTCCTACCAACCGATCCCTTCTTCTGGTCAAGTTGTGCCACAAATTTCTCTTCTCCCCAATCCTATTCAATACCTCCTCATTAGTTACGTGATCTACCCATCTAATCTTCAGCATTCTCCTGTAGCACCACATTTCGAAAGCTTCTATTCTCTTCCTGTCCAAACTATTTATCGTCCATGTTTCACTTCCATACATGGCTACACTCCATACAAATACTTTCAGAAAAGACTTCCTGACACTTAAATCGATACTCGATGTTAACAAATTTCTCTTCTTCAGAAACGCTTTCCTTCCCATTGCCAGTCTACATTTTATATCCCCTCTACTTCGACTATCATCAGTTATTTCGCTCCCCAAATAGCAAAACTCCTTTACTACTTTAAGTGTCTCATTTCCCAATCTAATTCCCTCAGCATCACCCGACTTAATTCGACTACATTGCATTATCCTCGTTTTGCTTTTGTTGATGTTCATCTTATATCCTCCTTTCAAGACACTCTCCATTCCGTTCAACTGCTCTTCCAAGTCCTTTGCTGTCTCTGGCAGAATTACAATGTCATCGGCAAACCTCAAAGTTTTTATTTCTTCTCCATGGATTTTAATACCTACTCCGAATTTTTCTTTTGTTTCCTTTAGTGCTTGCTCGACATACAGATTGAATAACATTGGAGAGAGGCTACAACCCTGTCTCACTCCCTTCCCAACCACTGCTTCCCTTTCATGTCCCTCGACTCCTATAACTGCCATCTGGTTTCTAAAATAATTGTAAATAGCCTTTTGCTCCCTGTATTTTACCCCTGCAACCTTCATAATTTGAAAGAGATTATTCCTGTCAAACTCTTCACGCAGTATCATATCTCCGATTTCATCTTCATCTACATCCTCTTCCATTTCTATAATATTGTCCCCAAGAACATCGCCCTTGTGTAGACCCTCTGTATTATCCTTCCACCTTTCTGCTTTCCCTTCTTTGCTTAGTACTAGGTTTCCATCTGTGCTCTTGATATTCATGCAAATCCTCTTTTCTCCAAAGGTCTCTTTAATTTTCCTGTAGGCAGTATCTATCTTACCCTTAGTGTTAAGTGCTCTCTACATCCTTTCATTTGTCCTCTAGCCATCCCTGCTTAGCCATTTTGCACTTCCTGTCAATCCCATTTTTGAGACGTTTGTATTCTTTTTTGCCTGCTTCATTTACTGCATTTTTGTATTTTCTCCTTTCATCAATCAAATACAATATCTCTTCTGTTACCCAAGGATTTCTGTTAGCCCTCGTCCTTTTACCTATTGGAGCCTCTGCTACCTTCACTATTTCATCTCTCAAAGCTGCAACTAGAATTAATCTTGAACTAGGTCAGGCTACGATGACATATCCGGCTAATGTGACGTAGCAGGCCTATGGACGGAGCCGCCTGCACTGAGCTGTGTGGAAACGTCGGTTGCTCGACGAGCTGCCATCTTCCGTCTCGGTACTCTGAACGAAAATCTTAATAGCCAACTTTCCAGCTTTTTTACTTTTATTCACATTTATTCATTCATCAGTACTGTAGGTAATTACATGTTTGAGAAAAGTATAAGCTATCTTGTAGCGCATACTTTTAGCTATGTTGCGAGAGGTAGAAGGTTCTGCTAAACCACGCAGTAGTTGAACGTTTCTCGAATGAATCAAAGAAGGCGATTCAGGCCACAATGACATACCGTGTGTCACGGTAAGATGACACAGTATGTCATCTAACCCTCATGTGCGCACTAGTTATGTTCTGGGTGATGTCTGATATCAATTAAGCTATTTATTTTATGTATCTGTTCAAAATTAGCAGCTGTGGGTCACTCTATCATAAAATAAATAAAACATTAAACATGAATCGATAAATGTGCGATGATACACAAATGCAATGGATTTTCATGTGCCAGATATAAGTTCGTGAATTTCCCCTTTCAGATGGCAAGCTGTAAAATGAGGAAGTCGTCGATGCGGCAGGCAGAGGCGAGACGGGATGTCTGCGGGCGTCGAAAGGATTCGGAGTTCTCCAGGATTCGCCTGGAAGACGGACCTGCCACACGAAGAAAATCCTCAGTGGTGTCCAAAGTGAACTGGGTTGATTGCAGCCATCTTTTAGCACTGGACTGGACCGTGAACTGAAACTATTCGAGTCGCGCACTCAAATTTTAAACATTTTATTAGCTGTGATCCAGCTACCGTACGCTATTTAATTGCAGGGGCAATCTTCATCAGAATAAGAAGTTACATGTGGTACATGTAATCACACATTGGTTTAAAACGTCTGCTCTCGTCAAATGACCTTTCTGATTGACGGGAGCACTGTGACTACACGTGATATGTGCAACTTTTCATTCTGATGAAGATTCCGCTAGTGGAGTCGAAACAGTGGTCAACTGGCAAAATTTTGTACAACCGAAGTGGCTGTATATATATCCTGCAATTATATGGGTGTCGCCATGTTTCGTATGGCTGCGAAGTACAGGAGACCCCTTGCGTTCGAAACAGCCGCGAAAGTCAAAGCGGAAACTTACTTTTGGAAAAGAAAAAGATCATTTTAGCGACAACAGTGACACTTCCGAAGACTGTCGCCGTTTGGAACTTTACTCGCGTTCAAAACGCGGAGAACACTGGTTAAAGTTCCAGCAGAGTAATTTGTGGGCACACGTTGAATGTGCTGGAGCAATCCACGAAAAAAAAACTTTATTTATGATGTCTGCAAAGATATAGAATTGGTAAGAATTACTTTTTTCGAAAACGGAACTGATTTTCTTTTTTCATCGATTAGCATTCGTAATTCTACTTTGTCTTCATTTTTTGTATGACTGAACTGAGAAATCCCAAGTGATGTTGTTGGAGAATTTTTACAGGAATAGTTTTCAATTTGTTCTTAAGTAAAATTTTATTAAAATATCAAATATGAGACTTTTTTTCAATTTATTACGTTGTCTTACGCCTATGTCGTTTCTGCTGACATCCGTCTACAACGGCACGTTATCCAGTATGTCAAAAACGCGTGGTTTATATTGCTTTAAAAACATGGCACCAAGATAGAGAAACCTACAAGTGAATCAATCGCGATCCTGATATAAATTGTATCCAACATCATTGTTTGTGAAGCAATAATGACCTAAAAACAAATTGGTTCGTCATTTAGGCGGACTTCCCCTACTTCCATCCGCGCCGCTTATATCGTCATCTTGGCGGTCTTCATTCATTAGTCAAGCTGGACCTGCATTCGAGAGAGCGACGGTTCAAACCGGCGTCCGGCCCTCCAGATTTCGGTTTTCCGTGATTTTCCTACATCGCTTCAGGCAAATGCAGGGGTGGTTCCTTTGAAAGGCCAAGGCCTACTTCCTTCCCCACCTTTCCGCAAGCCGATGGGTTCGCTGTCTGGTTCCCTGCCCCAAATAAAGCAACCAACCCTTCAGTGGTCGCGTCCTCCTATTAATGGGGATGTTCAAAGCGGCTCTCGCCGCCCCCGCAGCAGTCTTTGAGGCTACGATACTACACGTAGCGCGCTGTTTGATTACTAACAACGCTGTTCTGAGTTTTTTCTTGGGATTTTTTATCTGGTACTACACTGATGCGCCCAAGAA
Source organism: Schistocerca serialis cubense (assembly GCF_023864345.2). Lineage (NCBI taxonomy): Eukaryota > Metazoa > Arthropoda > Insecta > Orthoptera > Acrididae > Schistocerca > Schistocerca serialis. The sequence goes on from NC_064648.1 coordinate 29,845,235, forward strand.
ACTGATATAACTATGCGTATTCAAGTACAGAGACGTGTAAACAGGCAGAATACGGCAATGCGGTCGGCACCGCCTATGTAAGACAACAAGTGTCTGGCGCAGTTGTTAGATCGGTTACCGCTGCTACAGTGGCAGCTTATCAAGATTGGAGTGACTTTGAACGTGGTGTTATAGTCGGCAAACGAGCGATGGGACACAGCATCTGCGAGGTAGGGACGCTGAGTTCCTCGTACGACCATTACACGAGTGTACCATGAATAGCAGGAATCCGCTAAAACATCAAATCTCCGACATCGCTACATCCGAAAAAAAACCCTGCGAGAACTGAATCAATGGCGACTGAAGAGAATCGTTCAAAGTAACAGAAGTGCAACCCTTCCGCAAATTGCTGCAGATTTCAGTGCTGGGCCATCAGCAACTGACAGCGTGCGAACCATTCCACGAATCATCATCGATATGGGCTTTCGTAGCAGAAGGCCCTCTTGTATAACCTTGATGACTGCACGATACAAAGATTTACGCTTCGTCTAGCCCCATCAACACCGACATTGGACTGTCGATGACTGGAAACATGTTTCCTGGTCGGACGAGTCTCGTTTCAAATTCTATAGAGCGGATAAACGTCTACTTGTACAGAGACAACCTCATGAATCCGTGGACCCCGCATGTCAGCAGCGGCCTGTTGAAGCTGGTGGACACTCTGTAATGGTGTGCAGAGTGTGCAGTTGGAGTGATGTGGGACCCCTGATAAGTCTAAATAAAACTGTGTCAGGCGACTCGTACGTAAGTATACTGTCTGACCACTTGCATCGATTCGTGTCCATTGTGCATTGCGACGGACTTGGGCAATTCCAGCAGTACAATGCGACATCCCACACGTCCATAATTGCTGCAGAGTGGCTCCAGGAGCACTCTCCTGAGCTTAAACGCCCCCGATGGCCACCGAACTACCAAGACATGAACGTTATTGAGCATATCTGGAATGCCTTGAAACGTGCTGTTCAGAAATCTCCACCCCCTCCTACTCTTACGGATTTACATACTGCCCTTCAGGGTTCATGATGTTAAGTCCCTCCAGCCCTGCTTCACAGATTAGTGCAGTTCACGCCACGTGAAACAGTTCTTAGTCAGCAATATCAGGAGTTGTGCTGAGGAAGTAGATTAATTTACAGAGAACGATGTAGTCAGTATGAAACAGTTGTTTTTCTTCTGAGTGGAGAAATATTTTACTTTCGTGAAGATTCCGAGTCAGAAATTGCACTTCAGGTCATGCAACTTTCATAACGTACTTCAGTATTGAGTTGCAGTTTAATATTTTTCGATGAGTACAAAGCTAGTTACTTCTGACATGTAATTAGATTACTTTTCATTATTTCAAATTAAAGTTTGGTTCACGACATTGTTCACATGCGCAACACAGAATCGAGCAACGGTCAGTATTGCTCAGCAGTTGACTACGATATCCGAAGCACACGTTCCGCGAGGAGAAAGTCTTTACAAAAAGGAATATTCAGTACTTTCACTTATAGATAAATTTTCATAGAAAGCTTACAAGCTGATCGAGATGTTGGCTTCACAATGATGACGTCATGCGGCGGCGTACACCGTGTACGGTCTAAGCGTGACGCGCGCGCGCAGCGAGTAGTGGTTTTCTGACCAGAAAGTCGCACGTTTAAAACGGGCTCGAGAGAATGGATTGCCGCTTTTTTTTTTGCTCGCAGTGTGTTTTTGTCGCGCCGTGTGAGTGTAGCAGCTTTAATAGCGACGGAGGGCGAAGCGGATGTTATGAAAAGTGCGCCGCTCTAGGTCAGGGGCGGCGTGCGGCGAGGGAGAAAGTGCCGGGGTCGGCGGGGGCGGAGGAGGGATGCCGCCCCCTGGCCGCCCCCGCGCTGGCGGCTGGGGGGGGGGCGGGGGGCCGGGGGGCGCCTGCATGCAGATGAGGCGAGGGGGTGGTCGGCTGCGCTAGCTGACCAGCGTCCACCAGGAAGCGGAGGCGGAGGAGCAAAGGAAGAAGAGGGAAGGGCGGAGGGAAGAGGCGACGGTTGGCGAGGGGAGCGGGGGGGGGGGGGCCGAAGACGAGGCAGGGGTCGATGGCGGCGCCGGCCGCAGGGCGCGCGGTCGATACCGGACCACACCCCGCGGAGCCGAGCCGGAGGCCGCGCTGTTTACACCCCGCGCGCCTTCTTCTCGCCTCTCACTCTCCTTCTTCCTCGTCTCGACGTCACGGCACGGGCAAAAACACGCCGTCCCAATAGAGTTGCACAACTACGTAGGCTACCGCAGACTGCTGTACCGAGCGGCGACCACAGCAGTTTCCCTAGTAGCTCGCACCCGCATTACCTGTATGTTGCGCGTGTAGCATACCTATCAGGCGTTACCTCGTTACGATCGCTTTCTTTATCAATGCGATCAGTGTCTCACTAGACTCCCTCAAAAACAGAAAGTGGTGAACCATCTGGAAACTCAGTAAGGACATACGAGGGTTGCACAGAATGTAATGTGCTGTATTTTTTTCTTCAACAATTTCCTATTCAACTTAATAACATTTACACACACACACACACACACACACACACATAGTGTTTTATCTACACACGCTATTTTTCCTCGTAATCTCCATCCCGTTGTACGGCCTTCGAAACAAGGGCGTTTATGCCCTGTCGGTACCGATCATTCTGCTGGTGGCAAAGCCAGTGCTCCACTGCGTGCACCATCGAAATGTCATTGGCATGTCTTTCACGAATGGCCCAAACAAGTGGAAGTGCGAGGGGGCCAGGTTAGGGCTGTAGGGTGGATGGGCTAACACAGTCCAACCCTGTTTTGCCATGTGTTCGGCAGCCCTCTACTGGTGAGGGGCCGAGTGTTATCGTGTTGCAGCTAAACATCTCCTGGGTTGGTGTGGCGTCGAACTCGCCTGAATCGCATCTCGACTTATGTTAACGTGTTGACGTGTGCTTGTGTATTAATAGTACCGCCTCTTGGCATCACATCAATGAAAATTACACCTTCGCAATCCTAGGACACGGTGATCGTGACGTTATTGGCAGAAGCAGTTGCTTTGACTTTTTTCCTTCTGTGGGAAGTGGGAATGGCGCCGATCCATTCACTGTCGCTTTGTTTCAGGCTCAAAATGGTGAACCCAGGTTTCGTCACCCATCGCAATTCGGGACAAGAAGGCCTCGCCCTCAGCTTCAAAACGTTGAAACAAATCGTGACAAATATTTTTTCTGTGCGATTTGTGATCCATCGTTAGAAACTGTGGGAGTCATCTAGCACTAACTTGTGAATATCCAAGAAGGTGGATACTTTCATCCAGACTTTCTTTGCCAATTCGCAGATGCAGCGCCAACTGCCGAGTCGTGGCGCGCCCTTCCTCGCGAGTGACGCCACCGGCTGGCTGCGACACGTGAGGTGTGACAGCCGGGGGTGGCCCCGCGGAGCTCCGCCGAACCGCCTTCTGATCACCTCACCCTCCGAGCTCAGCGACTAACTGCGCTTCTGTCGACAGCAGGTGCTCCATGGACTTTGCAAAAGCGTTTGTCAATATTCCCTACACTTTCTTCCTCTGCAGTGAGAAATTCAATTACGGCTCGTTGTTTGTAACGTACATCACCTACAGACGCCATTTTGAAAGTGTCCTGCAGCTACGCTATCTGTCGGGAGTGGCGCAAACTTGGTGCGCGCACTCACGTGACTTCAAATAACACTTACGTGACGTTTCGCATTCGTAGCATTGTTTTCGACTGAGAAAAAAATGCGATGCATTACTATCCCGACAACCCTCGTATGTAGAGGGCCAGGTAACGTACGGATCATTTTTCTTCTACATAGTTATTCTCCTGGCTGTGATATAAGAATAAACAGTATATATAGCAAAACTGAAACTGTGAATGTTTAATTCAGGTTTCATTCGAATATTGATTTGTAAAATGAAACAGAGGTATATTACAGTAATAAATAAATTTAACATTGCAGGTTTCTCACCTAGCGCTGGAAAACGCAATTTTCTCACCAAAAACGTAAAATACAGAAAAAAAACAAATATATATCATACATGCCTTCAGTACTTCGTCGAACTTATGTCTCTGCCTGTACACAGTATTTACATCAAGAGTAATTGAATTTCTCGCTTAAAAGTGTAGAAGTTACACGATAAGCTAATTTTTATTACTTATAAAACGTAATTTATGTTCTGTGAGGAAACTGAATAACACAATGGACTAAGGCCGAATGATGTGTCGTTCTAATACCAACCAAACAAACAAAAAACAAAGAGAAGTCGCCTGCTCCCATTTTCTCTCTTATGCGTTTATTAACGTTTCTTTCCCCACCAGTTCTACCAACACTGCCGGTCATCCTACCATTTATTACGTCATTTATTTGTGCACCAAAACTACTAGACCATAGTTTTCACAGAGCGCAACTCGATGTGCGACTGAAATCTCCTTGGGCGTCAGGTCGAGCCATTATGTAAGACACAGCGTTCGGGATAGCTAGGACTAACAAGGACGAGCGGAGATTCGTGACGTCTTTCTCCACATCTACATCGGCGCGAGAATACTGAAGATTACTTGCGTAGATAGAACAATTAAAGAGGAGTTACTGTATCTAACTCGGGAAAGAAAGAAACCGAGCGGTCTAGGGCGCTGCAGTCATGGACTGTGCGGCTGATCCCGGCAGAGGTTCGAGTCCTCCTTCCGGCATGGGTATGCGTGTCCTTAGGGTAATTTAGGTTAAGTAGTGTGTAAGCTTAGGGACTGATGACCTTAGCAGTTAAGTCCCATAAGACTTCACACACATTTGAACAAAGAAAGAAAATTGTGGCGCAACTAGCTAAAGAAGAATAGATCGGTTTATGCAACGGATCCTAGGTCATCAACAAATCGTAAATTTGGTAATGGAGGGAATTATGTGTATGTGAGTTGAAGAAAGTGCTTGCGGAGAAGGAACTGCATCAAACCTGTCTTCGCGCTGAAAAATACAACAACAGCGCTTTTGTTAGATCCATTCATTCGTCTACACCTAAAACTAGGTTTCCTTCATTTGTTTTACAGGCTTCCAGTTTGTAAAGTAAAAATTCGTCTATGCAGTGGACGAATTTTTTAGGTTAGATTTAAAAACTTTGTTTGTTACTAGTCAGACATGATGAAAATTTTTTGTTGATGCGTACTGAACTCCTGCGTGAGGCACTGATAGCTTTAACAATGCATCATCTTTTCCTTTAGTGTTGTCACTATTTTGACGGATTCTTCATGACAACTTTCATCAGCGAATGTACGCATATTGTGGTGGTGCAGTCAGAATGGGTAGCTACATACGGAGATACGTACAGCTAGTGAAAAGTAAATCTTACCATTACTGCTCGCTTTCATGAAATCAGTACGGTCTCAGTAAGTGAGGGAATGTTGTCTACTACAGGTATTTCGTTTCGTCTTAGTTCTTCCTGTGCTCTGTCAAATTCTTCTCGCATTTCCACTTCCGGCATCTCACTTTGATCTACTTCCAACTGCATTACGCCACCTTTAAGCCCATTTTCCTTTGCCCTTTCCATGTAATCCTTCCATATTTCAGTCTTCCGTTGTTTGCTTACAACTGGCTTACCATCTGAACTATTGCTATTCATAATTCTTCATTTCTTTTCTCCAAAGATTCCGGATCATCTTTTGGTTGCTTCATTTACTCCTTTTGTCAATGACATTCAATATTTCGTGTGTCGTATAAGGATTTCTCGTGGTGCTTGAGTTTTTGGGTATTTCATCCCCCGCTACATTCATTTCATTCTTCAAATGCATCAATTCAATTGTATTCCTTTCGAGTTTTCGGTCGGTACTACCCTAATGCTCCCTTCAAAACTCTCATCAACCTGTGGCTGTTTGGATTCGCCCAGGTCCCACCTACTTCACTCCCTACTTGTCTGTAGTTTGTTCGTCCTTAATGCACATTTTATAACTGATAAATTAGAGCGTATCTTCACTAGGAGATGACTACTGGTTTAAAATCTGAATTTCTTGGCTTTTCGAAAGGCATTCTACTGACAGTCATGATAAAATCATACGGAGTATCTTCACAAATGTATGTCTGTTTCGGTGAATGTTTCACCAATAAACTGAGCAGGTTATAGTGATTGGCATATTTTCAACAGACCTCGAAGTAGTGCTGTGTGTACACAAACGAAGAAGAAAGGCACCTGTGATGGTTTCAGTACATAACCAACAATTCATCAGGCAGGATCAGCAGGAGTATGAGGCGGTACACTGACGAGGTTATTGTGTGTAGGAAGGTGGCCTTCAAATATAATATATATATATATATATATATATATATATATATATATATATATATATATATATATATATATATATGCGGCAGTATTTTGACACCTTACAAAGATTCCGTCCCACTCCTATACAAAAGATTATAAACTGATGAGGTATCTACTGATGGGACTGGAACCGTTTATTAAAGGTAATGAATATGAGTAACATCGTCAAGTAAACCTGCATGCTAATAGTTGCAGTTCACTTATTTGTTGGGTGACGAACTTTTATATGGAATAGCTGCGTAAGCTTACAAGGAGAGGTCCCCAGCGGTCGATGCACTTTTGGAAAATACCTACACGGTGATGTAGGTCCGGATCCCATGTATCACACACTGCAGCCTTTCGGCCTGGTAGTCCTCGTTTACGAGTAGTTGACGAAAAAAATTCGAAATTTTGTATAATAGTAGCAATAAGAAAATTGAAATATGTCGTCTGATTGCGTGGTTTAATGAATAGGATAACAGCCTTGCATGCAGTGGGTTATGGGTTCGAATGTTGTCAAAAGCAGTAAATCCCTTTTATTTTTAATTCTTTATCGAAATGACTTTGATTATCGTTTTTAATCACTTAATTGATTTAAATGTAATTTTTTAATTCCATTCCTTTCTTACATAATTTTAATCATAATATCTACTTTCTCATTTGCTCTCAGGTTTCGTCATATCACTCTTTCTGCACTAGAAATCATTCTTCATTTGTTTTTAGTTAATTTTATTTATTAATTTCGAAATAATTTCTTTTGTTTTATCATCCGATTTTTTCCATATTATTGAGTTCATTACATCTATTTCTCATTTTGCTTGAATATCGTTTTACTTATAAATTGTCTTTCATTTAAATATTCATGTGCGTTATTTTGTCCATAGTGCAATAGATATTTGCGATGGTTGCCCAGAAAGTAACGCATCGCATTTTTTTCTCAGTCGAAAACAACGCTACTAATGCGAGGTCTCCTGGGTGAGCGAGCCACGTTTCCGTCACTTCAGACATATAGCACATAGCTGCAGCACACTTTGAGAATGGCGTTTGCAGCTGATGTACGTCAGAAGCAACGTGTCGTCATTGAATCTCTCACTGCAGAGAAAGAAACAGCGGGGAATATTCACGAACGCTTGTGCACAGTCCATGGAGCATCTGCTGTCGACACAAGGGCAGTCAGACGCTGAGCACGGACGGTGAGTTGATCAGAAAGCGGGTCGGCGGAGCTCCACGATTTGCAGCGGTCGGGGAGACCGTCCACGGCTGTCACACGTCACATGTCGTCACTCGCGTCGACAGACGTATTACGACTCGGCAGTTAGTGCTACATATGTCGATCAGCAAAGGAAGTGTGGATAAAATTATCCGCATTCTTGGATGTTCAAAAGTGTGGGCAAGATGGGTCCCGCAGTGTCTAACGGTGGATCACAAAAAAAAAAAAAAAAAAAAAAAAAAATTGCTCTAGGCACTACGGGACTTAACATCTGAGGTCATCAGTCCCCTAGACTTAGAACTACTTAAACCTTACTAACCTAAGGACATCACACACATCCGTGCCCGAGGCAGGATTCGAACCTGCGACCGGAGCAGCAGCGCGGTTCTGAACTGAAGCGCCCAGAACCGCTCTGCCACAGCAGCCGGCGGTGAATCACAAATCGCACAGAAAATAACATTTGTCTCGGTTTGTTGCACCGCTTGGAACCTGAGGGGGAGGCCTTCTGGTCGCAAATTGTGACAGTTGCTGAAACCTGGGTTCACCATTTTGAACCTGAAAAAAGCGACAGTCGATGGAATGGCGCCGTTCCCACTACCCACAGAAGAAAAAGTTCAGAGCGACTACTTCCGCCGGTAAGGTCATGATCACCATGTTCTGAAACATGAATGTGTGATTTTCATGGATGTGATGCCAAGAGCCGGTACCATTAATTCAGAAGCGTATGTCAAAACATTAACATACACGTCCTTGTTTCGCGCTGGAGGAAGGTCCTAGAACGGGATGGAGATTACGTGGAAAAATAGAGTGTGTGGATAAAACACCATTCTTTCGTGTGCATAATTCTCATTATGTTCAATAGAGAGTTGCTGAAGAAAAAAAAAAAAACGGTGCATTACTTTCTGGGCAATCATCGAAGGTTATGTTTTAAATGTTTGTGCGACATTTACTGCGAAAATTTTTTTTTTACGTCTGGTAACAAAATACAATTTTTGCACCATTGCACAAGTGTAAATAGATTATTTCCCCTAATGTTTTTTGACTCGTAGACCGGAATTTTCTTTTAATTGAGTATTACCAGGGACATTCAATAATTAAAGAGACAAACAACACTTTTTCTACTTTTCAACATTTATGCACTTGTTCCAACGGGCTACAGGCTTTTTTATTCCGGCTGCAAAGAACTCTTTTATCTTGATGTTTGAACCAGCTTCTCACCACCTATTTCACGTCCTCGTTGTCCTGGGACGTAATGCCTCCTTCTGTGCACCACACAAATGACTAGGTGCAAAATCAGGACTGTGAGGGGGATGAGGCAGTAATCCCCAGTCCATTTTGTCGATGGTTTCTTGGGTTAGTTGAGCAATATGAGAGCGCGCGTTGTCTTGCTGGAGAATCACACCTCTCCTCTTAGATCCACGACATCTCTCTCTCATGGCTGGCTTCATCTTGTTTAAAAGCAAATCCGAGTAGTATTGGCTGTTCATTGTACGCTGCTCTTCGAGATAATCACAAAAAACTGGACCTTCAGCATTCCAAAACACCGTTAACATGTTTTTTCCTGTTGATGCTTGCGTTTTGAATTTTTTCTTTACAGGTGAACTGGTGTGCTTCCACTCCATGCTTTGTCTTCTTGATTCTGGCTTATAGTAGTTTGATCGCAAGTTAAAATTTTGTTGGGGAAGTGCTCACCTTCTCTTTCATAACATTCCTTTAATTTAACTCCGTGGACACTCTCAACCTTGTTTCCTTGTTTAGCCGCATCAACCCCTTTGGGACCCGTCTTGCGCTTCTTTTGCTGTTCTTCAGCTTGTTACAGATAATGTTAGGAGCTGTACCAGTAGTAACTAGAACCTAATCAACTATCATTTCCACAGTGACACTGCGGTCGGCACAACTAATGTCATCAATTCGACTTTCAAGTCGAGGAGTTGAAACTGCAACAGGTCGGCCTGAACAGTGTTCGTCAGTCGCTGAGCCGCGACCATTTTTGAGCTGCTCCACCCAATTGTGAAAATTGGCACGGTTCATACAACCTTCACCATGAACCTTGGACATTCTACAGGATATAATCACTGGTTCTCCCCTGCAGCAAGTGAGAAACGAATAACAGAACGTTGTTCAAGTAATTTGGACGCTTCAGGCGCACTCGCCATCTTGAAATGTATTTTTGAGGTTATAAACAAAATAATGTTGATACATCAGCTGATCAGGGATCATGCCAGTGATGCCAACTTTTATAGCCATAAAAGTACCAAACATGCCCTACTAACAGTTTTTTTGCCCAGACCAATTTGTCCCTTTGCTTATTGAATGATCCTCGTATAATAGATAAACATAATTAAATTCGTATTGACAAAGATACCGATTCGAAAAGTAATGATGTAAATAAAAAATTAAATAAATGTAAGAAGTTTATAAGGTGACTAAAATGATGTGGCAAAGGTATGGAAATAAAAAAAATTACGCTTAAGCCAATTAACTGTATGAAAATAATGATCGAAGTAATTTCGATAAAGATTTTTATAACAATATAGCTTAGCTCATGAGATTTGAAACCATAACATCGTGCATGCTAACCTGTCAGCCTATCCATTACATAATATAGTGCAACTCTTTTTTATCACTGTTCAATGTGTGTGTGTGTGTGTGTGTGTGTGGTGTTTATTCCAGAGACTGGTTTGATGCACCTGTCCATGGTACTCTATCCTGTGCAAGCTTCTTCATCTCCCACTACCTAATGCAACCTACATCCTTCTGAATCTGTTAAGTGTACATCTCTTGGTCTGCCTCTACGATTTTAACCCTCCACGCCGCCCTCCAATACTAAATTCGTGATTCCCTGATGCCTCAGAATATGTCCTACCAACCGATCCCTTCTTCTAGTCATGTTTTGCGACAAATTTCTCTTCTCCCCAATTGTGTTCAGTACCTCCTCATTAGTTGTGTGGTCTACCCATCTAATCTTCAGCATTCTTCTGTAGCACCACATTTCGAAAGCTTCTATTCTCTTGTTGTCGCCGGCCGCGGTGGCTGTGCGGTTCTGGCGCTGCAGTCTGGAACCGCGGAACTGCTACGGTCGCGGGTTCGAATCCTGCCTCGGGCATCGGTGTGTGTGATGTGCTTAGGTTAGTTAGGTTTAAGTAGTTCTAAGTTCTAGGGGACTTATGACCTAAGATGTTGAGTCCCATAGTGCTGAGAGCCATTTTTCTCTTGTTGTCCGAACTATTTATCGCCCATGTTTCACTCCATACATGGCTACACTCCACACAAATATTTTCATAAACGACTTCCTGAAATTTAAATGTACAGTCGATGTTAACAAATTTCTCTTCTTCAGCAATGCTTACCTTGCCATTGCCAGCCTACATTTTATATCGTCTCTGCTTCGACCATCATCAGTTACTTTGCTCCCCAAATAGCAAAACTCATTTACTATTTTAAGTGTCTCATTTCCTAATCTAATTCCCTCAGTATCACCCGATTTAATTCGACAACATTCCATTATCCTTCTTTTTCTTTTGTTGATGTTCATCTTATATTCTCCTTTCATGACACTGCCCATTCCGTTCAGCTACTCTTCCAAGTCCTTTGCTGTCTCTGACCGAATTACGATGTCATCGGCGAACCTCAAAGCTTTTATTTCTTCTCCATGGATTTTAATTCCTACTGCGAATTTTTCTTTTTTCCTTTACTGCTTGCTCAATACACGGACTGAATAACATCGGGGATAGGTTACAACCCTGTCTCACTCCCTTCCCAACCACTGCTTCCCTTTCATGCCCCTCGACTCTTATAACTGCCATCTGGTTTCTGCACAAATTGTAAATAGCCTTTCGCTCCCTCTGTTTTGCCCCTGTCACCACAATTTGAAAGAGAGAACTCCACTCAACACTATTGAATATCACACAAAATTTCGAATTTTTTTTTTTTTTTCGTCAGTTACTCGCAGACGAGGGCTCGGCAGGGAGAATGGCTGCAGTGTGTGATACGTGGGGGTCTTCCACCTACGTCACAGTACTGATAGGTTCAGAACGTCTATCGCACAGCTGGGGGCATCTCCTAGGTAGTGGCACCGCGGACGCAGGACCAAACGGCTGGCCTAGCGGCTGTGTGAGGGCGGCGGGGCGGCGGGGGCGGCGGGGGCGGCGGGGCGGCGGCTGCCCCGCACCCAGGCGCGGAACAGCGTACCGACGCGGTCGCCGGGCCCGCCGGGGGCGCCAGACGCCGAGTTCCGCTCGGGGCGCAAGCGTTGAGTGAGTGGCGCGGGCTGCTCCGCCGCCGGCAGGTGCCGTGCTGTCTCGCACGCAGATCTTTTCAAACAACTCCGTGGCCACCTGGAAGCGGCCAGGGTACAGGCTGGCGTCTCGAGCCCGTACACCACACTTGTTCCCTGCAAAATTTTGAGTCGGACGTTCCGAACTGGCACATTTGCTTTCGTAGCAGGGATGCATATTGGAAAAAACTTGAGTGTGACTGGCGGGAGCCGTTTAGTATGAGGAGACAGAGAGTATGCACCATGGGTTCTAAGCTATAAGTTGCTCGTCCGTACCTTGGAGGAGGGGGAGACTTTGTGGTAAGTTGCCATGGAGCAGAACTGCTGAGGTCATCCCTCCCTAGCCTGACGCTCTACTTCATATAACTCAAACTAACTTACGCTAAGGACAACCCACACACACCCGTGGCCGAAAGAGGACTCGAACCTCCTAGGGGGGGGGGGAGCCGCGCGAACCGTGGCAAGGCGCCCTTGGACCGTGCGGCTACCCCGCGCAGCTAAGAGAGCTGAGCAGGCGGTTTTAGCTACGGGATTCCTGTTTCACTCTGGAAGCAGCAGAAGACCCTGCCTCAGCTCTCGAAAGAACAGGAAGGTTTGCTTGTCTTTGCTCCCGAGAGCACAGAAGAGTTCTGTTTCAGCCTCACTTCGAACCAGAACTTCTCCCTTAGAGATAAGTTAGGGCCCTGTATTTTGCTTTGTATTTAAACACGATACTGTACTCCCCATTGTGCTGGAATTCACGTCTTACAATACGGCGCTGCGGTCGGCGACGCTTGTATAAGACAACAAGTGTCTGGCGCAGTTATTAGATCGGTCCCTGCTGCTGCTGTGGCAGGTCATCAAGATTTCAGTGAGCTTGATCGTCGTGTTACAGCCGGCCCACTACCGATGGGACACAGCATCTCCGAGGTAGCGATCAAGTGGGAATTTTCCCGTTTGACCGTTTCAAAAGGGTACAGTGAATATCAATAACACCGTAAAATGATAAATCTCCGACATCGCTGCGGCCAGGAAAAGATCCCGCAAGAACGGAACCAACGACGACTGAAGAGAATCGTTCAACATGAAAGACGTGCAACCCATCCGCAGATTTCTGCAGGTTTCAATGCTGGGCCATCAACAAGTGTCAGTGTGCGAACCATTCACCGAAACATCAACGATATGGGCGTTCGGAGCCGGAGGCCCACTCGTGTACCCTTGATGACTGCACGACGTCAGAGCTTGACGCCTCGCCTGGGCTCGTCAACACCAACATTGGGCTGTTGATGACTGGAAACATGTTGCCTGGTCGGACGAGTCTTGTTTCAAATCGTATAGAGCGGAGCGACGTATAGGTGTATGGAGACAACCTCATGAATCTATGGACGCTGCAGGTCAGCAGGAGTATGTTCCAGTTGGCAGAGGCTTTTTAATGATGTGGGACGTTTGCAGTCGGAGCGATTTGGGACCCCTGATACGTCTAGATACGTCTCTGACTGGTGACACATACGTAAGCATCCTGCATGATCACTCCATCCGTTCGTGTCCATTGTGCATTTGTACGAACTTGCGCAATTCCAGCAGGACAGTGCTTCACCCCACACGTCCAGAATTGCTACAGAGTGCCTCCAGGAACACTTCCGCTAGTCTCTTTATTTTCCCATACATGAGCGTTATTGAACGTATCTCGAATGCTTTGCAGCGTGCTGTTCAGAAGAGATCTCCACCCCCTCGTACTCTTACGGATTTATGGACAGCCCTGCAGGGTTCGTGGTGTCAGTTCCCTCCAGCACCACTTCAGACATCAGTCGAGTCCGTGCCACGTCGTACTGCGGCACTTCTGCGCGCTCGCGGGGGCCCTCCACGATATTAGGCAGGTGTACCACTTTCTGTGGCTCGTCAGCGTGGATGGAAGTCTGCTGTCTGAGGTCTTAACTTTTCAGCTGTCATCGCATTTGCGGGTCTGCAGTTTTCTGACCCACGGTAGTTGCATGCGACCATCACGATGCTGTAAACAGAACCTGGATTAATCCGAAAAAATGACGTTTTGCATTCGTGCACCTAGGTTCGTCGTTAAGTACACCATCGCAGGCGCTCGTGTCTGTGATTCAGCGTCAAGGGTAACCGCAGCCACGGTCTCCGAGCTGATACTCTATGCTGCTAGGAACGACGTCGAACTGTTTGTGCAGATGGTTGTTGTTTTGCAAACGTCCCCATCTGTTGACTCAGGGATCGAGACGTGGCTGCACGATCCATTACAGCCGTGCGGATAAGATGCCTGTCATCTCGACTGCTAGTGATACGAGGCCGTTGGGATCCAGCATGGCGTTCCGTATTACCCTCCTGAAGCCACCGATTCCATATTCTGCTAATAGTCATTGGATCTCGACCAACGCGAACAGCAACGTCGCGATACGATAAACAGCAATCGCGATGGGCTACAATCCGACCTTTATCAAAGTCGGAAACGTGATGGTACGCATTTCTCCTTACACGAGGCATCACAACAGCGTTTCACCAGGCAACGCCGGTCAACTGGTGTTTGTGTATCAGGAATCGGTTGGAAACTTTCCTCATGTCAGCACGTTGTAGGTGTCGCCACCGATGACAACCTTGTGTGAATGCTCTGAAAAGCTAATGGTTTGCATATAACAGCATCTTCTTCCTGTCGGTTAATTTCGCGTCTGTAGCACGTCATCTTCATGGTGTAGCAATTTTAATGACCAGTTGTGTAAATTGTACAGTGAACAGTAGTATTTCTCCTTCCAGTTGTGTTATAGTTTACCCTTGTTCCTTCTTTCACTGGTGTGATTATTGTTTTAATTTGTGCTCTAATATTAGCCACAGGGGCTATTTATGATTGAGAGGGCCAGATTTTAAGATCGAGTTAACCTGAACTTTGCATTAGCGCACATTAACACTATTAGCTCTCCCTACCCGCTTACCTCGACACTCCACAGCTGAGAAGTAGAAAAGAAAATCACGCTCGTACCAAACACACAATAACAAACGAACGAAGACTCGTTAGTAATGTAAGATCATGCACACAACATACAGAAGGATGGCTGTGTGTAGCCAACTACGAAATTATTTGCTAACAGTTTGAACATTCCACGTCATTTAAATGCACTGCTGTCGACTAATATTGCAACACCAGAAGTAACGAAATTTTCCCATGTATGCAGAAACACTTTAGTTCGAAGAATAGACGACTAAATTCGTAGCTGGTTTGGGGAATGTATACGAAGCGAAATTTAGCACGCCCAGATACCACATCTAGCAGAACGACGACTCCAACCCGTATGAGCGATGACCCGAACTTTATTTATTTATTTAGCGTGTGGCTTACAAAATTATTTTTTTACAAGTGCAATCATTAAACTGATACAAGAGAAGAAAAAATTATGATAAACAGTAAAATATATACAGAGCGGTCAGAAACAGTCTGAAGAGCTTGTAAAGGTATGTCAGGGAAGGTTGTCCTAAACAATGATTTTAGGAAAAAAATTCAATACGATGCACCATTGCAGGGTTAATTAGCACTGAAGTTAGCCTACGGGGCCGCGGTCCGCTCAGATTGAACCACCCCATCTGAGCCGGCGTCGCCAAACGTGTTCTTCGTTTGCTTTCCTAAAACCAGCGCATACAAAATTGGACACGGGACGGTGGCAAAGACCGATCGTGACCCAAAGGCTGAGCGGCCTCGGGCGTTGTGACAACAGCTGACACTCACTGTATCCGAAGGCCCGCTTGAAAATACTAACGGGAAAAAAATCGCAACATCAAAAATACACTCCGTAACGTTCGTCTAGTTACCCATTAGACTGGACGTGGTGACTTGATGTTGGTCAAAACCGGCTATAAGTCGACAATGATGCCGTTATCAACGCCTCACTGAGTTCGAGGGACGTCATGTAATAGGGCTACGACAACATGGATGTTCCTTCTGCGATATTGCAGAAAAACGTCCGGTCCAGATGGTATACTAATCAGGTTCCTTTCAGAGTATGCAGACACAATAGCGCCTTCCTTAGCAATCATATAAAACCGCTCTCATGACGAAAGGTCTGTTCCTAAAGAAAGGAAAGTAGCACAGGTCACACCAATATTCAGGAAAGGAAATAGGAGTAAGCGATGGAATTGCAGAACCTTATCACTGACCTCAATTTGCAGTAGGATTTTGGAGCATATACTGCACATTACGAATCACCTTGAAGAAAATGACTTATTGATACATAACCAACACGTATTCAGAAAATATCGTTCTTGTGCAACAAAGCTAGCTCTTTACTCCCATGAAGTAATGAGTGCTGTCGACAAGGAATCTCAGATCGATTCCATATTCCAAGATTTCCAGAAGGCTTTTGATACCGTGCCTCACAAGCGACTATTAATCAAATTGCGTGCATATAGAGTATCGTCTCATTTGTGTGACTGGATTCGTGGTTTCCTCTCAGAGAGGTCACAGTTCGTAGTAATAGACGGTAAATCATCGAGTAGAAGATCTGGCGTTCCGCAAGGTAGTGTCATAGGCCCTCTGCTGTTTCTGATTTACATAAATGATCTAGGTAATAATCTGAGCAGCCCCCTTAGATTGTCTGCAGATGACACTGTAATTTACCGTCTAGTAAAATCATCAGACGTTCAATTCCAATTACAAAATGATCTAGACAGAATTTCTGTATGGTGCGAAAAGTGGCAATTAACACTTAAAGCCGGCCGGGGTGGCCGAGCGGTTCTAGGTGCTACAGTCTGGAACCGCGCGACCGCTACGGTCGCAGGTTCGAATCCTGCCTCGGGCATGGATGTTGTGATGTCCTTAGGTTAGTTAGGTTTAAGTAGTTCTAAGTTATAGGAGACTGATGACCTCAGAAATTAAATCCCATGGTGCTCAGAGCCATTTTTAGCACCAAACAAAGAAAAGTGCGTGGTCATCCACATGGATACTAAAAGAAATCCGATAAATTTTTGGTATACGATAAATCGCACAAATCTAAGGGCTGTCAGTTCGACTAAATACCTAGGAATTACAATTACGAGCAAACTTAAATTGGAAAGACCGCATAGATAATATTGTGGAGAAGGCGAAACAAAGACTACGCTTTGTTGGCAGAGCATTTAGAAGATGCGACAAACCCATTAAAGAGACAGCCTACATTACACTTGTCCGTCCTCTGCTGGGATATTGCTGCGCGGTGTGCGATCCTTACCAGGTAGGATTGACGGAGGACATCGAAAAAGTGCAAAGAAGGGCAGCTCGTTTCGCGTTATCGCGCAATAGGGGTGAGAATGTCACTGATAAGATACGCGAGTTGGGGTGGCAGTCGCTGAAACAAAGGCGGCTTTCTTTGCGGCGAGATCTATTTACGAAATTTCAATCACCAGCTTTCTCTTCCGAATGCGAAACTATTTTGTTGGCGCCTACCTACGTAGGGAGAAATGTTCAGCTTAATAGAATAAGACAAATCAGAGCTCGAGCGGAAAGATTTAGGTCTTCCTTTTTCCCACGCTCCATTCGAGAGTGGAATGGTGGAGAAGTAATATGAAAATGGTTCGATGAACCCTCTGCCAGGCATTTAAGTATGAATTGCAGAGTAACCATGTAGATGTAGACGTAGTCACCGTATACGGCTGCTGGCAGCGATGTTCACGAGGATTTTCGGTCGCAAGAAGACCGGCCTCTGGACGGCACTTGGTACTACCGAGAGGGAAGACCACCGTGTTCGTCGCACGGCCC
Organism: Schistocerca serialis cubense; assembly: GCF_023864345.2. Lineage (NCBI taxonomy): Eukaryota > Metazoa > Arthropoda > Insecta > Orthoptera > Acrididae > Schistocerca > Schistocerca serialis. Next base: position 29,862,738 of record NC_064648.1, read on the forward strand.
TGGCACATCGTACCCTGAGCAGCAGTTGACATCACAGCCACGCAACGAGCTGCTATAAACCCGTTGTTTCAGGAGCAACTCAGAGCCGCAAGCCCCTAGCGTGCTTCGCGCTGAACCCAAACCAGCACCATTTGTGACTTCAGCGGTGTCCAGTGAGAGAACATCGGAGGGCGGGGTGGAGGTCTGTTGTGTTTTGTGGTTCTGCCTCAGCGCCAGAGCTGGCGGCGCATTCCTTAGAAGTCAGCCAGTTGAGGACCTGTAGCCACACCGGACCTACGCCTGGAGTTACGGTACGGGGTGGGATTTCGTATGGCAACAGGGGCGCTCTGACGCCCCCTGACTGCAGACCTGGGCGTCAGGCTGTTGTGCTGACATTCATCAACAGCATTCCAGGGGGAGTTCTCCAGCAGGATAACGATCGCCCACATACGCTTACATTCACCTGTCATCTTGTAATGTCACTCACTTAAATACTCTACACTAATTATTTTTTGATGTTTCCATTTTCCTTCTGTCAGTGCATGTAAGGGCGCCCCCTCTATGCCACCTCATATGTTTCCAAAACAAAACAAAATGTCAAAAATGCAAAGGGCCGGAGTTCTTCTTCTTCACGGGCTCACACAGTGGGCAGTAATACAGAATTCATAAGTATAAACAAACACCACATTCCACACAAATTTGTGGTTTTTAAATGACACATACATTTTTCTTTCCACGAAAATGAAAACTTGCGGTACAACTAGTGACAGCAGACTTACTTTACTGTCTCAACCCCATACATTCCGAAACACGTAGACTTGAAAAGTACGGAAATAGCGCAACAATTCCTTCTGCAGTGCACAGAACAAGGTTAGCATGTTAGCCGGCTTCAGGAGAGCCCAGGCAATTCGCATTACGGCAGGACTGTAGCTCCGTTTCCATTGTTTAAAATCTAAGTATTTCAGAACGTATAAGGTTTAGAGCAGTGAAACCAAGTTTGCCATCACTAACTGTACGTCTAGTTTTCATTTTGGCATGTATCATTTTAGAAAATACGTATCATTGTGTTTAAAATGGCGTTTGTTCTTCTAGGAACCCTGTACCCCTGCCCAGTTGTGAACCACTCACATAGGTGCATCCCTGGACAATTGCATTTTTCACATTTCGTTACACCGCCTCTCATTCTCCTCCTCTTCCACCCCTCCCCCTCTCTCTCTCTCCATTCCCACCACCTGCTCTGTGTCTCCTCCTCTTCCACACATCCCTCCCTCTCTCCATTCCAACCACTTGCTCTGTGTCTCCTCCTCTTCCACCCCTCCCTCTCTCTCTCCATCACCTCCTCTGCATCTCCTCCTCCTCCATCCCCCACTCTTTCCATTCCCACCACCTGCTCTGTGTCTCCTCCTCCTCCACCCCTCTCTCTCTCTCTCTGCATTCCCACCATCTTCTCTGTGTCTCCTCCTCTTCCACCCCCTCTCTCTCTTCCCTTTCTCCACTCCCGGCACCTGCTCTGTGTCTCCTCCTCTTCCACCCCTCCCACTCTCTTCCTGTCTCCATTCCCGGCACCTCCTCTGTGTCTCCTCCTCTTCCACCCCTCCATCTCTCTTCATTCCCACCACCTGCTCTGTGTCTCCTCCTCTTCCACCCCTCCCACTGTCTCCATTCCTGGCACCTCCTCCGTGTCTCCTCCTCTTCCACCCCTCCATCTCTCTCCATTCCCACCACCTGCTCTGTGTCTCCTCCTCTTCCACCCCTCCCTTCCTCTCTCCATTCCCGGCACCTCCTCTGTGTCTCCTCCTCTTCCATCCCTCCCTCTCTCTCTCCATTCCCACAATCTGTGTCTCTTCCTCTTCCACCCCTCCCTCTCTCTTCCCTTTCTCCACTCCCAGCACCTGCTCTGTGTCTCCTCCTCTTCCACCTCTCCCTCTCTCTCTCCATTCCCACCACCTCCTCTGCATCTCCTCCTCTTCCACCCCTCCCTCTCTCTCTCTCTCTCCAATCTCACCACCTGCTCTGTGTCTCCTTTTCTTCCACACCCCCCTCCCTCTCTCTCTCCATTCCCACCACCCGCTCTATGTCTCCTCCTCTTCCACCCCTCCCTCTCTTTCCCTCTCTCTCCATTCCCGCCACCTTTTCTGTGTCTTCTCCTCTTCCACGCCTCCCCCTCCATTCCCACCAACTCCTCTGTGTCTCCTCCTCTTCAACCCCCCACTACATCTTCTCCAGCCCCTCTCTCCGACCATCTGCTCCTCACCCCTCTCCCTGTCAATCTTCTCCTCCCCACTCTGTCCATCTGATTCTTTTCCCTTTTGTTCCTCTCCTCCTCCCCCCACTAATACCTCCTTTGTGTCCTCTTTTTGTCGATTTCCTGTCTGCTCATCTCTTCCTCCTCATCTCTGTTCATGTCCTCCGCCTCCTCCTCCTATCTGTGCCTATCTCACCTTTTGCCCTGGCTATCTGTCCATCTCCTCCTCCTCCTTTTATCTCTACGTTATCACACTCACCCCATTAAGAGGCAAGTGGTTCTCAACCCTACATTACTTCTTTCTAATTAATACATGAACCAAATTTGGCAGAAATTGTTCCAGGGTTTTCTGATGCTTTTCTTATCGTGGCTTTTCTGGCAGACTCAGATGTCAAATTGTTTCATACATATATAACATATTTTATCCTATCTGCAAACACATTTTACCTGTATGTCTAACGAATTTCGCCTTGGAGTTTCGTTTTCGAGCAGCTTAAACTTAATGACGCCACATCTCCTGATCTATGTGCTGTACAATGGTGTAGTTTTGCACGTACATCCAGTGGTGTACGTGCCTACTGCCTGCAATATGTATTGTGAACGGAGTGTGTAATAAAGAAGTAATAAATTAAAATGTCATGCATGATGTTGCAGTTTTGACATTATATTTGCTGAACTATGTGTTGCACAATGACATATTTTTGTAGGGGCATTCAGTGGCAAGAGTGGGTTACGTCTGAGAAAAGTGTTCCGAATAGTTTTGGTAGTAAAGAAATAGTACATTTAAACGTCTTGGATGATGCGGTAGCTGTTCACGCATTCAGTCTTCATGGCGCCATTTCTTTTGAATTAAGTGTCGTTCAATGATGTATATGTTTTTTTTTTTTTTTGGTACATTCAGTGGTATGTGTGGATACTGTGTGTAAACTGTGTCACGAATACAATTAGTAGTAAAGTAGTTATAAATTATAAGGCCATGCTTCATGTGCCACTTTTTCTGCGTGAGCAGCGAAAATATAGTAAGAAACGACGGTTTTTCCTTTCTTCTTTTTGTAGAGGGAGTCCCCGAGAAAAACTTTCGTAAAGATTTGAAATTATGTGCAAAAGTTAGTTGCAAGTCTCATTCGCAAACACAGGATAACTTAAGTATGGGTACACTGGTGTCGTGGTCTCCACAGATTTTTCACCCCACCCCCAACCCATTGACAAGTAAGTGGTCCTTACCACCACAGGAGGAGATGTGGAACATACATCCATATGTACATCCATTTTTATCATACAGGGTGCTTCAGAAGTGATGGTCAATTCACTCACGGATAGTACAGGGCAGAAATAGCTAGAAAGCTGCAATAAACATGAGTTTGCAAATCATCCATTGCCAGGGTATCGCATTAATTCGAGTTGGGAACCAACTGTAAACACTCCTAGATACACTGTATTTACGTTGGTATCTCAAGGTTTGGGATCGACTATATGTTTGTTTACGTATGTGAAGCTATTAGCCGAGCGGTTCTAGGCGCTTCAGTCCGGAACCATGCTGCTGCTACGGTCACAGGTTCGAATTCTGCCTTCGGCATTGCTGTGTGTTAGTTAGATTTAAGTAGTTCTTAGTCTAGGTGACTGATGACCTCAAATGTTAGGTCCCATAGTGCTTCGAGTCATTTGAACAATTTTTTGCAGCTCTTGCCTTTCCCCCTGTGTGCACTTTGCCGCACCGGCCTCGGAATCAGTTACTAAAGTGGAGGCAGCATGGTCAGAGGTTACACCAATGAAGAGTATGCTGGCATGCCCTTCATGTATGCCAAAGCGAATGGTAATGCCCTTGAGGCTGCAGGATTGTATGATGAACCTTTGAGAAACTGGGTGTTTCTCACACCATGTATGACAAGGTCGATCCAGAGCCATAACACCTGATGTTGAGGACGGGGTGTTACAAAAAATGGCTCTGAGCACGATGGGACTTAACTGCGAAGGTCATCAGTCCCCTAGAACTCAGAACTACTTAAACCTAACTAACCTAAAGACATCACACACATCCATGCCCGAGGCAGGATTCGAACCCGCGGCCGTAGCGGTCGCGCGGTTCCAGACCATAGCGCCTAGAACCGCTCGGCCACCCCGGCCGGCGGGGTGTTTCATTTTTTACCTTCCAAACTTTACAGAAGGTTCGCAGGAGAGCTTGTGTGAACTTTGGAAGGTACGAGACGAGGTACTGTCAGAAGTGAAGTTGTGAGGAGCGGGCCTGAATCGTGCTTGAGTAGCTCAGTTGGTAAAGGAAAAGGAAAAGAAAATGAGTTATACAAGGATACATGAAAAGAATAGTTCATAGAAAGTTAATACAGCAAGAACTAGGAGACAGTGGTACGTGATATTGCCATATATATTCATCCATAGTTTTCTGACATCTTGTCAAAAACTATACATAATTAAAGAATAGAAGTATTTGGAAAAGTGTGTGACCAAGGCACTAAGGTAAATAAATAAGAACATACACTATTTTATTGAAGTGAAAAAATAGGCTCAGCGAACCTAAGAGATTTAATATCTTGAGCAGATAGAAATTAGGTAACAACCAGCTAAGTCACCGTGCATTATGATTGTAATACAATACAGAGACATGAAAGAACAGACTGACTGTTTCCAGTCATACCTGTTGGGACTTCCAGTAATCAACCCAGATCAGAAAGCAAACAATGTTTTCACATCAATACCGGTGGTACTATTTTTTTATAGGACTGTTAGAATATTATAGGACCATTATAAGAAGTGACAAATGAGGAACAGCTGTGCTATAAGGGGAAATAACAGTCCTGTGAAAGTAACTAATTTATCTGTGAGACTTTGTATTCTTTCCTGAGATTAATGTGATTACTGTGTAAATAAAGTTTGCATTTACACATTGGAATTTTATGTTAGTTTGTATAAGAATAATTTTGTCAGCTGTATGTTGTGCATATTTCTGCTCTTGCTCTATTTTATATGCAAAATGGTATTAAAATTACAGTCTGAATGGTTGAAATAAAGAAGTATTTAATAAAAATTTAAAAAAAAAATGGTAGAGCACTTGCCCGCAAAAGGCAAAGGTCCCGAGTTCGAGTCTCGGTCCGGAACACAGTTTTAATCTGCCAGGAAGTTTCATATCAGCGCACACTCCGCTGCAGAGTAAAAATCTCATTCTGGAAGAAACTTTTAATTTTAAAATGGCTGAAGGCCCATAACTCAAAACACAACTAAAATAATTTTTAGTAGGCAGAAGCTCAAGGCTTTATCCTTAACCAATATCTTAATCAGGCTGAAGGCGCAAAAAATCTAACACTTGACAAGCAAGGAACTTTAATTTTAAAGCGGCTAAAGGCCAACGACTTAAACACCACTAAAAACAATTCAACTTTAGTTCAAAACCATCGGCTATGAGCCATAGAAATACACAGAACAGAAAATAAGAAAAGGCAGTGCAGCTAACGGCGCTGAGAAGTTTCGGGGGTCGGCCAGCACTTGAAATACTAACGTTCACTTAGGTGAGGCAGGCGGTCGGCCCGATCATTCTGGATCCGACGACAACCCAACCAGCAGACAGTCAACGGACCCACCGACAAGGTGACTTGCACTCCACTCGACCAGCACACAACCGGGAGTTCAATGCAAAACGTAAAAGGCACGAACACCACAACCAAGCACACATCAAGCTGCCAAAACTACACGCCGTGCTGGACAGCGACAACACGGTGAGGAAACGACACTGCCTGAATTTACGCCAACGGCCAGGCCAAGTTACCGGAACGTTAATGGCCACAAGGCAGAAAATTCTGCTGGTGCACTCGAATTGCAAATAACCAATTGCAGTTAGACTGCAGCGGACGGTGGCTAAACCTTCGCCAACTCGAACACACACGTTGTTGCTCGCGGGAACGTCCCAACAACCGACGACGAAAACCAAACGGCACAATGTGAACAGTCTCGACTTGCTGGTAAATTAAATCCAAACTCAACTTCCGCGTCCAGGGTCGGTGAGCCACGGACCTCGCAGCAATGGGAACAGCCCCACTCACTCCGGCGCTGATTAGAGACCGCCAGCAGAAGCGGCCAAACTACACCCCGCGGAGATTTCCTCGCTGCTCCACGCCAACTGACCGACTGCCACACATCAGCACGAAGACAGCGCTGAAGTAACTGAGCAGAAGGCATGACAAGCTACACACAGTATCACGGACACTTGCACGAAGGACAAGACAATACTAACGGCAGCGGTTGTGCCAAAACAAGGACGAATCACGAGTCGGCACACACAGGCAACCCATAAGCGATCGCCGGCCAACGTACACGTCGTCCGACAAGGCGACCGACACACGACCGACCGAGGTGGTCCGCACTCATGTGCTGTGTATTGGCAACCCTACGGTCGCAGGTTCGAATCCTGCCTCGGACATGGATGTGTGTGATGTCCTTAGGTTAGTTAGCTTTAAGTAGTTCTAAGTTCTAGGGGACTGACGACCTCAGACGTTGAGTCGTGCTCAGAGCCATTTGAACCATTTTTTTGTACTGGGAACCGTCGGGTGAGCCACCGCTGTCCGCACCTCACTGCAGCCTCGCCCCACGTTCTAAGACTGCCACGTCCCAACTGCACTGCTACTGCCTCTCAACTCACTGGCAGATCCGAACTAACTCCCAGCAAACGACAACCGGGAAGTCATAGCAGTGAGCAAACATAATACACCAGGGCTTACATCGATAAGCGCCGCTGCTGCCACTCACGGGTTGGCAAGGTGGCAACTCAGTGACACCAGTATTTTACACTACTGGCCATTAAAATTGCTGCACCACGAAGATGACGTGCTACAGTCACGAAATTTAACCGACAGGAATTAGATGCTGTGATATGCAAATGATTATTCACAGCATTCACACAAGGTTGGCATCGGTGGCGACACCTACAACGTGCTGACATGAGGAAAGTTTCCAACCGATTTCTCATACACAAACAGCAGGTGACCCGGCGTTGCCTGGTGAAACGTTGTTGTGATGCCTCGTGTAAGGAGGAGAAATGTGTACCATCACGTTTCCGACTTTGATAAAGGTCGGGTTGTACCCTATCGCGGCTGCGGTTATCGTATCGCGACATTGCTGTTCGCGTTGGTCGAGATCCAACGACTGTTAGCAGAATATGCAATCGGTTGGTTCAGGACTGTAATACGGAACGCCGTGCTGGATCCCAACGGCCTCGCATCACTAGCAGTCGAGATGACAGGCATCTTATCCGCATGGCTGTAACGGATCGTGCAGCCACGTCTCCATCCCTGAGTCAACAGATGAGGACGTTTGCAAGACAACAACCGTCTGCAAGAACAGTTCGACGACATTTGCAGCAGCATAGAGTATCAGCTCGGAGACTGTGGCTGCGATTACCCTTGACGCTGCATCACAGACAGGAGCGCCTGCGATGGTGTACTCAACCACTCGACGACGAACCTGGGTGCACGAATGGCAAAACGTCATTCTTTCGGACGAATCCAGGTTCCGTTTACAGCATCGTGATGGTCGCATCCGTGTTTGGCGACATCGCGTTGAACGCACATTGGAAGCGTGTATTCGTCATCGTCATACTGGCGTATCACCCTGCGTGATGGTATGGGGTGGCATTGGTTAGACGTCTCGGTCACCTCTTGTTCGCATTGACGGCACTTTGAACAGTCGACGTTACATTTCAGATGTGTTACGACCCGTGGCTATACCCTCCATTCGATCCCTGTGGAACCCTACATTTCAGCAGGATAATGCACGACCGCATATTGCAGGTCCTGTACGGGCCTTTCTGGATACAGAAAATGTTCGACTGCTGCCCTGGCCAGTACATGCTCCAGATCTCTCACCAACTGAAAACGTCTGGTCAATGGTGGCCGAACAACTGGCTCGTCACAATACGCCGGTCACTACGCTTGATGAACTGTGGTATCGTGTTGAAGCTGCATGAGCAAGCGGTACCTGTACGCGCCATCCAAGCTGTGATTGACTCAATGCCCAGGCATATCGAGGCCGTTATTACGGCCAGAGGTGGTTGTTCTGGGTACTGATTTCTCAGGATCTATGCACCCAAATTGCGTGAAAATGTAATCATATGTCAGTTCTAGCATAATACATTTGCCCAATGAATAACCGTTTACCATCTGCATTTCTTCTTGGTGTAGCAATTTTAATGGCCAGTAGTGTAAATTAACTTAACGAGGTGGTAGCACAGTAAAAATAGGATGTCAAATGAGATGTGGCACGAACACAAGCCACGCACATCTAAGGGTGCACTTTGATTTCTGTTAGCGCTGACATCTCGATGCAACGCCATTGCTCTCAGTCGTTATGTGAACGCCGTCAGCCACTGCGTTGTCTGTGGTGAGAGGTAATGCCTGAAATTTGATATTCCCGGCATGCTCTTGACAATGTGGAACTCGGAATATTGAACCTCCTAAAGATTTCCGAAATTGAGCGTCCCATGGTTGTAGCGCCAACTTGTAGTCCGCATTGAGAGGCAGTTAATTACCGTCGTGAGGCTATAATCACTTCTGAAACCTTTTCACATTAGTCACCTGTATACAAACGACAGCTCCACCAGTACACTGCCCATTTGTACCATGTCCATGCGGTTCTACCGCCACCTGGAGCCGGCCGCGGTGGTCTAGCGGTTCTAGGCGCTCAGTCCGGAGCCGCGCGACTGCTACGGTCGCAGGTTCGAATCCTGCCTCGAGCATGGATGTGTGTGATGTCCTTAGGTTAGTTAGGTTTAAGTAGTTCTAAGTTCCAGAGGACTGATGACCACAGATGTTATGTCCCATAGTGCTCAGAGCCATTTGAACCGCCACCTGCACCTGTGCACGGCTTTTGTCAGGTCAGTGTGAGATTCTCTTGGTGGCAGGATCTGTATTTATCCCTTCTGAAACAACTAGAAGATGTTTTGAGTGGATATTTGTACTGTATACATTATTGGGGACAGTAACGTATTGTGTTTGTCGCATATATTTTTTTGGGTGCCCAGCTGTAGATATCGTATACGAATGAAATACGTGGTATTAAGTATCACCAAGTTCAGATGTAAGTTCGTACTGAGTGCTGCATTTAAGACTGGTGTCGACTACTACGGTAATGGAATTGGCCACACACTATTCAGAAACATTTCAGATCCCACCCGGGCCTAACGACACGTAGAGGAAAGGTGCCTAATGTGAGACACACGTTTGTAAACCCCTGTGAAAGACCTAAAAGTAAGTGCAATTGTATTTTTTGTTGTGGTAATAATATCTTGCATTAATTAATTTTATCATACAATTATCGTATTTGTAATAATAAACAATCTTTCAGAGTAGTTATTAAATCTTCACAAACAAGGCATTTCGTAGAAATGAGATCGAGGTTTCCTGATATGAGACAGTAATAATATTCTGCATTACTTATTTTATTACAGAATAATGACTTATGAATAAACAATTTTTACAAGCTCATTCATTTCTGTTATCCTTCACTAACTGCATAATACTTAGGTTTATATTTACGTCAGCCGGCGGGGTAGCCGAACGGTTCTAGGCGCTACAGTCTGGAACCGCGTGACCGCTACTACCGCATGTTCGAATCCTGCCTCGGGCATGGATGTGTATGATGTCCTTAAGTTAATTTTTTTTTTTTTTTGTCATCAGTCTACTGACTGGTTTGATGCGGCCCGCCACGAATTCCTTTCCTGTGCTAACCTCTTAATCTCAGAGTTGCACTTGCAACCTACGTCCTCAATTATTTCCTGTATGTATCCCAATCTCTGTCTTCCTCTACAGTTTTTGCCCTCTATATTTCCCTCTAGTACCATGGAAGTCATTCCCTCATGTCTTAGCAGATGTCCTATCATCCTGTCCCTTCTCCTTATCAGTGTTTTCCACATATTCCTTTCCTCTCAGATTCTGCGTAGAACCTCCTCATTCCTTACCTTATCAGTCCCCTAATTTTCAACATTCGTCTATAGCACCACATCACAAATGCTTCGATTCTCTTCTGTTCCGGTTTTCCCACAGTCCATGTTTTACTACCATACAATGCTGTACTCCAGACGTACATCCTCAGAAATTTCTTCCTCAAATTAAGGCCGCTATTTGATATTAGTAGACTTCTCTTGGCCAGAAATGCCTTTTTTGCCATAGCGAGTCTGCTTTTGATGTCCTCCTTGCTCCGTCCGTCATTGGTTATTTTACTGCCTAGGTAGCAGAATTCCTTACCTTCATTGACTTCGTGACCATCAATCCTGATGTTAAGTTTCTCGCTGTTCTCATTTCTACTACTTCTCATTACCTTCGTCTTTCTCCGATTTACTCTCAAACCATACTGTGTACTCATTAGACTGTTCATACCGTTCAGCAGATCATTTAATTCTTCTTCACTTTCACTCAGGATAGCAATGTCATCAGCGAATCGTATCATTGATATCCTTTCACCTTGTATTTTAATTCCACTCCTGAACCTTTCTTTCATTTCCATCATTGCTTCCTCGATGTACAGATTGAAGAGTAGGGGCGAAAGGCTACAGTCTTGTCTTACACCCTTCTTAATACGAGCACTTCGTTCTTGATCGTCCACTCTTATTATTCCCTCTTGGTTGTTGTACATATTGTATATGACCCGTCTCTCCCTATAGCTTACCCCTACTTTTTTCAGAATCTCGAGCAGCTTGCACCATTTTATATTGCCCAACGCTTTTTCCAGGTCGACAAATCCTATGAAAGTGTCCTGATTTTTCTTTAGCCTTGCTTCCATTATTAGCCGTAACGTCAGAATTGCCTCTCTCGTCCCTTTAGTTTTCCTAAAGCCAAACTGATCGTCACCTAGCGCATTCTCAATTTTCTTTTCCATTCTTCTATATATTATTCTTGTAAGCAGCTTCAATGCTTGAGCTGTGAAGCTGATTGTGCGATAATTCTCGCACTTGTCAGCTCTTGCCGTCTTTGGAATTGTGTGGATGATGCTTTTCCGAAAGTCGGATGGTATACCGCCAGACTCATGTATTCTACACACCAACGTGAATAGTCGTTTTGTTGCCACTTCCCCCAATGATTTTAGAAATTCTGATGGAATGTTATCCATCCCTTCTGCCTTATTTAATCGTAAGCCCTCCAAAGCTCTTTTAAATTCCGATTCTAATACTGGATCCCCTATCTCTTCTAAATCGACTCCTGTTTCTCTCTCTATCACATCAGACAAATCTTCACCCTCATAGAGGCTTTCAATGTATTCTTTCCACCTATCTGCTCTCTCCTCTGCATTTAACAGTGGAATTCCCGTTGCACTCTTAATGTTACCACCGTTGCTTTTAATGTCACCAAAGGTTGTTTTGAATTTCCTGTATGCTGAGTCTGTCCTTCCGACAATCATATCTTTTTCGATGTCTTCACATTTTTCTTGCACCCATTTCGTCTTAGCTTCCCTGCACTTCATATTTATTTCATTCGTCAGCGACTTGTATTTCTGTACTCCTGATTTTCCCGGAACATGTTTGTACTTCCTCCTTTCATCAATCAACTGAAGTATTTCTTCTGTTACCCATGGTTTCTTCGCAGCTACCTTCTTTGTACCTATGTTTTCCTTCCCAACTTCTGTGATGGCCCTTTTTAGAGATGTCCATTCCTCTTCAACTGTACTGCCTACTACGCTATTCCTTATTGCTGTATCTATAGCGTTAGAGAACTTCAAACGTATCTCGTCATTCCTTAATACTTCCGTATCCCACTTCTTTGCGTATTGATTCTTCCTGACTAATGCCTTGAACATCAGCCTACTCTTTATCACTACTATATTGTGATCTGAGTCTATATCTGCTCCTGGGTACGCTTTACAATCCAGTATCTGATTTCGGAATCTCTGTCTGACCATGATGTAATCTAATTGAAATCTTCCCGTATCTCCCGGCCTTTTCCAAGTATACCTCCTCCTCCTGTGATTCTTGAACAGGGTATTTGCTATTACTAGCTGAAACTTGTTACAGAACTCAATTAGCCTTTCTCATCTTTCATTCCTCGTCCCAAGCATATATTCTCCTGTAACCTTTTCTTCTACTCCTTCCCCTAGAACTGCATTCCAGTCGCCCATGACTATTAGATTGTCGTCCCCCTTTAAATACTGCATTACCCTTTCAATATCCTCATACACTTTCTCTATCTGTTCATCTTCAGCTTGCGACGTCGGCATGTATACCTGAACTATCGTTGTCGGTGTTGGTCTGCTGTCGATTCTGATTAGAACAACCCGGTCACTGAACTGTTCACAGTAACACACCCTCTGCCCTACCTTCCTATTCATAACGAATCCTACACCTGTTATACCATTTTCTGCTGCTGTTGATATTACCCGATACTCATCTGACCAGAAATCCTTGTCTTCCTTCCACTTCACTTCACTGACCCCTACTATATCTAGACTGAGCCTTTGCATTTCCCTTTTCAGATTTTCTAGTTTCCCTACCACGTTCAAGTTTCTGACATTCCACGCCCCGACTCGTAGAACGTTATCCTTTCGTAGATTAAGTTAGTTAGGTTTAAGTAACTCGAAGTTCTAGGGGGCTGATGACCTCATAAGTTAAGTCCCATAGTGCTCAGAGCCATTTATACACTCCTGGAATTGAAAAAATGAACACATTGACACCGGTGTGTCGGACCCACCATACATGCTCCGGACACTGCGAGAGGGCTGTACAAGCAATGATCACACGCACGGCACAGCGGACACACCAGGAACCGCGGTGTTGGCCGTCGAATGGCGCTAGCTGCGCAGCATTTGTGCACCGCCGCCGTCAGTGTCAGCCAGTTTGCCGTGGCATACGGAGCTCCATCGCAGTCTTTAACACTGGTAGCATGCCGCGACAGCGTGGACGTGAACCGTATGTGCAGTTGACGGACTTTGAGCGAGGGCGTATAGTGGGCATGCGGGAGGCCGGGTGGACGTACCGCCGAATTGCTCAACACGTGGGGCGTGAGGTCTCCACAGTACATCGATGTTGTCGCCAGTGGTCGGCGGAAGGTGCACGTGCCCGTCGACCTGGGACCGGACCGCAGCGACGCACGGATGCACGCCAAGACCGTAGGATCCTACGCAGTGCCGTAGGGGACCGCACCACCACTTCCCAGCAAATTAGGGACACTGTTGCTCCTGGGGTATCGGCGAGGACCATTCGCAACCGTCTCCATGAAGCTGGGCTACGGTCCCGCACACCGTTAGGCCGTCTTCCGCTCACGCCCCAACATCGTGCAGCCCGCCTCCAGTGGTGTCGCGACAGGCGTGAATGGAGGGACGAATGGAGACGTGTCGTCTTCAGCGATGAGAGTCGCTTCTGCCTTGGTGCCAATGATGGTCGTATGCGTGTTTGGCGCCGTGCAGGTGAGCGCCACAATCAGGACTGCATACGACCGAGGCACACAGGGCCAACACCCGGCATCATGGTGTGGGGAGCGATCTCCTACACTGGCCGTACACCACTGGTGATCGCCGAGGGGACACTGAATAGTGCATGGTACATCCAAACCGTCATCGAACCCATCGTTCTACCATTCCTAGACCGGCAAGGGAACTTGCTGTTCCAACAGGACAATGCACGTCCGCATGTATCCCGTGCCACCCAACGTGCTCTAGAAGGTGTAAGTCAACTACCCTGGCCAGCAAGATCTCCGGATCTGTCCCCCATTGAGCATGTTTGGGACTGGATGAAGCGTCGTCTCACGCGGTCTGCACGTCCAGCTCGAACGCTGGTCCAACTGAGGCGCCAGGTGTAAATGGCATGGCAAGCCGTTCCACAGGACTACATCCAGCATCTCTACGATCGTCTCCATGGGGGAATAGCAGCCTGCATTGCTGCGAAAGGTGGATATACACTGTACTAGTGCCGACATTGTGCATGCTCTGTTGCCTGTGTCTATGTGCCTGTGGTTCTGTCAGTGTGATCATGTGATGTATCTGACCCCAGGAATGTGTCAATAAAGTTTCCCCTTCCTGGGACAATGAATTCACGGTGTTCTTATTTCAATTTCCAGGAGTGTATTTATGACTTCTGGGGCAAACAAAATTGTCTTCTGTGACACCGCAATCTTCATGAGCCCCGCGATAACGCCCGGTACAGAACAGACACTCTGCGTCATCGCCATCACTGCTGTCTGAATCCCCACTGTGATCAAGATTGACATCGTATGCCGAGTCACTAGATGATTCTTCTGCTTTAGGTCTACGATTTTAAGGTTTTCCACTCTTCTCGCCAAATCACTTTCTGGGTGCTTTCTTAGTTTCAGCCTCTGATTTCTTCTGTTTAGATACTTGCAATTGCTTCACATAAGGAGTTCGAGTTAGTAGCGCAGCAGAGCAATAACGCGGTGTTTGACGTGTTTGACTATCTCCAGGTGGTTTTGCGACGTGTGGGAGAAGTCTGGTGTCTGCCGGGCTGACAGCTTGACCATCACCGTCAGTAGTTTCATTTTTGTTTTTGGCATCTCTTTCTTGAAGAACGTCAGCACGGCGATGAAATTTTTATAAGTACTGTGAACGGAGTACTTTGATTTTGGAGTAATACTGATCAACTTCTGAGCAAAATGCTGCCTTGGAAGAGAGTTCGAGAAAACATTCCAATATCCTGTTTATGATAATTTAATCGAATTAAAATAAACGCATTTGCGAAAATTTTACTGCAATAAATGATAAAATATTCTTATCTCATGATAGTATTGCGTAAATTACGTACAACAAACCGTGAGAGAACGAGTTCCCCCAGTATTCGATAGGTATCGCAATATGCGACACTGTCGCGCATTTGGATCCCCATACTATGGCATATTAGGAATTTTGCCATCTTACACAAAGAATCGCGCACTTGCTAACAACTTTCGTTGGAAAATGAACCTAATTCCAGAATGAGATTTTCACTCTGCAGCGGAGTGTGCGCTGATATGAAACACCCTGGCAGATTAAAACTGTGTGCCCGACCGAGACTCGAACTCGGCACCTTTGCCTTTCGCGGGCAAGTGCTCTACCATCTGAGCTACCGAAGCACGACTCACGCCCGGTCCTCACAGCTTTACTTCTGCCAGTATCTCGTCTCCTACCTTCCAAATTTACAGAAGCTCTCCAGCGAACCTTGTAGAACTAGCACTCCTGAAAGAAAGGATACTGCGGAGACATGGGTTAGCCACAGCCTGGGGGATGTTTCCAGTATGAGATTTTCACTACGCAGCGGAGTGTGCGCTGGTATGAAACAAAGGTCCCGAGTTCGAGTCTCGGTCGGGCACACAGTTTTAATCTGCCAGGAAGTTTCATGAACCTAATTGTCAATAATTATAGATAATACAGTCACAAATAACACCGATGTCGCAAAAACTGCAAACAAGAAATTTTGTATCAACCTCTACGTCCTGTGTCCGGCTCGACTATGGCGCCCTATTCGCTGTGTCGTCGTCTGGCTCGCAATAGTGTTTAAGAAACTCTCCACCAGAGTGCAACCCCTAAGGTGAGCACAGTTGGGGTGCCTCGTATCAGGGAACTACCTCATAACAGGCACCTTTCCTCCGTGTTTTCGACACTTCCGGTCGCTTCTGGGCGCCAGGCGCGCCTGCTCCTTGGCCGACGTCAGCCTCGACAGCCGCGAGCGCCACCGCCCCGGGTGACCCGGCGCGCACGTGGCGGCCGCCACCCCCGATCGAGCGGCGCCGCGCCTCCGCCCCCGCCGCCCCCGCCGCCGCCCTCGGCCGCCCTTCACACGTCCGCCGGATGCAGATCGCCCCTCGCCCCTTTCGCTCTCCCCTTCCGTCACCGGCCTGCCGCCCCCTGCCGCTGACCGCCCCTGCAGACGCCGCGCTGCGCAGTTCTCCGGAGATCTCTGCACCCGGCCTACCGACCGGCGCTAACCGCCGGAGCTGGCAAGTCGTAGCCTTCTCCCACATTCCACTCCACTCGTCTCGAACCCCGGCAGCCTGACGCCGTCTTTTATCTCTCCCTGACTTCCGTCTCGTCACGTTCCCCGCCAGCTCTGACTGAAAGTAACATCTGGTATGCTCCAGGGAACCATATCGCGACGCCGTTTATGTAACCGTGAGCGTTGTATCCTGCAACAAGTTTAAAATTTGCCAGCTCTGCAATAGCTTCCCGACACATTGCAAAATAAATGCATAGAGTGTACAGTACAGCCGGCCGGTGTGACCGTGCGGTTCTAGGCGCTTCAGTCTGGAACCGCGTGACCGCTACCGTTGCAGGTTCGAATCCTGCCTGGGGCGTGGATGTGTGTGATGTCCTTAGGTTAGTTAGCTTTAAGTAGTTCTAAGTTGTAGGGGACTGATGACCACAGATGTTAAGTCCCATAGTGCTCAGAGCCATTTTTTTGTACAGTGCCTAGACCGTATACACTGAAGGGCCAATGAAACTGGTACATATGACTAATATCGTGCAGGGCCCACACCAGCATGCAGAAGTGCCGCAACACGACGTGCCATGGACTCGATTGATGTCTGAAGTAGTGCTAGAGAGAATTGACACGTCCAATCTTGCATGGCTGTCCATGAATACGTGAGAGTACGAGGGGGTGGACTTCTGAACAGCACGCTGCAAGGTATCCCAGATATGCTCAATAATTTTCACATCTAGGGAGTTTGCTGGAGAGCGGAAGTGGTTGGAAGAGTGTTTCTGGAGCCAGTCTGTAGCAATTCTGGACGTGTGGGGGACCGCATTGTCCTGCTGGAATTTCCCAAGTCCGTCGGAATGCACAATTGACACGAACGGATGTAGGTGATCAGACAGGATGCTTTCGTAGTGTCATCTGTCGTAACTAGACGTATCAGGGGTCGCACATCACTACAACTGCGACCGCTCCACATCATTACAGAGCCTCCACCAGCTTGAACAGCCGCATGCTGACATGCAGGGTCCATGGATTCATGTATTCCATACCTGTACACGTCCATCGATAAAATTTAAAACGGGACTCGTCCGACCAGGCAACACATTTCCAGTCATCGACGGTACACGAGTGGGCCTTCGGCTCCGAATGCCCATATCGATGACGTTTCGTTGAATGATTCGCACGCTGAAACTTGTTGTTGGCCCAGGACTGAAATCTGCAGCAATTTGCGGAAGGGTTGTACTCCTGCCACGTTGAACGACTCTCTTCAGTCGTCTCTGGTCGCGATCTTGAAGGTTCTTTTACCGACCGCAGCGATGTCGGAGATTTTATATTTTACAGGATATCTGATACTCACGGTACACTCGTGAAATGGTCGTACCCCATGCTGTGTCCCACCGCTGGTGGGCCGACTATAGCACCATATTCAAAGTCAGTTAAATCTTGATAACCTGCCACTGTAGCAGCAGTAAGCCGTCTAACAACTGTGCCAGACACTTGTTGTGTTATACAGGCGTTGCCGACCGCAGCGCCGTGTTATGCCTGTTTACATATCTCTGTATTTGAATACGCATGCCTTTCGCGCGTCAGTGTATGTAATCTCTTACCGTTGGAGTAGCCAGCAGGAAATCTTCTGTTCTACCATCATACGATGTCGTGAGATGTTTTTCTGATGCTGTGTGGTCCTCCGTAATCAGGAAGTGGGGATGGTTGCGTACCCCATTTGTCCAAAAATAAATAAATAAATAAAAATAAATAATAAAATGCACATCTGCCATGTTGTGTTCTAATTGTTTAGTGTTGACCGTGTTTCGTGTGGCAATTCGAATAGCGGTGGTTTTGGGTGACACACGGCTTATTATTATTTTGTTTTCTAGGCTATTCTCGATTCTTAGCGTTAGTAAGGTTGAACTTATCTTGCACAGAGACCAGCGCTGTTATTATTCGTTACAATCTAGAGCGGACGTCTTGATCCACATCCACAACCGTATCTAGTAGATACATATTCGACAAGCCACCGTACGGTGCGTGGGGGAGGGTACTTAGTACCACTACTATTCATTTCCTTTTCTGTTCCCCCACAAACAGAGTCAGCGTGGAATGACTTTCCATATGCCTCTGTATCAGGCCTCACTTCTCGTATCTCTTATCTTCACGGTCCTTACGCGAAATATACTTTGGCTGCAGCAGAATCGTTCTGCAGTCAGCTGCAGTCCACTAAATGTTCTCAGTAGCGTTGATTCAAAAGAAAGTTCTCTTCCCACCCCCCACCCCTCGGGGATCGAAATTTGGGTTCCCGAAGCATCTCTGTAACACGTGCGTGGTGTTCGAACCTACCGGTAACAAATGTAGCAGCCACCCTTTTAAATGCTGATACAGTAGCTCCCTACTTAGCAATCATACACAATCGCTCACTCACCGATAGATCTGTACCTACAGATTGGAAAATTGCGCAGGTCGCACCAGTGTTTAAGAAGGGTAGTAGGAGTAATCCATCGAACTACAGACCTATATCACTGACGTCGGTTTGCAGTAGGGTTTTGGAGCATATACTGTATTCAAACATTATGAATCACCTCGAAGGGAACGATCTATTGATACGTAATCAGCATGCTTTTAGAAAACATCGTTCTTGTGCAACGCAGCTAGCTCTTGATTCGCACGAAGTAATGGCCGCTATCGACAGGGGATCTCAGGTTGATTCCGTATTTCTGGATTTCCGGAAAGCTTTTGACACAGTTTCTCATAAGCGACTTCTAATCAAGCTGCGGGCCTATGGGGTATCGTCTCAGTTGTGCGACTGGATTCGTGATTTCCTGTCAGGAAGGTCGCAGTTCATAGTAATAGACGGCAAATCATCGAGTAAAACTGAAGTGATATCAGGTGTTCCCCAGGGAAGCGTCCTGGGACCTCTGCTGTTCCTGATCTATATAAATGACCTGGGTGACAATCTGAGCAGTTCTCTTTAGGTTGTTCGCAGATGATTCTGTAATTTACCGTCTAGTAAGGTCATCCGAAGACCAGTATCAGTTGCAAAGCGATTTAGAAAAGATTGCTGTATGGTGTGGCAGGTGGCAGTTGACGCTAAATAACGAAAAGTGTGAGGTGATCCACACGAGTTCCAAAAGAGTTCCTCAGCATTTTCCCAATTTAATTTCTAAATCGCGATGATCCTTACCATCCTTAATCCACATACTACACACGTCCTTGTCCAGAGCACGATTTACAATCTGCTTAAACTTTGTCAATAATTCTTGTATGTCCATCACATTGGAATAAAATGATGTCACTTGATTGTCTAAGTGAAATGCTAACAACTGCTTCTCCGCTCTTTCTAGCAGAAACAGTCTCCCTGCCTCCTTAACTCATTTATCAACTTTCGTAACGACAGTCGCTATGATCGCGCCATGATCACTGATCCCCGTCTCTATACTGGTTGTTGTTGTTGTGGTTGTTGTGGTCTTCAGTCCTGAGACTTGTTTGATGCAGCTCTCCATGCTACTCTATCCTGTACAAGCTTCTCCATCTCCCAGTACCTACTGCAACCTACATCCTTCTGAATCTGCTTAGTGTATTCAACTCTTGGTCTCCCTCCACGATTTTTACCCTCCACGCTGCCCTCCGATGCTAAATCTGTGATCCCCTGATGCCTGAGAACATGTCCTACCAACCGATCCCTTCTTCTAGTCAAGTTGTGCCACAAATACCTCTTCTCCCCAATTCAATTACCTCCTCATTACTTATGTGATCTACCCATCAAAACTTCAATATTCTTCTGTAGCACCATATTTCAAAAGCTTCTCTTCTTCTCCAAACTATTTATCGTCCATCTGGTTTCTGTACTAATTGTAAATACCCTTTCGCTCCCTGTATTTTACCCCTGCCACCTTCAGAATTTGAAAGAGAGTATTCCAGTTAACATTGTCAAAAGCTTTCTCTAAGTCTACAAATGCTGCAAACGTAGGTTTGCCTTTCCTTAATCTTTCTTCTAAGATAAGTCGTAAGGTCAGTATTGCCTCACGTGTTCCAACATTTCTACCGAATCCAAACTGGTCTTCCCCGAGGTCGGCTTCTACCAGTTTTTCCATTCGTCTGTAAAGAATTCGCGTTGGTATTTTGCAGCTGTGACTTATTAAACTGATAGTTCGGTAATTTTCACATCTGTCAACACCTGCTTTCTTTAGGATTGGAATTATTACATTCTTCTTGAAGTCTGAGGGTATTACGCCTGTCTCATACATCTTGCTCACCAGATGGTAGATTTTTGTCAGGACTGGCTCTCCCAAGGCTGTCAGTAGTTCCAATGGAATGTTGTTTACTCCCGGGGCCTTGTTTCGACTCAGGTCTTTCAGCGCTCTGTCAAACTCTTCACGCAGTATCATATCTCCCATTTCATCTTCATCTACATCCTCTTCCATTTCCAGAATATTGTCCTCAAGAACTTCGCCCTTATATAGACTCTCTATATACTCCTTCCACCTTTCTGCTTTCCTTTCTTTGCTTAGAACTGGGTTTGCATCTGAGCTCTTGATATTCATACAAGTGGCTCTCTTTTCTCCAAAGGTCTCTCTAATTTTCCTGTAGGCAGTATCTATCTTGCCCCTAGTGAGATAAGCCTCTACATCCTTACATTTGCCCTCTAGCCATCCCTGCTTAGCCATTTTGCACTCCCTGTCCATCTCATTTTTAAGGCGTTTGTATTCCTTTTTGCCTGCTTCATTTACGGCATTTTTATATTTTCTCCTTTCATCAATTAAATTCATTATTACTTCTGTTACGCAAGGATTTCTACTAGCCCTCGTCTTTTTACCTACTTGATCCTCTGCTGCCTTCACTATTTCATCCCTCAAAGCTACCCATTCTTTTTCTATTGTATTTCTTTCCCCCGTTCCTGACAATTGTTCCCTTATGCTCTCCCTGAAACTCTGTACAACCTCTGGTTTAGTCGGTTTACCCAGGTCCCATCTCCTTAAATTCCAACCTTCTTGCAGTTTCTTCAGTTTTAATCTACCGTTCATAACCAATAGATTGTGGTCAGAGTTCACATCTGCCCCCGGAAGTGTCTTACAATTTAAAACCTGCTTCCTAAATCTCTGTCTTACCATTCTATAATCTATCTGATACTTTCTAGTATCTCCAGTCTTCTTCCATGTATACAAACTTCTTTCATGATTCTTGAACCAAGTGTTAGCTATGATTAAGTTATGCTCTGTGCAAAATTCTACCAGAGAGCTTCCTCTTTCATTTCTTACACCCAATCCATATTCACCTACTATGTTTCCTTCTCTCCCTTTCCCTACTCTTGAATTCCAGTTACCCATGACTATTAAATATTCGTCTCCCTTCACTACCTGAATAATTTCTTTTATCTCATCATACATTTCATCAATTTCTCTATACTTACGCCAACGCAAAGGCCCGGCCTGTTTGTAACTACAAGGTCTAAGACATTTCCACTGCGTTGAGGTTGACGTACTACTAACTGCTCAAGACAGTTTTGGAAAACGTCTTCAGAAAGAACTTCGCAAGACTGTCCGTCTGCCCCCAGCAGTTAATCTATAGACGTCTCAGTCTACTCGGCAGGTTAAAGTCGCCTCCAACCAACTTCATAACCTGAGTGTTTAAGCGCTGTTGACAGTAGACTTCCTTTGGATGAGTCTAGAACTATCACACCGGAACCGGGTCACCGGTAAAAACATCCAACAATTAACCATACCTGTCATACGCGACTACATAATTCCACTGTCTCTTTCAGTTTCGATCTGAATAGAGACAACATTTTTTGCAATTGTAATGAACACTCACCCACCTATGGCGTCTGATCTGCCTTTCCGACATACATTTCATGACTGGCTAAATATCTCAGAGCTTTCTTCGGGTTTCAGCCAGTCCTCGGTCTCGAGAGTAATTTCAGCGCGAGAACTTCCCTGGAGGGCGGAAAATTCGGGAACTTTGTTACGAATACTTCGATAGTTTATGGATAAAATTCTGACAATGGAAGAGTATTTACTCTAATCGCAGTCTGATGTCTTCGCTATTCACGTAACGACTGGCGAGTGTTCATCTGAGTACCTCTAAGGGTAGCGCACACCTGACCAACACAGGTCAAACAAAGCTTTGAGTCAGCCCGGTTCCCAGAACTCATGAAGATAGACGTTGACTGTGGATATTGTATGACAGACACAGTCCCTTTGTTCAGAGATGTCACCACCCAAAGATGTAAACAAGCACGCATGAGTAGCGTCTATTAGACGGAGGGGGTCCGACAGCCCATCAGTTCCTGTCATTCAACCAGGAAGGAGGTACACGCCTCGTGTTATCTGTAGTTCAACCATGCCTAGACGGTCAATACCACGATTCGATCGCGTCCGCATTGTTACTTTGTGCTAGGCAGGGCTTTCGACAAGGGAAGTGTCTAGGTTGGTCTGAGTGAACCGAAACGATGTTTTTCGGTCATGGAGGAGATACATAGAGACAGGGACTGTCGATGACATGCCTCGCTCAGGCCGCCCTAGGGCTACTACTGCAATGGACGACTGCTACCTACAGATTATGGCTCGGAGGAACCCTGACAGCAACACAACCATGTTGAATAATGCTTTTTGTGCAGCCACAGAACGTTGTGTGACGACTCAAACCGTGCACAATAGGCTGCAAGATGCGCAACTTCATTCCCAACGTCCATGGCGAGGTCCATCTTTGCAACCACGACAGAATGCGGCGCTGTACAGATGGGTCCAATAACGTGCCGAATGGACCGCTCAGGATTGGCATCACGTTCTCTTCACCGATGAGTGTCGCCTTCAACCAGACAATCGCCGGAGACGTGTTTGGAGGCACCCCGGTCAGGCTGAACGCCTTAGACACACTGTCCAGCGAGTGCAGCGAGGTGGAGGTCCCCTGATATTCTGGGGTGGCATTATGTGGGGGCGACGTACGCCGCTGGTGGTCATGGAAGGCCCCGTAACGGCTGTACGATACGTGAATGCCGTCCTTCGAACGATAGAGCAACCTTATCGGCAGCATATTGGCAAGGCATTCGTCTTCATCGACGAGAATTTGCGCCCCCATCGAGCACATCTTGTGAATGACTTCCTTCAGGATAACTACATCGCTCAACTAGAGTGGCCAGGATGTTCTCGGACTTGAACCGTATCGGACATCCCTGGGATAGATTGAAAAGGGCTGTTAATGGACGACGTGGCCCACCAAACCCTGTGAGGGATCTACGCCCAATCGCCGTTGAGGAGTGGGACAATTTGGACTTACAGTGCGTTGATGAACTTGTGGATAGTATGTCACGACGAATACAGACATGCATCAGTGCAAGAGGATGTGCTACAGGGTATTAGAGGTACCGGTGTGTACAGCAATCTGGACCACCACCTCTGAAGGTCTCGCTGTATGGTGGTACAACATACAATGTGTAGTTTTCATGAGCAATAAAAAGGGCGGAAATGATGATGCAAAACTTTTTTGATGTGTGTATTAAGCGGAGTTCTACAGATCCCCACCCAATAACGCACATCCAGAAAAGGATTGGTATATTTTTATTTTCTATGATATTCTTCTACTATTGATGAGAAAATATATGCGACGTAGTTGAGGATGTGGAATAAGGTTTGGATCTGGCAGCCATTTTGTAGGTGTTGTTTTAATAACGCTAGCAATCATTCTCGTGGCGTTATTTTCTTGTGCATATGGTTTTTTTAGCCAAGTAGGGCACAATATTCAGCGGTTGCGAAGACAAGACCCAGGGCAGATGACGGCGATGCTCTGTGCGTTGTACCACGTAGCTTTTGAATGACGGTTTTTGTTTTCAGTCTTTCGGCCGTTTTTGTTAGATGCTCTGTGAAAGATAGAATACCTTGGTTCTTTTTATTATGAGTGAATGCAGTGCCTTAAAACTGTATACCGAGTTTTTTTTTTTGGCAAGTTTATTATTTTGCGGAAACAGGAAACCTGATGAGAATAAGCGATAAAAATGGTCAAGTGTGTGTCAATTCCTAAGGGACCAAACTGATGAGGTCAGCGGTCCTAGACTCACACACTACTTAAAGTAACTTAAAGCTAAGGACAACACACACACACATGCCCGAGGCAGGACCCGAACCTCGGGCGGGAGGGGCCGCACGAATAAGAGAGAATGAACCTCCATTTAACATATTCTCAGACGGAAAAAAGATAGGACAGAAAAAAAGCTTTCTGTATGTGGGAAATTTAATGACATGGAACAGAAGCTGCTCGGAAGAAATAAGGAGGAGTGTTTATGGGCGACCGAGAGCATCTGAAATGGTGGAGCGGCTAGTGACATCTGCAATGCAGCTGAGGGAAAGATCTGCTAAATGTTATGTCTGGAATGTAGCGTTACACAACTGTGAATGATGGACAGTTGAAAGAAAAGAAAAAAGATTCCAGAATAAAATTCAGTCTTCAGTTTCACACACATTTTTATTTCGCTTTACCGGCTTTGACAAATTAATTTGTTATCTTCAGAAACCCACAAAATTAGGGATATTGTAAAGCATTAGAACTTGGCCATACATTTATCTAGAGCATTGGAAGTGTACTGCAGAAACTTTCTTAGTAATGGTTGAGAACTTACCAAACCTTCTTCACAAAAACGTAATACCATGGTATGTCCAAAAATGTACATGTTGTACGTTGTTATTGAAAACACAGATTGGCAGACTGATAATTTGCAGTGAGTGAATCACATTTATGTACACGTCACTCGGTCATGCTAGCAGTGCGAAAGGTAGATAAAAACATATGAAAAGTGTATGTAAAGTACGTAATGAAGTTCTGTGTAATACACGTGAAAAAATATGGCGCGTAGTTGTACCATCTAAAAAGAATCTGCTAATTTTCACATTTAGTACGAGATACTATACAGTCAAAATGGTAGCGTCTGCCGGCCGCGGTGGTCTAGCGGTTCTAGGCGCTCAGTCCGGAACCGCGCGACAGCTACGTTCACAGGTTCGAATCCTGCCTCGGGCATGGATGTGTGTGCTGTCCTTAGGTTAGTTACGTTTAAGTAGTTCTAAGTTCTAGGGGACTGATGACCACAGATGTTAAGTCCTATAGTGCTCAGAGCCATTTGAACCATTTTGGTAGCGTCTCTTTTTCAATGTAAGCTGATCATGCAACAAATCTTTTGTAGGAATGTTTATATATTTCAAATTCTTCCGAAAGGTTCATTTTGTACCCACGTCAACTGACGACTGAATTTTTTTCTGAAATACATACTACAGCTGCTGAGAAATAAAAAATGGTTCAAATGGCTCTGAGCACTATGGGACTCAACTGCCGTGGTCACCAGTCCCCTAGAACTTAGAACTACTTAAACCTAACTAACCTAAGGACATCACACACATCCATGCCCGAGGCAGGGTTCGAACCTGCGACCGTAGCTGCAGCGCGGTTCCGGACTGGAGCGCCTAGAACCGCACGGCCACCGCGGCCGGCAAGAAACAAAAGCTATGAGTAAAGTAGAGAAGAAAGATATTTCGCAGATTTTAAAATGTGGGTTTGGAGAAGAATGCTTAAGGTGAAGTGCGCTGACAGACTCAAGAAATAATGAAGACTACAGGGGAGGAAAGTAGGTTATTCGAATTAATCAGAAAGAGGAGTGCAACTTAGTTGGCTCTATGATCTCAGCACTAAGGTGTAAGTACAATCGATAGTAGCAATTCTCATTACTTATATTATTCGCATTAATTACGTAAACGACCTGAATTTCCTAGAGCACACTTGAAATGTTCCAAGTAGGGGTACCTCTTTATATTGGAATGCCATTACAGAGAGAGTACGATGTAGCTATGCATTCCACCTCTCGAAAACATTATATGTTCGAAAATGCTGTCGCAAATCGACGTTAATGATATGGGATCAGATCACCCCTATTTTCCTTCTTCATCTTTCCAGTCTTTAGGTACAGGTGTTTCGTCGAGCGAGTGGTTGTATATGATCGGTAAGTATTGAGCTATTGTATCAGCATACCTAATTGGTATACAGTCTGGACCGGAAGACTTGCTTTTATTAAGTGATTTAAACTGCTTCCTTACATTGGTAGTTGTTCTTGGTTCGAATTCCGGAATATTTATGTTGTCTCCTTTGGTGAAGGAATTTCGAAGACTGTGTTTACCGACTTTGCTGTAGAGGCGCCGCCATCGGTGATATGAGCGTCGGTATCGCACAGTGAGGGCGCTGACTGCGTCTTGCCGCTGCACCAGAGGTTCTTTGGATTTTCTTCCAGATTTCGAGTGAGAGCTCCGTTGAGGAAGCCAGTAAACGCGTCTCGCAATGAAGTCCGCGCTAAGTTTCCAGCTCCAGTAAAATCTTGGAGATTTTGTTTCAATTCGGTATGCTTCTGCAACACTTTTCTGACCCGTTCTGAATACCATGGCGGATCAATACACTCTCTTATAATTTCTTCGATGTAAATCTCTCAGTTGCAGCCGGTACTGTTTCTTTAAATTCAAGCAAAACCTGGTCTGCACTTACTTGGATTGGAAGGAATGGTTGAAGTCAAGCGAATTTTTATCCGCTTTTTTAAATAGCAACAGCAACAACTTTTTGGGACTCCATTATCAAAGAATCCGTTGAAATACGCATCGCGAGAAATCTGATGAACCGTGACAGTGGTTACCAACTGAATAACGCGTGGAATACCCTCATCTCCGAAATTCGCTCGAGACGAAGACGCCAGAAGACTTCGATAGCGGCGGCCATCCACAATACCGGCGGCAGCTGACTACTGCAGTCCCACCAGCGAGGTGGTCGGTGTGGCCCTTCTGTCTCCGCGACTGCAACGCATGCGCGGCAGTACCATCAGCACACTATACAGGGTGTTACAAAAAGGTACGGCCAAACCTTCAGGAAACATTCCTCACACACAAAGAAAGAAAAGATGTTATGTGGTCATGTGTCCGGAAACGCTTACTTTCCATGTTAGAGTTCATTTTTTACTTCTCTTCAAATCACATTAATCATGGAATGGAAACACACAGCAACAGAAAGAAGCAGCGTGACTTCAAACACTTTGTTACAGGAAATGTTCAAAATGACCACCGTTAGCGTGGATGCATCCATCCACCCTCCGCCGCATAGAATCCCTGATGCGCTGATGCAGCCCTGGAGAATGGCGTATTGTATCACAGCCGTCCACAATACGAGCGTGGAGGCCATGGAATTGGTCCGCCTCTACCAAACCATCGGTCACCGAATCTGTTGTTGAGAAGCGTACGAACACTTCGACTGAAATGTGCAGGAGCTCCATCGTGCATGAACCACATGCTGTGTCGTACTTGTAAAGGCACATGTTCTAGCAGCACAGGTAGAGTATCCCGTGTGAAATCATGATAACGTGCTCCATTGAGCGTAGGTGGAAGAACATGGGGCCCAATCGAGATATCACCAACAATGCCTGCCCAAACGTTCGCAGAAAATGTGTTGATGACGTGATTGCACAATTGCGTGCGGATTCTCGTCAGCCCACACATGTTGATTGTGAAAATTTACAATTTGATCACGTCGGAATGAAGCCTCATCCGTAAAGAGAACATTTGCACTGAAATGAGGATTGACACGTTGTTGGATGAACCATTCGCAGAAGTGTACCCGTGGAGGCCAATCAGCTGCTGATAGTACCTGCACACGCTGTACATGGTACGGAAACAACTGGTTCTCCCGTAGCACTCTCCGTACAGTGACGTGGTCAACGTTACCTTGTACAGCAGCAACTTCTCTGACGCTGACATTAGGGTTATCGTCAACTGCACGAAGAATTGCCTCGTCCATTGCAGGTGTCCTCGTCGTTCTAGGTCTTCCCCAGTCGCGAGTCATAGGCTGGAATGTTCCGTGCTCCCTAAGACGCCGATCAGTTGCTTCGAACGTCTTCCTGTCGGGACACCTTCGTTCTGGAAACCTGTCTCGACACAAACGTACCGCGCCACGGCTATTGCCCCGTGCTAATCTATACATCAGATGGTCATCTGCCAACTCCGCATTTGTAAACATTGCACTGACTGCAAAACAACGTTCGTAATGAACACTAACCTGTTGATGCTACGTACTGATGTGCTTGATGCTAGTAGTGTAGAGCAATGAGTCGCATGTCAACACAAGCACCGAAGTCAACATTATCTTCCTTTAATTGGGCCAACTGGCGGTGAATCGAGGAAGTACAGTACATAGTGACGAAACTAAAATGAGCTCTAACATGGAAATTAAGCGTCCACATAACATATTTTCTTTCTTTGTGTGTGAGGAAGGTTTCCTGAAAGTTTGGCCGTACCTTTTTGTAACAGCCTGTATACGAGTAAGGCGGAGTGGAGAACGTCATCATACCCCCCATCTCCGGACGATCCAAGCTAAGGCACGTTCCCGACTCCACATCCTCAAACTCCTCTCTCGCCGCACATGGGGTCTGGACCCCTCCATCATCCTCCACACTTATAAATCCCTCATCTGCCCTATCCTCTGCTATGCCCGCCTGGATCTCCGCCCCTCCCACCAACTATAAGTCCATCCAAATCCTGGAACACCACGCGCTCCGCTTCGCCTATCGCACCTGTCTCCCATCCCCCTGGCGGATCCTCTTCGACTTGATTCCCATCCCGCACCTTCTCTTTTTCCTCGAACGGATACGGATCCTTTACGTCTCCCGCAAGCTCGATCCCCCACACACGCTTGTCTCTCCCATCCTCGCCCATCGCAGCCTGCTGCCGCGCCTGTATTCTTGCATCCCACCTGCTCTTCACCTTCACACTCTCCATACCCTTGCCCAAGGTGGCTTCCACCAACTCCCCCTGCCTGATGATGTCCTTGTCCCATCCATCTACACCTCCTACCAGCTCCCCTCCCGTTCCGCCTTTTCCCCCAGGGGTCCCTCTATCCCTTCTCACCTTCATTTTCCCCCCTCCTCTCTCCCACATCTCCCACTTCCAGCCCCCTTCCCCAGGCTTCCAAACCCCCTGCTCTCCCTTCTTTCTCCTACTGGCTCCACCCCACTCCTTCCCACCCTCCTACGTCTCCCTCCTTTGACCTGGTGGCAGCCCCCCCCCCCCCCCGCCCCGTTCGTCAGTGTGAGTGCTTCGCTGATGATTGTCGCCATCCACCTGGATGTCTTCGTCTGTTCAACTGGTGCCACCCTTCATGTACAGTGCCTTCCATCGAACGACATCTAATTTATTGTGCACTGTTCATCATGCTTTTAACATGCTTTTTATGTTTTCTCTGTGTCTATATCTTGTGTCTCTTGGCCGAAAAGCGGCGTATGTAGGCCGCTGCCGGCTCGCCTCACCTGAGGCTAGAAATAACAACAGAGGAAAAAAAAAGTCTTCGTCAGTCCTCATTCGGCTCACCTGAAGATGGCTGGCAGTTGTCCAGCCGAAATATCGTGGAATGAAGTTTACGACGACTGGCTGCAAGCCCGAAATCTTTTTGAACAAGTCTTTCAGTTGTTAAAATCACACCTGAATTAGCTATAAATTAGAAAAACTGCAAGTTTGGACTCAGTTTGGTTAGTGCCATTCCTTATGAGACTTAGGTGTTACTGTCAAACGTTAATACAGCAGAGATAGGGACTTGTACAGTCTGTTTGCGTCTACCATCTATGTTTTGGCAGGACGCTACAAAAACGATTGACTACTGTAGTACTTCAGAGAACGGAAAACAAGAAGGGAGTTGACAGACAAATAAATAAAGAGGTTAGAAATGTGTTGAAGGTCATTTTGGAGAATGGATGCCGCACTACGAGCTAAATTCCCAAATGTGACCTGGATGGACAGTCCCTAACCAATGTACAGCGACAGTACCAACTTACGTACCTAAAACGTGGACGTAGAATGCTCAAAATTCAGTCTGAAAGGGTCTCGGAACGGTACCGACCGGCCGCCGTGTCACCCTTAGCCCACGGGAGGCACTGGATGCGTGTGGAGAGGGGCATGTGATCAGATCGTTGTCAGTTTTGGTGACTGGAGCCGCTAATTTTGAGTTACGTTGGCCTCACAAGGGCTGAATGCAGTCTGCCTGCCGAGACCGCATGGCATACCTGGACGGTCCCCTACCGAAGTGGTAGCCAAGCGCAACAGCGCTTAACTTCGGTGATCTGGCAGGATCCAGTGTGACCACCATAGTGAGGACGTTGGCACGAATGCTCAAACGACCCAGAACAGCTGGCCCAGCGGCCGGTGGAAAGATGAATGATAGGCATAACAGAAGGAGAAAGACAGCCAAACAAGCGGGTAATGTCGGAGTTGACGACGTGGCTACCACCCAAGGTAGGAAGAAATTTAACAGGCACCACATTCGTACATCATATACTGCTAGCGCCTCCTGACTTACTTGTTGAAAAATATCCCATTTCTGATGATCCCTACAGTTTTTACCCTCTGGAACTTCATGTAGTACCATGGAAATTATTTCGTTTATGTTTTAACAGACGTCTCTTCTCCTTACCAGTCTTTTACTTCTTTTCTTCCTTCGTAATTTTCATCTCTCTTCTGTAGCACAGCAGCTCAAACGATTCGAATTCCCTCTGTTCCGGTTTTGCCGCAGTCCGCGATTCACCATCACGCAATGCCGCGCTCCAGACGTACAATGTCAGGAATTTCCTCCTCAAACTAAGCCCTGGGTTTGATAACAGTCGACTTGTGTTGGCCGGGAATGCCCTCTCCGCCTGTGCTAACGCGATTTACATTTTTTCCTTGCTTCGTTCGTCGGTGTCATTTTGCTTCCAATGTAACAGAATTTCTTCACTTCATCTTCTTCGTGATAACCAATCCCGACGTTACTTTAGTAATTCTTCTGTTTACTCTCAGTTCATATTCAGCGCTACAGAGACGGTCCATTTCGTTCAGCATGTCTTATAATTCTCCCTCATTTTCACCTTTTATAACATTGTCACCAGCGAATCTTCTCATTGATATTCTTTCACCCTGAATTTTAATTCCAGTCTTGAACTTTCCTTTTATTTCCGTCCTCGCTTCGTCGATCCATAGACTGAACCACAGTGGGGAAAGATTTCATTCTTTTCTTACGGCCTTTTTAATCCGAATAGTTTTATGTTGGTCTTCCACTCGTTTGTTTCTTCATGCTTCTTCTTAACATTGTACATTACTCCTCTTTCTCTGTAACTTAGTCCTCTTCTTCTCAGCGTTTCGACATCTTGTACCATTTACGCTGTCGAACACTTGTTTTAGGACGAAAGATCTTGTGAATGTGTCTCGATCCTTCTTAACTGTTGCTTCCATTATCACGTTAAGTATTTATTACGCAATACTATTTTGTGAATAGTTTGCGCGAAAGCGGCTGGTCAATAACGGTACAATATTATAGCACAATATTTATGTGCGGAGCGCGTCAGTCAGAATTCTGCCTTCGTAGTGAACATGTTGGCACGACGATGTTGCAGCCGTGTGCATTGAGATTCGGCTGCTTGCCTTGCAAAACGCGAGCAGAAATTATGTGCAACGGCTGAAATTAGTGTCAAAGGTTTCCAGCAAATATCTCATTGGACCAGGGGCTCATTCACTGCAACATACATTTATAAACTACAACAATAGCTATTTACAAGTGAACTGAATAATGTATTGTGTACATGTACTGTTTAGTATGTATTTCTCTGCCGCAACAACTGTTGCAAACGGAATAAAACAACTATTTAGTGGTCACTGAATGAAAGCTTACAAATAACCATATACCCACGGTGTGTGCAAGGAAGAAAAACAACACGTAATCTCCCTCGACAGTGGTTTTCTTATTTGCCAGTTTTGAAAACACACCATGATCTTCAGATTCCTCTGCTATTGTCGACAATATCTGGCGTTTTCAAAAAGAGTCAGGTATTAAACATACAGGGTGAGCACCAAGTCTTTCCCTGATTAAAACAATTTATTACAGAATAACCGTTTGACATAATAATTTACATTTGATGCCGTTACACAGGTTACTGTTACTAGTTTTTTTTAGGACCAGGCTGAAATAAGTGTCAAAGGTTTCCAGCAAATATCTCATTGGACCAGGGGCTCATTCACTGCAACATACATTTATAAACTACAACAATAGCTATTTACAAGTGAACTGAATAATGTATTGTGTACATGTACTGTTTAGTATGTATTTCTCTGCCGCAACAACTGTTGCAAACGGAATAAAACAACTATTTAGTGGTCACTGAATGAAAGCTTACAAATAACCATATATCCACGGTGTGTGCAAGGAAGAAAAACAACACGTAATCTCCCTCGACAGTGGTTTTCTTATTTGCCAGTTTTGAAAACACACCATGATCTTCAGATTCCTCTGCTATTGTCGACAATATCTGGCGTTTTCAAAAAGAGTCAGGTATTAAACATACAGGGTGAGCACCAAGTCTTTCCCTGATTAAAACAATTTATTACAGAATAACCGTTTGACATAATAATTTACATTTGATGCCGTTACACAGGTTACTGTTACTAGTTTTTTTTAGGACCAGGCTGAAATAAGTGTCAAAGGTTTCCAGCAAATATATCATTGGACCAGGGGCTCATTCACTGCAACATACATTTATAAACTACAACAATAGCTATTTACAAGTGAACTGAATAATGTATTGTGTACATGTACTGTTTAGTATGTATTTCTCTGCCGCAACAACTGTTGCAAACGGAATAAAACAACTATTTAGTGGTCACTGAATGAAAGCTTACAAATAACCATATACCCACGGTGTGTGCAAGGAAGAAAAACAACACGTAATCTCCCTCGACAGTGGTTTTCTTATTTGCCAGTTTTGAAAACACACCATGATCTTCAGATTCCTCTGCTATTGTCGACAATATCTGGCGTTTTCAAAAAGAGTCAGGTATTAAACATACAGGGTGAGCACCAAGTCTTTCCCTGATTAAAACAATTTATTACAGAATAACCGTTTGACATAATAATTTACATTTGATGCCGTTACACAGGTTACTGTTACTAGTTTTTTTTAGGACCAGGCTGAAATAAGTGTCAAAGGTTTCCAGCAAATATCTCATTGGACCAGGGGCTCATTCACTGCAACATACATTTATAAACTACAACAATAGCTATTTACAAGTGAACTGAATAATGTATTGTGTACATGTACTGTTTAGTATGTATTTCTCTGCCGCAACAACTGTTGCAAACGGAATAAAACAACGATTTAGTGGTCACTGAATGAAAGCTTACAAATAACCATATACCCACGGTGTGTGCAAGGAAGAAAAACAACACGTAATCTCCCTCGACAGTGGTTTTCTTATTTGCCAGTTTTGAAAACACACCATGATCTTCAGATTCCTCTGCTATTGTCGACAATATCTGGCGTTTTCAAAAAGAGTCAGGTATTAAACACACAGGGTGAGCACCAAGTCTTTCCCTGATTAAAACAATTTATTACAGAATAACCGTTTGACATAATAATTTACATTTGATGCCGTTACACAGGTTACTGTTACTAGTTTTTTTTAGGACCAGGCTGAAATAAGTGTCAAAGGTTTCCAGCAAATATATCATTGGACCAGGGGCTCATTCACTACAACATACATTTATAAACTACAACAATAGCTATTTACAAGTGAACTGAATAATGTATTGTGTACATGTACTGTTTAGTATGTATTTCTCTGCCGCAACAACTGTTGCAAACGGAATAAAACAACTATTTAGTGGTCACTGAATGAAAGCTTACAAATAACCATATACCCACGGTGTGTGCAAGGAAGAAAAACAACACGTAATCTCCCTCGACAGTGGTTTTCTTATTTGCCAGTTTTGAAAACACACCATGATCTTCAGATTCCTCTGCTATTGTCGACAATATCTGGCGTTTTCAAAAAGAGTCAGGTATTAAACATACAGGGTGAGCACCAAGTCTTTCCCTGATTAAAACAATTTATTACAGAATAACCGTTTGACATAATAATTTACATTTGATGCCGTTACACAGGTTACTGTTACTAGTTTTTTTTAGGACCAGGCTGAAATAAGTGTCAAAGGTTTCCAGCAAATATCTCATTGGACCAGGGGCTCATTCACTGCAACATACATTTATAAACTACAACAATAGCTATTTACAAGTGAACTGAATAATGTATTGTGTACATGTACTGTTTAGTATGTATTTCTCTGCCGCAACAACTGTTGCAAACGGAATAAAACAACTATTTAGTGGTCACTGAATGAAAGCTTACAAATAACCATATACCCACGGTGTGTGCAAGGAAGAAAAACAACACGTAATCTCCCTCGACAGTGGTTTTCTTATTTGCCAGTTTTGAAAACACACCATGATCTTCAGATTCCTCTGCTATTGTCGACAATATCTGGCGTTTTCAAAAAGAGTCAGGTATTAAACATACAGGGTGAGCACCAAGTCTTTCCCTGATTAAAACAATTTATTACAGAATAACCGTTTGACATAATAATTTACATTTGATGCCGTTACACAGGTTACTGTTACTAGTTTTTTTTAGGACCAGGCTGAAATAAGTGTCAAAGGTTTCCAGCAAATATCTCATTGGACCAGGGGCTCATTCACTGCAACATACATTTATAAACTACAACAATAGCTATTTACAAGTGAACTGAATAATGTATTGTGTACATGTACCGTTTAGTATGTATTTCTCTGCCGCAACAACTGTTGCAAACGGAATAAAACAACTATTTAGTGGTCACTGAATGAAAGCTTACAAATAACCATATACCCACGGTGTGTGCAAGGAAGAAAAACAACACGTAATCTCCCTCGACAGTGGTTTTCTTATTTGCCAGTTTTGAAAACACACCATGATCTTCAGATTCCTCTGCTATTGTCGACAATATCTGGCGTTTTCAAAAAGAGTCAGGTATTAAACATACAGGGTGAGCACCAAGTCTTTCCCTGATTAAAACAATTTATTACAGAATAACCGTTTGACATAATAATTTACATTTGATGCCGTTACACAGGTTACTGTTACTAGTTTTTTTTAGGACCAGGCTGAAATAAGTGTCAAAGGTTTCCAGCAAATATCTCATTGGACCAGGGGCTCATTCACTGCAACATACATTTATAAACTACAACAATAGCTATTTACAAGTAAACTGAATAATGTATTGTGTACATGTACCGTTTAGTATGTATTTCTCTGCCGCAACAACTGTTGCAAACGGAATAAAACAACTATTTAGTGGTCACTGAATGAAAGCTTACAAATAACCATATACCCACGGTGTGTGCAAGGAAGAAAAACAACACGTAATCTCCCTCGACAGTGGTTTTCTTATTTGCCAATTTTGAAAACAGACCATGATCTTCAGATTCCTCTGCTATTGTCGACAATATCTGGCGTTTTCAAAAAGAGTCAGGTATTAAACATACAGGGTGAGCACCAAGTCTTTCCCTGATTAAAACAATTTATTACAGAATAACCGTTTGACATAATAATTTACATTTGATGCCGTTACACAGGTTACTGTTACTAGTTTTTTTTAGGACCAGGCTGAAATAAGTGTCAAAGGTTTCCAGCAAATATCTCATTGGACCAGGGGCTCATTCACTGCAACATACATTTATAGACTACAACAATAGCTATTTACAAGTGAACTGAATAATGTATTGTGTACATGTACTGTTTAGTATGTATTTCTCTGCCGCAACAACTGTTGCAAACGGAATAAAACAACTATTTAGTGGTCACTGAATGAAAGCTTACAAATAACCCTATACCCACGGTGTGTGCAAGGAAGAAAAACAACACGTAATCTCCCTCGACAGTGGTTTTCTTATTTGCCAGTTTTGAAAACACACCATGATCTTCAGATTCCTCTGCTATTGTCGACAATATCTGGCGTTTTCAAAAAGAGTCAGGTATTAAACATACAGGGTGAGCACCAAGTCTTTCCCTGATTAAAACAATTTATTACAGAATAACCGTTTGACATAATAATTTACATTTGATGCCGTTACACAGGTTACTGTTACTAGTTTTTTTTAGGACCAGGCTGAAATAAGTGTCAAAGGTTTCCAGCAAATATCTCATTGGACCAGGGGCTCATTCACTGCAACATACATTTATAAACTACAACAATAGCTATTTACAAGTGAACTGAATAATGTATTGTGTACATGTACTGTTTAGTATGTATTTCTCTGCCGCAACAACTGTTGCAAACGGAATAAAACAACTATTTAGTGGTCACTGAATGAAAGCTTACAAATAACCATATACCCACGGTGTGTGCAAGGAAGAAAAACAACACGTAATCTCCCTCGACAGTGGTTTTCTTATTTGCCAGTTTTGAAAACACACCATGATCTTCAGATTCCTCTGCTATTGTCGACAATATCTGGCGTTTTCAAAAAGAGTCAGGTATTAAACATACAGGGTGAGCACCAAGTCTTTCCCTGATTAAAACAATTTATTACAGAATAACCGTTTGACATAATAATTTACATTTGATGCCGTTACACAGGTTACTGTTACTAGTTTTTTTTAGGACCAGGCTGAAATAAGTGTCAAAGGTTTCCAGCAAATATCTCATTGGACCAGGGGCTCATTCACTGCAACATACATTTATAAACTACAACAATAGCTATTTACAAGTGAACTGAATAATGTATTGTGTACATGTACTGTTTAGTATGTATTTCTCTGCCGCAACAACTGTTGCAAACGGAATAAAACAACTATTTAGTGGTCACTGAATGAAAGCTTACAAATAACCATATACCCACGGTGTGTGCAAGGAAGAAAAACAACACGTAATCTCCCTCGACAGTGGTTTTCTTATTTGCCAGTTTTGAAAACACACCATGATCTTCAGATTCCTCTGCTATTGTCGACAATATCTGGCGTTTTCACAAAGAGTCAGGTATTAAACATACAGGGTGAGCACCAAGTCTTTCCCTGATTAAAACAATTTATTACAGAATAACCGTTTGACATAATAATTTACATTTGATGCCGTTACACAGGTTACTGTTACTAGTTTTTTTTAGGACCAGGCTGAAATAAGTGTCAAAGGTTTCCAGCAAATATCTCATTGGACCAGGGGCTCATTCACTGCAACATACATTTATAAACTACAACAATAGCTATTTACAAGTGAACTGAATAATGTATTGTGTACATGTACCGTTTAGTATGTATTTCTCTGCCGCAACAACTGTTGCAAACGGAATAAAACAACTATTTAGTGGTCACTGAATGAAAGCTTACAAATAACCATATACCCACGGTGTGTGCAAGGAAGAAAAACAACACGTAATCTCCCTCGACAGTGGTTTTCTTATTTGCCAGTTTTGAAAACACACCATGATCTTCAGATTCCTCTGCTATTGTCGACAATATCTGGCGTTTTCAAAAAGAGTCAGGTATTAAACATACAGGGTGAGCACCAAGTCTTTCCCTGATTAAAACAATTTATTACAGAATAACCGTTTGACATAATAATTTACATTTGATGCCGTTACACAGGTTACTGTTACTAGTTTTTTTTAGGACCAGGCTGAAATAAGTGTCAAAGGTTTCCAGCAAATATCTCATTGGACCAGGGGCTCATTCACTGCAACATACATTTATAAACTACAACAATAGCTATTTACAAGTGAACTGAATAATGTATTGTGTACATGTACTGTTTAGTATGTATTTCTCTGCCGCAACAACTGTTGCAAACGGAATAAAACAACTATTTAGTGGTCACTGAATGAAAGCTTACAAATAACCATATACCCACGGTGTGTGCAAGGAAGAAAAACAACACGTAATCTCCCTCGACAGTGGTTTTCTTATTTGCCAGTTTTGAAAACACACCATGATCTTCAGATTCCTCTGCTATTGTCGACAATATCTGGCGTTTTCAAAAAGAGTCAGGTTATAAACATACAGGGTGAGCACCAAGTCTTTCCCTGATTAAAACAATTTATTACAGAATAACCGTTTGACATAATAATTTACATTTGATGCCGTTACACAGGTTACTGTTACTAGTTT
Source organism: Schistocerca serialis cubense (assembly GCF_023864345.2). Lineage (NCBI taxonomy): Eukaryota > Metazoa > Arthropoda > Insecta > Orthoptera > Acrididae > Schistocerca > Schistocerca serialis. Next base: position 29,900,839 of record NC_064648.1, read on the forward strand.
TTTTTAGGACCAGGCTGAAATAAGTGTCAAAGGTTTCCAGCAAATATCTCATTGGACCAGGGGCTCATTCACTGCAACATACATTTATAAACTACAACAATAGCTATTTACAAGTGAACTGAATAATGTATTGTGTACATGTACTGTTTAGTATGTATTTCTCTGCCGCAACAACTGTTGCAAACGGAATAAAACAACTATTTAGTGGTCACTGAATGAAAGCTTACAAATAACCATATATCCACGGTGTGTGCAAGGAAGAAAAACAACACGTAATCTCCCTCGACAGTGGTTTTCTTATTTGCCAGTTTTGAAAACACACCACGATCTTCAGATTCCTCTGCTATTGTCGACAATATCTGGCGTTTTCAAAAAGAGTCAGGTATTAAACATACAGGGTGAGCACCAAGTCTTTCCCTGATTATAACAATTTATTACAGAATAACCGTTTGACATAATAATTTACATTTGATGCCGTTACACAGGTTACTGTTACTAGTTTTTTTTAGGACCACTTGCGTCAGTCAACCTCAGCGTGTGCTCCCTTGGTAGCTCGGAGAATGTCGAGGCGCTATTTCAGTTCCCGACAGGTGTTTCGTAACATGTGTTCGGTCACGTGGACGTCAGCAACTGGTGTGACGAAGACTCTGCCCTTGACATAGCCCCAGAAAAAAAAGTCAAGGGGCGTAACGTCTGGAGAGCGAGGTGGCCAGGGTGTTGGACCTTTCCTTCCAGCTGTGGGACTTTGGTAGTGCATGATTTCCTGGATGAAACATTTCCGGATCGCTGTACTGGGAGGAACTGTCCAACACCCTTGCCACCCCGCTCTCCAGACATTACGCCCCTTGACTTTTTTTCTGTGGCTATGTCAAGGGCAGAGTCTTCGTCACACCAGTTGCTGACGTCGACGAACTGAAGGCTAGGGTACAAGCTGCTCTGGGTGCTGTGACCGAACACATGTTACGAAACACCTGTCGGGAACTGGAATAGCGCCTCGACATTCTCCGTGTTACCAAGGGAGCACACGCTGAGATTTACTGACGCAAGTGGTCCTAAAAAAAAACTAGTAACACTAACCTATGTAACGGCATCAAATGTAAATTATTATGTCAAACGGTTACTCTGCAATAAATTGTTTTAATCAGGGAAAGACTTGGTGCTCATCCTACGTATCCTCCAGTAGACTCCACGATCGCATCATCATTCACTTTTTCCAGTTCCTTGCCGAAATTTTGACGGGAGCGAATTGAGTCTCACCAGGACGTATACTGCACAGTAGTACCCTTACACTGTGAAACTTACTGCGGAATCGGTTCGAATCCTGCCTCGGGCATGGATGTGTATGATGTCCTTAGGTTAGTTAGGTTTAAGTAACTCTAAGTTCTAGGGGACTGATGACCTCAGAAGTTTAGCCCCATAGTGCTCAGAGCCATTTGAATCATTTTTAAGCTGACTCAGTTCAGTGTTTTAAAGCTCGGCAGCCTCCCTTAACACACTGCACGAACCGTCAGCACCGCCGATATTATTGCGCAATGCTGAGTATCGTGCAATAAATATCGAGCGTGTGAGCGCCTCTTGAACTCACAGCTGTCTTTCTTGTGCCTTTAACTTTCCTAAAACCGAACTGGCCGCCATGTAACAGATCTTTGATTTTGTTTTTCAGTTTTCTGTACGTTCACTGGTGTACGCTCAAAACCTGTCCTAATTTAAAAATAATTAATTAATATCCATTTCGATGTGAAATAAACGAATATCGCGTTTAAAATGTCTACTTGGCTCTCACTCCCTTGAAAACACAGGAATTAATTTTACGGTACGAGGACAATTTATAATGTTGGTCATTTCTTAATGTCTCAAATATAGGATGTCAGCAATGAGTGCGCCATATTTTGCCCCTCGAGAACTCACCACGCTTACATAAACGTTCTTTGGTTCTGTTTAAAGAACCTACGTGCTCTTCTGCCTCAGTAAATTTTTGTCTTGGAAGTCCAATTTTCACAGGCAAATAAGAAATCAAGCACAAACTTTTGTCAATCCCCGTGGGTGCATAAGACGTACCCATAACATAAATTTTCCTAAGAAAAATTTTTTTGCTTACGTTTCGGATTAAGATGCCACGTGAACGTGTTAATAGCGTGAATAAGTTCTGCTGTGTGCCCGGTGAAGTGACTTCAAATTGTTCAGATGGCTCTGAGCACTATGGGACTTAACATCTGAGTTCATCAGTCCCCTAGAACTTAGATCTACTTAAACCTAACTAACCTAACGACATCACACAACACCCAGTCATCACGAGGTCATCAGTACGAAAGTTAAGTAATCGAAGGTGTTGTTCAAGTTTTGGAAGCAGATGAGAATCGGATGGGGCCAAGAGGGGCCTCTTTGGAAGATGATGTATGGCAGTGAACCCGAGGCGTCGGATTGTTGCAGACGCCGCAGCGCACCTGTGTGGTCCCGCGTTGTCGTGATGAAGGTGTGGGTGCTCCACGAGGTGGTCCAACTCTTCAAATTCGAAACTCGATTACAACACCTTGTTTCTCACACACAGACACAGTATGCTGCAAATATTTACATTTTAATTCTAAAGGAAATGGAAGAGGACGTAGATGAAGATGAAATGGGAGATATGATACTGCGTGAAGAGTTTGACAGAGCACTGAAAGACCTGAGTCGAAACAAGGCCCCGAGAGTAGGCAACATTCCATTAGAACTACTGACAGCCTTGGGAGGGCCAGTCCTGACAAAACTCTACCATCTGGTGAGCAAGATGTATGAGACAGGCTAAATGCCCACAGACTTCAAAAACAATGTAATAATTCCAATCCCGAAAAAAGCAGGGGTCGACAGATGTGAAAATTACCGAACGATAAGTTTAATAAGCCACGATTGCAAAATACTAACACGAATTCTTTACAGAAGAATGAAAAAACTGGTAGAAGCCGACCACGGGGAAGATCAGTTTGCATTCTGTAGGTAATGAGAAGTAGTAGAAATGAGAACAGCGAGAAACTTAACATCAGGATTGATGGTCACGAAGTCAATGAAGTTAAGGAATTCTGCTATAAGGCATTTCTGGCCAAGAGAAGTCTACTAATATCAAATACCGGCCTTAATTTGAGGAAGAAATTTCTGAGGATGTACGTCTGGAGTACAGCATTGTATGGTAGTGAAACATGGACTGTGGGAAAACCGGAACAGAAGAGAATCGAAGCATTTGAGATGTGGTGCTATAGACGAATGTTGAAAATTAGGGGATTGATAAGGTAAGGAATGAGGAGGTTCTACGCAGAATCGGAGAGGAAAGGAATATGTGGAAAACACTGATAAGGAGAAGGGACAGGATGATAGGACATCTGCTAAAACATGAGGGAATGACTTCCATGATACTAGAGGGAGCTGTAGAGGGCAAAAACTGTAGAGAAAGACAGAGATTGGAATACGTCAAGCAAATAATTGAGGACGTAGGTTGCAAGTGCTACTCTGAGATGAAGAGGTTGGCACAGGAAAGGAATTCGTGGCGGGCCGCATCAAACCAGTCAGCAGACTGATGACCAAAAAAAAAAAGAAATGTTGGAACACGTCGAGCATTACTGACCCTACGACTTACCTTGGAAAATACATTAAGGAAAGACAAACCTACGTTTCTAGCATTTGAAGACTTAGAGAAAGGTTTTGAGAATGTTGACTGGAATACTCTGTCTCAAATTGTGAAGGTGGCAGGGGTAAAATACAGCGAGCGAAACGCTATTTACAATTTGTACAGAAAGCGGATGGCAGTTATAAGAGTCGACGGACATGAAAGGGAAGCAGTGGTTGGGAAGGGAGTAAGACAGGGTTGTAGCCTCTCCCCAATGTTATTCAATCTGTATATTGAGCAAGCAGTAAAGGAAACAAAAGAAAAATTCGGAGTAGGTATTAAAATCCATGGAGAAGAAATTCAAACTTTCAGGTTCACCAATGACATTGTAATTCAGTGAGATACAGCAAAGGACCTGGAACAGCAGCTGAGCGGAATGGACAGTGTCTAGAAAGGAGGATATAAGATGAACATCACCAAAAGCAACACCAGGATACTGGAATGCAGTCGAATTAAGTCGGGTGATGCTGAGAGAACTAGATTAGGAAATTAGACATTAAAGTAGTAAATGAATTTTGGTATTTGGGGAGGAAAATACCTGATGATGGTGGAAGTGGAGAGGATATAAAATGGGGACTGGCTATGGCAAGGAAAGCGTTTCTGAAGGAGAGAAATTCGTTAGCATCGAGTATAGATTTAAGTGTAAGGAAGTCGTTTCTGAAAGTATTTGTACGGAGTGTAGGCATGTATGGAAGTGAAGCATGGACGATAAATAGTTTAGACAAAAAGAGAATAGAAGATTTCGAAATGTGGTGCTACAGAAGAATGCTGAAGGTTAGATGGGTAGATCACATAACTAATGAGGATGTATTGAATAGAATATGAGAGAAGAGAAATTTGTGGCTCAACTTGACCAGGAGAAGGGATCGGTCGGTAGGACATGTTCTGAGGCATCAAGGGATCTCCAATTTAGTATTGGAGGGCAGCGCGGAGGGTAAAAAGCGTAGAGGGAGACTAAGAGATGAATACAATAACACATTCAGGTGGATGTAGGTGGGAGATGAAGAAGCTTGCACAGGATAGAGTAGCATGGAGAGGTGCATCAAATCAGTCTCAGGACTAAAGACCAAAACAACAAGTCTAAAGGAGTAGAATGTTAGTAACGTTGCTTTTATTTGAAACTTTTAAGAGTTTTCACGTAAATTGTGAGGCATTACTCTCCACTACAACAGTGTACTTTTTTTACTTGCGCTGTAAAATGTATGAGGATAAACGTTGGGCACCAGATATTTGCTGTAATTCATGTGCAGTAAATCTCCGTTATCGGTTGAAGAAAACAGAAATAACAAAGAGCTGGAATAACAGTCTAGCTTTTGAGCATGTACCAAGGGCTAGGTCGTAATACGTCGCTCGAGATCTGCCTTTTGGTCTCACAATTCGATTTCTTTCCAAGCAAGTGTAGCGCCGTGAGTGATCAGCACAGAGACGGTTTGTGTCAAGACGTTTCAGCAGTGGACCGACGGTTTCAGGGCAAATGGAATTAATTTTTGCTCTCCGATTTTTTTTCAAAAAAAGGAAAAACAGTAATTCTCAAGTGAATAATTGAAAAGACAAGAGACAAAGGGAGAAATTCCATACATTATCTTCGAAGAAATAATGATAATAATAGCAATAATAATTCTGTTGTCATATTCTTGTACTGCGACCTCAGTTTGATTGGAATTGGCTATAGGTAGAGACACTTTAATTTTTTCGTAGGCCAGTCAGCTGTGTAGCTGAATCTACGATGAATTGGATCATAAAGGTTCGTGAGGAAAATATACGGATTACATTCCTTCAGGTCGAAAAAGTCTGAGATCGCCGTCGCCTTTTATGGTTCGTCCGATTGACATCTGCCCCGAAGGCGCAGACTGGCTGACCAAGGGGGCTGGTCCGTAACGCACGGAGAACACGCGCCCATTTGTGTGTGTGTGTGTGTGTGTGTGTGTGTGTGTCGAACAGGAGAGGTGGATGTGGAGGTGGGGGTGGGGTGGAAGGGATCGATATTCTAGGAGCAGCGGCGGTCGCCAGAACTCCGTCCGCGGCCGGGGGCGTGGGGCGGAGCGGGGCAGCCGGACAGCCGGCCTACGGGGGCTGGGGGCGGCGGGCGGCGGGTGGCGCAGCTGGAGGCGGAGGTGGAGGTGGGCGCGAAGGAGGCGGAGGAGGCGGCGACGTGAGGAGGCGCTGGGCCCGCGTATTGATCTCGCCGGACCAGACCGCCTGGCAGCGGAGGACCACCGCCGCTACCCCGCGCTTCCACACTGCCCCCGTCTGCGGGGGGGGGGAGGGGGCTGCCGGTGACTCCTCTGCCTTTTCTAGCTATAACCAACCGTGTGTACGGTGTGAGCCAACAGTCTGCCACCATTTGAAAAGTAAATACTTCAATTATTAAGGTAGGCAGAGAGGTAAAAAAAATGACCCACGTGCTTAAAACGACATCGGGTTTTATTGAAACCAGGAAAGGTGCTCTAAGTGGGCAACAGACGGCGCTCCATGTGATACAACTGATTTTCAGAAAAGACGATCGTCTTTAAAACAAATGCTCAACATGTCGGCCGTCATTCCTCACCATTACCTGTAGTCGAAGGACAATGTTGTGAACAGCACTGTAGGCGCGGCGAGAAATACTGCCGCCGGATGTTGTCTTTAGGCATGCCTAATGACGTCGGACGATGGCGGTAGACTTGCGACTTCAGGCAACCGCACGACCAACAATGATACTGGCAGGTGGCTGGGGACCTGGCAGGCCGGCTGGCGGCTCAGCCCGCCGTCCTCACCAAGCGGTGCGCGCAGGAGGTCATCCACACGTGCAGCGGTGGGGATGCGCTGGAGCGGCTTCCTGCATGAGACTCGAACCTCCCGGCAGGTGTTGATCAGCGAGGATGATGCGGCTCCGTAACACGTCCACGTACGAGGTGTGTTTTTAAAGTAAGTACCGTTTTGAAATTAAAAAAAGACGTGCTAAGATATCTCAATAATTTCATTTTTGCATGAAAGCCTGTACCTTAATCTACGCACTGGCGCCATTGCAGTCTGGTTCTTCCTTGTTTACGTTGTGTACTGAGTGTTTAAGATGCCTCCGATAATCGTGAGTCCCGCCGACTGTGGAGTACGGGCTCTTATAAGATTTCTTAGTGCTAAAGGTCAAAAAGCGATCGATATTCATCGCGAGATCTGTGCAGTTTACGGAGAAAACATTATGAGTGATGGAATGGTAAGAAAGTGGGTGAGAGCATTTAAAGACGGCCGCACAAATGTGCATGATGAACATCGGAGTGGGCGTCCTTCGGTCGTTAATGAAAGTTTGGTGCAGGAAGTGGACAATAAGGTGAGAGAAAACAGACGCTTTGCGATTTCCTCCATGCGGGATGACTTTCCTAATGTTTCTCGTAGTGTTTTGTATGGCATTGTGACCGAGCACTTGAGTTACCGAAAATTGTACGCACGTTGGGTACCGAAAATGCTGACGGATGTGCACAAAACCAAATGTTTACACAGTGCATTCACTGTCCTTGAGCGGTACCACGACGACGGTGACGATTTCTTAAGCCAAATTGTTACGGGCGGTCAAACACGGGTGGCCTACGTCACACCAGAATCAAAGCAACAGTCCATTGAAGTTGAGCAAGGGCATCGTTTTCCTGCAAGAGAATGCCCGTCCGCATGTGGCGAATCAGACCAAAGATCTCATCACATGGGAAACTCTAGATCAACCTCCGTACAGCCCCGACGTTACGCCCAGTGACTACCATCTGTTCCTGCACTTGAAGAAACACCTGGCCGGTCAGCGTCTTCAAGACGATGACGAAGTCAAAACAGTGGTGGTGCAGTGATTAACAAGTCAGGCGGCAGACTTCTATGAGGAGGGTATTCACAAACTGGTACAACGTTACGACAAGTGCCTCAATATTGAAGGAAATTATGTAGAAAAGTACAGGGTGGTGCAAATGTCCGGAAACACCCTCATAAAATTCAAATGGAGTTGCAAACAAGGAAACAGAGTCCCTACACACGAGGAACGGGAAGCTGGAAACTTTACAGGCTATGCCACCAAAGTGGCGGCCATCTTGAAAGCCACCATCTTGGATTCAACTCCAAAATTTCAAATGGGATGTTCATCAGGACTGGGTTCGGAGGATACCATTAACAATCCAACATAATGGAACCCATATCGAGCCATTCCTTTGACTGTTGGTGGTCTCTTGGGACTGTGTAACATCGGCGTAATGTCTCTTCGGCATATAACACACATGCTGCCAAGTGTCCCACCGCTGCCTCATGTAACTGGCTATAACCCGAGAATGAATAAAGCTGTGTTTAAAATAACAACAGCATTATTTTTCTGGTGAAATTCTCTATCTGTTTGATATGTCACATGACCACATTCCCATTTGAAATTTTGGAGTTGAATCCAAGATGGCGGCTTTCAAGATGGCTGCCATGTTGGTAGTATAGCCTATAAAGTTTCCCCCTTCCCGTTCGTCGTGTGTAGGGACTCTGTTTCCTTGTTTGCTACTCCATTTGGATTTGTTTCCTTGTTTGCTACTCCATTTGGATTTTATCAGGGTGTTTCCGGACTTCTAGACCACCCTGTAGATTAAGGTACAGGCTTTCATGTAAAAATAAAATTCTTGAGATACCTTAGCAAGACTGTTTTTAATTTAAAAACGGTACGTACTTAAAAAAAACACGCTTCATACCCCGCACACGTCACACTGACAGTTGAAAAGCAGCTCCCCGCTGTCTAGCGCCATCTATTGCCTGATTCTTGCCCTCGATTTTGGTTTCAGTAGAACCCCGTGTCATTTCAGGCATTTGTGTCAGTTTTTGCCTCTCTACCGACATCTTTCTGTGAAATATTCAAATGTTCATGGACTTTTACGTCACCCTGTAGATTGATTCAGATGTTTTTCGTATCATACCTTGCTCTTTAGACTATATGCGATAGCAATTGTGTAACACTCAGTTTTGTGCAGGTGTGAAGTTAACATGGCGCAAGAAAATAGAGCATTCACAATGAAAGAGAGTCGTGCTGTGATTGAGGACCTTGTTTTTCCTTCTTTTTTTTTCCAAGAAAAAGGGTCACACGCAAATATTTAATACATATGGCGGTAACTGACTTTCGTACTCCACTATCGAGGATTGGATTGCTACATTTAAAACAGGGCACTGAAACTGAAAATCGCCCTGAAAGGTTATCTCAAGTGACAGTTAGCTGCAAACCGTGGATAATCCTGGATGTAGGATAATGGGTAAAAGGCAGGGGCCTTGGGAATGTCCCGTTAACGTGTGCGTCGTTATTATTTGTGCGATTCTGGACATGACAAAACTTTCAGCCAAACTGGTTTCCCACTGAGTTAACGAGGTCCAAAAGCATCAATGAGTGGTTGCTTCACCAGTGCATTTCTGTCCAACTTCGCAAAACGATTTAGAAAAGATATCTCAATGGTGCGAAAAGCGGCAGTTGACCCTAAATAACGAAAAGTGTGAGGCCATCCACATTAGTACTAAAAGGAACTCGTTAAACTTCGGTAACACGATAAATCGGTCTAATCTAAAAGCCGTAAATTCAACTAAATACCTAATTATTACAATTACGAACAATTTAAATTGGAAGGAACACATAGAAAATGTAGGGAAGGCTAACCAAAGGCTGCGTTTTATTGGCAGGACACTTAGAAAATGTAACATACCTACTAAGGAGACTGCCTACACTACGCTTGTCCGTCCTCTTTCAGAATACTGCTGCGCGTTGTGGGATCCTTACCAGATAGGACTGACTGACAGAGTACATCGAAAAAGATCAAAGAAAGGCAGCACGTTTTCTATTATCACGAACTGTGTGAGAGAGTGTCACAGAAATGATACGAGATTTGGGCTGGAAATCATTAGAAGAAAGGCGTTTTTCGTTGCGACGGAATCTTCTCACGAAATTCCAATCACCAACTTCCTCCTCCGAATGCGAAAATATTTTGTTCACACCGACCTACATAAGGCGGAACGATCACCACGATAAAATAAGGGAAATCAGAGGTCGTACCGAAAGATATAGATGTTCATTCTTCCCGCACGCTATACGAGATTGGAATAACAGAGAATTGTGAAGGTGGTTCGATGAACCCTCTGCCAGGCACTTAAATGTGATTTGCAGAGTATCCATGTAGATGTAGATGTATATCCTGCGGGATTTTAAGGTCATCTCGACACCATGGATGAAACATGGATATACGTTTATGATCCAGAGATCAAAAAATAGACCTTTCCTGAATCCATGTAGTTCTTCCTCAAGCAAAGATTCTACTGTCCTTCTAAATCTCATTTCAATGATTTTTTCTAACAGTTCCAGGGTTTGTGACAGCAGCGTAATGGCCCTGTAGTATCCACATTTTCGCCGATTGCCCTTTCTGAACAAAGCGATGATGACTCCTTCACTCCAATCTTCTGGTATTTTGTTGACTTCCCAAACCACTCATAACACTCAATATAGCCAATGTAAGATTTCAATTAGATTACATCATGGTCAGACAGAGATTCCGAAATCAGATACTGGATTGTAAGGCGTACCCAGGAGCAGATATAGACTCAGATCACAATATAGTAGTGATGAAGAGTAGGCTGAAGTTCAAGACATTAGTCAGGAAGAATCAATACGCAAAGAAGTGGGATACGGAAGTACTGAGGAATGACGAGATACGTTTGAAGTTCTCTAACGCTATAGATACAGCAATAAGGAATAGCGCAGTAGGCAGTACAGTTGAAGACGAATGGACATCTCTAAAAAGGGCCATCACAGAAGTTGGGAAGGAAAACATAGGTACAAAGAAGGTAGCTGCGAAGAAACCATGGGTAACAGAAGAAATACTTCAGATGATAGATGAAAGGAGGAAGTACAAACATGTTCCGGGAAAATCAGGAATACAGAAATACAAGTCGCTGAGGAATGAAATAAATAGGAAGTGCAGGGAAGCTAAGACGAAATGGCTGCAGGAAAAATGTGAAGACATCGAAAAAGATATGATTGTCGGAAGGACAGACTCAGCATACAGGAAAGTCAAAACAACCTTTGGTGACATTAAAAGCAACGGTGGTAACATTAAGAGTGCAACGGTAATTCCACTGTTAAATGCAGAGGAGAGAGCAGATAGGTGGAAAGAATACATTGAAAGCCTCTATGAGGGTGAAGATTTGTCTGATGTGATAGAAGAAGAAACAGGAGTCGATTTAGAAGAGATAGGGGATCCAGTATTAGAATGAATTTAAAAGAGCTTTGGAGGACTTACGGTCAAATAAGGCAGAAGGGATAGATAACATTCCATCAGAATTTCTAAAATCATTGGGGGAAGTGGCAACAAAACGACTATTCACGTTGGTGTGTAGAATATATGAGTCTGGCGACATACCATCTGACTTTCGGAAAAGCATCATCCACACAATTCCGAAGACAGCAAGAGCTGACAAGTGCGAGAATTATCGACAATCAGCTTAACAGCTCATGCATCGAAGCTGCTTACAAGAATAATATACAGAAGAATGGAAAAGAAAATTGAGAATGCGCTAGGTGACGATCAGTTTGGCTTTAGGAAAAGTAAAGGGACGAGAGAGGCAATTCTGACGTTACGGCTAATAATGGAAGCAAGGCTAAAGAAAAATCAAGACACTTTCATAGGATTTGTCGACCTGGAAAAAGCGTTCGACAATATAAAATGGTGCAAGCTGTTCGAGATTCTGAAAAAAGTAGGGTTAAGCTATAGGGAGCGACGGGTCATATACAATATGTACAACAACCAAGAGGGAATAATATGAGTGGACGATCAAGAACGAAGTGCTCGTATTAAGAAGGGTGTAAGACAAGGCTGTAGCGTTTCGCCCCTACTCTGCAATCTGTACATCGAGGAAGCAATGATGGAAATAAAAGAAAGGTTCAGGAGTGGAATTAAAACACAAGGTGAAAGGATATCAATGATACGATTCGCTGATGACATTGCTATCCTGAGTGAAAGTGAAGAAGAATTAAATGATCTGCTGAACGGAATGAACATTCTAGTGAGTACACAGTATGGTTTGAGAGTAAATCGGAGAAAGACGAAGGTAATGAGGAGTAGTAGAAATGAGAACAGCGAGAAACTTAACATCAGGATTGATGGTCACGAAGTCAATGAAGTTAAGGAATTCTGCTACCTAGGCAGTAAAATAACCAATGACGGACGGAGCAAGGAGGACATCTAAAGCAGACTCGCTATGACAAAAAAGGCATTTCTGGCCAATATCAAATACCGGCCTTAATTTGAGGAAGAAATTTCTGAGGATGTACGTCTGGAATACAGCATTGTATGGTAGTGAAACATGGACTGTGGGAAACCGGAACAGAAGAGAATCGAAGCATTTGAGATTTGGTGCTATAGATGAATGTTGAAAATTAGGTGGACTGATAAGGTAAGGAATGAGGAGGTTCTAAGCAGAATCGGAGAGGAAAGGAATATGTGGAAAACACTGATAAGGAGGACAGGATGATAGGACATCCGCTAAGACATGAGGGAATGACTTCCATGGTACTAGAGGGAGCTGTAGAGGGCAAAAACTGTAGAGGAAGACAGAGATTGGAATACGTCAAGCAAATAATTGAGGACGTAGGTTCCAAGTGCTACTCTGAGATGAAGAGGTTGGCAAAGGAAAGGAATTCGTGGCGGGCCGCATCAAACCAGTCAGTAGACTGATGACCAAAAAAGAAAATGGCCTAATAATCCAGCTGCCTTTATCGAGTCTGAGCTGAGAACATCAAAGCCTGTCGATTTTCCATTCCACACTCTCTTTAATGCTGCTTCCACCTGATGCCATGTTAATTACTATACAGTAGCTGATAGTTGTGTTGTCCCCATCTCCGTTTAGCGGCTTGTTGAAGTACTTTTTCATTTCGTTCCTGATATCTTCCTCTGTTCGCATTAAGTTACCATCTGTTTCCATTCAAGGATATTTACATATTCATTTCGCATACTCATTAGTACTTCGTATAGTAATTTACTACTTCCTCTATCCTTGTAGTAAAGTCTTCCCAAAATTTTACCTCTTCTTCCGCGAACAGTATTTTTACAGCTAGATGTTCAATTGCTAATTCATTTCATCTATCTTCCGTTTTCTGATTCTCGTGGTCTAATTTTCTTTTGAGTACGTTCCTGTCTTTTACTGCTGTCTTTCCCCGATTATTCCACCAAGACGTTTCCTTCTCTTTTGGTGTAGCATTTGTTTTTCCGGGGATGTCCTTAGCTTCTTTAACAAGGGTTTCTTGGAATAAGGACCATTCTTCTTCTACATGGTCCGTACTAATATCCACTAAGAGGTGTCCATATACTGTACTTTGGTTATCTGATAGTGTAGATGCAGCATTTCTTGTCTTCCGAAATGCATTGCCTGAGTCTTACTACCCAAAGTACGGCGGTATGGGGCATCAAGCAAAATTTGTGATTATATTGATGATATTTTGATAGGAAGGACGCAGCATTTTATATTGCACGAAGATTCACGACAGACTCAGTAGTAACTTGTACTGTGCCGCAGGGGTACAGACAGGGTTCGTGTTGTATATTAATGGAGTGGTCCCAAACATCAGTCGGAGCCACCTGGGGTGAACGGACTAGGAGACATTTACGAAGGGGTAACGTAGGAGAAGAAGTACTTGAAAGACACAATTTTGAGGAGAAAGTTTTGAAACTGGGAGGATTTCGAAGCTGGAGGGAAACAAAAGTGGCGCAATGTGGTGCAAAGGCAGGTTCAAGAAACATAATGAAACAGTTTAAGAATACTGGAAGAAAGAGAAAGAACAACAAAGGAATAATAACTGAAACTGTATAAAGGTCGTAAAAGGCCTTAAAGTGGGAAGAAATGAGAGTAACCGCAGAGTTTCGGCACGTGGTGGAATTGTCTGGAACGAGGTAATGCCTGAAAAAAGCAAAGTAAATATTTACTCAGATCTTGATAAGATTTCGAAGTGGCCGGCCGGAGTGGCCGTGCGGTTCTAGGCGCTACAGTCTGGAACCGCGCGACCGCTACGGTCGCAGGTTCGAATCCTGCCTCGGGCATGGATGTGTGTGATGTCCTTAGGTTAGTTAGGTATAATTAGTTCTAAGTTCTAGGCGACTGATGACCTCAGAAGTTAAGTCGCATAGTGCTCAGAGCCATTTCGAGGTGCTGGAAAGGTTGGCAGCTTGTTTGGGATGTTTACGAATGTAAAATAGTGCACTTCACAAAAGGAAAATAAGACGTTTCGTACGATTACAATATCAACGAGTTACGAGTGGAGTCAGTTTTCAGTTCATACAAATACCAGGGTGTATGAGTTTGTAGGGATACGAGATGGAATGGACAGGTAGGTGAAGCACGTGGCTGAGTTTGATTCGTCAGTAGGATGCTAGAGAAATGAAAATCAGTCTGCAAAGGAGATCCTGGCCAAACATTGATCGGAAAAACCTGGCAAGTTCTCGTCATACGTAAAATCAGTGATCACACGCACACCTTCCTTTCCACCTCTCGTAGGTCCGTCAGGTGTTGGAACTGGAGACACCAGAAGGTGAACGGATGTATTAAATTCCGCATTTAAAAACTTTATTGACGGAGGAGGTTAGTAACATGCCAATGAGTGATATCGACATTAGTGATCCCAGTATCGATTAGCAAAGAAAGACCGCTTAAGGCGAACAAGGCAGCAGTCACTGACGGTAACTTCGATTAGATTATACATCGAACACGCTACGGATTCAACTCCTTTTTCTATTCACATTTACCGAGAATATATTGTCCGCTGCGAGCAGTCCAGTGTGAGTGAAATAAATACGATCTACCCATCATCACACACCTTCTGTTGGCTTGTAAAGTATACGGAGTGTAAACGATAACTGGTCCAGAATTACATTTTCACACAGCACCGGAGTGTGAACTGATACTAAACTTCCTGGTAGATTGGAACTGTGCGTCGGACCGAGGCTCGAACACGGGACCTATGCCTTTTGGGGGCAAGTGCTCTACCAACTGACCTACCCAAGCACGACTGCCAGGAAGTTTTAACCACAGTGGTGTAGGAGAAGTCGATAGGAACAGTTTGGTAGGGGACACTCTTGTGGTCTAATCAAGTCAGGGAACAGTCTCAAAATGAATTGCTTTTGAATACATTGTGGTAGTGAACAGTGATCAATGTGTTACAAATATTTACTATCATAAACAGTCGTGATCACAATTTATTTACGTACTACGAAAACCGGTTTCGATCACTACTGTGGTCATCTTTAGACCAATGAATAACAACCTCCTTCTGGTGGTAAATCGCTACTGCTCTAAATAAAACCGCCCAAGTTACAGCGCATGCACACTACATGAGATCATTTATTTTTGTCGCTAAAGTAGTCCTTGTATATTGAAAGCAACTTGTTCCCGCACTTACAAATTTTACAATTGACGTTTGTGTAGCTTTCATCTCGAAATGTTGTGAATATTCAAAGCATAAATCTGAAACTTAAATATTGGATTGCTGTGTAAGTTCGTAGCGGTTTTCCTTAAATTCAGTAATAAACACAACAGGTACTTTAGTCATTAATTATACATTCACTATTTCCAAGCCGGCCGCTGTGGCAGAGCGGTTCTAGGCGCGTCAGTCTGGAACCGCACGACCGCTACGGTCGCAGGTTCGAATCCTGCCTCGGACATGGATGTGTGTGATGTTCTTAGGTTAGTTAGGTTTAACTAGTTCTAAGTTCTAGGGGACTGATTGCGTGGTGTCTGTCTGTTCTATGTCGTGTCTCCCTACCACTTTCGCGCAACGACGCTCTGAGCGTGTTTTTTTAGGGAATTGACTAGTTTGAACCTGGGACCTGTTGCTGGTAAGGAGACACCAGACCACACGTGACATGTAGAGTTCAGAAGAGTTCAGTGAGACTAGCGATGATATAACCAAATACTTAATGATTTCAGCGTCAGCTCCACTGCACTCCCTGTAAAAGAATCTTAATAGTAACTAAATTTAGTGGAAGGGGTTCAACGCTTTCCTATTTTTAGTTAGCTGGTAAAATAACGTCGAAAAAGCAGTTAAGTTTACCACTGGAAATTTTATTCTACTCACAAAACGTTGTTTATAAATTGCACTATTGATAAAAGGAAATATTTTAAGACAGGATGATAAAAACCAACTGTGTTCAACAAAAATGTTAACGAATATTCCCTGAATGGGTTTCCAAGTTCTGTAATGGATCGAAGGATGATCTATGCCATATCACATCTATAATCTAGGTTTAAATTAAGTTTCACAAAAGAGAAAACTATGAAAATGGTCTACAGTGACCCTCAATTATCTTTAATTACTTATTTAACTTGTCGCAAATTACAGTGGCTGATGTGGCTTCTCAATAATTATATAACAGAAAAATCATCGCGTTTCAGATTTTAACTTACGTAGCAAATGTGAATACCATAAGCTTTAATTGACGATCGACACTAGTATTACGCAAAAAAAGGGGGTGTAACAGATGAGACTTCTGCAGTTCTGAGTGAAGCTTTATGCGCTGTTATGCGGCATCGCTTGTGTTCATTACCTTGTCGTTGGTTAGGCAGCGTCAGGGGGCGGCGGGCGCCGCAGCTCCATACAGCTCGCCGTCTCGGAAGCAACTCTCTCTAACTTCTCCTTACTACAATTTACCGAAGTTGGTTTAAAAAAAAGCTATCTGGCTGTGTTTTCATCTGACCAATCAGGGTCTCAATGTAAACCTTAAGCTCCGCCTACAAAAATTCTGTCTATCCAATGGGGAACGTTATACTTTTCGTGGTGGGGCAATGTTTTTAAACGTGACAGAGACGCGAAAAAGTCTCACGCTAAAACTTGCAGCTGGTGTGGCCATTTTAGTGTTATCTTAACATCTATACTGGTCTTCTGGAGGGCTCTATCTTTTAACATGGCCTAGGGGGTGGTCCTGGCGGTTGGCTGGCGACGTGGGTGTCCGTCCCTTATCGTGGAGCCTTCTAGCTTAACACGGTTCTGCTCTCGGCTTCTGTTCTCGTTTCTCTTCACGGAACTGCGTCTGTTTCACGGTGGGAAGGTATGACATGCATTTAGGCATTATTGTGTTAGTCTGTGGTATTCCATTTACTCACTCGTATTACTTTGGTTAATTTAATGACGCGATTTATTAGGAGCTATGTGACATACTGCTGGATTTGCTTATCATGTCAGGGTTTTCATGGGAGGTGTTGGATTTGCCTGACACCTTACATGATGACCTCAGATATTAAGTCCCACAGTGCTCAGAGCCATTTGAACCATTTTGAACTATTTCCAAGTCTAACAATGCGTGGTAACTTTTCGATCACATTTGCCAGTTGTAGAATACATTAAAGTGGATCTTTGTGGATTAACACGCTTAAACGATCCTCAGGAAACCCCGAAAGTCTTCCTGAACGTGGAGAGTAACTTCTGTCAAAACGTTCGTCCTTAAAACGAGAAGACAATTTTCATGCCGTGCCCTGTCCCCACACACGATTCAAACGTTTCTGTTAGCCCTCTACTGAACTCAAACCGAAGAATATGTCTAAAATGTTCCGATTTCTCCACCTGGACTCCATTGTTTAGCTGCCAAACCTGCACTCCCTATCTCCAAATGACGACCCGACGATACGTAAACTCAAACAGCCACAGTGATCTGCAGAAAATGACACTCGATAAATAAACCCATGACAGCAGGAATACCAAGATGTAAAACAAAAATGCCGCGATCTTATGCACCAAACTAATAGTTTTGTTTTGTCTGCGTTCTTACAACGAAACTACTGTACTTGTAAGGATGTAGTTTAGGTGGAATTCAAAACGTAAATGGTTTTTCCGTAACGTATATAAAAGGATTTTCCTTTCACTAGTCACAGGGAAAAGTATAAATTACTAATGTTAACGTAATAGCTGACAAAGCAGGTGACGTAAAGCGACCGCCTGCCGGTCAGTAATGTTGCGCTGCACTTCTCGTTGCACACTAATATTGGAACATGTAGCGGTGAAGCTGAGACATCGTGCACTGACATTGAGAGCATCGAAAACTGCCGAAATGTACAGCCCTGCCTTGAATTACTGTGCCGCCTCCGGCCAGTATTGGCAGTATCCTTGACAGGCGCTCCCCGCTGCTGTGAGGTGAGGTTGCGTCACGTTTGTTGACGTTGCGTGGAAAACAAGAACAAAGATCGTTCTTGTTATAGGGCAGCGAAACGTATAAATCATTGCGGCGTTTTGGGATGGTACGACAGATGCCTACAAAAGAAGGCGTGTTAAAAAAGATGAATTCTATAATTTCATGCTTAGCAAATAACGGGAAAGTCCAGGAAGGTAGATAATTTCAAAAAAATTAATTACACGACTGGACATTAAAATTGCTACACCACGAAGATGACGTGCTACAGACGCGAAATTTAACCGACAGGAAGAAGGTGCTGTGATATGCAAATGATTACCTTTTCAGAGCATTCACACAAGGTTGGCGCCGGTGGCGACACCTACAACGTGCTGACATGAGGAAAGTTTCCAACCGATTTCTCATACACAAACAGCAGTTGACCGGCGTTGCCTGGTGAAACATTGTTCTGATGCCTTGTGTAAGGAGAAATGCGTACCATCACGTTTCCGACTTTGATAAAGGTCGGACTGCAGCCTATCGCGATTGTGGTTTATCGTATCGTGACATTGCTGCTCGCGTTGGTCGAGATCCAATGACTGTTAGCAGAATAGGGAATCGGTGGGTTCAGCAGGGTAATACGGAACGCTATGCTGGATCCCAACGGCCTCGTATCACTAGCACTCGAGATGACACGCATCTTATCCACATGGCTGTAACGGGTGGTGCAGCCACGTCTGGATCCATGATTCAACAGATGGGGACGTTTGCAAGACAACAACCATCTGCACGAACAGTTGGACGACGTTTGCAACAGCATGGACTATCAGCTCGGAGACCGTGGCTGCGGTTACCCTTGATGCGCATCCGATGGTGCCCTCAACGACGAACCTGGGTGCACGAATGGCAAAACGTTATTTTTTCGGATGTATCCAGGTTCTGTGTACAGCATCATGATAGTCGCATCCGTGTTTGGCGACATCGCGGTGAACGCACATTGGAAGCGTGTACTCGTCATCGCCATACTGGCGTATCACCCGGCGTGATGGTATGGGGTGCCATTGGTTACACGTCTCGGTCACCTCTTGTTCGCACTGACGGAACTTTCAACATTGGACGTTACATTTCAGATGTGTTGCGACCCGTGGCTCTACCCTTCATTCGATCACTGCGAAACCGTACATTTCAGCAGGATAATGCACGACCGCATGTTGCAGGTCCTGTACGGGCCTTTCTGGATACAGAAAATGTTCGACTGCTGCCCTGGCCAGCACATTCTCCAGATCTCTCACCAACTGAAAACGTCTGGTCAATGGTGGCCGAGCAACTGGCTCGTCACAATACGCCAGTCACTACACTTGATGAACTGTGGTATCGTGTTGAAGCTGCATGGGCAGCTGTACCTGTACACGCCATCCGAGCTCTGTTTGACTCAATGACCATGCTTATCACGGCCGTTATTACTGCCAGAAGTGCTTGCTCGGGATCTATGCACCCAAATTACGTGAAAATGTTATCATATGTCAGTTCTAGTATAATATATATGTCCAATGAATACCCCTGTATCATCTGCATTTCTTCTTGGTGTGTCAATTTTAATGGCCAATAGTGTGATATACAGTTATTTATGTTTGTGTATACATTACTTACCCTTATAAAATGAAATCATATAAGTCGTGGGAAACTTCCTAATTTGTGTTGGACCTGGAGCTGTGCAGCGATTCTCTGTGGCATCGACTCTATAAGTCGTTGAAAGTTCCCTCCGAAAAATGTCTCCACAACCGTCCGTAATTGGGAAAGTGTCGCGGATGCAGCATACTGTGCACGAACTGACCTCTCCATTATGTCCCTTAATATTCGATGGGACTCAAGTCGAGTGATCTGGCTGGCTAAATCGTGCTCTCGATCTGTCCAGATTGTTCTTCAAATCACTCGCGAGCAAATTTGACCCGCTGACATGTCGCATTGTCATCGATGAAAATTCCACTGTTGCTTGCGAACGTGAAATCCATGAATGCCTGCAAATGGTCTCAACAGTTTCCAGTCAATGATCGTTTCAACTGGATCAGAGGATCCAGTCTTTTCCATGAAAAAGCTGAGCACACTAATATGGAGCCACGCAGTGGCTATTACACTGGACTTACATTCGGGAGGACTGCGGTTCAAACCTGCGTCCGGCCATTGAAGTTTAGGTTCCCCGTAATTTCCCTAAATCGTTCCAGGCAAACGCCGGGATGGTTCCTCTGAAAGGGTACGGCCGATTTCCTTTCCCATCCGAGCTTGTGCTCCATGTGCAGCGACCTCGATGTTGACGGGACGTTAAGTCCAATCTTCTTTTCTTCACTCGTTGGGTGTGCGCGCACTCGAACTCTTCCATCGGCTCTTTTCTTTTTAGGGCGGCCTCACTAGTCTTGTCACTGGTTTGATGTGACCCGCCACGAATTCCTCTCCTCTGCCAGCCTCTTCATCTCAGAGTAGCACTTGCAAACCTGCGTCCTCAATTATCTGCTGGATGTATTCCTCTACAGCTCCTTCTAGTATCATGGAAGCCATTCCGTGATGTCTTAACAGATGTCCTATCATTCTGTCCCTTCTCCTTGTCAGTTTTTCCGAATTATTCCTCTTCTCTCCGATTCTCCTCAGAACCTCCTCACTCCTTTCCTTATCAGTACACCTAATTTTCAACATTCGTCTGTAGCACCACATCTCAAATGGTTGGATTGTTTTCTCTTCCGATTTCCGCACAGTCCATGTTTCACTGCCAGACAGTGCTGTACTCCAGACGTACATTCTCAGAAATTTTATTCCTCAAATTAAGGCCTATGTTTGATACTACTAGACTTCTCTTGGCCAGGAATGCCCTTTTTGCCACCTTCTGAGTCCTCCTTGCTCCGTTCTTATTTTGCTGCCTAGGTAGCGGAATACCTTAACTTCATCTACGTTGTTCCCATTAATCCTGATGTCGAATTCGTCGTTGTTCTCATTTCTGCTACTTCTCATTACTTTCGCCCCTCTTCGATTTAATCTCAGTCCATATTCTGTACTGTTCATTCCATTCAGCATACCATGTATTTCGTCTTCACTTCCACTCAAGATAGCAATGTCATCAGGGAATCGAATCAATGATATTCTCTCACCTTGAATCTTAGTTCAACTCCTGAACCTTTCTTTTACTCCGTCATCGCTTCTTCGATGTAGAGATTGAACGCTGGGATGGCGGAAGGCTACATGCCCGTCTTTATAACCTTTTTGATCCGAACGCTTCGTTCTTGGTCGTCCACCTTTATTATTCTCCCTTGGCTTTTGTACATATGTTACCCGTCTCTCCCTACAGCTTATCCCTTTTTCTGTCAAAACTTCGAACATCTTCCACCATTTTACATTGCTGAAAACTTTTTCCAGGTCGAAAAATGCTTTGAACGTGTCTTGAGTTTTCTTTAGTCTTGCTTCCGCCATCAAACGCAACATCAGAATTGTCTCTCTGGTACCTTTACCTGTCCTAAAACCAAACTGATCGTCATGTAACACATCCCCAGCTTTCTTTGCCATTCTTCTGTATATCGGCTCTTACCAACTGAAATCGGGACTCGTCCGACCTGGCCACGGTTTCCCAGTCCTCTAGGGTCCAACCGATAAGGTCACGAGTCCAGGGGAGGCGGTGCAGGCGATGTCGTACTGTCAGCAAAGCCACTCGCGTCGGTCGTCTGCTGACACAGCCCACTAACGCCGAATTTCGCCGCACTTCCCTAACGGATACGTTCGTCGTATGTCCCACATTGATTTCAGTGCTTATTTCTGGCAGTGTTGCTTGTCTGTTAGCACTGACAACTATGGGCAAACGCAGCTGCTCTCGGTCGTTAAGTGATCGCCGTCAGCAAAAAAATGTTCAAATGTGTGTGAAATCTTACGGGACTTAACTGCTAAGGTCATCAGTCCCTGAGCTTAGACACTACTCAACACACACACACACACACACACACACACACCCATGGCCGAGGGAGGACTCGAACCTCCGCCGGGGCCAGTCGCACAGTCCGTGACTGCAGCGCCTCAGACCGCTCGGCTAATACCGCGCGGCAGCCGCCAGCCACTGTGATGTCCGAGGTGAGAGGTAACGCCTGACGTTTGGTAATCTGGGCACGCTCTTGACATTGTGGATCAAGGAATACTGAATTTGCGAAAAGAATGTCCGATAAGTGTAGCTCCCACCGCAATTCCGCGTTCCTGGTCTTTTAATTGCCGTCGTGCAGCCACGGTCAAGTCTGAAACCTTTCCACACGAACCAGCTGAGTACAAATGACTGCTCCGCCAGCACACGCCTTTATACCGTGTGTAAGCGGTTCCGCCGCCACCTGCATTCGTGCATAGCTGCACATCGCTGGCCCATGATCTTGTCACCTCAGTGCATCATAATTTAGGGCACTTACTATTGCATGATGCGTTTCCGTAACTGTTTCTCGAATACTGCAAGGTGAAAATTCCAAGTCCTCGAAAGAACCACCAGTGGCAAAGAAACGTAGCGTAACTGATAAGCGCCGGCCACAGTGGCCGAGCGGTTCTAGGCGCTTCAGTCTGGAACCGCGCGACCTCTACGGTCGGAGGTTCGAATCCTGCCTCGGGCATGCATGTGTGTGGTGTCCTTAGGTTATTTAGGTTTAAGTAGTTCTAAGTTCCAGGGGACTGATGACCTCAGATGTTAAGTCCCATAGTGTTCAGAGCCATTTGAACCATTTTGAACTGATAACGATTTTGAACTATCATTGCAGTAATTTGTTTCTCGATGACAGGCTATGGGTGTGTGGGAAGGCGGGGGATGGGAGGGGTGGGTTTGGGGGGGGGGGGGTTGGGGGAGGGGCAAGAGTCGGGGGGGCGGAATTGTATGACGAGAACCACCTGTAATAATGTACAAAATGTTGGACCATCAACACACAAGTAGGTATGACGATCTCCTGATTTTCGTTCTGTTCTGTTAAAAAGTTTCTGTGAGTGTTGACGCTCTTTGAACCAGCTTTTTATCCACCTTTTTTCTCTGCTCCAACAAAGTGGAGCAGTTATCCCCGCAGTAGCGTCTTTAAGGTCCGACTTTCAGAATCACGGCAATAGCGTCTTTAAGGTCCGACTTTCAGAACCACGGTAATATTTATTGCGCTATATTATTGGCGATGTCATTGTCAATAATGCGTCTAGGAACCGGTTAAGAGTGTGAGAGGATACTGAGGGTCTCAAGCGGCATGCATTACCGATATACCGCGTGATCAAGAAGTTAGTATAAATTTGAAAACTTAATAAACCACGGAATAATGTAGATAGAGAGGTAAAAATTGACACACATGCCTGGAATGACATGGGGTTTTACTAGAAAAAAAAAAGTTCACAAAATGTCCGACAGATGGCGCTGGACAGCAAAACGTCAGTAACTGCTACCGTGACAGGTGAGAAGTACGCCGATATGTTACAGAATCGAATCATCCCCAGCCTGGCTGATAAACACCTGCTGGAAGATGTTTATGCAGGATGGCGCTCCACCCCACATTGCTAGACGCGTGAAAGATCTCTTGCGCGCGTCGTTTGGTGACGATCGTGTGCTCAGCCGCCACTTTCGTCATGCTTGGCCTCCCACGTCCCCAGACCTCAGTCCGTGCGATTATTGGCTTTGGGGTTACCTGAAGTCGCAAGTGTATAGTGATCGACCGACATCTCTAGGGATGCTGAAAGACGACATCCCACGCCAATGCCTCACCATAACTCCGGACACGCTTTACAGTGCTGTTCACAACATTATTCCTCGATTACAGCTATTGTTGAGGAATGATGGTGGACATATTGAGCATTTCCTGTAAAGAACATCATCTTTGCTCTGTCTTACTTTGTTATGGTAATTATTGCTATTCTGATCAGACGAAGCGCCATCTGTCGCACTTTTTTTTTAACTTTTATATTTTTTTTGTTCTAATAAAACCCCATGTCATTCCAAGCATGTGTGTCAATTTGTACCTCTCTATCTACATTATTCCGTGATTTACTCAGTTTTCAAATTTATACTGACTTTTTGATCACCCAGTATATAGATGTATCTATATCACCTTACAGTATATATATATATATATATATATATATATATATATATATATATATACGCCTGCCTAATATAATGTAGGGCCCCGCGAGCACGCAAAAGTGCCGCAACACGACGTAACAAGGACTCGGCCAATGTCTGAAATAGTGCTGGAGGAAATGTACACCATGAATGCTACAGGATTGTCCATGACTCCGTAAGAACATGAAAGGTGCAGATCTCTTCTGAACAGCTTGTTGGAAGGCGTCCCAGACACGCTCAATGATGTTGATGTCTTCGGAGTTTGGTGTTCAAACTCAGAAGAGTGTTCCTGGAGCCACTCTGTAGCAATTCCTGGAAGCGCAGTTTGTCGCATTGTCCTAGTGAAATTGTCCGCGTCCATTGGAATGCGTAGTGGACATGAAGGGATGCAGGTGATCAGACAGAATGCTTACGTACACGTCACCTACCTAGACGTGTCACGGGTCCAATATCACTTCACGAGTCCCACACCTTTCAAGAGCCTCCAACAACTTGAACAGTCAGTCCCCTGCTGACATGCAGGATCCACGGATTCATCCAATCTGAGAGGCGTCCGACTAGGTAACATGTTTCCAGTCACCAACAGTAAAACTTCGGTGTTGAGGGACCAGGTGAGGCGTAAAGCTTTGTGTCGAGCGGTCATCAAGGGTACACGAGTGGGCCTTCGGCTCCGAAAGCCCATATCGATTACGTTTCTTTGAATAGTTCGTACGCTGACACTTCTTGATGGCCCAGCATTCAAATCTGCGGCCATTTTCTGGAAGGTTGGGCACCTGTCACTTTGAACGATTGCCTTCAGTCGTCGTCGGTCCCGTTCTTGCAGGATCTTCTTGCGGCATCAACGACGTCGGAGATTTGTTGTTTTACCGGCTTCCTTATGTCCGCAGTACTCTAGCGCAATGTTCGTAGGGGAAAATCCCCACTTCATAGCTACCTCGGAGATGCTGTGTCCTATCACTCGTGCGCTGACTATGACACCACGTTCAAACTCACTTAAATCTCGATAACTTGCCATCGTAGAAGCAGTAACCAATCTAACAACTGCGCCAGACACTTATATGGGCGTTGCCGACAGCACCGTCGTATTCTACCTGTTTACATATATCTCTATTTCAATACGCATGCCTATACCAGTTTCTTTAGCGTTTCAGTTTATATCGGCATCGTATCCCACCAAGAGGTACAGCTGCTATCAGGCGGTCACTATATACAGTATGTTTGCTGTTGTTTGTGCAAACGATACACAGAGCGTTAAGGTCACCGGTCTCAGACATGGATCAAATGATGAGATCTACGTATTTATTGCTACAAAAGTCATCGCTGTCACCTTTCATTGTCACAATAATGGTTCAAATGGCTCTGAGCACTATGGGACTTAACTTCTGAGGTCATCAGTCCCCTAGAACTTAGAACTACTTAAACCTAACTAAGCTAAGGACATCACACACATCCATGCCCGAGGCAGGACTCAAACCTGCGACCGTAGCGGTCGCGCGGTTCCAGACTGTAGCGCCTAGAACAGCTCGGCCACTCCGTCCATTGTTTTAGTTATGGTATTTTCTTTATACAGGGTGAACGTTTATAACACCGAGGAATTGCAGGGACACTTCAAGAAAGGCGTTACGCAATACGGAGAGGTTTATTATCGAAATTACGAGAGAGCACATTCCGGGAAGAGATGGGCAACATATTACTACCGCCCACATATATCTCGCGTAATGATCACAACGAAAAGATCCGAGAAATTAGAGCAAATACGGAGACTTACAAGCAGTCGTTCTTCCCACGCACAATTCGTGAATGGAACAGGGAAGGGGGGATCAGATAGTGGTACAATAAGTACCCTCCGCCACACACCGTAAGGTGGCTCGCGGAGTATAGATGTAGATGTAGATGTAGACGAATTCCTGACTTGAATTGGAGGAATAAAGGTCTTGTGAAGATGTGTCTGGAAATGGACGGCATGCGTGCAACGACCAGAAATCGTTCTGGTACAGATCTGCATCGCATCCACCTCACATCACGTGTTCAAAGTGGCGTCCATGGGAGTGGAGGGGATAGAGAGAGTACCGACTGTCTTGCAGGACACACGTAATCGTACAGTGGCTTACACCATGTTGGCGGGTGACTTGCCAGGTTTTGTACTGGGGTTCATGTCAGTACCACGTAGAACCCGGTCCTCTAAATCTGGTGCACGCACGGTCCCTGGCCTCCCTGCACGTTCTTCTCAGAGGACTCATGATCACAGAAACGCCCAAGAAAGGCTCGATATGTTGTGTGTAGCGGTTGGCGTCTGTGACGATACCTGTTTTGGTAGAGCCGTGTTGCTTCTCGACCGTTTCCACCTGCCTGACCGTACACAGACTGCTGTCGGCCGCTGTGGTCGAGCAGTTCTAGACGCTTCAGTCCGGAAGCGCTCTGCTGCTACGGTCGCACGTTCGAATCCTGCCTCGGGCATGGATGTGTGTGATGTCCTTAGGTTAGTTAGCTTCAAGTAGTTCTAAGTTCTAGGCGACGATGACATCCGAAGTTAAGTCCCATACTGCTCAGAGCCATTTGAACCATTTTTCGTACACAAACTGCTGCTTGTGTTACGCTGCGTCACTCACACAGCCTGCAGCACACAAAGAACACAGGACTCGTGGTGAGAGCAACTGTCATTTGTCAGCCCATTCTACGAAGGCTACGATGCATTTTAGGACACATGTTCATAGGATCTTTCTTCCTAGATCTCCAGTAGGGAATCCGTCCTTGCAGTTTGTCGGTTTTATTAATCGATATCATTAATGTCCATATGCAGCAAAATTTTGGAGCATATACTGTGTTCGAACATTATGAATTGCCTCAGCGAGAATGGTCTATTGCAACACAGTCAACATGGATTTAGGAAATATCGTTCTTGTGAAACACTACTACAGTAGCTCTTTGCACACACAAATGTGTGTGATATCTTATGGGACTTAACTGCTACGGTCATCAGTCCCTAAGCTTACACACTACTTAACCTAAATTATCCTAAGGACAAACACACACACCCATGCCCGATGGAGGACTCGAACCTCCGCCGGGACCAGCCGCACAGTCCATGACTGCAGCGCCTTAGACCGCTCGGCTAATCTCGCCGCTGTCTGGTCGCTAATCCCGCACACAAAATCTTGACTGATACTGACAACGTATTTCAATTTGGTACCGTGTTTCTGGATCTCCAGAAGGCTTTTGACACTGTACCACACGGATTGTAGTAAATTGCTTTCATACGAAATATCGTCTCAGTTATGTGACTAGATTCGTGATTTCCTGTCAGAGAAGTCACAGTTCGTAGCAACTGATGAAAGTCGTCGAATAAAACAGAAGTGATTTCTGGCGTTACCCAAGGTAGTGCTGTAAACCCACCGCTATTCCTTATCTATACAAACAATTTATACGAGAATCTGAGCAGTCGCTTAGGCTGTTTGGAGATGATGCTGTCGTTTATCGTCGAGTAAAATGACAAAACGATTGCTGGCCGCTTTGGCCGAGCGGTTCTAGGCATTCAGTCCGGAACCGCGCTGCTGCTACGGTCGCAGCATGTGATGTCCTTAGGTTAGTTAGGTTTAAATAGTTGTAAGTGTAGGGGGCTGATGACCTCACATGTACTGAGAGCCA
This sequence comes from Schistocerca serialis cubense, assembly GCF_023864345.2. Lineage (NCBI taxonomy): Eukaryota > Metazoa > Arthropoda > Insecta > Orthoptera > Acrididae > Schistocerca > Schistocerca serialis. The sequence goes on from NC_064648.1 coordinate 29,928,326, forward strand.
TTTGAACCATTTTAACAAAACGATTTAGAAAAGATATCTGTATGGTGCGAAAATTGGCAGTTGACCCTAAATAACGAAAAGTGTGAGGTCATCCACGAGTGCTAAAAGAAATCCGTTAATATTTCGTTGCACGATAAATCGAATATAAACACCGCACATTCAACTAAATACCTATAAATTATGAACAGCTTAAATTAGAAAATGTTGTGGGAAAGGCAAACCAAAAGACTTCGTTTTATTGGCACATCTAGTAAACGGAGTGCCTATTCTACGCTTGTCCGTCCTCTTTCTTTTAGAATACTGCTGCGCAGTGTGGGATTCTTACCAGATAGTATTAAGGGAGTACATCGAGAAAGTTCAAAGAAGGGCAGCACGTTTTCTATTATAGCGAAACAGGCGAAAGAGTTTCACTTAAATTATACAGGATTTGGGGTCGACGTAATTAAAACAATGGCGTTTTTCATTGCGGCGGAATCTTCTCGCGAAATTTCCATCACCAACTCTCTTCCTCCGAATGCGAAAATATTTTGTTGACGCCGACCTATATAAGAAGATACGATCGTTATAGTAAAATAAGGAAAGTCAGACCTCGCACAGAAAGATGTAGGTGTTCGTTTTTTTCGGGCCTTTTTCAGTCTGTCATCTCTGGGGGACATTCTTTTCACTCCACTCGAGGTATGTCGTTATGGTGAAGGAAGTCATTCACAAGACGTGCACGATGGCGGCGAGAATTGTCGTCCATATATGCTGCCATTAAGGTTGCACTATCTGTTGGAGGACGGCTTTCACGTATCGTACAACCGCTACAGCGCCTTCCATGACTATCAGCGGCATACGTCGGCCCCACATACTGCCACCCCAAAACGGCAGGGACTCTCCACCTTGCTGCACTCGCTGCACAGTGTGCCTAAGGCGTTCAGCCTGACGAGGTTGCCTCCAAACACGTGTCGAACGACTGTCTAGTTTCAGAATGAGATTTTCAATCTGCAGCGGAGTGTGCGCTGATATGAAACTTCCTGGCAGATTAAAACTGTGTGCCGGACTGAGACTCGAACTCGGGACCTTTGTCTTTCACGGGCAAGTGCTCTACCACTGAGCTACCCAAGCACGACTCACAGCTTTACTTCTGCCAGTATCTCGTCTCCTACCTTCCAAACTTTACAGAAGCTCTGCTGCGAACCTTGGAGAACTAGCACTCCTGAAAGAAAGGATACTGCGGAGACATGGCTTAGCCACAGCCTGGGGGATGTATCCAGAAAGAGTTTTTCACTTTGCAGCGGAGTGTGCGCTGATATGAAACTTCCTGGCAGATTAATACTGTGTGCCGGACTGAGACTCGAACTCGGGACCTCTGGCTTTCGCGGCCAACTGCTCTACCACTGAGCTACCCAAGCACGACTCACAGCTTTACTTCTGCCAGTATCTCGTCTCCTACCTTCCAAACTTTACAGAAGCTCTGCTGCGAACCTTGGAGAACTAGCACTCCTGAAAGAAAGGATACTGCGGAGACATGGCTTAGCCACAGCCTGGGGGATGTATCCAGAAAGAGTTTTTCACTTTGCAGCGGAGTGTGCGCTGATATGAAACTTCCTGGCAGATTAATACTGTGTGCCGGACTGAGACTCGAACTCGGGACCTCTGGCTTTCGCGGCCAACTGCTCTACCACTGAGCTACCCAAGCACGACTCACAGCTTTACTTCTGCCAGTACCTCGTCTCCTACCTTCCAAACTTTACAGAAGCTCTGCTGCGAACCTTGGAGAACTAGCACTCCTGAAAGAAAGGATACTGCGGAGACATGGCTTAGCCACAGCCTGGGGGATGTATCCAGAAAGAGTTTTTCACTTTGCAGCGGAGTGTGCGCTGATATGAAACTTCCTGGCAGATTAATACTGTGTGCCGGACTGAGACTCGAACTCGGGACCTCTGGCTTTCGCGGCCAACTGCTCTACCACTGAGCTACCCAAGCACGACTCACAGCTTTACTTCTGCCAGTACCTCGTCTCCTACCTTCCAAACTTTACAGAAGCTCTGCTGCGAACCTTGGAGAACTAGCACTCCTGAAAGAAAGGATATTTCGGAGACATGGCTTAGCCACAGCCTAGGGGATGTTTCCGGAATGAGTTTTTCACTCTGCAGCGGAGTGTGGGCTGATATGAAACTTCCTGGCAGATTAAAAGTTTGGAAGTTTGGAGACGAGGTACTGGCAGAGGTAAAGCTGTGAGGACGGGGCGTGAGTCGTGCTTGGGTAGCTCAGTGGTCGAGCACTTGCCCCGCGAAAGGCAAAGGTCCCGAGTTCGAGTCTCAGTCCGGCACACAGTTTTAATCTGCCAGGAAGTTTCTTGACTGTCTGGTTGTAAGCATATGTGACACTCATCTGTGAAGAAAAGTTGATACCAATCCTGAGCGATCCATCTGTACTGCGCTGCACGGTGTCGTGGTTATCAAGATGGACCTCGCCATGGACGTCGGGAGTGTAGTTGCGCATCATGCAGCCTACTGGGCACAGTTTGAGTCGTAACATGACGTCCTGTGGCTCACGAAAAGCATTACTGAACACGGTGGTGTTGCTGTCACGGTTCCTCCGAGTCATAATCCGTAGGCAGCGGTCACCCACTGCAGTAGTAGCCCTCGGGCGGCGTGGGCGTGGCGTGTCATCGGTACGAAATGCACGTCCAGTCCTGGGGGCGTCTCCTGGGGCTACGATGGCGGCGGCGGCGGCGGCGGCGACGGCGGTCCACGTCCATCGGGTCGGAGGCGAGGGCTAGGCGTCCACTGGCGCGTCCTGCGGTGCTGTGGCGTCGACAAGTGCGAGGCCGTTCTGTTCACTAGAGGACCGAAGGTGCTGCGCAAACATCAGCACTGCAACCCAGTAACACTACACACACGCCCAATACGTTTCCGCGAGAAAGTCAAATACCTCGGTGTCTGGCTGGACAGGAAACTACTCTGGGGGGACCACATTCAACACGTGACCAACAAAGCTAACGCGAGGCTCAAACAGCTCTACCCTATGCTTAACAGGCATAGCACACTGAACAGGAGGGTGTCTAGGTCCATGTACATGACGCTTATTCGACCCCTGATGACGTACGCAGCCCCTGTCTGGGGATACGCTGCGCCCACACGCCTGCGCCGTCTGCAGCTCATACAGAACAAAGTACTCGAAATCATAAGCAACGCTCCGCGCTACACACGCATCGCGGACTGTACAATAACACGAGACACTCGCGCAACCCGTTTATCCTTTCTCTGGGTAACTACGACCACAACCATAGATGGAAGCATAACAGACCAAAGACACTACTGGCTAGGAACTAAACATCTATGGTGCATAGAACGCTAACACGACAGTAGAGGCGAGCCCTTGCTACACAGCTACTACTGGTAACCCCAGATGCTCGACCAGCCGAAAAACAGGCAACCGCAGGGAAACCGTACTGCACACAGCACGCAAACCAACCACGCACACCCCCTACACCGTCTGTGAGCCGATCTATGACCGATCGCCCACTAATGTACAACGACCTCGAACTGTTGCAGGGACGCAGCAACTGCAGCAAGCCCCACAACGAACTCCAACAACGACAAAGGTAACGGTGCACGGTACCTCGCACTAACACAACCACACCTTGCATGCACTGTCGCAGCTAGCAAGCCGCTACTGCCCTTACTACCCGTCCTACTGTCGCAGAGGTTTTTTTCCCTTGGCGCTTGCCTTGCCACTTTTTTTCCTCCGCCCTTACAACCGCTACCCTTCTATCGCTTTCGTCCACTTGCTATCTCCTAATGAACCATGTTAATGAGTAATATTACCCAGACGCACGGATAACATCACAGCCCGCATCCTGTGACTCCTGATTCAAAAACTAACATGTTATGTGGAGGTGACAGTAGAACTTTTGGTTTGGTCACCACGTTGGTGTGGGCGTGGAGGGGCCCCATCCTATGGAAAAAGAAAGCTGTGGCGGCACCAGCGTGGGGCAGTGAAGCTGGCGGAAGAAGCGCACCAGAATCACGGGGCAAACGGCAAATGCGAATTTGAGTCCGGTGACGGCGATGCAAACCATGGTGACCTGTAGTTAGGCGCACACACGCGCCAATGCCTTTCTGCATCTCGCCTCGGTCCCAGCGCAGCCGTCGCGCAAAGCCGTACTTGTGGACCATCGGCGGCGCCAGATGCTGCGCTGCGTGGAGCAAGTGGAGCGGGCGTGCACGAAACAGCACGTCCAGACACTCTGGGACGGTGGAGGCACTGAAACAGAGGACGACACGCGTAAAGCTGAAATACTCAACACCTTTTTCCAAAGCTGTTTCACAGAGAAAGACCGCACTGCAGTTCCTTCTCCAAACCCTCGCACGAACGAAAAAAATGGCTGACATCGAAATATGTCTCCAAGGAATAGAAAAGCAACTGAAATCACTCAAAAGAGGAAAGTCCACTGCACCTGACGGGATACCAATTCGATTCTACACAGAGTACGCGAAAGAACTTGCCCCCCTTCTAAAAGCCGTGTACCGCAAGTCTCAAGAGGAACGGAAGGTTCCAAATGATTGGAAAAGAGCACAGGTAGTCCCAGTTTTCAAGAAGGGTCGTCGAGCAGATGCTCAACAGTATAGGCCTACATCTCTGACGTCGATGTGTTGTAGAATTTTACAACATGTTTTTTGCTCGCTTATCGTGTCATTACTCGAAACCCAGAATCTACTCTGTAGGAATCGACATGGATTCCGGAAACAGCGATCGTGTGAGACCCAACTCGCTTTATTTGTTTACGAGACCCAGAAAATATTAGATACAGCCTCCCAGGTAGATGCCATTTTTTTTGACTTCCGGAAGGCGTTCGATACAGCTCCGCATTGTCGCCTGATAAACAAAGTAAGAGCCTACAGAATATCAGACCAGCTGTGTGGCTGGATTGAAGAGTTTTTAGCAAACAGAACACAGCATGTTGTTCTCAATGGAGAGACATCTACAGACGTTAAAGCAGCCTCTGGCGGGCCACAGGGGAGTGTTATGCGACCACTGGTTTTCACAATATATATAAATGACCTAGTAGATAGTGTCGGAAGTTCCATGCGGCTTTTCGCGGATGATGCTATAGTATACAGAGAAGTTGCAGCATTAGAAAATTGTAGCGAAATGCAAGAAGATCTGCAGCGGATAGGCACTTGGTGCAGGGAGTGGCAACTGACCCTTAACATAGAGAAATGTAATGAATTGTGAATACATAGAAAGAAGGATCCTTTATTGTATGAATATATGATAGCGGAACAAACACTGGTAGCAGTTACTTCTGTAAAATATCTGGGAGTATGCGTGCGGAACGATTTGAAGTGGAATGATCATATAAAATTAATTGCCGGTAAGGCGGGTACCAGGTTGAGATTTATTGGGAGAGTCCTTAGAAAATGCAGTCCATCAACAAAGGACGTGGCTTACAAAACACTCGTTCGACCTATACTTGAGTATTGCTCAAGAGTGTCAGATCCGTACCAGGTCGGGTTGACAGAGGAGATAGAGAAGGTCCAAAGAATAGCGGCGAGTTTCGTCACAGGGTTATTTGGTAAGCGTGATAGCGTTACGGAAATGTTTATCAAACTAAAGTGGCAGACTCTGCAAGAGAGGCGCTCTGCATCGCGGTGTAGCTCGCTGTCCAGGTTTCAAGAGGGTGCGTATCTGGATGAGGTATCGAATATATTGCTTCTCCCTACTTATACTTCCCGAGGGGATCACGAACGTAAAATTAGATTCGAGCGCGCACGGAGGCTTTCCGGCAGTCGTTCTTCCCGCGAACCGTACGCGACTGGAACAGGAAGGGAAGGTAATGACAGTGGCACGTAAGGTGCCCTCCGCCCCACACCCTTGGCTGGCTTGCGCAGTATAAATGTAGAATGTAGATGTAGATGAACCCGTCGGTGATGGTCCGTCTCGTAGGTGGGAGTGACAGCATTCGAGAAAGATTTGCAGCGCCTGCTACCGTGCGTGCGGGGTGCGAAGCTTGGCCATCTATTGTTTAGAAGGGCGTACGAAGCGTTGCGCTTCTCCGTTGGACTGGGGGTGAAACGGAGCACTTGTTGGATGAGAAATGCTGTTTCGTTCAAAGTCACGTGAAGTCAACTGTGGTCCATTGTCCGACACAAGTACTTCTGCAAACCTTCAACCAGAAAATTGAGGACAACATTTCAATGGTGCTACGTGACACGGCAGAGTTTATAGTGGGAACTTGCTAAAAGACCCTCCCATTACAAGCTAAAGAGTGTTCCAAAATGGTCCTGCGAAGGCTATGTGCTGTCGTTGCCATCGGGATTGAGTATTAGGTCAAGCTCTGGATGTCTGCAGCGGAACGGATTGGTTTTCCGCGCATGTGCCACACTGTGACGTCATCTGTTCAATGTGAGGGTGCATGCATTGCCCAGTACAGCGCCTGCGCGCTAACTCAAATGGCTCTGAGCACTATGGGACAACTGCTGTGGTCATCAGTCCCCTAGAACTTAGAACTACTTAAACCTAACTAACCTAAGGACATCACACAACACCCAGTCATCACGAGGAAGAGAAAATCCCTGACCCCGCCGGGGATCGAACCCGGGAACCCGGGCGTGGGAAGCGAGAACGCTACCGCACTGAGCCCTAACTGTTTAGTGCGAACAGTTCCCCAATGTCCTTCGTGAAGCAGCTGTAACACATTGTTTTTCAGCACGGTGGGAATGAGCACACACGGTTGTCCACTGTTAGCTTGTACTGAGATCAGTCCCTGTTGTACGGAAAGGTTACGCCGACGAGCAAAGTATGGGCGTACAGCTGAGTTCAGGATACTGTTCAGTGAGCGAGGCCAAGAGGTGCGAATACAGCAAAATACTCAGATCAGAGTCCGCTTCAGTGGCATGCACAATTTTTCTGTTATTCAGGAATATAGCGTCCAGTGAATCGATCTGGCAACAAGATGCGTCAGAGGAAACTCGGGGCTGATCGGCAGTCGAGATAGTGAGTCAACACTGCTATGCTTTGCCGTAGGTCAGTACACAATTTCGTACTGATACTGGGATAAAAGCGAAGCCCAACGTTGCAATTTTACAGCAGTATGTGTACGTACCGGCTTTGACGGACGAAACAAGGACTACAAAGGCTTGTGATCTGTCACTAAACGGAACTTGCGACCAAATAAATAGTGATGGTGTTTTGTCACAGCAAAGCAATTGCGAGAGATTCTTTTTCGGTTTGTGAGTAATTGTGCTGAGTTTGAGTTAACAACTTTGAGGCAAAAGCAATAGGTCTGTCATGTGTACCAATTCTGTGCGAAAGCACAGCGCCGATCCTATAAGAGGAAGGGGTACAGAAATTCATTCGCTATTGCATACCACAGGCTCCCTGATGACGTCCCTCCAAACACTAATGCTGCCCTCAGGGATTGCATCTACATCAGACAGGTGCTGCGCTATTGCATATGCCTTGACGACATTCTCCATGGCATTGTGTAACAGTGTGTTACAAAAGGTGCGGCCAAACGTTCAGGAAACATTCCTCACACACAAAGAAAGAAAATATTTTATGTGGTCATGTGAGCGGAAACGCTTGCTTTCCATGTTAGAACTCATTTTATTACTTCTCTTCAAATCACATTAATTATGGAGTGGAAACACACAGCAACAGAACGTGCCAGCGTGACTTCAAACACTTTGTTACAGGATATGTTCCAAATGTCCTCCGTTAGCAAGGATACGTGCATCCACCCTCCGTCGCACGGATTCCCTGATGCGCTGATGCAGCCCTGGAGAATGGCGTATTGTATCACAGCCATCCACAATACGAGCACGAAGAGTCTCTACATTTAGTACCAGGGTTGCGTAGACAAGAGCTTTCAAATGCCCCCATAAATGAAAGTCAAGAGGGTTGAGGTCAGGAGAGCGTGGAGACCACGGAATTGGTCCGCCTCTACCAATCCATAGATCACCGAATCTGTTGTTGAGAAGCGTACGAACACTTCGACTGAAATGTGCAGGAGCTCCATCGTGCATGAACCACATGTTGTGTCGTACTTGTAAAGGCATATGTTCTAGCAGCACAGGTAGAGTATCCCGTATGAAATCGTGATAACGTGCTCCATTGAGCGTAGGTGGAAGAACATGGGGCCCAATCGAGACATCACCAACAATGCCTGCCCAAACGTTCACAGAAAATCTGTGTTGATGACGTGATTGCACAATTGCGTGCGGATTCTCGTCAGCCCACACATGTTGATTGTGAAAATTTACAATTCGATCACGTTGGAATGAAGCCTCATCGGTAAAGAGAACATTTGTACTAAAATGAGGATTGACACGTTGTTGGATGAACCATTCGCAGAAGTGTACCCGTGGAGGCCAATCAGCTGCTGATAGTGCCTGCACACGCTGTACACGGTACGGAAACAACTGGTTCTCCCGTAGCATTCTCCATACAGTGACGTGGTCAACGTCACCTTGTACAGCAGCAACTTCTCTGACGCTGACATTAGGGTTATCGTCAACTGCACGAAGAATTGCCTCGTCCATTGCAGGTGTCCTCGTCGTTCTAGGTCTTCTCCAGTCGCGAGACAGAGGCTGGAATGTTCTGTGCTCCCTAAGACGCCGATCAATTGCTTCGAACGTCTTCCTGTCGGGACACCTTCGTTCTGCAAATCTGTCTCGATACAAACGTACCGCGCCACGGCTATTGCCCCGTGCTAATCTATACATCAGATGGTCATCTGCCAACTCCGCATTTCTTAACATTGCACTGACTGCAAAACCACGTTCGTGATGAACACTAACCTGTTGATGCTACGTACTGATGTGCTTGATGCTAGTACTGTAGAGCAATGAGTCGCATATCAACACAAGCACCGAATTCAACACTACTTTGCTTCAATTGGGCCAACTGGCGGTGAATCGAGGAAGTACAGTACATACTGACGAAACTAAAATGAGCTCTAAGATGGAAAATAAGCGTTTCCGGACACGTGTCCACATAACATCATTTCTTTATTTGTGTGTAAGAAATGTTTCCTGAAAGTTTGGCCTTACCTTTTTGTAACAGCCTGTATTTGTGGTACTGGTGCTGGCATTGGGGTAGGGCCACTGCATGGTGCCTCTCCGTGGTGTCCAGTAGCTGGTAGTCGGTGCATGGCTGTCAGTTTTCTGTAACACTCCCACCCTCACATAGATGAATGGGAAAGAGAAAATGCTTCGCCATTGCATACTACAGACAGTAATGCTGCCCTCAGGAATTTTTTAGCTGTTGTTGATATCCCTGGCAGTTTTTTTTCAGTTTTGTTGTTAGTCACTTCTAGTTTTCTCATCAGAGCTGCAAATATTTCTTCTGTTTTGAATTCTGTGGCTTTACTTTTGTTACCTATACTTGGCTGTAGTTGTACACCCACCAACAACTACCTGAGTAAACGGTGTTTGATGTTGCTGACCTGCAGTCTACAGTAATTTTTAGATGAACATGCCGCCATTTGACTGTATTGTTCTTTATTTAATTACGACCCAATCTGAGTCTTTTATGCCATTTTGAAGTGACTGAGTTTATGTCATTAACATATATTGCAGAACGTCAAGCTCAAAATTGGCCATAAATTAAGAAAAATATGTAAAATCATGATCTTGAACAAAGATCAATTAATAGTAGTGGGAGCACGTCGTAGTTCATAAAACCGGGTTTGCTTCGGTATATGAAAGATGAAGACACGTTATTTAGTCTCCCACTGTTATTTGTTAATCTTTCTACACGATGATGATTTTACATCTGGCACTTCGTGGGAAGCGAATATTTTTCTTAATTTATGGCCAGTTTTGAGCTTTATGTCCTGCAGTATATGTTAATGGCATAAATGCGATCACTTGGAAACGGCATAAAAGTCCGAAACCTGGGTCGTAATTAAATAAAAAACAAGACAGTCAAATGGCAGAGTGTTCGTGTAAAAATTACCTGAGGGTTTGACTCGGCCATGTTTCCTGTTGGCTTTAAATTACCTACATGGTGTTTCCTGCTCCTCGTTTCCTGCAGTTTCGCTCATTCTAATTAGTGGCCCTTTCCAAATGAAAACATATCACCAGTCTCTGACAAAGTCAAGTTTTATCGAGACGTCCTCTACACCTGGATGACCCGTCTTAATTTTTTGACTTACTCTAGCACTTCTAAGCAACGCTAATTACCATTACGCGATGTTGATCGGACTGAATTTAAACTTACTTGTCGTAAGTCTCAGCACTGTATTTGGCGACATAACACTCCGGTGTCTCGCCGTGACTCGAACGGCGGACCTCGGCTGTGCTGGGCTGCTCCCCGCGAGGCGCCGTCGGTCAGGCGGTTTGCGTCGCCACCCCAGGTGTCGTTATCTCTGCCCTTTATCTGCCACAGCGCCTAATCTAAGACCGTTCGATAAGAGTCGCGGAAGGTTCGTAGTCCTTGGACGCGATGCGCATTTCCCACTAACTGAACTTGTTGCGATAGGCGACGCACTTTTCACATTATTGGTCTCGCTCAGTTTTAATGCCGCTGCTTGCTAATTATAAATTCAGCCACTTTTTTACATTCGCTTCCCGCTCCCTTTTCTGTTGCACTCGATGCCGATCTGTACTTCCTGTTATTCACTCAAATTCGTAATACATAGTCTCTTCAATCTGTATACGGAGCAAGCAGTAAAGGAAACAACAGAAAAAATCGGAGTAGGCATTAAAATCCATGAAGAAGACATTGTAATTCTGTCAGAAACAGCAAAGGACTTGGAAGAGTAGTTGAACGGAATGAACAGTGTCTTGAAAGGAGGATATAAGATGAACATCAACAAAAGCAAAACAAGGGTAAAGGAATGTAGTCGAATTAAGTCGGGTGATGCTGAGGGAATTAGATTACGAAATGAGAGACTTGAAGTAGTTAAGGAGTTTTGGTTCAAATGGCTCTGAGCACTATGGGACTCAACTGCTGAGGTCATTAGTCCCCTAGAACTTAGAACTAGTTAAACCTAACTAACCTAAGGACATCACACACATCCATGCCCGAGGCAGGATTCGAACCTGCGACCGGAGTTTTGCTATTTGGGCAGCAAAATAACTGATGATGGTCGAAGTAGAGAGGATATAAAATTTAGACTGGCAATGGAAAGGAAATCGTTTCTGAAGAAGAGAAATTTGTTAACATCGAGTATAGATTTAAGTGTCAGGAAGTCGTTTCTGAAAGTATCTGTATGGAGCGTAGCCATGTATGAACGATAAATAGTTTGGACAAGAAGAGAATATAACCTTTCGAAATGTGGTGCTACAGAAGAATGCTGGAGATTACGTGGGTATATCACGTAACTAATGAGGAGGTATTGAATAGAATTGGGGAGAAGAGGAGTTTGTGGCACAACTTGACTAGAAGAAGGGATCGGTTGGCAGGACCTGTGTTGAGGCATCAAGGGATCATCAATTTAATATTGGAGGGCAGCGTGGAGGGTAAAAATCGTAGAGGGAGACCAAGAGATGAATACACTAAGCAGATTCAGAAGGATATAGGCTGCAGTACGTACTGGGAGATGAAACAGCTTGCATAGGATAGAGTAGCATGGAGAGATGCATCAAAACAGTCTCAGGACTGAAGACCACAACAACAACAGTTTCTTCTGTCGCAAGTTGTCCAATTGCCGTTACGTTTCACACTCAAAAGATGTCTGACACGTCCACTGCAATCCTTCCAAATGAGACCAGTTCATCTCGAACAGGGATGCCATGTGCAAGAGCCCACCCCTTCCGGAAACCTCTGGCAATGAATCAGTTTAGTCAGCGAAATCCGCAGAGCCGTACAGTATGACTGACCACGCTTTTCTATCCGAGTTTTGCGCAGATTAAGAAGACCTTCGGTCCTAGAACTATCTCAGTGAGTCGCCGTTTCGCGGATAAGTCCTCGAAGTTTATATCCATTGCGGAAGCAGTATCGGCGCCGTCGGGTTCTGTGTGATCACGCAGGTCGCAGTAGTTGTTGCACACGAGAGACAGCACGCGGCATTGCAGCAGCCGTGTGTGGACATGCATTGTCCTGCTGAAAAAGCACATGACCTTCCTGACGAAGAAATGGCAGCCTGTCTTGAACGTGCACCCTTTTCGACTTCCTCCCTATATTCCATGAATAGACAGTCGTATGCATGTCTGAAGGTGGAGTTACGTAACACTGAAATTGGTAACATACTGCACGTATAACGAGTAAAAATATAGCTTGCTGATCTTATCTAACATGCATTATTAATAAACACAGCAGAACCCTTTTCACAAAACTGATCACAGAAAGAAAGAAAAGGACAGAAGCGACAAAGAGTCTATATAAATTTCCTGAAAAGACGAACCGAGAACTTCAGATCTGGAAAACTTGGCAAAATTGTGTATGAAGGACCTATAAACCACGGCAAAAACTCACAATATTTTAATGGTAAATTTGGAGGATCTTGCGCTATACTGCCGCTACAAGAGAGGTTGCGGGGAAACTGGTTGTGAAAAGTTAACAGGAACTCATGCTTCTGTGAGCAGAGAAGACATGCCTGAAGCGTATATGAATTTTGATAATCAGAACACAGCAAAGTAATTATCAGAAAATTCTGGGATGTCCTGGTGAAAGGAAAAGTCAACGATCGGGTCCACGTGTTTCATTCAACGTGTCGTGGAGCAATCTTGTATCGAAACTGAATACACTGAAAAACAAAAATCCGTATTTAAAAAATGAATTCACGAAGGAAAATACTGCAGAACGAATGTCTGAAGAGCCGCACAGTCTCACAAATAATAAACATCGACATGACCACGAACGACATTGGGTACTAAATAAAACTACTTAGAACCGACAAAGGCAGCTGACAGTCACATTGACTACTATTGGTAATCAGCAGCTTCCTACTTTTTTTTTTTTTTTTCTTGACTCATCAGTCTTCTGACTGATCTGATGCGACCCGCCACGAATTCCTCTCCTGTGCCAACCTCTTCGTCTCAGAGCAGCACTTGCAGCCTACGACCTCAGTTATTTGCTGGATGTATTTCAGTCCCATTCTGTGTCTTCCTCTGCAGTTTTTGCCGTCTACAGCTCCCTCTAGTGCCATGGAAGTAATTCCGTGATGTCTTAACAGATGTCCTATCATCCTGTCCCTTTTCCTTCTCAGTTTTTTCCGCGCAGCACCTCCCCATTCCTTGCCCTATCAGTACATCTAACTTTCAACATTCGTCTGTGGCACCACACCTCAAATACTTCGATTTTCTTCTCTTCCGCTTTTCCCGTAGTACGTGTTTCAGTACCATATAATGCTGTGCTCGAAACGTACATTCGCAAAGACTTCTTCAAATGAAGGCCTATGTTTCATACTAACAGACCTCTCTTGTCCAGGAACGCCCTTTTTTTCCAGTGCTAGTCTGCTTTTGCTGTCCTCCTTGCTCCTTCCGTCATCGGTTACTTTGCTGCCTACGTACCAGAATTCTTTAGCTTCATCTGTTTTGTGACCATCACACCACTTGCTCTAGAGCACTTGCCCGCGAAAGGCAAAGGTCCCGAGTTCGAGTCTCGGTCGGGCACACAGTTTTAATCTGCCAGGAAGTTTCATATCAGCGCACCCTCCGCTGCAGAGTGAAAATCTCATTCTGGTAATTACTTTTGCTTCAAAAGCCGGTGTGTTGAATTTTCTCGCTCTTTTTGACTCACAGTTTTCTTCTGTGATTGTAAACGATTTTACTGTTTTCGAAGTTTTATTAATACAGTATATTTGTGTAGTTTTCCCTTCAGCCACAGTCGAGATGGTTTTCTTGGTACGTTTGTCAACTTAGGTAGCTTAGTGGTCAGCGCGACAGAATGTCAATCCTAGTGGCCCGGATTCGATTCCCGGCTGGCTCTCAAATTTTCTCCGCAAAGTGACTTCGTGTTGTGTTGTCCTAATCAGCATCACTTCACCCCATGGAAGCGCAAGTCTGCAAAGTGGCGACAAATCGAAAGACTTGCACCAGGCGAACGGTCTGCCCGACGGGAGGCCCTACTCGCACGACATCCTTCTTACTATACAATGAAGACTTTCACGGCCGGATGGTACTGTTGTTGATAATTCTTCCGGGTTATACGGCCGTGGTCCATGGAATTCTTCTATTCCTAACGTTTCGTCCAATACTACGTTGGACATCCTCAGAGGTATATACGCCGCTAGATGATAATGGTGGCCTTCTACCTTTAACAGAACGAAGTACTTCTCCTATTTTTCTGGTAGGTTTGAATACCGGTTTCACTTTATGTTTCAGCAAAATTTTGCCGATTCGACCTGTAACCTCACTAATGAAAGGTAAAGACACCGTGTTCTTCCATTGCTGTGTACCATCCTTGTCCTTTGGCCTGCTGTAATTATGTTCCGTGTACTTGTGGCAACGTCTATATTGGTACTACGAAAAGAAGTGTGAATACGAGGGTAAAGAAGCATAAAAGTCTTTGCCGACTGGGAAAAATAGATAAATCCGCCTTTGCGGAACATGCACTTCAGTCAGGTGACCGTGTAGTTAAGTTTTCTGAAACTACAGTTTTAAGTGCTACCACGACTGTATAGGAAGGCTATTGAAATTTATAAACATGAAGATAATTTTAATAGAAAAGAAGAGGCCTTGAAATTAAGCGAGACATGGATAGTGGCGTTACAGAATCGATAAGTGATTTTTATCTATGACGGACTATTATCGATAGTTACATTTTACTCTTGACTAGTTTTCTCTCTGCTACTATGTGCGAGCTAGACCACGCCCACTCTCCTCGGTATTTAGGCCGCCCTCAGACGCCCGACTCGTCAATCGGCAGGACTCAGCAGGACCAGCCATACCTCTGAGGATGTCCAACGTAGTATTGGACGAAACGTTAGGAATAGAAGAATTCCATGGACCACGGCCATATAACCCGGAAGAATTATCAACAACATCCTTCTTATTGCATTCCATAGAAGTTCCCTACTGTAATAAAATTCTCGGAGGGCGCTTCGTGCGATCCGTCAAGAGGCCCACCAAGACTGCTTCCGGAAGTGGATACAGCGTTGACAGCGGCGTACCAGTTGCAGTGGAGAGTGTTTCGAAGGAGACCAATGCACAATACGTAAAAGGTAAGGTTAGAAAAATTTTGTGCACAAGGTTCCAAAATTTTTCGAGCAGACCTCGTAAACACCGTAGTTTATGTTCAGGGTAACCTGAATGGATGAAGCCAAGTGATGGTGTGAAAAACACGAGCACAACATCGCAGAACCGCCTCCAGTGTAAGGTGCAGTTTTCCACGGACTGTGGGCTAAACACCTCACTCGGCCGTCGCGTCCTGTGGAGACAGAGAGGCGAAATGGCGACTCTTCGGCCCGCACCGTAAGGCTAGTCGGTCACGCTCCAGCCGCTGTGTTGTCTGGCCCGCCGAACACTGCAGCCCTATCTGGCGCGTCCCTCCGCTGTCTTTCCTAGCTGCAAGTGGTACACCCTTCCTTGTAGAGAGGCTGTGCAGTCCTCGTTGATAAACCGACAAATCAGGGGACCTCACCGGCTGGGGGCTACAGGCAAGTCCGAACACGACGAGACCGCCACTCCACCATTTCTCCAGGTACACTATGTGATCAAAAGTATCCGGACATCCCGAGAAACATACGTTTTTCATATTAGGTGCATTGTGGTGCCACCTACTGCCAGGTACTCCATATTAGCGATCTCAGTAGTCATTAGACATCGCAAGAGAGCAGAATGGAACGCTCTGCAGAACACACGGACTTCGAAAGTGGTTCAAAAAAATGGCTCAGAGCACTATGGGACTTAACATCTGAGGTCATCAGTCCCCTAGAACTTAAACCTAACTAATCTAAGGACATCACACACACCCATGGCCGAGGCAGGATTCGAACCGGCGACCGTAGCTGTCGTGCGGTTCCAGACTGAAGCGACTAGAACCGCTCGACCACATCGGCCGGCTCGAAAGTGGTCAGGTAATTCAACGTCACTTGTGTCATACTTCTCTACGCGAGATTTACACACTCCTAAACAACCCTACGTCTACTGTTTCCGATGTGATAGTGAAGTGGAAACGTGAAGGGACACGTACAGCGCAAAAGCGTACAGGCCGACCTCGTCTGTTCACTGACAGAGACCGCCGACAGTTGAAGATGGTCGTAACGTGTAGTAGGCAGACATCTATCCAGACCATCACACAGGAATTCCAAAATGCATCAGGATACACTGTAAGTACACTGCTGGCCACCGTAAATGCAACACCAAGAAAGACAAGAGGTAGCACAACAAAATTTATTTTGTAGATAACATGTTGACCAAGTATCAAATGATTACGTTTACAGACGTCTGTGACATGTGGTTCCTGCCAGAATCAGTAGCCAGAGTAGCCGCCATTGTTGGAGATCACCGCTGCCACACGTCTCGGCATTGAGTCAAAGAGACGTTGGATGTGTTCCTGGGGTACAGCAGCCCAAGCAGCTTCCACACGTTGCCAAAGATCATCTGGTGTGGCAGCTGATGATGTAATCTGGGTCACTCGTTGAGCAACCATGGACCACATGTTTTCTATCGGCGAAAGATCCGGAGAGCGAGCCGGCCAGGGAAGCACTTCAATCTGGTTATTGACGAAGAACCTTTGGAGAATGCGTGCCACGTGTGGTCGCGCATTATCCTGTTGAAATATGGCTCTGGCCGAGCCCTGAAGGTAAGGAAGGACAACTGGCTCCGGCATCTCGGATATGTAGCGCCGGCTATTTAAAGTACCGGCAATGCGTACTAGAGGCGTGCGAGAGTAATATCCAATACCGCCCCATACCATAATACCCGGTGCAAGACCAGTGTGGCGGTGCATAATGCAGCTGTCCAGCATCCTCTCTCCACGGTGTCTCCACACTCGAATCCGACCATCGTGGTGCTGCAGACAGAAGCGTGCCTCGTCAGTAAAGACAACGTCACTCCATTCTGCCGTCCACATCCGTCTGTCATCACACCATTGGCGACGGAGACGTCTGTGGTTCTGCGTCAATGGTAGACGAAGCAATGGACGTCTCGCGGACAGACCACTCTGCTGTAAACGGCGTCGAATGGTACGCGCCGACACTGGATGATGCGTTACAGACGCAATGTGCTGTGCTATGGTTCGGGATGTCACTGAGCGATCCGTCACTGCCATGCGTACAATTTGCCTATCAGCACGTGCAGTGGTGCACCGAGGTGAATGCGATCGACCACGTCGGTCCGTCGTACCCTCCTGCATCCAACGGTCACATATCCGCATTACAGTTGTTTGGATTCGTCCAACACGACTAGCGATTTCTCTGTATGATAATCCACAATCTCGGTAAGCCACTATCCTTCCTCTGCCGAACTCTGATACTTGATTAAAAGATGTTCGCTGATGTCTACGAGGCATAACTAATCGTCTTGTGAAACAACCACAAGGTAAAAACACGTGCCGAACGTACACTCGTCGAAATCGCCAAGCCTTAAGTGGCGCTATGAGGTGGCGCCACAGGCGCGCGTGATGTGCAGCTTGCGCTCAAATTCTAATCAGTTGCATATCTCATCGCTGCAAACTCATGGTGTAAATTTCACTTGATTCGGATGCTTCCTTCAGGGTGTTGCATTTACGGTGGCCAGCAGTGTATCACGACAGTTAGGCGCGAGGTGAGAAAACTTGGATTTCGCGCCACACATCACGCCAGTAAATGCCAAACGACGCCTCGCTTCGTGTAAATGACTTACAAGTTCGGGGCACCCTCCATCGGTACTGCTGGAATTCAGTACGGTGTTGGCCCACCGTAGCCTTGATGACAGCTTCCACTCTAGCAGGCATACGTTCAGTCAGCTGCTGGAAGATGTCTTGGGGAACGGCAGCGCATTATTCGCAGAGTGCTGCACTGAGGAGAGGTATCGATGTCGGTCGGTGAGGCCTGGCACGAAGTCGGGGTTCCAAAACATCCCAAAGGTGTTGTAAAGGAGCGTAAAAATTGGACGACTGAACAGTGTACAAACGCTCTGTGGAGTGACGAATCACAGTACACAATGTGGCGATCCAATGACAGGGTGTGCGTAAGGCGAATGCCCGGTGAACGTCATCTGCCATCGTGTGTAGTGCCGACAGTAAAATTCGGAGGCGGTGGTGTTATGGTGTGGTCGTGTTTTACATGGAGGGGGCATGCACCCCTTGTTATGTTGCGTGGCACTAACACAGCATAGGCCTAGATTGATGTCTTAACCACCTTTTTGGCTCCCATTTTCTTTTCTTTCTTTGTCTCTTTTGCTTGTGCCTTTTTCCCACAGTGACGACATGGTTAATCGGATTTGGCAAGGTTAATTTAGGGGGTGGCCGAACGCCCTTTCTGCTGCCACGCCGTACCCCACAGGACGGAACGAGTGCACCCCAACTGTCTGCGTCAAGTGTAATCCTTGGAATAGTGCGAATGTGGTCAGATGTCTGCGAGCCGTGTAACTGAGGCGGGACATGGGGACCAGCCCGATATTCACCTAGTGGGATGTGTAAAACCGCCTAAAAACCACATCCAGACTGGCTGGCACACCAGCCTCCGTCGTTAAGCTGCCGAGCGGATTCGATCTGGGGCCGGCGCGCCTACCCGAGTCCAGGGAGCAGTGCATTAGCGCTCTCGGCTAACCTGGCGGGTCCCGTACTTAGTTCCCACTGTTAAATTCGGGGATGGCGATTGCATCATTTAATACGATCGATCACCTGTTCACAATGCTGCGGGGTGGTTTCACGACAGTAACATCCCTGTAACGGACTCGCCTGCACAGTGTCCTGACCTGAAACCTATAGAACACCTTTGGGATGTTTTGGAACATCGACTTCGTGCCTGGCCTGACCGACCGACATCGATACCTCTCCTCAGTGCAGCACTCCGTGAAGAATGGGCAGCCACTTCCCAAGAAACCTACGAGCACTTGGCTCTGAGCACTATGGGACTTAACATCTATGGTCATCAGTCCCCTAGAACTTAGAACTACTTAAACCTAACTAACCTAAGGACATCACACAACACCCAGCCATCACGACGCAGAGAAAATCCCTGACCCCGCCGGGAATCGAACCCGGGAACCCGGGCGTGGGAAGCGAGAACGCTACCGCACGACCACGAGATGCGGGCTACGAGCACTTGATTGAACGTATGCCTGCTAGAGTGGAAGCTGTCGTCAAGGCTAAGGTGGGCCAACACGATACTGGATTCCAGCATTACCGAAGGAGGGTGCCACGAACTTGTAAGTCATTTTCAGCCAGGTGTCCGGATACTTTTGATCACATACTGCACCTCCGTCGATGCATCGTACTGCCCTGACTCCGCACTTCCTACCGTCGCACACGCGCACACACCTCGTCACTGCCGCGATTTACGTCAGCGGTGGAGAGTCACGTGACCACCTACAGCCAGATTGACGTCAGTGGCGGAAGGTCACGTGACCACCTACAGCGCATACATACGTCGGCGGTGGAGGGTCACGTGGGCGGCTACAGCGCACCGTATGAACCGGTGTGCTCTTTGAAGTCGGCCACTAGGCTGGTGAACTTCGCCTAATATCACTCATTATGTCTACTGCGGTCGTGGTCAGACGTTCTCGCTCAGGAGCCAATACTGACACAGTGCGACGACACCTCTGCTGGCATATGTACCGTTCTTATCAATTAGTAACCTACATGAATTAGTGTGTCATTGAGCCGACAATAGACTACCTACGGTAACGGCACGATAAATTGGCGTCCGCCTGCGAAGTGCTGATCGCTAGATACGTTAACCAATCGCAGCACTTAGTGTTGACTGTCGTCTGTTTTGCAATGCTGCCACCCTGAGCGGTATTCGAGTCGGTACCCCCCCCCCCCCCCCCCACACACACACACAAAAAAAACGAAGTATTTATTTAAAAGCTGTATGTTTTTCAGACTGTTTTCAGAACAATCTTGTCCCTTTCAAAATATTCTCCATTATGTTTGTCCCAGCGCTACTTTTCACTGGTCGAAACATTTTTGTACTCATCTTTAGAAATGGCAGACAGTTTCTCCCTCGTTTTTCTCTTGACTTGTTCAGTGTTGTCAAATAGGTGTCCTCTCAAGCCCCTTTCATTTTTGGAAACAAGAAAAAGTCTCACAGAGCCAGGTCAGGCGAGTAAGGTGCATGGGGCAGCGGAACCGTGCTATTTTTAGCCGAAAACTGTCTGACAGAGATGGCTGTGTGCGCAGGTGCGTTGTCGTCTTGGAAGAACCAGCCACCTTTCACAAGCTGCGACATGGTCGCGAACTAAACAGTAATCCGAATATAGAATAAATTTCCTATGGTCACAAATTGTTTGCCATGAGCTACCGGTTTCGGTCTATAATCACCATCTTCAGATCTGTTTTATGAAGACATGTCCTAATATACTGGAGCCATAGCGCCTCGTCAAATGATAAAAACAAAATCAGCGCCAGCATCGTCATAAGTGTATAAATAATGTGCTATGTACAAGACACACCTTCTCAACAGCACTACTGTTCAAAGCAAACCGCCTATGTCAAACTTTTCCAGATTAGGTCTTAAGTTAAGACTCACAAAGATGGAAATCCGGTTCGTCCAACTATGGACAACGTCTCATCACTATGCTGTAAACTAAATAAGTTTGATAACAATGAATCAGTTTACACGTTCGATAGCTATTTTGGGGTCAAAAACACTTCTGAGCTAGAAAATGCATCAAGGACGTAGATATACCAATTAATGCGACATTAGCACCCTTGGATGTAAAAAAGCTCTACAGTAATTTCCCAGTAAATGAAACTATTGACATTATTAGACGTAAAATTGAGGAACACTGTTCTGCAATCTTGACCGTCTAACAAGGCGAAACAAACTCTGAATGAATTACGTCCTTGGCATCAAAAAAGCAAATCAGCATTGTTTTGATGTTAGATGTGACTTGGCGACGTTTTTTTTTCCGAGGTGACGATGATATCTTCCATTATCCTGACTGTTACTTTCTTTCTGGGTCACTCCTGAGCAGGAAAACTACACTCTTAAGAAGCTCTTGACGTTAGTCGACGTTTTAGGATTTACAAACATTGTTAACAAAATTCTCCAATGGTTCTTCACAAATTTACTTGAAATTTTACACGATTCTGTAATAAACGTCCAGACGGGAGTTATGGGCCACACTTTGACGACCGCTGGTCTATTGGTAAAATGTGGGGGGATTGTTCACTGAAGAATATGATGCGGTTAGAAAAAAAAAGGAAAAAAGTACACTATGTGATCAAAAGTATCCGGACAGCCCCAAAATATATGTCTTTCATACTAGGTGCACTGTGCTGCCACCTACTGCCACGTACTCCATATCAGCGACCTCAGTAGTCATTAGTCATCGTGAAAGAGCAGAATGGAGCGCTTGTGGAACTCACGGAATTCGAACGTCGTCAGGTGATTGTCTGTACGCGAGATTTCCACACTGCTAAACTTCCCTAAATCCACTGTTTTCGATGTGATAGTGAAGTAGAAACGTGAAGGGAGATGTACAGCACAAAAGCGTACAGGCCGACCTCGTCTGTTCACTGACGGAGACCGCCGATAGTTGAAGAGGGTCGTAAAGTGTAATAGGCAGACATCCATCCAGACCATCACACAGGAGTTCGAGACTGCATCAGAATCCACTGCAAGTACTATGGCAGTTAGGCTGCAGGTGAGAGAACTTGGATTTCACGGTCGAGCGGCCGCTCATAAGCCCCACATCACGCCGGTAAATGCCAAACGACGCTTCGCTCGGTGCAACGGACGTAAACATTGGACGATTGAACAGTGGAAAAACATTGTGTGGAGTGACGAATCACGATATACAATGTGGCGATCCGATGGCAGGGTGTGGGTATGGTGAATGCCCGTTGAACGTCATCTGCCATCGTGTGTAGTGCCAACATAAAATGGTTCAAATGGCTCTGAACACTATGGGACTCAACTGCTGAGGTCATAAGTCCCCTAGGACTTAGAACTACTTAAACCTAACTAACCTAAGGACAACACACACATCCATGCCCGAGGCAGGATTCGAACCCGCGACTGTAGCGGTCGCGCGGTTCCAGACTGTAGCGCCAGAACCGCTCGGCCACCAGCGGCCGGCGCCAACAGTAAAATTCGGAGGCGGTGGTGTTGTGGTTTGGGCGTGTTTCTCATGCAGTGTCCTTGCATGCCTTGTTGTTTTTCGTGCCACTATCAAAGCACAGGATTACATTGATGTTTTAGGCACCTTCTTGCTTTGGACTGTTGAAGAGCAATTCGGGGATGGTGATTACATCTTTAAACACGATCGAGCACCTGTTCGTAACGCACGGCCTGTGTCGCAGTGGTTGCACGATTATAACATTCCTGTAATGGACTGGCGTGCGCAGAGTCCTGACCTGAATCCTACAGAAAAACTTTGGACTGTTTTGGAACGCCGATTTCGTGCCAGGCTTGACCGACCGACATGGATGCCTCTTCTTAGTTCAGCACTCCGTCAAGAATGGGCTGCCATTCCCCAAGAAACCTTCGAGCACGTGATTGAATTTATGGCTCCGAGAGTGGAAGGGTTGACCAACACCATATCGAATTCCAGCGTTAGCGATGGAGGGCACTACGAACTTGTAAGTCATTTTCAGCCAGATATCCGTATACTTTTGATCACATAGTGTAACTACACCGTAACTGTAATCCTGTCGGAGTGTTTAGGAACTCTACTTAGGCTGCTACAAAAACGAATTGATACAGTTTTCATGCAGGGTGAAAATTAAGAAAACAGGCTAACTGCAGCGTTGGATTCCTCACTAGAATTGGAGGAAAAAAAGGTCCTGTGAGTGTGTGTCCGGTATCGCATCGTTGTCACAGTAGATGGTGGTGACGACTGGAAGTTGCTCTGACCACGTGCCGTGTGCCGCTCGTGTGTCGCAGGCTGTGCGGTTGACGCAGAGTACTGTAAGCACCAGAGTGGCCTGGTATTGATGTCGGGAACAAGCCGAGATGGTGTTTGTGATGGAAACACTCTGGAGAGGCAGCCAGGCTATACCAGAGAAGAGTACCCTCACAAAGCACACAACAACTCTCTGGTCGTTTACGTGATCATGTGTCCCTCCAGAGAGACGGACGTGGTGGGAGGGGGCCGACTGTGCGTACACCACACCTGGACACCCGGATACTAAAGCATACTGAGACGAAACCTACTACGAGTTCCGGCCAAGTGGCCCGCCGCCAACATGGTGTAAGCCGAAGTACGACTATGTGGGTCCTGCATCACAACCGCTACTATCCCTATATCACCTGCAACGATTATCGGCAACGGATTTCCCTCCACAGGAAGGATTTTGTTGATGTTTTTTGCATTACACTTTTTTTTTGGTCATCAGTCTACTGACTGGTTTGATGCGGCCCGCCACGAATTCCTTTCCTGTGCCAACCTCTTCATCTCAGAGTAGCACTTGCAACCTACGTCCTCAATTATTTGCTTGACGTATTCCAATCTCTGTCTTCCTCTACAGTTTTTGCCCTCTACAGCTCCCTCTAGTACCATGGAAGTCATTCCCTCATGTCTTAGCAAATGTCCTATCATACCGTCCCTTCTCCTTATCAGTGTTTTCCACATATTCCTTTCCTCTCCGATTCTGCGTAGAACCTCCTCATTCCTTACCTTATCAGTCCACCTAATTTTCAACATTCGTCTATAGCACCACATCTCAAATGCTTCGATTCTCTTCTGTTCCGGTTTTCCCACAGTCCATGTTTCACTACCATACAATGCTGTACTCCAGACGCACATCCTCAGAAATTTCTTCCTCAAATTAAGGCCGGTATTTGATATTGGCCAGAAATGCCTTTTTTGCCATAGCGAGTCTGCTTTTGATGTCCTCCTTGCTCCGTCCGTCATTTGTTATTTTACTGCCTAGGTAGCAGAATTCCTTAACTTCATTGACTTCGTGACCATCAATCCTAATGTTAGGTTTCTCGCTGTTCTCATTTCTACTACTTCTCATTACCTTCGTCTCTCTCCGATTTACTCTCAAACCACACTGTGTACTCATTAGAATGTTCATTCCGTTCAGCAGATCATTTAAGTCTTCTTCACTTTCACTCAGGATAGCAATGTCATCAGCGAATCGTATCACTGATATCCTTTCACCTTGTATTTTAATTCCACTCCTGAACCTTTCTTTTATTTCCATCATTGCTTCCTCGATGTACAGATTGAAGAGTAGGGGCGAAAGGCTACACCCTTCTTAATACGAGCACTTCGTTCTTGATCGTCCACTCTTATTATTCCCTCTTGGTTGTTGTACATATTGTATATGACCCGTCTCTCCCTATAGCTTACCCCTACTTTTTTCAGAATCTCGAACAGCTTGCACCATTTTATATTGTCGAACGCTTTTTCCAGGTCGACAAATCCTATGAAAGTGTCTTGATTTTTCTTTAGCCTTGCTTCCATTATTAGCCGTAACGTCAGAATTGCCTCTCTCGTCCCTTTACTTTTCCTAAAGCCAAACTGATCGTCACCTAGCGCATTCTCAATTTCCTTTTCTATTCTTCTGTATATTATTCTTGTAAGCAGCTTCGATGAATGAGCTGTTAAGCTGATTGTGCGATAATTCTCGCACTTGTCAGCTCTTGCCGTCTTCGGAATTGTGTGGGTGATGCTTTTCCGAAAGTCAGATGGTATGTCGCCAGACTCATATATTCTACACACCAACGACAATAGTCGTTTTGTTGCCACTTCCCCCAATGATTTTAGAAATTCTGATGGAATGTTATCTATCCCTTCCGCCTTATTTGACCGTAAGTCCTCCAAAGCTCTTTTAAATTCCGATTCTAATACTGGATCCCCTATCTCTTCTAAATCGACTCCTGTTTCTTCTTCTATCACATCAGATAAATCTTCACCCTCATAGAGGCTTTCAATGTATTCTTTCCACCTATCAGCTCTCTCCTCTGCATTTAACAGTGGAATTCCCGTTGCACTCTTAATGTTACCACCGTTGCTTTTAATGTCACCAAAGGTTGTTTTGACTTTCCTGTATGCTGAGTCTGTCCTTCCGACAATCATATCTTTTTTGATGTCTTCACATTTTTCCTGCAGCCATTTCGCATTAGTTTCCCTGCACTTCCTATTTATTTCATTCCTCAGCGACTTGAATTTCTGTATTCCTATTTTTCCCGGAACATGTTTGTACTTCCTGCTTTCATCAATCAACTGAAGTATTTCTTCTGTTACCCATGATTTCTTCGCAGCTACCTTTTTTGTACCTATGTTTTCCTTCCCAACTTCTGTGATGGCCCTTTTTAGAGATGTCCATTCCTCTTCAACTGTACTGCCTACTGCGCTATTCCTTATTGCTGTATCTATAGCGTCAGAGAACTTCAAACGTATCTCGTCATTCCTTAGTACTTCCGTATCCCACTTCTTTGCGTATTGATTCTTCCTGACTAATGTCTTGAACTTCAGCCTACTCTTCATCACTACTATATTGTGATCTGAGTCTATATCTGCTCCTGGGTACGCCTTACAATCCAGTATCTGATTTCGGAATCTCTGTCTGACCATGATGTCATCTAATTGAAATCTTCCTGTATCTCCCGGCCTTTTCCAAGTATACCTCCTCCTCTTGTGATTCTTGAACAGGGTATTCGCTATTACTAGCTGAAACTTGTTACAGAACTCAATTAGTCTTTCTCCTCTTTCATTCCTTGTCCCAAGCCCATATTCTCCTGTAACCTTTTCTTCTACTCCTTCCCCTAGAACTGCATTCCAGTCGCCCATGACTATTAGATTTTCGTCCCCCTTTACATACTGCATCACCCTTTTAATATCCTCATACACTTTCTCTATCTGTTCATCTTCAGCTTGCGACGTCGGCATGTATACCTGAACTATCGTTGTCGGTGTTGGTCTGCTGTCGATTCTGATTAGAACAACCTGGTCATTGATCTGTTCACAGTAACACACCCTCTGCCCTACCTTCCTATTCATAATGAATCCTACACCTGTTATACCATTTTCTGCTGCTGTTGATATTACCCGATACTCATCTGACCAGAAATCCTTGTCTTCCTTGCACTTCACTTCACTGACCCCTATTATATCTAGATTGAGCCTTTGCATTTCCCTTTTCAGATTTTCTAGTTTCCCTACCACGTTCAAGCTTCTGACGTAGAACGTTATCCTTTCGTTGATTATTCAATCTTTTTCTCATGGTAACCTCCCCCTTGGCAGTCCCTTCCCGGAGATCCGAATGCTGGACTATTCCGGAATCTTTTGCCCATGGAGAGATCATCATGACACTTCTTCAATTACAGGCCACATGTCCTGTGGATACACGTTACGCGTCTTTAAAGCAGTGGTTTCCATTGCCTTCTGCATCCTCATGTCGTTGTTCATTGCTGATTCTTCCGCCTTTAGGGGCAATTTCCCACCCCTAGGACGAGAGAGTGCCCTGAACTTCTATCCGCTCCTCCGCCTTCTTTGACAAGGCCGTTGGCAGAATGAGGCTGACTTCTTATGCCGGAAGTCTCCGGCCGCCAATGCTGATTATTTTATCAAAATTTAGGCATTGGCGGGGATCGAACCCGGGACCGAAGACGTTTAGATTATGAATCGAAGACGCTACCCCCTTTTTTTTCCTTTTTCTGAATTTTATTTTAATTTTTTTGTTTTATATTTATTTATTTATTTATTTTATTTTATTTTTTATTTTTTTTTATTTTTTTTTGTGTAATTGATCAGAAGCCTTCTGCGCCCCGCTGGTAATATGTTGAGTCACGTCTTCTCGAAATTGATGTGTTCCGTTCAATTGTTCAGAAATGTTCATTGGTTCAAACAGGAAACCTTCTTCTCTCTTGGCTTAACACATTCCAGCTGCGAGGCGGCTCGTGGAAAGCGCTCCCAAGGAAGTTCGAGAAAAATTGTCTGTATTTTGGGTGACGGACAACGACATAATGACGGTCATTGAGGTATGTCCAAAAATCGAGTACAGAGTCTACGGTTTGTCCAAATAAGTAGTGAATGGCATGTCCGCGAATCCAATTCACAGCATTGGTCTTTGTCCGAGGAAAATAGTCACGTTCCGGAAATAATAATGAAAGGGGAGTAATCCGATCCGGAATGTCCCGCGTTAGAAAAGCCACAATACGTCGAACCAAGTGCCAAACCTCTGCCGCCGGTCCGCAAACAAACCGATGTTCATCATTGTCTGGCACTCCACACGTGGAGCATAGAGGTGATTGGGCGAGGTGGATACGATGAAGGCGAAATTGGTTGATTTGCTTACCATTGACAGTTATGTACCAGACAAATTGAACATTCGTGTCGAGGTAACAGGCGAACACCGCGCGCCATACATGACGCCAGTCAACCTGGGGGAACTTTAGTTCAATCGGGTTAGGTGGACGACCTAATTGGAGGACATTGTATACTGCCTTTGTCTTGAGTAAAAGCTGTCTTGGTAAGGTGAGGCGTAGATAACTGAGTTCCAGAAAGAAGTACCGTATATAATGGAACTGGGCCGGAACATCCGAGATGATCACTGGGGCTGACAGTGAGACCGGCGAGTATGCCGACAGGAGGAGACCAGTGAGGCTCGTTGGGCAACGCGTCCATACCGTCATCTGGGAGCTGACAAATAGGGCGCGAGCTCTATCCGGCACGTGAAACAGACCTATCCCACCTCGTTCACGGGGAAGAGTAAGGGTCGCATAGTTAACTTTGAACAACATCCCAGAGCTGACGAAAGATGCCATCGCTGCCAACATGCGACGTGCCACAGTAAGTGGGAAAGGTAGAACTTGCGCTACATGGGGAACTCGGGATGCGATATATGTATTGACATATCGAGCTCGTTGGAGAATATCTAGGGATCGAAGGCGATGGTCCATAAGACCTGCTCTGATCATTAAATGGAGGCGTCGGCAGTTGATGGTGGCTGAACGCCGGAGATCAGATGGAAAATCTATTCCCAAACAACGAATGGTATCAACGGTGGTGAGAGGTGTAACGCACTCCACGGGATGTCCCGTGCCAATGAACATAACTTGTGACTTACGTACGTTTAAAGAGCTACCCGACGCCTCACCATAAGTCGCTACCCACGTCAAAACAGCTCGAACTTCGTCGGCATTACGTAAACAGATGACGACATCGTCAGCATAGGCCGTGCAACAGAATCGGTAGCGATCTATGGACAACCCTACCAAACGTTGTCTTAGTCCACATAGCAAGGATTCCAAGGAAAAGGCGTACAAAGTTGCTGATAGAGGGCAACCTTGACGTACGGATCGACCTATTATTATCGGTGGAGTGAGTCTGCCATTGTACATAATCCTGGATGAGGCACCCCGCAGAAGGCGCATCACTACCGTGATAACGGCGACCGGGAAACCCATATGGTGGAGAACGGCCGTAAGGAACGAATGGTCAACCCTATCAAAAGCTTGACTGAAGTCCAAAGACGCAAGTGCCCCAGAGAGGCGTTGTGCCTGGGTAACGGCGATCATATCCCTGTAGCGGCATAAAGCCGTGCGAATATTGTTGTCGCCGCCCAAAGATGCTTGGTCTGGCGACACAACATTGCGGGCAACGTTTTTAAGTCGTGCTGCCAAAAGGCGAGCGAAGATTTTCATATCACTGTTAAGGAGGGTGAGGGGCCGATAATCACTGATATTGTTGCCACCGTGCGGTTTATGTACAGGAATAATAATTCCTTCCATGAAAGCGTCCGGCACAGGTACTTCCGGAGACATCAGTTCCCGACAGATGGAGGTGAAGGTGGATTCTAACAAATCACGGAAGGTGCGATAAAATTCGAGGGGAAGACCGTCGGGGCCCGGGGAGCGATTGATGGTTCCTGCCCGGATCGCATCGCGGACTTCCTCATCAGTCACCTCCGACATCAAGTCAATCGCCGCATCTCCTGGGATACCTCCGAAGTTGAGCTGTGAGACTTCCTCGATCAACTCTGGGGAATGTGGAACTGCGGCGTAGAGCTGCCGGTAGTGGGCGTGAAGCACATTCCCTATGGCAGATTGGGTTACGTAGCGACGCCCTTCTTGGTCCGTTAGGACGTGAATCAATTTTCGGCGTCGATTTTGTCGTTCTTGGATGATATGATACATCGACGGATGTTCATGAGGCATGCGATCAGCAGTACGAGATCGTACTATCGCCCCTTCCAAATGCCGTCGCATGAGAGTGGAGATTTGGGCCTTACCTTGGTTCATCCTTGTATGGCGCTCAGGGGAGGCTGGCATCGTGGAACATTCTCGTAGGATCCTGTAGTAAAAGTCCATAGTGCTCTTCCTCCAGGCGACAACATCTTTGCCATACCGGATTAAAGTTTTTCGAAGAGCAGGTTTTGCACACTGGATCCACCAGGATATGGTAGACGGATACGTGGGTCGGCGTCTATTACATGTGATCCAAGTGTCTTCTATTAGAAGTCGACAGTCAGGTGAATTAAGAAGTGCCGTGTTCAGTTTCCATAAACCACGTCCGTGCCATACTGCCTGTCTTGTGAGAACAACATCACAGAAGTAAGCCTCATGGTCTGAGAAAGCAACAGGCCAGATTTCAGCCTGTCGAGTGTGTTGAATTAGGGATCGCGAGATGTAAATGCGATCCAGTCGGCTAGAGGAGTGCGCAGTGTGGTACGTAAAGCCCAAAAGATCACCGTGAACATGTCTCCACGTGTCGACAAATTGTAGCCGCGTGACGACTGTTTCCAGAGCTGCGCATGGTGAGTTACGCGGCAATTGATCCTGAGGTCGCTGGGTGCAGTTGAAGTCTCCACCCATGATCCAGTCATCGTGTGGTCCCGTAAAAAGGGGTGTGACTTCATTCGCGAAGAAGGCATTGCGTTCACGACGGTAGCTGGAGCCCGACGGCGCATAAATATTGATGATGCGTACACTAAAGAGAGTAAGGGCCATACCTCTGCCGCTGGGGAGGTATAGGACATCTTCGGCAGGAAGACCTTCGCGTAACATGATGGCAACACCACTACCGGTGTCCGAAGCGGGAGAAAGATGCACCGTGAAGCCATGTGGTGGTGAAAAATCGGCGACATGCACTTCCTGAAAAAGCGCAACATCTATGTCCGCATCATAAATCATATCGCGGAGCAGCGCTAGTTTGTGGGGCGCACGAATGGTCGCGAGGTTAATCGTTGCGACACGATAATGCTGGTGTTGGAGTCCCACAGGCACAGGCGGGGCTTCTTCTTCAGGAGCGAGAGGTCGTCGATCTTGCCGGTCCGCTGAAGAGGCTGCTATTGTGGAGAGTTTGCGGGCGCGGGCGCAATCGATGGGGGTGTCCCATCATCAGCAGCATCCACCCCAGTCCCTTCGATCTCCACGTCGTCTGCCCAGGAGACTGATACTGCGGTAGGGCATCGGCTGTGCACGTCATCCACGTGGAGAGGAGACGTAGTTTTCGTTTCATCGGATAGGCTCTCTTCAACGTCGACCTGTGGGGGCGACAGCGTCAGTAAGGAGGGGGGTTCGTTGCCAGTGGTCGCCTGTGGCGGGTCTTTCGCATCAGCCTTTCGGTCATCAAAGGTCGGTTTGTCGTCCATCTTCGGGTCTGCATCCCCGGAATCCATCCGTAGAATGGATTCATCAGGGGGTGTACGGCTACGTTTCTTTCTCTTTCGTGTCGACCCTTGTTTTCGAACAACTCGTTCAGATTCCGATTGCGGGTGGCTTTCGTCTGACTCCGGACCAGTCTGAAGGAAAGCAGAAGTAGGTACCACTCCCGGATCAACGTTCATCTCAGTAGCATTTTCAATCACGGTGGCACCCCATAGCATCACGCCGGGTGATACGCCAGTATGGCGATGACGAATACACGCTTCCAATGTGCGTTCACCGCGATGTCTTCAAACACGGATGCGATCATCATGATGCTGAAAACAGAACCTGGATTCATCCGAAAAAATGACGTTTTGTTATTCGTGCAGCCAGGTTCGTCGTCGAGTACACCATCGCAGGCGCTCCGGTCTGTGATGCAGCGTCAAGGGTAACCGCAGCCACGGTCTCTGAGCTGACAGTCCGTGCTGCTGCAAACGTAGTCGAACTGTTCGTGCAGATGGCTGTTGTCTTGGAAACGTCCCCATCTGTTGACTCAGGGATCGAGAAGTGGCTGCACGATCCGTTACAGCCATGTGGATAAGATGCCTGTTATCTCCACTGCTAGTGATACGAGGCCGTTGGGATCCAGCACGGCGTTCCGTATTACCCTCCTGAACCAACCGATTCCATATTCTGCTAACAATCATTGGATCTCGAAGAACGCGAGCAGCAATGTCGCAATACGATAAACCGCAATCGCGATAAGCTACAATCCGACCTTTATCATAGTCGGAAACGTGATGGTACGCATTTCTCCTCCTTACACGAGGCATCACAACAACGTTTCACCAGGCAACGCCGGTCAACTGCTGTTTGTGTATGAGAAATCGGTTGGAAGCTTTCCTCATGCCAGCACGTTGTAGGTGTCGCCACCGGCGCCAACGTTGTGTGAATGCTCTGAAAAGCTGATTATTTGTATATCACAGCATCTTCTTCCTGTCGATCAAATTTCGCGTCTGTAGCACGTCATCTTCGTGGTGTAGCAATTTTAATGGCCATTAGTGTAGGTTGAAGTATGGATCTGTCCAGACTGTTCTTCAGTACTGGAAAAGCTTGGTGATACTGGTCAATGAGTAAGTTATTCACTGTTGACTATGAAGCTGTTACATGTGGAAAGATAGCAAATATTCAAGTTCTTAATTACTGTACATGTGGGCTTCTTCTTAGACCATTTTCCACCAGGTTGGCTGCAAGCGGCTGTCCACGATTTTCTGTCTTCAGCATTCCAATTGAAGGTGGTATGGTATAGTTGATGTATACCAGTCTCAGAATCTGGTACCTCTTCAGTGACATTTTTAATGACACAATCATGTCTCGACAGGTGACCGACCCATGTGTCGCATCTGCGCTGGGTGCTCCACCAAGGACACAACTTCTCTTCTGACTCTTTGTGGAGCACTTATTCTCTTGATACCTTGTCTCGAAACAAACTGTGTCCGAGTTGGCCTCGGAATGCCTAACGGTACCGACCGACCGGCGTGTCGTGCTCAGCCTGTAGGCATCACTGGATGTGGAGGAGGATGCGACCAGCACACCGCTTTCCCAGCCGTTGTCAGTTTTTGTGACCCGAGCCGCTACTTCTCCATCAAGTAGCTCCTCAGTTGGCCCGAGTGGACACCTTTGCCAACAGCACTCTGCAGACCCGGACGCCCACCCCACAGCCAAGCCGGACAACAAGTTCAAATGGTTCAAATGGCTCTGAGCACTATGCGACTCAACTTCTGAGGTCATCAGTCGCCTAGAACTTAGAACTAAGTAAACCTAACTAACCTAAGGACATCACACACATCCATGCCCGAGGCAGGATTCGAACCTGCGACCGTAGCGGTCACGCGGTTCCAGACTGAAGCGCCTTTAACCGCACGGCCACACCGGCCGGCTCGGACAACAAGTCAGTGAACTGCCGGCAACTCGGTTCAACACTGCAGCCATGACACCTGCGTTCTGTGGGACTTCCAAATCTCAAAGGTTATTAGTCTGCGTTGTTCTGTTTCTCGTTCACTCCTGTACACATGTATGGACCATATGAACATGACCTCCTACATCCCTTCACGCTTGACGCCTTCCCCGACGTTGATATAATCTTCCAGCAGGCTGACTGCCCATGTCAAGCCCAGAAAAGTAACGCAAGGTCCTGACTGGTACAGAACGACAGTGAAATCACGTCACTGTCCTGGGCACTAAATGCGCCAAATCTGAACCCGACAGAACACACTTGCGACGCTTTTGGGCGCCAGCTCCATCCTTAAAAACCTCCATCTGGTAAATCATGCCAACTGCTGCACCTCTGCATACACATCTGGCGGTACGTATCCTCAGGCATTACTTAGGATTTATCCTCAGGCAACTACTTAGGATTGTATCAGTGGTTGCACAGAGAACTTGAGCCTAGCCTGAGGCACGGTATAGATTTTTAGAGGGACACCAAGAGATGAATACACTAAGCAGATTCAGAAGGATGTAGGTTGCAGTAGGTACTTGGAGATGAAGAAGCTTGCATAGGATAGAGTAGCATGGAGAGCTGCATCAAACCAGTCTCAGGACTGAAGACCACAACAACAAGAACAAAATCGGAACAGAAAAAGCTAGCGTGACTTGTTTTGTATCTCTCTGAACACGCTGACTTCTTTCGCGGGGTTTTCGCAGGTAACCTCGGCGTATGCTGGGACGTTGTCTAGGGTTTATTCCATCAAAATCGGATCGCAGGAAAAAATACTGTTATTGCGAGTTTTATCCATGCTAACGCTATACTTACGAAAGTAACACTGCTACCATTTTCAGGACTATAGTCCGTTCATGATAATAAACCTCGTGTAAACGTTACAGTGTTTATTCTTCCGCGTTTGCTGGAACCTCGTTGGATTTCGTTTCACACGGAGCGGAAGCCAAGCTGTCTCGAGTACAGTCAGGTACGATAATGAGGACGCGTTTTATGCTGTGCTTCACGCGTACATCGACTCAGCGATAACACGGAGCAACGGCTTTACCAGTGCATTTAACTTGGAGAGCACTGGCCAGGCAAGTGATCCAGCCAACCTGCAGAGGTGTGAACAGTTGCAGTTGTTGTGGTCTTCAGTCCAGAGACTGGTTTGATGCAGCTCTCCATG
The DNA here is from genome assembly GCF_023864345.2 of Schistocerca serialis cubense. Taxonomy (NCBI): domain Eukaryota; kingdom Metazoa; phylum Arthropoda; class Insecta; order Orthoptera; family Acrididae; genus Schistocerca; species Schistocerca serialis. Next base: position 29,962,067 of record NC_064648.1, read on the forward strand.
CTACTCTATCCTGTACAAGCGTCTTCATCTCCCAGTAACTACTGCAACCTATATCCTTCCAAATCTGTTTAGTGTATTCGTCTCTTGGTCACCCTCTACGATTTTTACCCTTCACGCTGCCTTCCAACACTAAATTGGTGATCCATTGATGCCTCAGAACATGTCCTACTAACCAATCCCTTCTTCTAATCAAGTTGTTGCACAAATTTTTCTTCTCCCCAGTTCTATTCAGTATATCCTCATTAGTTATGTGATCTACCCATCTAATCTTCAGCATTCTTCTGTAGCACCACATTTCGAAAACTTCTATTCTCTTCTTGTCCAAACTATTTATCGTCCACGTTTCACTTCCATACATGGCTACACTCCATACAAATACTTTCAGAAACGAGTTCCTGACACTTAAATCTATACTCGATGTTAACAAATTTCTCTTCTTCAGAAATGCTTTCCTTGCCATTGCCAGTCTACATTTTATATCCTCTCTACTTCGACCATCATCAGTTATTTTGCTCCCCAAATAGCAAAAATCCTTTACTACTTTCTCTCATTTCCTAATCTAATTCCCTCAGCATCACCCGACTTAATTCGACTACATTCCATTATCCTCGTTTTGCTTTTGTTGATGTTCATCTTATATCCTCCTTTCAAGACTCTATCCATTCCGTTCAACTGCTCTTCCAAGTCCTTTGCTGTCTCTGACAGAATTACAATGTCATCGGCGAATCTTAAAGTTTTTATTTCTACTCCATCGATTTTAATACCTACTCCGAATTTTTCTTTTGTTTCCTTTACTGCTTGCTCGATATACAGGTTGAAGAACATCGGGGATACGCTAAAACCCTGTCCCACTCCCTTCCCAACCACTGCTTCCCTTTCATACTCCTCGACTCTTATAACTGCCATCTGGTTTCTGTACAAATTGTAAATAGCCTTTCGCTCCCTGTATTTTACCCCTGCCTTCAGAATTTGAAAGAGAGTATTCCGGTCAACATTTGCAAAAGCTTTCTCTAAGTCTACAAATGCTAGAAACGTAGGTTTGCATTTCCTTAAACTATCTCCTAAGATAGGTTGTAGGGTCAGTATTGCCTGACGTGTTCCAACATTTCTACGAAATCCAAACTGATCTTCCCCGAGGTCGGCTTCTACCAGTTTTTCCATTCGTCTGTAAAGAATTCGCGTTAGTATTTTGCAGCTGTGACTTATTAAACTGATTGTTCGGTAATTTTCGCATCTGTAACCACATGCTTTCCTTGGGATTGGAATTATTATATTCTTCTTGAAATCTGACGGTATTTCTCCTGTCTCATACATCTTGCTCACCAGATGGTAGAGTTTTGCCAGGACTGGCTCTCCCAAGGCCGTCAGTAGTTCTAATGGAATGTTGTCTACTCCCAGGGCCTTGTTTCGACTCAGGTCTTTCAGTGCTCTGTCAAACTCTTCACGCAGTATCGTATCTCCCATTTCATCTTCATCGACATCCTCTTCCGTTTCCATAATATTGTCCTCAAGTACATCACCCTTGTATAGACCCTCTACATACTCCTTCCACCTATCTGCTGTCCCTTCTTTGCTTAGAACTGGGTTTCCATCTGAGCTCTTGATGTTCGCACAAGTGGTTCTTTTTTTTAGAAAGGTCTCTTTAATTTTCCTGTAGGCAGTATCTATCTCACCCCTAGTGAGATAAGCCTCTGCATCCTTACATTTGTCCTCTAGCCATCCCTGCTTAGCCATTTTGCACTTGCTGTCACCGAGCGAGGTGCCGCAGTGGTTAGACACCGGACTCGCATTCGGGAGGACGACGGTTCAATCCCGCGTCCGGCCATCCTGATTTAGGTTTTCCGTGATTTCCCTAAATCACTCCAGGCAAATGCCGGGATGGTTCCTCTGAAAGGGCACGGCCGACTTCCTTCCCCATCCTTCCCTAATCCGATGACACCGATGACCACGCTGTCTGGTCTTCTTTCCCAAAACAACCAACCAACCAACCAACCACTTGCTGTCGATCTCATTTTTGAGACGTTTGTATTCCTTGATGCCTGCTTCATTTATTGTATTTTTATATTTTCTCCTTTCATCAATTAATTTCAATATTTCTTCTATTACCCAAGGATTTCTACCAGCCCTCGACTTTTTACCTACTTGATCCTCTGCTGCCTTCACTACTTCGTCTCTCAGAGCTACCCATTCTTTTTCTACTGTATTTCTTTCTCCCATTTCTGTCAATTGTTCCCTTATGCTCTCCCTGAAACTCTGTACAACCTCTGGTTTAGTCAGTTTATCCAGGTCCCATCTCCTTAAATTCCCACCTTTTTGCAGTTTCTTCAATTTTAATCTGCAGTTCATAACCAATAGATTGTGGTCAGAGGCCACATCTGCCCCTTGAAACGTCTTACAATTTAAAACCTGGTTCCTAAATCTCTGTCTTACCATCATATAATCTATCTGAAACCTGCAAGTTTCACAAACTTGCAGTGCAAACGAACGAAACAAATTAGTGTATCATTCGAGAAGTAGCGTAGTGTTACGTTGCGAGTCGGCAACCGTTATGTTCCGAGGAACCAAATTTTATTTCCTCGGAGCTAATGATTAATGGATGGAAGGTGCCCAAAGGATGCGTTACCACAGGAATGTGGGCAGATTACTTCACTCCAAAGCACTTCAAATAAATACACTGTACTCAACTCGTGCGAAAGAGCTGCTGCTTTGCTGACAACCTGTGGCAGGCGCGGCAGAGGCTCGCACCTAAGGACACCGAAGGTTTCCCTGTGGGACTGCCTGTCAACAACTCAGTGTTAAGCTCCCTACAACCTCTGGTTCTTTCAGTTTATCCAGGTCCCATCCCCTCAATTTCCCACCTTTTACCAATTTCTTCAGTTTTAACCTACAGTTCATAACCAATAGATTGTGCCCAGAGTCCACATCTGCCCCTGGAAAGGTCTTACAATTTAAAACCTGGTTTCTGAATGTCTGTCTTACCATTATATAATCTATCTGAAACCTGTCAGTATCTCCAGGCTTCTTCCATGTATACAACCTTCTTTTGTGATTCTTGAACCAAGTGCTAGCTATGATTAAGTTGTGCTCTGTGCAAAATTCTCCAAGATAGCTTCCTCTTTCATTTCTTCCCCGCAATCCATAATCAGCTACTGCGTTTCCTTCTCTTCCTTTTCTTACTACCGAATGCCAGTCACCCATGACTATTAAATTTTCGTCTCCGTTCACTATCTCTCCTCATACATTTCTTCAATTTCTTCATCATCTGCAGAGCTAGTTGGCATATAAACTTGTACTACTGTAGTAGGTGTGGAGGAGTGGGCTTCGTGTCTATCTTGGCCACAATAATGCGTTCACTATGCTGTTTGTAGTAGTTTACCCGCACTCCTATTTTTTTATTCATTATTAAACCCACTCCTGCATTACCCCTATTTGATTTTGTATTTATGACCCTGCATTCACCTGACCAAAAGTCTTGTTGCTCCTGCCACCGAACTTCACTAATTCCCACTATATCTAACTTTAACCTATCCATTTCCCTTTTTAAGTTTTCTAACCTACCTGCCCGATTAAGGGATCTGACATTCCACGCTCTGATTCGTAGAATGCCAGTTTTCTTTCTCCTGACAACGACGTCCTCTTGAGTAGTCCCCGCCCGGAGATCCGAATGGGGGACTATTTTATCTCTGGAATATTTTACCCAAGAGGACGCCATCATCATTTAATTATACAGTAAAGCTGCATGCCCTCGGGAAAAATTACGGCTGTAGTTTCCCCTTGCTTTCAGCCGTTAGCAGTACCAGCACAGCAAGGCCGTTTTGGTTAGTGTTTCAAGGCCAGATCAGTCAATCATCCAGACTGTTGCCCCTGCAACTACTGAAAAGGCTGCAGCCCCTCTTCAGGAACCACACGCTTGTCTGGCCTCTCAACAGATACCCCTCCGTTGTGGTTGCACCCACGGTACGGCCATCTGTATCGCTGAGGCACGCAAGCCTCCCCACCAACGGCAAGGTCCATGGTTCATGGGGGAAGACAGTTGCAGTAAAGATGTAGAAAGAGGCGAGCAGAGAAACAATATAGCTTTGAATGTCACTTAATTTTTAAGCGGGAGAAGACAATATGTGGCAAAATTCAGGCGATACGCTTCTTAGGTGACCGGACGGAAAACAACACGCTCTCTATCAATAAAAACAAGAGTCATAAAAAGTCCTGACCTTACCAAGGGTAATTTTTCTGTATGAGCTCTGTGTGGCGTAAAAACACACCGCTCATTTCCCTTGCAGTTAAATATTTAAGCCAGTGAATGTATTCCAGTCGCTCGTCTGGTAATCTCTGAAGTCTTTCCATATTGGACCCCGTGGAATTAATTTCAGTAGCTACGTTGATAACGAGGCGACCAGCAACATAATCCAAAGCCACCAGAAGATTCACACTTTTATGACGTGCTGTTGTGCACTTGGCCTTCGTTTGCCAGTGACGTGTGACATTGCTGCGTGCAATGGTTTCAGTACGTTTGGCAGCTTAAATGTCTTGTTATTTCTCGGTGCAGATCGCTTAACTTGGGCCCAGATCAATCCCACTGGGTTCAGATACCAGTTTTACGGTGACAACTATAAAAATGCGGCGGCTGTACTGTGTGCTCGACGCCGCGGAAATCATTGTTTTCCACATTTCTGCGACAATCATGACTTTGGCTCGTGTGATATCACGCCCATCCTACAAAACAATGGGCATATTCAAATAAAGAGTATTTGATTTTTCATTTTCCTCAAAATATTTAATTATGTAATGTTTTCATAACTTCATCAATCTCTAACAATCTTTTATGCAATATCGATAACTAAGAATGTATATGTGCAATGAAAACCAGAATTTTGCGTGCGATATCTAATTAGAAACTAGAAGCCGTGCATTTTTCTTAAGAAATGGTTAAGTATGGGTTAAGCTACATATATTTCATGAATTCCACGTTAAACTATTTAGTCATTCAAATAAAAAAAATTATAGCCGACGACTTCCAAACCACCGCACGCCGGCATACACGATTACCATTCTACGACGCTACCGTTTATGCCACACAAGTAATTAAAATACCTTTCCTTATACACACATCAAAAAAAGTTTTGCATCACCTCGGTGCCGCCAGTTCCCGAACCTGTTCAGAAAATTCTAACAGAGATCAACATAAACATCATTTCTGCCCTTTTTATTGCTCAAAAAGTCACACATTGCATGTTGTACCACCACAAGTTCATCATGGCACTGCCGGTCCAGATTGTCCCACTCCTCAACGGCGATTCGGGCGTAGATCCCTCAGAGGGTTTGGTGGGCCACGTCGTCCATTAACAGCCCTTTTCAATCTATCCCAGGGATGTCCGGAGAACATGCTGGCCACTCTAGGCGAGCGATGTCGTTATCCTGAAGGAAGTCATTCACAACATGTGCTCGATGGAGGCGCAAATTCTCGTCGATGAAGGCGAATTGCCTCGCCAATATGCTGCCGATACCATTCCACTATCGGCCGGAGAATGACATTCACGTATCGTACAGCCGTTACGGCGCCTTCCATGACCAGCAGCGGCGTACGTCGGCCCCACATGATGCCACCCCAAAGCAGCAGGGAACCTCCACCTTGCTGCACTCGCTGGACAGTGTGTCTAAGGCGTTCATCCTGACCGAGTTGCCTCCAAACACGTCTCTGACGATTGTCTGGTTGAAGGCATACGCGACACTCATCGGTGAAGAGAACGTGATGCCAGTCCTGAGTGGTCCATTCGGCATGTTGTTGGCCCATCTGTACCGCGCTGCACGGTGTCGTGGTTGCATAGATGGACCTCCTCATGGAAGTCGGGAGTGAAGTCGCACATCATGCAGTCTATTGCGCAGAGTGAATCGCAATACGTCGTCCTGGGGCTGCACGAAAAACATTGTTCAACATGGTGGCGTTGCTATCAGAGTTCCTCAGAGCCATAAGCCGTAGGTAGCAGTCGTCCACTGCAGTAGTAGCCCTTGGGCGGCCTGAGCGAGGCATGTCATCGACAGTTCCTGTCTCTCTGTATCTCCTTCATGTCTGAATAACATCACTTTGGTTTACTCCGAGACGCCTGGACACTTCCCTTGTTGAGAGCCCTTCCTCGTACAAAGTAACAATGCGGACGCGATCGAGACGCGGTATTGGCCGTCTAGGCAAGGTTGAACTACAGACAACACGAGCCGTGTACCTCCTTCCTGGTGGAATGACCGGAACTGATAGGCTGTCAGAGGTGTACTCATTTCATGTACTCCATATGCACTGTCGCAACAATAAATCTTGACTGAAATGGAAATCTCCAAGATAATGTACTATCAATCCACAAAAGGAACTCGACGCAACTCATAAAAATTCTCTGGAAAATGGACTTTCAAGTTTGCCAAGCTCCTTTAATACTGGAACGTCAGCTGTTGTGTCACAGTGGTGCCAACTGATGCAGGAGGTGCAGCACGATGAGTCAGAGATATACGACGAACACTTTGGTTTTCCCTGTGGGTAGTGCCACGTTGGCGCCTGGACACCCTGTTCTTTCTTGGCCACCGCTGCCAGAAATCATGAACAGTGGCTGCATTCCTGCCAAGTCGTTCTGCAGTATCGCAGAAGGAATATCCAGCTTCTCGCAGCCCTATTACAAGACTTCGTTTAAAGTCAGGTGTTGTCGTCTTGAAGGCATTCATGACTAACACCACTCACCACGCCCAACCTCAAAGCTAACTAACGCACACAACCGCTGTAGCGTGTATTTAAAACAAACCTTATTCCCATCCTCACATGGCGCTACTAGCGGCACTCGTATACGACTGGTGCTAAATTCGGATAGACATGTTTGAGATGTAGAAACACGCCTACCAACTTTCATCTACGTCGCACAACATTTACTTTTCCGTCAGTGTATTTATGGTAAGTGAAGTTCAGAAAACAAATGTCGATCCCCAAAAGGAATTGGATGCAACTCTCTAAAACGCTCGAGTAAATCGACTTTGAAGTTTTCCGGGCTGCTGTAATGCCGTAAGATAAGTTGTGGACCTACCCAAGCACGACTCACGCCCCGTCCTCACAGCTTTACTTCTGCCAGTACCTCGTCTCCTACCTTCCAAACTTTACAGAAGCTCTCCTGCGAACCTTGCAGAACTAGCACTCCAGGAAGAAAGGATATTGCGGAGACATGGCTTAACCACAGCCTGGTAGAGCACTTGCCCGCGAAAGGCAAAGGTCCCGAGTTCGGGTCTCGGTCTACCACACAGTTTTACTCTGCCAGGAAGTTTCAAGAGCAGAACAGTTTCTTGGAGCACGACCCCACATCCAGAAAGCTTTACCAGCAGCTATGTTATCTGGCCGTCAAACCCTTCATTCTATGGTAACCACTTGGCTAACAATGGCGACCGCATGTTAGAGGCACAATAAAATGTGTCCGAAGGGTCCGTCGTTCGGTTTCATGACGTACCGGATTTGTCAGAAACACTTCATGTCGAGTTGTAACGTAGCAAGTTATTACCAGATAACATTCAGAAAATTGTAGCAAGCAGAAGTGTGTCACGGAGGCTGCAGGAAGAAGCCTCAGCTATGAATCTCGCGCAGCTGACTCTTGCCTCCGTGGGAACGATCGCAAGTAACGGCTAGTAGGAACGCAAACTCATGCCCCCTACGAATCTAAATAAAATATAATAATTATCAACTGATGTTGTTCACACTTGGTACAGCATCTTCTGTTATTTACTGAAGCGTCTCGACAAAATTCAAAATTTTTATCTATTATAGTCTCGGAGATTTACAAAATTACTTAAAAATCATAAAACCGACACTTAGGTTGCAAGATTCAGTTAGGAAAATAATAGTTTGTCGTTGGTTATCATTTAAAGTCATCCCAGAATTTTCAATGTATAAAATCACTTAAATGGAATTTCCGTTTCAAAACTTCGCAACTTTATGTTATGTAATAGAAAAAATCCATTCAAAATTATTAATTATTATTTTGTTGTGTGAATAAATGGGAATGAATGACAAACTGTATGTGGGACATACGTTAAAACTCAGTATTAATTTTGTAAAACACTATGAAATTGAGGCATTTTTCTCTGATTGTTGGCAGCATCATATTTAAAGTACCAGGGAAGCAGGTTGCTAGCCTTACTTGCCCTACTTCGAGGTAGAATGGGATAGGAATGATGATGGAAGTAGGATCACATTTGAGGAAGTGGAGAAAATGGTCAATAGATTGAAGTGCAATAAAGCAGCTGGGGTGGATGAAATTAAGTCGGAACTCATCAAATACAGTGGAATGTCAGGTCTTAAATGGCTACACAGGATAATTGAAATGGCCTGGGAGTCGGGACAGGTTCCATCAGCCTGGACAAAAGCAGTAATCAGACCAATCTTTAAACAAGGAAACAGAAAAGATTGTAACAAGTACAGAGGTATCTGTTTAATCAACGTTGTGGGTAAAATCTTCTCAGGTATTGTTGAAAGGAAAGTGCGAGTATTAGTTGAGGACCAATGGGATGAAAATAAGTGTGGGTTTAGGACTCTTAGAGGTTGTCAGGACCAGATCTTTAGCTTACGGCAAATAATGGAGAAGTGTTATGAGTGGAACAGGGAATTGTATCTATGCTTTATAGATCTAGAAAAGGCATATGACCGGGTTCCTAGGAAGTTATTGTCTGTTCTACGAGATTATGGAATAGGAGGCAAACTTTTGCAAGCAATTAAAGGTCTTTACATAGATAGGCAGGCAGCAGTTAGAGTTGACGGTAAATTGAGTTCATGGTTCAGAGTAGTTTCAGGGGTAAGACAAGGCTGCAACCTGTCTCCACTGTTGTTCATATTATTTATGGATCATATGTTGAAAACAATAGACTGGCTGGGTGAGATTAAGATATGTGAACATAAAATAAGCAGTCTTGCATATGCAGATGACTTAGTTGTGATGGCAGATTCGATTGAAAGCTTGCAAAGTAATATTTCAGAGCTAGATCAGAAATGTAAGGACTATGGTATGAAGATTAGCATCTCCAAAACGAAAGTAATGTCAGTGGGAAAGAAATATAAACGGATTGAGTGCCCAATAGGAAGAACAAAGTTAGAACAGGTGGACGGTTTCAAGTACTTAGGATGTATATTCTCACAGGATGGCAACATAGTGAAAGAACTGGAAGCGAGGTGTAGCAAAGCTAATGCAGTGAGAGCTCAGCTACGATCTACTCTCTTCTGCAAGAAGGAAGTCAGTACCAAGACTAAGTTATCTGTGCACCGTTCAATCTTTCGACCAACTTTGTTGTATGGGAGCGAAAGCTGGGTGGATTCAGGTTACCTTATCAACAAGGTTGAGGTTACGGATATGAAAGTAGCTAGGATGATTGCAGGTACTAGTAGATGGGAACAATGGCAGGAGGGTGTCCACAATGAGGAAATCAAAGAAAAACTGGGAATGAACTCTATATAGGTAGCAGTCAGGGCGAACAGGCTTAGATGGTGGGGTCATGTTACACGCATGGGAGAAGCAAGGTTACCCAAGAAACTCATGGGTTCAGCAGTAGAGGGTAGGAGGAGTCGGGCCAGACCAAGGAGAAGGTACCTGGATTCGGTTAAGAATGATTTTGAAGTAATAGGCTTAACGTCAGAAGAGGCACCAATGTTAGCATTGGGGATCGTGGAGGGATTTTATAAGGGGGCTATGCTCCAGTCTTAAATGATGATGATGATGACTATGAAATTGAAGGGTGGGAAATTGTGTCATAACCACGAACCTGATGACGTATGTCGAGGTGTGCTTGCTTTTGTAAGAAGGCAGCCAGGATGTCTGAAGTTAAATAAGTTACTAAATTAATTTAAAGATTAATTTTCATTTCGGTCTATTACATTAAACAATATATTAGTATTTGCGTTAGGAATGACGTCAAAGACTTTCTGTTTAGTGATTTGTTCAGGCAAGTTTTGCTGCGAGAATGATCCAGAAGGACCATTTTTCATCAGCGAATCAGAATTCAGATGTTCCCGCGCAACGAAAGTTAGATAAGCAGAGAGTGGGGTAGCATCGAGATAGTCGCTCGCCAGCTATCCGACGTATAGGACCATTGTAGATGTCACTGTACGAATTGCATATAAAATGAAGAATCAGTGAGTTTATTGCGTTTAGTACGAGTCATGACTAAAGCTGTTGCAGTTACGCACATTTTGATGAAAGCGGGACATTTGTCGTTTGACTGGAAAGTTGCACAGCTCACACCAATATTCTAGAAAGGTAGTAGGAGTAATCCACTAAATTAGAGGCCCATATCGTTAACGTCGATATGCAGCAGGATTTTAGAACATATATTGTGTTCGAACATTATGAATTACCTCGAAGGAAACGGTCTATTGACACACAGTCAACATGGGTTCAGAAAACATCGTTCCTGTGAAACACAACTAGCTCTTTATTCACATGTAGTGTTGAGTGCTATTGACAAAGGATTTCAGATCGAGTCCGTATTTCTGGATTTCCGGAAGGCTTTTGACACTGCACCACACACGCGGCTCGTAGTGAAATTGAGTGCTAATGGAATATCATCTCACTTATGTGACTGGATTCGTGATTTCCTGTCAGAGAGGTCACAGTTCGTAGTAAATGACGTAAAGTCATTGAGTGAAACAGAAGTGATTTCTGGCGTTCCCCAAGATAGTGTTATAGGCCCTTTGCTGTTCCTTATCTATATAAACGATTTGGGGGACAATCTGAGAAGCCGTTTTAGATTGTTTGCAGATGACGCTGTCGTTTATCGAGTAATAAAGTCATCAGAAGACCAAAACAAACTGCAAAAGGATTTAGAAAAAATATCTGAATGGTGAGAAAAGTGTCAGTTGACCCTAAATAACGAAAAGTGTGAGGTCATTCACATGACTACTAAAAGGAACTCGTTAAACGTCGGTTACACGACAAATCAGTCTAATCTAAAAGCCGTAAATTCAACTAAATACCTAGGTATTACAATTACGAACAACTTAAATTGGAAGGAACACATAGAAAATGTTGTGGGGAAGGCTAACCAGAGGCTGCGTTTTATTGGCAGGACACTTAGAAAATGTAACATTTGGTAAGGAGACTGCCTACACTACGCTTGTCCGTCCTCTTTTAAAATATTGCTGTGCGGCGTGGGATCCTTACCAGATAGGACTGACGGAGTACAGCGAAGAAGTTCAAAGGAGGGCACCACGTTTTGTATTATCGCGAAATATGGGAGAGAGTGTCACAGAAATGATACAGAATTTGGGATGGACATCATTAAAAGAAAGGCGTTTTTCGTTGCAACGGAATCTTGTCACGAAATTACAATCACCAACTTTCTCCTTCGTATGCGAAAATATTTTGTTGATACCGACCTACACACGAAGAAACGATCACCACGATTGATTGAAATTTCTTGAGGAGGTTCTGCTGCAACGAAAAACGACTTTGTTTTAATGATGTCCATCCCAAATTCTGTATCATTTCACTGACACTCCCTCCCTCATTTCGCAGAAATACAAAAAGTGCTGCCCTCCTTTGAACTTTTTCGATGTACTTCGTCAGTCCTGTCTGGTAAGGATCCCACACCGCACAGCAATATTCTAAAAGAGGAGGGACAAGCGTAGTGTAGGTAGTCTCCTTAGTAGGTCTGTTACATTTTCTAAGTGTCCTGCCAATAAAATGCAGTTGCTTGTTTGCCTCCCCCACAACATTTTCCACGTGTTCCTTCCAATTTAACTCGTTAGTAATTGTAAATCCTAGGTACTTAGTTGAATTTACGGCCTTTAATTTGACTGATTTATCGTGTAACCGAAGTTTAACAGATTGCTTTGACCACTCATGTGGATGACCTCACACTTTGCGTTATTTGTGGTCCATTGCCAATTTTCGCACCATTCAGATATCTTCTCTAAATCGTTTTGCAATTTGTTTTGATCTTCTGATGATTTTACTAGACGACATACGACAGCGTCATCTGCAAACAACCTCAGACTGCTGCTCGGACTGTCCCCTAAATCTTTTATATAGATGAGGAACAGCAAAGAGCCTATAACACTACCTTGGAGAACATCAGAAATCAATTCTGTTATCCTCAACGACTTTCCGTCAATTACCACTAAGTACAAACTCTGACCTCTCTGACAGGAAATCACAAATCCAGTCATATAACTGAGGCGATATTCCACAAACAGCCAATTTCACTACAAGCCTCTTGTGTGGTACAGTGTGAAAAGCCTTCCGGAAATCCTGAAATACGGAATCAATCTGAAAACCCTTGTCAATAGCACTGAGCATTTCATACGCGTAAAGAGTTAGCAGTGTTTCACGGGAACGATGATTTCTAAATCAGCGTTGACTGTGCGTTAATAGACAGTTTTCTTCGAGGTAATTCATAACGTTCGAACACGATATATGTTCCAAAATCCTGCTGCATATCGACGTTAATGATATGGGCCTGTAAAGTAACGGGTTACTCCTACTAGCTTTCTTGAATATTGCTGTGACTCGAGCAACTTTCCAGTCTTTTGGGTACGGATATTTCGTCGAGCGAGAGGTTGTGTATAATTGTTAAGTGTGGGGCTATTGACTCAGCGTGCTCTGAAAGGAACTTAATAGCTATAGTGCCTGGACCAGGAGACTTGCTTTTATTAAGTGATTTAAGTTGCTTAATTATTCCTAGGATATCTACTTCTACGTTATTCATGTTGGCAGCTGTTCTTGATTCGAATTCTGGAATATTACTTCGTCTTCTTTGTGAAGGCATTTCGGAGTGCTGTGTTCAGTAACTCTACGTTGGCAGCACTGTCTTCGATGCCATTTCCATTGCTATCGCGCAGAGAAGGCATTGACTGTGTGTTGTGTCTTTGGAAGATTGCCTACTCACTGCACGCAGCCGCAGCAGCTCTCGAAAATGGTTCAAATGGCTCTGAGCACTATGAGACTCAACTTCTGGGGTCATCAGTCCCCTAGAACTTAGAACTACTTAAACCTAACCAACCTAAGAACACCACACACGTCCATGCCCGAGGCAGGATTCGAACCTGCGACCGTAGCGGTCGCGCTGTTCCAGACTGTAGCAGCAGTTGTAGCAAGTAGCATAGCTCTACACAGGGACAGCTCTACCTGGACTTTGCAGGTCTCCAGACAAAGTGCATTCCGTTGACACTCAGTCAGCACTTGGGCTGCCAATATTGCCGCCAACGTTGGCTTGTATTCCCCTCACACATTATGTCACGCCGGCAATAGCCTAAGTTTGAAAACCGGTAATTTTGGAATAAATGTTGCACTGCAGTCGACTTTGAGATCTCTTCTCCCTTCTCCGTTTTTGGACATTTCGGGACGGTTTCTATACCCCTAAATCTCCACTCTCATCCTACACCCACATCTCAATCATATGTTACGCTGACTAGACTGTTAATTCCATTCAACGGATACTGTAGTTTGTCTTCAGTTTTGCTGAGGAAAGCAATGTGATCAGCAACGTGATCATTGATATTCTTTTATCATGGATTTTTATCCCACTCTTGAACCCATCTTTAATTTCCTTCACTCCTTTTTTGATGTACACCGAGATGACAAAAGTCGTGGGATAGCCACTAATATCGTGCCAGTGCAGCAACTCGATGTTGCACGGATTCGACGTTGGTAGTCACCTCAACACTTATTGAGCCACCCTGCCTCTATAGCTATCCTTAAATGGGAGAGTGTTGGGAGTGCTGGATTGTGCGCACGAAATGATCTCTCGCTTACGTCCCACAGGTGTCCGATGGCATTCATTTCACGACTTCTGGGTGGGCAGTCGTCCAGAATGCTCTCCACACCAGTCGCGAACAACTGTGGCCCGCTGACATGGTGATGGTCATGCACAAAAATTCCACCGTTTCACGGCATGACGAATGGCTGCAAATGCTCTCCATGTAGCTCAACATAACCACTAACAGTCGATGATCGAGTGAGTTGGACCAGAGAATCAAGCCCATTCCATGTAGGCGGTGTCCACACCATTATGGAGGCAACGTCAACTCGCACAGTGCATTGTTGATCGCTTGGATCCCTGGCTTCGTGCACCACATTCCAACTCCACTATCGGCTCTAAACAACTGAAATCGGGACTCATTTTACCAGACCACTGTTTTCCAGTCGTTATGGTTACGAGTATGATGTATCATGCAGTGTAACTTGCTGTGGCAGTGCGAGAGAGAGAGAGAGAGAGAGAGAGAGAGAGAGAGACAAAGATATTGTTTATTACTCTGTGGCGGTCAGCGCTCACATAATTATTCTTAGGAGATAGAGCTTTTGTTCTTCTTAAGAGTAAAAAAAAATTGGAGGAGAGGAGAGCCATTCTTATGATGTAAAAATCGACGCCATTGCGAGTTTTTGATTCACATTGTAAAATATTGTTCATTTCAAGAAGGTACGTGTTATTATACACCCAGCGATATACTTCTACTGTGATTTACTCATAAACACCAGCTTGAGAACAGTTCCGACGGGAGCGTTCAGTTCTAGTGAAATAGTTCGATGTTTTCTTCCGAAAAGAAGTCACTTCATGGATCATTCAAATCCACAATAGTACCTGGACATTTCTCAGAACTGAAAGCAATCTGATTGCTATGCAACAGAGCCCCGAAGAATATTTCTCCGTACTTTGGTTACCACTTTCAGCTCAACACGGTATCTGCGGCATCTGGAGCAGATTTCTACAACAGCGGAAGCGTTTAATGGCTATCAGTTTCACACATCGCCCTGTGTACGCTGTATGTATTTACCCACAACACTGAACATACAAAAATTTTTTTTCTTTTTCTTTCAAAGGAGTCTTTATACGAGTCCACCAGAGGCGCTACAGGCGACGTCGTGTTGTTAGTAACGGCACTCACGTCCGACATCTGCTGCCATAGCCCATCAATTCCGAAATCCCGACCTAACGAATAGGTTCGTCGTACGTCCCACATTGATTTCTGCGGTTATTTCACGCAGTGTTGCTTGTCTGTTAGCACTGACAACTCTATGAAAACGCCACTACTCTCGGTCGCAGGTTCGAATCCTGCCTCGGGCGTGGATGTGTGTGATGATGTCCTTAGGTTGGTTAGGTATAAGTAGTTCTAAGTTGTAGGGGACTGATGACCTCAGATGTTAAGTCCCATAGTGCTCAGAGCCATTTGAACCATTTTCGCTCTCAGTCGTGAAGTGGAGACAGTCGGCCAGTGTGTTGTACATCTTGAGTGGTGATGCCTGAAATTTGGTACCCTCGGCAAGCTCTTGACACTGAGGATTTCTGTGCAGTCGTAAAACTTCGACTGCACGCCGACCAGCTCGGCGAAATGGCATCGAGAAGGCGGTGGCTGGCGCGCCAATGGAAGGAGCGGCCAGCGCCACACCTCCAGGAGGACAGTCTGGCGCCGCCCGTCGCCGCTGACTCATCCAGCCGCCCAGTTCGGTCGCAGACTTCACCAGCATCTGTGCTAACAGAAAGGCGTTATTCTGCCTGCTTCCTGCGAGTATCAATAGAGAGTATCAATAGAGAGTAAAGTACTCGTATGTACGAGGCACAGAAATCAAGGTACGTTTTCTTCGCTTAGCAGAAAGTCTTTTGTACAGGTGATTTTGGATCCTTGCCATCGGCTGTCGTAACTTCTCTACTTCCTTGTTTGTGTTGGTACTGACTCCCACAGTAGCCGACTCACCGGTTTCCAAAATGGGATTTCCTGTGCGTCTAGCTGCACCTGCCATTTTGTGTTCAGTATGTGTTAATTCGAGTCGTGCAGGCAGAATCATGTCGGACACCTGCTCACATGACTCACCTGAGGACAATTGACAGCTCCGTCAAGGCACTGACCATTTATACCTTGTGTATGTGATACTACCGGTATCTGTATATGTGCGTATGGCTAACCCGTGACCTTTGTCACCTCAGTCTGTAGATTGAACAGTAGGGTGAAAGACTACATCGCTTGGTTGATGCTCTTGTTGTTGTGTTCAGTCCAGAGACTGGTTAGATGCAACTCTCCATGCTACTCTATCCTGTGCAAGTTTCTTTATCTCTGACTAACTACTGCTACCTACATCCTTCTGAATCTGCTTAGCGGATTCATCTCTTGGTCTCCCTCTACAATTTTTACCCTCCACGCTTCCCTCCAATATTAAATTGTTGATCCCTTGATGCCTCAGAACATATCCTAACAACCGATCCTTTCTTTTAGTCAGGTCGTGCCACAAATTCCTCTTCTCCCCACATCTGTTCAGTAC
This sequence comes from Schistocerca serialis cubense, assembly GCF_023864345.2. Lineage (NCBI taxonomy): Eukaryota > Metazoa > Arthropoda > Insecta > Orthoptera > Acrididae > Schistocerca > Schistocerca serialis. The sequence goes on from NC_064648.1 coordinate 29,978,326, forward strand.
CTCCCCATTACTTACGTGACCTACCCTCCTAATCTTCAGCATTCTTCTGTAGCACCACGTTTCGAAAGCTTGTATTCTCTTCTTGACTAAACTATTTATCGCTCCGGTTTCACTTCCATACATAGGTACACTCCATACAAATAGTTCAGAAAAGACTTCCTGATGCTGAAATCTATAGGGTGTTACAAAAAGGTACGGCCAAACTTTCAGGAAACATTCCTCACACACAAAGAAAGAAAATATGTTATGTGGACATGTGTCCGGAAACCTTACTTTCCATGTTAGAGCTCATTTTATTACTTCTCTTCCAATCAAATTAATCATGGAACACACAGCAACAGAACGTACCAGCGACACTTCAAACACTTTGTTACAGGATATGTTCAAAATGTCCTCCGTCGCACGCAATCCCTGACGCGCTGATGCAGCCCTGGAGACTGGCGTATTGTATCACAGCCGTCCACAATACGAGCACGAAGAGTCTCTTCATTTGGTACCGGGGTTGCGTAGACAAGAGCTTTCAAATGCCCCCATAAATGAAAGTCAAGAGGGTTGAGGTCAGGAGACCGTGGAGGCCATGGAATTAGTCCGCCTCTATGAATCCATCGGTCACCGAATCTGTTGTTGAGAAGCGTACGAACACTTCGACTGAAATGTGCAGGAGCTCCATCGTGCATGAACCACATGTTGTGTCGTACTTGTAAAGGCACATGCGTGCGGATTCTCGTCAGCCCACACATGTTGATTGTGAAAATTTACAATTTGATCACGTTGGAATGAAGCCTAATCCGAAAAGAGGACATTTGCACTGAAATGAGGATTGACACATTGTTGGATCATTCGCAGAAGTGTACCCGTGGAGGCTAATCAACTGCTGATAGTGCCTGCACACACTGTACACGGTACGGAAACAACTGGTTCTCCCGTAGCACTCTCCATACAGTGACGTGGTCAACGTTACCTTGTACAGCAGCAACTTCTCTGACGCTGATATTAGGGTTATCGTCAACTGCACGAAGAATTGCCTCGTCCATTGCAGGTGTCCTCGTCGTTCTAGGTCTTTCCCAGTCGCGAGACATAGGCTGGAATGTTCCGTGCTCCCTAAGACGACGATCAATTGCTTCGAACGTCTTCCTGTCGGAACACCTTCGTTCTGGAAATCTGTCTCGATACAAACGTACCGCGCCACGGCTATTGCCCCGTGCTAAATCATACTTCAAATGGGCATCTGCCAACTCCGCATTTGTAAACATTGCACTGACAGCAAAACCACGTTCGTAATGAACACTAACCTGTTGATGCTACGTACTGATGTGCTTGATGCTAGTACTGTAGAGCAATGAGTCGCATGTCAACACAAGCACCGAAGTCAATATTACCTTCCTTCAATTGGGCCAACTGGCGGTGAATCGAGGAAGTACAGTACATACTGTCGAAACTAAAATGAGCTCTAACATGGAAATTAAGCGTTTCCGGACACATGTCCACATAACATCTTTTCTTTATTTGTGTGTGAGGAATGTTTCCTGAAAGTTTGGCCTTACCTTTTTGTAACACCCTGTATACTCGATGTTTACAAATTTCTCTTCTTCAGAACCGCTTTCCTTGCCATTGCCACTCTACATTTCATATGCTCTCCGACCATCATCAGTTATTTTCCTCCCCAAATAGCAGAACTCATTCAGTACTTGAACTGTCTGATTTCCTCATACAATTCCCTCAGCATCACCTGATTTACATAATGAGATTGTCAATCTGCAGCGTAATGTGCGCTTATATGAAACTTACTTGCAGATTAGAACTGTGTCGTGAGTCCTGCTTGGGTAGCTCAGATGGTAGAGCACTTGCCTGCGAAAGGCAAAGGATTGAGTTGGAGTCTCCGTCCTGCACACAGTTTTAATCTGCCAGGACGTTTGATCACCTGATTCAATTCGAGTACATTCCATTATCCTCGTTTTGTTTTTGTTGACGTTCATCTTGTATCCTCCTTTCGAGACACTGTCCATTCCATGCAAGTTCCCTTCCAGGTCATTTGCTGTCTCTGACACAATTACAATGTCATTGGCGAACCTCAAAGTTTTATTTCTTCTCCACGGATTTTATTCGTGCTCCAAATCTTTACTGCTTGCTCAATATACAGATTGAATAATCTCACTCTCTTTCCTGCCACTGCTTCACTTCCATGCCTCTCGACTCTTATAACTGCCATCTGGTTTCTGTACACATTGTCAATATGCTTTCGCTCCCTGTATTTTACGCCTGCCACCTTCAGCTTTCTCTAAGTCTGCAAATGGTAGAAACGTCGGTTTGCCTCCCCTTAACCTATCTTTTAAGATATCTCGTAGGGTGAGTATTGAATCGCGTGTTGCAACGTTTCTACGGAATCCAAACTGATCTTCGCCGAGATCGGCTTCTACCAGTTTTTCGATTCGCCTGTAAAGGATTCGTGTTAGTATTTTGCAGCCATGACTTATTAAATTGATAGTTCCGTAATTTTCACACCTGTCGACACCTGCTTTATTCGGGATTGTAATGACTGTATTTTCTGGAAGTCTGAGGGTGCTCCACCTGCCTCATCCATGTAGCTCAACGGACGATAGAGTCTTGTAATGGCTGGCTCTTCCGAGGTTATCAGTAGTTCTGGTGGGCCTTCCTTGTAGTTCTTGTACTGCAACCGTTTCGTTCTTGATCTTCTATTCTCATTTCCCCCCTCCTTTCTTGTTCATATTGATGCAGTGACTATGGCTTGGTACACTTGCACGGGACACTAAGAGAGGGCGTGTTGTCGCCAGTGGTCTGCAGCAGGCGCTACAACTGCTGATATTTTTAAAATTACGGGGATCCGATATATCGATATTTAGAGGATCGGTACGCGGTGCGTAGATAATAAATATCGATGTATTGACGGGAAGGGTATCGACGTGTCGACCAAAAACAATATCAGCTGCACAAGTAAATATACTGCCAGTTTTAGAGCTGTATGTTTAAGTGTCAATTTATTATTAGATATTCTGTACATCAGCAAGGTATCAGCCTGCTCATCGCCGTTAGAGCAGCAATTGAAGCGAAAACTGTGCACCTCCACGGTTGGAGATAATCACATTCCTAACAATGCCAACTGCACGTAAGTAGCAGAATAAGAGATGTCCGATAGACATACCGGATTTGCCCAAACACTTGAAATTGACTTCCCTGTTTCTTCGTTTCTGCCAACGCCGGCGACCTAGCAGTTGCGTTGTCAAAATTGCGTGCTGAAGCCAAAAGTTAATGTCGGTAGTGTCCAGCGCCGATTACGTCACCTCACACGCGTCTGCCCTCCGCAGACCCCAGACCCGTCGTTTAGAGTTTTGTTCATCAGTTTCAGCAACTGTTCTTGAAGACTGTCGATGTGAGGGACTACCACTCTGCCTGCGCTAAAAATTGATTTTTAGCGCAACCGGTGTCTTGTTTCTGCACGTCGGAAATATTGTTATTCCATTCACACCGCCATCCCCCCCCCCCCCCCCCCACCTCTTGTGCCACATATACTTGCTTAACGCAGACAGAGAAAGATCTGACGTGACGAGAGGTCGAAAACTCGTAAGACTACTTCGCACACTGAAAGTGAAATTATGTTCTACTACAATTTGAAAAGCACGACTTGAAATATTTATCGAAAATTGCGAAAAGAGTGTAGAATAAAATAAAAAAATTAAATGATCGTACGGCGTCGTTGGCCGGGAGGCCCCAATCGGGGAAGATTGGCCGCCAATGCAAGTATTCAGAATTTCACTCTGCAGCGGAGTGTGCGCTGATATGAAACTTCCTGGTGGATTTAAACTGTATGCCGGACCGAGACTCGAACTCGGGACCTTTGCGTTTCGCGGGCAAGTGCTCTACCATATGAGCTACCCAAGCACGATTCACGTCCCGTCCTCACAGCTTTACTTCCGCCAGTAGCTCGTCTCCTACCTTCCAAACTTTTCATATCAGCGCACACTCCGCTGCAGAGTGAAAATCTCATTCTGGAAACATCCCCCGGGCTGTGGCCAAGCCATGTCTCCGCAATATCCTTTCTTTCAGGAGTGCTAGTTCTGCAAGGTTCACACAAGAGCTTCTGTGAAGTTTGGAAGGTAGGAGACGAGATACTGGCAGAAGTAAAGCTGCGAGTACCGGGCGTGAGTCGTGCTTCGGTAGCTCAGATGGTAGAGCACTTGCCCGCGAAAGGCGAAGGTCCCGAGTTCGAGTCTCGGTCCAGCACACAGTTTTAATCTGCCAGGAAGTTTCATCTTTGAGATAGCCCCACAGCCAGAAGGCACACAGATTAAGATCAGGGTGTACGGAATGGCGGCTGATAATTCTAGTATTTCCGAAATGGCGCTTCAGCAGCTGCTGAACTGGATTTGCAATGTGCGGAGGTGCGCCATCTTGCATGAAAATGATCCCATCCACACATGCACGCTGTTGGAGAGCTGGAATGACGTAGTTGCGCAAAAGACACTCATAGCGCTTACCAGTGACGGTACAGGTAACAGGACCGGAAGCACCTGTCTCTTCGAAAAAATGTGGATCTATGATAAATGATGTCGTCGCAGCGACCTTTTCAGGATGAACTGGTGGTACTGGTCGACTTGCATGCGGATTTTCCGTTGCCCATATTCGACAATTCTGTGTATTGACATATTCTGTCAGAAGGAAGCGGGTTTCATGTGTCCACAAAATCTTCCACCGCCAGTCATTGTCCACTTCCGTGCGAGCAAGAAATTCTAAAGCAAAGGTCTCTCTTGGTGGCACGTCAACAGGAAGGAAGACATGCACACGGGTAATTTTGAATGGATAGCAAAGAAGGATGTTTCGTAAGATTTTACCTGCCATGCTCATGGGTATGTTCAGTGTTCGGGCAGTTCTCCGTGCGCCACACGTTTGCACCCCACCACTCGTCTCCTCCTGCATTGCTGTGGCCGCTGCTTCCACTGACGTCGAATCAATTCGTTTCCTGCCTCTTCCGGGTTGCACACCAAAACAACCCGTCTTTTCGAATTTCCTATTCATTCTCTCCAGACCCACGCCAGTCATCGAACTGACGCCTTTTTTTCATACCCTTCAGTGCCCGTTAACTGCTGTGTTGGCAGAAGAGCCAACACCGTGTTGCTAGAGGAGGCCGAAATGCACGCGTTTAATTAAACGCAGACTGGCGTGAGGTCTGGAACAGTTAAGGGAATTTTTAGTAACAAATAAAGTACGTAGTTTGTGTAATACTTTAATCCACAATTGGTGAACATCTCTCTTGACTATACATAATTTCCATTTCAATATAAACTGATAATGGCGCCTTGCTAGGTCGTAGCAAATGACGTAGCTGAAGGCTATGCTAACTATCGTCTCGGCGAATGAGAGCGTAATTTGTCAGTGTAGCATCGCTAGCAAAGTCGGCTGTCCAACTGGGGCGAGTGCTAGGACGTCTCTCTAAACCTGCCGTGTGGTGGCGCTCGGTCTGCAATCACTGACAGTGGCGACACGCGGGTCCGACGTATACTAACGGACCGCGGCCGATTAAAGGCTACCACCTAGCAAGTGTGGTGTCTGGCGGTGACACCACAGTAACATCTGCAGAGCGACGTTTCGCACGCCCTGTCCACTGTATTCAGGCGCGTGTGGCTGTGCAGGTGTGATCGTTTGCCGTGTACGTCCTCAAGAATGTGTCAATAAAATTTGCCTCTGCTCAGTAGACGAATTCATGGCGTTCTGTTTTCATTATCCACTAGTGTTTTACTCGTCTTTCCCTATAGCTCACTCCTATTTCCCGAAGAATTTTCATTATCTTGCAGCATTTTAAACCGTCGAACGCGCCTAGATTTTTCATAAGTTCAGCTTCTATCATGAAGCGCAGGGTCGGGAGTGCCTATCTGGTGGCTTTGGCTTTCGTAAGCCCGAACAGATTGCCACCTAATAGATCTTAGCTTTTCTCCTCAGCGTACTAGAACAAGAGCTGTTAAGCTGATTGTGCTCTAATTCTCGCACTCGTCAGCTCTTGCTATCTCCGAATTTGTGTGGATGACGTTTTTCCGGAAGTCTTATAATACAATAAAATAATGGAATAGATGATAATAAAATGTTACAATGCGTGGCTTTTTAAAATGTATTGAATTAATGAGATTAATGACAAGCACAATAAGCTGAGCTTTGCCTGGAAATAAGTTCGTATTAGTTCTTTTTATCTTTTCTGGGCGAACTAGTTTCTTCCTCCGCTGTAGATTTGTGCTTACCATTCTTTATAATGCTACGTTTGTTCGCCGCGCTTACCTTCGAAGTCTTGACTGTGTTCCCATTGAGCTTATCGGATCTTCGTAATTTTCCAAAGTACACAGGTGGACTTCAGTTCTTGTAATTATCGTACTATTTGAAATAACGAATCACCCGACCTTTCTGTTAATAAAACGATACCGTATTTTTCTAAACGGTGCACATATGAAATACTCACTTATTCATAGCGAACCCAAAATGGCGGTCTCCAATTACTCGCTTATAAATGGCGTGCTTCTCACTCGTTCACTAGCTGAGCGCGAATCCTTCCTACCTCCTACTGGTACAAGAAAAACTCCTCTGTTTTTTAACAACTGAAAATCAAAACTATCTGACGGTAGGCCACCGCTTCATCTTTTCTCTTTGCCTTTAAGGAAGACGAGAACATAAAAGAAATGCAAAAGGTTTATCACAGTCTGATGTCGCCAGTATCGTAGATCTGACACACCAACTTCATTAGTCGTTTCGTTAGCACTTCCCCCAATGATGTCAAACCTTCCGAAGGAGTCTCATCTATCCTCTCTGCCTTATTTGCTTGAAAGGCCTCCAAAGCTCTGTTTGCTATATAGACTCCCGTCTCTTCCTCAATCATGCTATCAGACAAGTCCCTCCACTCGTAGAAGCCGGCCGGGGTGACCGAGCGGTTCTAGGCGCTACAGTCTGGACCGCGTTACCGCTACGGTCGCAGGTTGGAATCCTGTCTCGAGCATGGATGTGTGTGACGTCCTTAGGTTAGTTAGGTTTAAGTAGTTCTAAGTTCTCGGGGACTGATGACCTCAGAAGTTAAGTCCCATAGTGCTCAGAGCCATTTGAACCATTTGCACCACTCGTAGACGTCTTCGCTACACCTGTCCGCTCTCTCCATTGCCATCACCTGTGGAACTGCCACTGCACTCTTAATCTTGACCACATTGCTTTTAATTTCGTCGAAGCTGTTTTGGCTTCTCTTCCGACGACCATTTATTCCACAATTACTTTGCTTTCTTCCTGCAGCTATTTCGCTTTGGCTACTCTGCACCCCCTAATTCTTTACTTTAGTTCTCGGCTGAGATACTGCCCACGGCCACAGCTCGGGGCACACCACCGGAGCACGTGCCTGCGCTGGAGGAGTGCTGGAGGGAAGGTGGGGGTAAGTCCAGAAGACGGCGTCCGGCCAGCCGGTGTCGGGTATTGATCCGGCAACCCTTGCCGCACCGCACCGCCGCTCTTGGGGTGGTCCCACCCCCACGCTGGCCCCGCACACCCCCAGGACACGGCGGCGGTCAGCGCGGCCGCGTCTACGCCGCGTCGTCGACGCTCGCACCCCGCCCACTGGCTAGCCACTGGCCTGTTTAGGCCGCATCGCTGGTCCAGCGCTGTACTTGCAGTACTGTGAGACGAAAACAGTGCTCTGGGCGTACTGTCTCACACTCGCTACCAAAATGTCGCTACAGACAAGGGTAGAGAAATCGATTTACGAACTACACCACCTGCGTCTGCAGCGACCACAACGCAAATACTTTCACCGGTTCTGTCAACGGCTCTAAGATTAGCTGCAGCACTTTTTCAGGCATTTAATAATGTAGCAATAAATTTACCACATTTTGTACACCCACACATATTATAAATGTGTGTGTGTGTGTGTGTGTGTGTGTGTGTGTACGTTCAACATCTCCTCCTAAATCAATGAACCAATATCAACCACACTTGCTATACGTATCACTGTCAGTCCACAAACTGTGTTAGAGTTATAACCAGCTGCGTGTCATAGTTCAGGAGTTATGACGTCAAGAACAAAAACTGCCGAATCACGCGTGCCGTTTAATTTATTACTTCTATATTATTAACTCTATTTGCAATAAATTTAGCTGACGTTGTCCACACACGCCTCTGAACGTGCGTACGCCACTACACTGAACATCCAAAGAAATTGATAAACCTGCCTAATGTCGTGTAGAGCCCCCGCGAACTCGCACAAGTGCCGCAACACGAAGTGTCATGGACTCGACTAATGTCTGAAGTAGTCGTGGAGAGAACTGACAACACGAATCCTGCAGGGCAAGAGTACGAGAGGTTGGAGATCTCTTCTGCACAGCACCTTGCAAGGCATCCCAGATATGCTCAACAATGTTCATGTCTGGGGTGTTTGGTGGACAGCGGAAGTGTTTCAAACTCAGAAGAGTGTTCCTGGACCAACTCTGTAGCAATTCTGGACGTGTGGGGAGTCGGAATATCCTGCTGGAATTGCCCACGTCCGTCGGAATGCACAATGGACATGAATGGATGGTGGTGATCAGACAGGATGCTTACGTATGTGTCACCTGTCAGAGTCGTATCTACATGTATCAGGGGTCACATATCACTCCAACTGCACACGGCCCACACCATTACAGAGCCTCCACCAACTTGAACAGGTGCCTCATGACGTGCAGGGTCCACGGATTCGTGAGGTTGTCTCCGTCCGCTCGATACAATGTGGAACGAGACCCGTCCACCAGGCAACATGTTTCCAGTCATCAAGAGTCCAATGTCGGTGTTGACGGGCCCAAGCGAGGCGTAAAGCTTTGTGTCGTGCAGTCATCAAGGGTACACGAGTGGGCCTTCGGTCCCGAAAGCCCGTATCGATGATGTTTCATTGAATTGTTCGCAAGCTGACGTTTATGGCCCAACACTGAAATCTACAGCAATTTACGGAAGAGTTGCACTTCGTTCTTGCAGGGTTGTTCTCAGATGATGCTGTAATTTACCGTCTAGTAAGGTGATCCGAAGACCATTCTCAGTTGCAAAGCGATTTAGAAAAGATTGCTGTATGGTATGACAGGTGGCAGTTGACACTAAATAACGAAAAGTGTGAGGTGATCCACATGCGTTCCAAAAGAAATCCGTTGGAATTCGAATTACTCGATAAGTAGTACAATTCTCAAAGCTGTCAATTCAACTAAGTACCAGGGTGTTAAAATTACGAACAACTTCAGTTGGAAAGACCACATAGATAATATTGTGGGGAAGGTGAGCCAAAGGTTGCGTTTCATTGGCAGGACACTTGGAAGATGCAACAAGTCCACTAAAGAGACAGCTTACACTACACTCGTTCGTCCTGTGTTAGAACATTGCTGGGCGGTGTGGGATCCTTACCAGGTGGGATTGACGGAGGACATCGAAAGGGTGTAAAAAAGGGCAGCTCGTTATGTATTATCACGTAATAGGGGAGAGAGTGTGGCAGATATGATACGCGAATTGGGATGGAAGTCATTAAAGCAAAGACGTTTTTCGTCGCGGCGAGATCTATTTACGAAATTTCAGCCACCAACTTTCTCTTCCGAATGCGAAAATATTTTGTTGGACCCAACATACATAGGTAGGAATGATCATCAAAATAAAATAAGAGAATTCAGAGCTCGAACGGAAAGGTTTACGTGTTCGTTTTTCCCGCGCACTGTTCGGGAGTGGAATGGTAGAGAGATAGTATGATTGTGGTTCGATGAACCCTCTGCCAAGCACTTAAATGTGAATTGCAGAGTAATCATGTAGCTGTAGATGTAGATGTAGGGTGTTTTTCCGGCCGCAGCGAAGTCGGAGATTTGATGTTTTACCGAGTTCGTGATATTCATGGTTCCTTTGTGAAATGGTCGTACGGGAACATCCCCGCATCACGGCTATCTCGGAGATGCTGTGTCCCATCGGTCGTGCGCCGAGTAAAACACCACGTTTAAACTCTCTTACACCTCGATAACTTGCCATCGTAGCTGCAGTAACCGATGCAGCAACTGCACCAGACGCTTGTGGTCTTGTATGGGCGTTGCCGGCCACAGAGCCGTATCCTGCCTGTTTACGTATTTCTGTATCTGAATACGCATGCCTTGTAACCTCCCCGCAAGAAATTAAAAAGTCCCCCCGGCAAGAAATTAGAAAGTCAATGATTATAAAAAAAATGTGCCAAATGTTGTCTTCCCACAAAACTGAATAATAAAAATGAGCCAAGTGTAACCTCCTTGCAAAATTAAAGAATAATAATTGCCCAAAATGTAAACTCCACACAAAAGTTAAGGAATGAAGATTGCTTATTAACCCACAATAATGTTAATTAAATAATGAACCATGAACTGAAGGTAACATCTCAACACAAATAATTAAACCTGATAAATCTTATAAGGGCAGCAACGCTGACCTTTGGCCCTGTGTTCTGAATAGAGAAACCAAAATTCTTACCTCAGTAAAAAATGCATCTAAATCTGCTCTTATTTTTCGGCACAGCTCCGTACAATGCTGGCCTATATTTAATTTTGATTCTTGGAGGAAATGCATAGGAAATATTCTTTAAATTGAAATGAATCTTTTTCTTTAAAAAAAGTTACTTTATAGAAAAATTATTATTGGGGCATTTTTTTAACAAATTAATTACAATTAACATACGTTATTAGCTGAGCGCAATGCTGCTTCATTACCTTCTACAATAATACACATCGTCCACCACAATCCTGACCAGATTCGGAAGAACAGCACGCCGTCGACGCACGCCGACGGCCGCTCAGTGCAACCGTCCACTCGCTACAACTACTGTCGACTGACTACTACAACTGCAGACAGAGTGCAACTCGCAACTGAACACTCGCGCGGTCAAGCGCAGACTAGCAACGATAAATAACTCTCTGGTCAGAGATTCTGGCATGCCTCGCCATCGCTGGTAATGAATACATACGTGTTTCAGCCTTTACCTGTTTCTTTGGAGCTTCAGTGTATATCATTCTGCTTCAGATAGTTCAACGGGTATGACGTCATGAACGCTGAGATGAATGAAAAAGTGCCACATCATGCCTGAAATTTTACTACCAAGACACTCGTACAGTCGAGTCAGGTTGGGGAAATCCCTGACACCTGGCACCGCTCCTGACAGCTTTCCACTGCGAAGCGCAGACGGACAGCAGTCTGTAGAAGAATGAAGAGGCACTGCCATAAAGACGTTTACAAAATCGCGATGTAGACACCTCTGTCGCACAGAAACGGTCCGGCATATTACACTACAACACAGCTGATTTTTTCTTTTTCGTTTCTAACAGAAAACTGTCAAAATGAATAACCGTGCAATGTCGAGTTTGTGAGCCGGTGTTCTTACAACTCACTTTATTTGTACAGTTTGGTCAGAAACAGTGTGAAAAGCTTGCAAGTGTGTTGCAAGGTAGATTTATCTGAGAACTAATTGTCAGAAAAAGAATTACCAAAGTTACACCGTTTTCGATTTAATTAGCTTTGAAGGTACCCATTCAGCCTGCTCCAGGTGCAAACGCGAGAAGCTTTTCAGAGGCGATGTTTCCAAAAGTGTCCTTCCTTTGGTTTCATGAAAGTGAACAGGAGGTCCTTACTACCGTCGAATATCCAGTGTTTGTACCGCTCTCGGTTTGAGGAAACGAAACTAGGAACTCTTTTGGCAGCACCGTCTCTTGCAGGCTGCTTGAAATTGCGCGTACGACACCCTGACTCGCTACCTTCAATGCTAATTAACTCCGAAATGACACAACGTAACAGATTTTTTTCTTAACAATTATTTCTCAGCACGACCTACCCTGCATCGCCCTGTCAAACTTTTCAGACTGTTTCTGATCACCCTCCATACAGATGTATGCATGTTGCACGTCTCTTCCTAAATCCCTGTATCGATTTGAGTCAAATGTGATACAGAGACAAGTTACTATCTGCAAACAAACGCTGCGGTGGTAAGAGCAGTGAATCTTTATAGGGGTGTGCGTGAAAATGTGGCGACACAGAGACATAGCTGAAAACGCGTGGAGCAATTTTAACTTACTGACAGAAGCATGGCATTTATGTACTTTGGATCTAATTGTTATAACGTATCAGACTGAATATTTACAGATATAGACGCATACTGTGTGTAACGGGTAAGAGCGCAGATACACTACTGGCCATTAAAATTGCTAAAGCACGAAAATGACGTGCTACAGACTCGAAATTTAACTGACAGGAAGAAAATGCTGTGATATGCAAATGATTAGCTTTTCAGAGCATTCACACAAGGTTGCCACCGGTGGCGAGACAACAGGCAACTTATCCGCACGGCTGTAACGGATCGTGCAGCCACGTCTCGATCGCTGAGTCAACAGATGGGGACGTTTGCAAGACAACAACCATCTGCAAGAACAGTTCGACGACGTTTGCAGCAGCATGGACGAACAGCTTGGAGACCGTGGTTGCGGTTACCCTTGACGCTGCATCACAGACAGGAGCGTCTGCGATGGTGTACTCGACAACGAACCTGGGTGCGCGAATGGCAAAACGTCATTTTTTCGGATGAATCCAGGTTCTGTTTACAACATCACAATGGTCGCATCCGTGTTTGGCGACATCGCGGTAAACGCACATTGGAAGCCTGTATTCGTCATCGCCATACTGGCGTATCACCTGGCGTGACGGTATGGGGTGCGACTGGTTACACGTCTCGGTCACCTCTTGTTCGTATTGACGGCACTTTGAACAGTGGACGTTACATTTCAGATGTGTTACGACCCGTGGCTCTACCCTTCATTCGATCCCTGCGAAACACTACATTTCAGCAGGATAATGCACGACCGCATTCTGGAGGTCCTGTACAGGCCTTTCTGGATACAGAAAATGTTCGACTGCTGCCCTGGCCAGCACATTCTCGAGATCTGTCACCAACTGAAAACGTCTGGTCGATGGTGGCCGAGAAACTGGCTCGTCGCAATACGCCAGTCACTACTCTTGATGAACTGTGGTATCGTGTTGAAGCTGCATGGGCAGCTGTAACTGTACACGCCATCCAAGCTCTGTTTGACTCAATGCCCAGGCGTATCAAGACCATTATTACGGCCAGAGGTGGTTCTTCTGGGTACTGATTTCTCAGGATCTATGGACCCAAATTCCGTGAAAATGTAATCACATGTGAGTTGTGGTATAATATATACGTCCAATTTCGTGAGATATTTGACCGGGTCATAATCAATGGACCACCCTGTGTACCGAATCGTATATTTATTGAGAGGAATAGACGAGTGTGTGGAAGGGACCTAGGGAAGAAAAGATTTCAAATCCTAGACAATGCGCTGGTCGCCTGCGTTAGAAAGGAACCAACGGATCGCAGGGAATGGAGACGCCAGAGGCGTGCTTGCGCAGCGGGGAACTGATGCCGGTGAGGATGGCGAATTCGACAACAGATCTGACGACCGATGTAGGACCGCGCTCTGAAAACGGCACCGACCTGGCCGGTTTATTTATTTATTTATTTTGAAATCGGTTACTGCGCAGACCTCGGAAGATCTGCTGCTGGAAGCGGCGCAGGTTCATGCGGACAGCACGTGCGGCTCAGATGTACAGCGAGTCCATAAAGTCCCGTTACAACTTCAAAATTTTATTACACCGGCAGTTGCTGAAATATTTTAACAACATTTCCTTTATTGTAATCAGTGTTTATAAAAGTTTTTTTGACAGTGTTCAATTGACCTCTATATGAACGCCTTTAGTTGCACGAAGCACATCAAGACGGTACTCGATTTCTTGCCGTGTTCGCTGTAGCATAGCGTCATCAATGGTGGCAACGGCATTACGAATCAGCAGGGTCTGATTCACGATATCTTTTACACACCCCCATAAAAAAAAAAGTCCAAGGGAGTGATATGTGGCGAACGCGGTAGCCAAGGAACTGGCCCACCCCTCCCAATCCATCTGGCTGGAAATGTTTCGTTGAGGAACCGACAGACATGCAGTCCCCAATGTGGTGGTACACCACGTTGCTGGAAAATCGTAGTTGGTCTTAAGTCAAACAACTGTGGTGCTACATATTCCGTCAGAAGGTCGAGGTAAACATCTGCAGTAACTGTTGACTCGTTGCAGAAAAATGGACCAATTATTCGGTGGCACATGATTCCACTCCACACATTCACTTTTGGACTATCGTGGTTGAAGCTCGGTAGTCACAGGTCCCCAGATTCTCACGTTGTGTCTGTTTAGTGTCCCAGAAACATGAAAAGTTGCCTCGTCACTGAAACAATGAATGCTTCATCCTCCGAAAGGCGCTCCGGCATGTCGAGTGCAAACTCTGTCCGTTTTGGCTCGTCGTTTGGCTCAAGTGTCTGTAACAGTTACACTTTGCAAGCGTACTGCCGTGAGTTCTTGAGGAGGACCCTATGCACAGTGCAACGTGATAGCTGCAACTTACCTGGCAGCAGTGCAGAGGGACTTCGTAGGCGACCGAGTGAAGGCGTCTGAAACGCGATCGATGATTTCCTCGGATGTTCTCGGTCGCCCGCTCCTCCCTTTATCCAACACTGTCCCTGTCTCCATAATTTTTTTGTGCCATGCACGGATTGAAGGGCGCGACGGTGGGTCTTTTTCTTACTCAATTCTTAAGTTCCGTTGAATCTGAAAATCCGATTTTGTCTCAATAAACCACGACACACATTGTGCCTTCTCTTGAGGAGTTGCCATTACATAGAGGTTCAGTTCCTTCCATCAACAGAGTATCTGAAACACAAAGTTTTAGTACATATAAAAACTTTAGCAAACAGTGATTACAATAAACGAAATGTTGTTAAAATATTTCAGCAACTGCAGTTGTAATAAAATTTTGAAGTTGTAAAGGGACTTTATGGATACCCTGTATGTCATCAGATTAAATAGGCTGTGAGACATGGATGTAGTCCCACATCTCTACCTTACCACCTGCCCACTGAAGAAGCAGTGACGGAAATAACACAAACATTCAAAAATGCAATTACAATTCAGCGATGAGATTCGCTTGTGAATTTGTTATCCTCCGTGAAAAATGAAGAAGAATTACTGGACGTGTTAACACGAATGAACAGCGTAATGAGCACAGGATAACGAGTGAGAGTAAACCGGAGAAAGTGATGAGGAATGGCAGAATGAGGTTAGCTACGAACTTAACATCAGAATTGGGGACCACGAAGCAGACGAAGTTAAGGAAGTCTGCTACCTTTAAAGAAAACAACACCCGACAAACGGAGCGAGGACAAGAGAAGAAGACCAGCACAGGAATAATGGGCGTATCTGGCAAAGACGGGTCTGGTAGTATGAACGATCGGCCTTAGAATTCTGAGAGTGTACGTTTGGAGCTCAACACTGTATGGCAGTGAATGATGCACTGTGGGGAAACCGGAAAAGACGGGAATCTAAGCCTCTGAGATGTGGTACTGTACGAGGACGTTGTACAATGACGTAGACTGACAAGATAACCAATGAGGAGGTTCTCTGCACAATTGGTGAAAAAAGGGACACATGAAAAACACTGACGAGAGGGGCGGACAGGATGACAGGACTATCAAAGACAGTGTTGCCAAAGCAGATTTACTAAACACTTCCTTCCGAAATGCCTTCACAAAATAAGACGAAGTAAACATTCCAGAATTCGAATCGAGAACAGCTGCCAATATGAGTAACGTAGAAGTAAATATCCTCGGAGTAGTGACACAACTCAAATCACTTAATAAAAGCAAGTCTTCTGGTCCAGGCTGTATACCAATTAGGTTCCTTTCGGAGTATGCTGACGCATTAGCTCCATACTTAACAATAATATACAACCGTTCGCTCGACGAAAGATCCGTACCCAAAGACTGGAAAGTTGCACAGGCCACACCAATATTCAAAAAAGGTAGTAGGAGTAATCCACTAAATTACAGGCCCATATCGTTAACGTCGATATACAGCACGATTTTAGAACATATATTGTGTTCGAACATTATGAATTACCTCGAAGGAAACGGTCTATTGACACGCAGTCAACATGGGTTTAGAAAACATTGTTCCTGTGAAACACAACTAGCTCATTATTCACATGAAGTGCTGAGTGCTATTGACAAGGGATTTCAGATCGATTCCGTATTCCTGGATTTCCGGATGGCTTTTGAGACTGTACCACACAAGCGGCTCGTAGTGAAATTGCGTGCTTACGGAATATCGTCTCACTTATGTGACTGCATTTGCGATTTCCTGTCAGAGAGGTCACAGGTCATAGTAACTGACTGAAAGTCATCGAGTAAAACAGAAGTGATTTCAGGCGTTCTCCAAGGTAGTGTTATAGGCCCTTTGCTGTTCCTTATCTATATAAACGATTTTGGGGACAACCTGAGCAGCCGTCTTCGGTTGTTTGCAGATGACGCTGTCGTTTATCGACTAATAAAGTCATCAGAAAACCAAATCAAACTGCAAAAGGATTTAGAAAAGATAACTGAATGGTGAGAAAAGTGGCAGTTGACTCTAAATAACGAAAAGTGTGAGGTCATCCACATGACTACTAAAAGGAACTCGTTAAACTTCGGTTACACGATAAATCAGTTTAATCTAAAAGCCGTAAATTCAACTAAATACCTAGGTATTACGATTACGAACAACTTAAATTGGAAAGAACACATAGAAAATGTTGTGGGGAAGGCTAACCAAAGGCTGCGTTTTATTGCCAGGACACTTAGAAAATGTAACAGACCTACTAAGGAGACTGCCCACACTACGCTTGTCCGTCCTCTTTTAGATTACTGCTGCACGGTGTGGGATCCTTACCAGGTAGGATTGACGGAGTGCATCGACAAAGTTTAACAAAGAGCAGCACGTTTTGTATTATCGCGAAATATGGCAGAGAGTGTCACAGAAATGATATGGGTTTTGGGCTGGAAATCATTAGAAGAAAGGTGTTTATCGCTGCGACGGAATCTTCTCACGAAATTCCAATCGCCAACTTTCTCCTCCGGATTGCGAAAATATTTTGTTGACACCGACCTAGATAGGGCGGAACGATCACTACGATAAAATGAAGGGCCGGCCGGAGTGGCCGATCGGTTCTAGGCGCTTCAGTCTGGAACCGCGCGACCGCTACGTCGCAGGTTCGAATCCTGCCTCGGGCATGGATGTGTGTCATGTCCTTAGGTTAGTTAGGTTTAAGTAGTTCTAAGTTCTAGGGGACTGATGACCTCCGATGTTAAGTCCCATAGTGCTCAGAGCCATTTGAACCGTTTGATAAGGGAAATCAGAGCTCGTACGGAAAGATATAGGTGTTCATTCTTTCCGCGCGCTATACGAGATTGGAATAATAGAGCATTGTGAAGGTGGTTCGATGAACCCTCTGTCAGGCACTTAATGTGTTTTGCACAGTATCCATGTAGATGTAGATGTAGATTTTAAGGCATCAGGGAATGACTTCCACGGAACCAGGGGGGCCGGTAGACGGTAACAGCTGCTGGGGAAGAGACTGGAATACACCCAACAAATAATTGCGAGGGCTAGTCTGAGATGAAGAGGTTAGCCGACTCTCCGTCCTGGAACTCGTGAAGTTTCGGTGTTCGTGCAGCGATCGTAAGGACGAACCGTACTACGATATTCAGTAAGGAAACAATTACTCCTTCGAGGGGACAGGTTTGGTGGTTTGGTGGTACAGTCGGTGGCCACTCGCAATGGCACCCTGCGTGTCTGAGTCACGCCGCCGTTCCCACGGGCGCTTGGCCTCAAGGTCAGTCGCCCAAGGACGCTGGAGGCGCAGCTGGAGCCGTAGCGCTGGAGCTGGACCGCACCGGACGTTCCACGGCCCTGGGTCACGCCACTCCAGCGCTCTCCAGCCGCCCGGTGCGTGACTCAAGACGGGTACTGCCACTGCTGGCGCTTGCTGAAGTAAATTCCCTCCTACGACACCTGCTGGCCTTTTAGCAGAAGTTTGTCGTAGTAACACGCAACGTACGTTTTTACTTCGTCCCCTTTTCCCGTAGACGTCTTCAGAGTTGCCATTTCATCTCAGGAAAGATTCCCGCAAATAGGGACCAAACGTCGGTGCTCAGTTTCATATGACGGACAGAATCTCTTAGCCCGAAAGTTTTAACTGAAGTCTGTCGCATTTCGCTACAGCTGCGAAAGCTCACGTCTTGATGTTCTTCTTCTTCTTGTTCTGCGCTTCGCAGATTATGCCTGTCGATCTGTTCTTAACTTTTAACTGGCCGCCCTGTCTCCCTTTTTCCCGTGGGTCTGTATTATACGGCCATCTTTTGAGTGCACACAATTACAGACGTATATCGTTGACGTCAATGTGTTGTAGAATTGTGCAGCATGTTTTGTGCTCAACAACTGTGACATTATTGGAGAATCAAAATCTCCTCTCTGTAAGTCGGCATGGATTCTGCTGAGTTCCCGTGAAACTCAGCTCGCTCTGTTCCTCCGTGAGGTCCACAGCGCAGTGGACAAAGGCGCTCAGGCTGATGCCGTGTTGATTGACTTCAGGGAAGACACCTGACACCGCCCCCCACTGCCGTTTACTGAAAAAAAAAATTACCAGCTTACCGAGTATCGGACCGGATTGGCGGCCGGATTCGAGACTTCTGCGCAGACAGAACTCAACAAATGGCTCTTAACGATACCAAATGGCCAGATGTTGAGGTATTTTCCTAGCACGCAAACGAAATGTCATGTTTAAAGTATATATCGAGTCGAAAATGTCGGAAGCTGTATTCGCAGATGAGGTGGTTTTTCCGCATGAAAGTAGTAACGCCAGAAGAGTGAGGCGATTTGCAAAGTGACGTACGTAGGATTGATGAACGGTGTACGCTTGGGCAGTTGCCTTTGCATGCAAATAAATATAACATATTGCACACGCATAGCAGAAGAAATGCACTGCTCTACAACTACACTATAGATTGAAGAGTTTTTAGCAAACAGAACACCACATGTTGTTCTCAATAGAGAGACGTCTACAAACGTTAAAGTAACCTCTGGCGTGCCACAGGGGAGTGTTATGCGACCATTGCTTTTCACAATACATATGAATGACCTAGTAGATAGTGTCGGAAGATCCATGTGACTTTTCGCAGATACAGAGAAGTTGCAGCATTAGAAAATTGTAGCGAAATGCAGGAAGATCTGCAGCGGATAGGCACTTGGTGCAGGGAGTGGCAACTGACCCTTAACATAGACAAATGCAATGTATTGCGAATACATAGAAAGAAGTATCCTTTATTGTATGATTATATGATAGCGGAACAAACACTGGTAGCAGTTACTTCTGTAAAATATCTGAATGTATGCGTACGGAACGATCTGAAGTGGAATGATCATATAAAATTAATTGTTGGTAAGGCGGGTGCCAGGTTGAGATTCATTGGGAGATTCCTTAGAAAATATAGTCCATCAACAAGGGAGGTTACTTACAAGACACTCGTTCGACCTATACTTGAGTATTGCTCATCAGTGTGGGATCCGTACCAGGTCGGGTTGACGGAGGAGATAGAGAAGATCCAAAGAAGAGGGGCGCGTTTCGTCACAGGGTTATTTGGTAACCGTGATAGCGTTACGGAGATGTTTAGCAAACTTGAGTGGCAGACTCTGCAAGAGAGGCGCTCTGCATCGCGGTGTAGCTCGCTGTCCAGGTTCCGAGAGGGTGCGTATCTGGATGAGGTATCGAATATATTGCTTCTCCCTACTTATACCTCCCGAGGAGATCACGAATGTAAAATTAGAGAGATTCGAGCGCGAACGGAGGCTTTCAGACAGTCGTTCTTCCCGCGAACCATACGCGACTGGAACAGAAAAGGGAGGTAATGACAGTGGCACGTAAAGTGCCCTCCGCCACACACCGTTCGGTGGCTTGCGGAGTATAAATGTAGATGTAGATGTAGATGACAAATTTATGAAAATAGTAACTACCGCAAAATGTCTAGGAGTGCCTTTCCGAAGCGACCTTAAGTGGAACGATCGCATTGAACATATAGTAGGAAAAGCATATGCCAGACTCAGATTCGTAGGAAGAATCTTAAGGAAATGTGACTCATCCACGGAAGACGTGCCTTACAAGACGCTTGTTCGACTGGTTCTTAAGTACTGTTCGTCAGTCCGGGACGCTTGCCAGGTAGGACTCATAGAAGAGACAGGAAAGATATAACGGAGAGCGGCGCGTTTCATCAAGGGACCATTTAGCGGGCTCGAGAGCGTGGCAGAAGTTTTATATTTGAGTATGGAACATATTTTATGCTCAAGAACTGTAACGTTTTTGGAGAAGGAAAATGTCGTCTATAAAAATCAACATGGATCCCGCAAACAGATCCTTCATTTAGAGGATCTCATTTAGATACCTGTTGCCTTACATTTAACACTGAAATGCCAAAGAAACTGGTATTCAAATACAGAGATATGTAAACAGGCAGAATACGGCACTAAGACAAAAAGTGTCTGGCGCAGTTGTTAGATCGGTTGCTGCTCGTACAATGGCAGGTCATCAAGATTTAACTGAGTTAGAATGATGTTACAGTCGGTGCACAAGCGATGGAACACAGAGGTAACGATGAAGTGGGGTATTTTCCCGTACGGCCATTTCACGAGTGTACCGTAAATATCAGGAATCCGGTTAATCATCAAATCTCCGACATCGCTGCGGCCGGAAAAAGATCCTGCAAGAACAGAACCAACGACAACTGAAGAAAATCGTTCAACGTGACAGAAGTGGAACCCCTCCCTAAATTTCTGCAGATTTCAATGCTGCACCATCAACAAGTGTCAGCGTGCAAATCATTCAACGAAACATCATAGGTATGGGGTTTCGGTGCGCCCGTCTGCACCTACATTGGAGTGTTGATGGCTGGAATCATGTTGCCTGGTAGGACGAGTCTCGTTTCAAACTGCATCGGGTGGTTGGATGTGACCGGATATGCAGAAAACCTCATGTATCCATGGACCCTGCATATCAGCACGAGACTCTTGAAGCTGGTGGATGCTCTGTAATGGTGTGGGGCGTGTGATGTGGCACCCCTGATACGTCTAGATACGGGTCAGACAGCTGACACGTACGTAAGCATCCTGTCTGATCACCATTCATGCCCATTGTGTATTCTGCCGGACTTGGGAAATTCCAGCAGGACAATGCGACATCCCACACGTCCAGAATTGCTACAGAGTGGCTCCAGGAACGCTCTTCTGAGTTTCAACACTTCCGCTGGCCACCGAGCTCTCCAGACATGAACATTGTTGAGCATATCTGGGATGCCTTACAACGTGCAGTTCAGAAGAGATCTCGACTGCTCGTACTGTTACGGATTTATGGGCAGTCCTGCAGGATTCGTGGTGTCAATTCCCTCCAGCACTACTCCAGGCATTAGTCGAGTCCGTGCCACGTCGTGTTGCGGCACTCCTGTGCGCTCGCGGGGGCTCCATACGATATTAGGCAAGTGTACCAGTTCCATTGGGTCTTCACTGTTTAACAGGTCGTTCATTTTGCCTTTTCATGCAGATTAGAAGACATACTCTATATTACAAACAGGAATTATTATTTTTAGCAAATGCAAGGACAGCAATAATAAATTAAAAGCACATTACAAACTGAAAGAAAAGAAAGACAAAAGATATTCAAATTTTTAGAACATATGATGATAGGTGATACGAAGGACTTGAATAGAAAGAGCGAGAGAAATATTACCCTGTGTGAGCCAGTCTGGTCAGAGAGCTTCGGAAGTACTTGTAGCCTTGCAGTGCCGCTTCCCTACACTTTAATTTACCGATTAATATTTCTAAACACTATTTCCACAAACTCTATAACTATTATTTACATTGTGGAAAGCGCAATGGTGCGTGAGTGTAAAGTATGTTTTTTGTTGTAGTATTTAACTAACTTTCAATTTCTACATTACCTGTCTTGAATTTTAGTTATTATGTTGCTTACATACTGGTGTTCATTTACAAGTGTTACATCACAACAGCGGTGTAATGACCGCGGAATAGATATGCCTGGTCTTTATAATTAAGGTAGGACAGGTTAACAGAGTTGATTGCATTACACTGTATATTCTAATACAGTTTAATTATTGAAATGGCTCTGAGCACTATGGGACTTAACATCTGAGGTCATCAGTCCCCTAGAACTTAGAACTACTTAAAGCTAACTAATCTATGGACACATCCATGCCCGAGGCAGGATTCGAACCTGCGACTGTGGCAGCAGCGTGGTTCCGGACTGAAGCGCCTAGAACCGCTTGGCCACCGCGGCCGGTCTGTTTAATTATTCCAGATGCTGTGTAAAGTTGTCTGCAGTGCGCGTTGATGAAAGTGTTTGCTGGTTGAGTGAGTGTGTGTTTCGGTACT
Source organism: Schistocerca serialis cubense (assembly GCF_023864345.2). Classification (NCBI taxonomy): domain Eukaryota; kingdom Metazoa; phylum Arthropoda; class Insecta; order Orthoptera; family Acrididae; genus Schistocerca; species Schistocerca serialis. Next base: position 30,000,676 of record NC_064648.1, read on the forward strand.
GCTGTCTGTGTTGGTGTATGAATTGGAACTGGTGTGTTATGTGCTTTGCGTGTGTTGCAGTATTCCGTTATACGGCCGCGTCTGTGTGTATTCGTCATGTAATGTCCTTGAGATACCGGCAGCGGTTTTATTTACTGCACTACTGGCCATTAAAATTGCTGCACCACGAAGATGACGTGCTACAGGCGCGAAATTTAACCGACAAGAAGAAGATGCTGTGTTATGCAAATGATTAGCTCTTCAGAGCATTCACACAAGGTTGGCGCCGGTGGCGACACCTACAACGTGCTGACATGAAAGTTTCCAACCGATTTCTCATACACAAACAGCAGTTGACCGGCGTTGCCTGGTGAAACGTTGTTGTGATGCCTCGTGTAAGGAGGAGAAATGCATCCCATCACGTTTCCCACTTTGATAAAGGTCGGATTGTAGCCTATCGCGATTGCGGATTATCGTATCGCGACATTGCTCCTAGCGTTGGTCGAGAACCAATGACTGTTAGCAGAATATGGAATCGGTGGGTTCAGGAGGGTAATACGGAACGCCGTGCTGGATCCCAACGGCCTCGTATCACTAGCAGTCGAGATGACAGGCATCTTATCCGCATGGCTGTAACGGATCGTGCAGCCACGTCTCGATCCCTGAGTCAACAGATGGGGACGTTTGCAACACAGCAATCATCAGTACGAACAGTTCGACGACGTTTGCAGCAGCATGGACCATCAACTCGTAGACCGTGGCTGTTGTTATCCTTGACGCTGCCTCACAGACAGGAGCGCCTACGATGGTGTACTCAATGACGAACCTGGGTGCACGAATGGCAAAAAGTCATTTTTTCGGATGCATCCAGGTTCTGTTTACAGCATCACGATGGTCGCATCCGTGTTTGGCGACATCGCGGTGAACACACATTGGAAGCGTGTATTCGTCATCGCCATACTGGCGTATCATCACGCGTGATGGTATGGGGTGCCATTAGTTACACGTCTCGGTCACCTCTTGTTCGCATTGACGGCACTTTGAACAGTGGACGTTCCATTTCAGATTTGTTACGACCTGTGACTCTACCCTTCATTCGATCCCTGCGAAACCCTACATTTCAGCAGGATAGTGCACGACCACATGTTGCAGGTCCTTTCTGGATACAGAAAATGTTTGACTGCTGTCCTGGCCATCACATTCTCCAGATCTCTCACCAATTGAAAACGTCTGGTCAATGGTGGCTGAGCAACTTGCTCGTCACAATATGCCAATCACTACTTTTGATGAACTGTGGTATCGCAGTGAAGCCGCATGGGCAGCTGTACCTGTACTCGCCATCCAAGCTCTGTTTGACTCAATGCCGAGGCGTATCAAGGCCGTTATTACGGCCAGAGATGGTTGTTCTGGGTTCTGATTTCTCAGGATGTATGCACCCAAATTGCGTGAAAATGTAATCACATGTCAGTTCTAGTATAATATATTTGTCCAATGAATAACCGTTTATCTTCTGCATTTCTTCTTGGTGTAGCAATTTTAACGGCCAGTAGTGTAGTTATGTCGATAGTGAAGGTTCCCAGCCCAACACACAATGACAGTGGTGTTGAAACCTCCTGACAGCCTTACCAGGGCACTTCTCTGCCCTCGCCGCCCGATCTTCCAATTCGTCACCAGACGTACTCGGTAGGCCCACGTACTGGCTGAAAAATGGACCACAGACTCAAAGAGTGCAGAATAGTAAGTTCTCAGTGTCTGCAATGGTACCATCAAGTGAGTCTAGCCAACTTGTGCATCCTGGCAGCCCTGTCACTCGTCGCTCTGATGTATTCGTCAAGAGACAGTCGTCCGTCGAGATGGACGGCAGGATATCGTGTTTTCCGTTCTCTGCGTATGCGAAGGCCACCACCAGGAGGTCAGCTGCGTATGCTGTCGCCCCGTTCGCGCGGTTATCCCGATCCAATTGATGGAGGAGGGGTTCAAAGACGATATCCCAAAAGCTGGGGTCACAGATCGATCCTTGAGGGCAACCTTCAGTGACTCTTTGAATCACTTTCTGGTCTCCCGCGCTCCAGTCGACCATCCTCTTTCTACAGAACTCCGAGAGCTCATCGTAGAGGGCCTTAGTTACCTGCGGTGGCAAGACGCAAATCAGTACCGTAACTGCAGGGTAACAACGGTGAAGTCGCTGACGACAGTGGCACTAAAGCAGAGTTATTAAACATGGGTTTCCGAGTATCCTTTATCAAAGAAGAGGAAGTAAATATTCCCAATTTCCAGGTTCAAATGGCTCTGAGCACTATGGGACTTAACATCGGAGGTCATCGGTCCCCTAGAACTTAGAACTACTTAAACCTAACTAACCTAAGGACATCACACACATCCATGCTCTAGGCTGGATTCGAACCTGCGGCCATAGCAGCAGCGCGGTCCCGGACTGAACCGCCTAGAACCGCTCTGCCACAGCGGCCGGCCCAGACACTGTCAGAGGCACCCGAAATGTCTATAACACTAGCAACTGTGTATTTGTTTTGTATGTTATTAACAGTGCGTCATCTACAGATTTCACCGCACTAAAACGGAATTGATGCGGCGTAAGGCCGAGGAGCTGCCTGTGCGTTTGCAAGCGATCACATAGAAGTCATTCCTGGACTACACGTTCTTGGATCCGAGGCACCGCGTGTTCTTATTTTTTTATTACGACGGCATTTGTTGTTTTCCAGACAGCAGGTACCCGTCCCAGCCGTAGCGCTTCGTTGAGTACATCCGTCAGGTATGGAGCAGTCTGTGGAACGACAGTTTTCAGTGTCTCCGAGTGGATACCGTCTGGCCCGGACTTTTTTTGTTCTTTGGTTTGGCAATCGCAAGCGTGACCTCCTCACGTGCAAAGGGAGTAACGACAGCACCATTTTCATAGCAAGAGTTTATGAAGGACCGCCGTCCAGTATGAATCTGTTCATGCAGGTTGTTGTTCGTCATCGAGGAGGAGTTGGTTTAGGAGGAATTCCGCAGAACTTCTCCACCCCTCTGTTATGGTACCGCCATCTCGTGGCGTCTTCGGACGCTCCCTTTGTATTTTGAAGGGTTCCCCGCAAATGTTGGTCTGGAGCTGTTTCCGCAAGTGTGTGTTCCAACGTTCTTCTCGTGTTTTTGTATTACTCTTGCTTGTACCTTTGTTTTGCTTCCCTGAACTGTCTGCGTCTGACATCTCCATCTCTTGCCGTTGACGCTCTTTCTACATCTACATCTACATTGATACTCCGCAAGCCACCCAACGGTGTGGCTAGAATCTTTAATACCGTTTCCACCGGCCGGTGTGGCCGAGCGGTTCTAGGCGCTTCAGTCTGGAACCGCGAGACAGCTACGGTCGCAGGTTCGAATCCTGCCTCGGGCATGGATGTGTGTGATGGCCTTAGGTTCGTTAGGTTTAAGTAGTTCTAAGTTCTACCGGACTGATGACCTCAGATGTTAAGTCCCATAGTGCTCAGAGCCATCTGAAACATTGATACCGTTTCCGTTTGTTTCTCGCTCCTTTGCGCAACCTTGTTAGTCTTCTAGTCCACGGCGTGTTCAGCTTTCGTCCTGTGTCAGAACACGCTACGAGGGAAGCGTGCTACATCACGCACACGTTTACTATCGAAATTTATAGAGACTGCTTTCCGGTAAGAGTCGCAGAACATACCGCTTCCCCCTCCCCCCCCCCCCCCCACTAGGGTCTTGAGAAGTGACCTTGAGGAGAAAATACGAGAGAAGATAGAGCCAATACAGGGGATTAGCGACAATCGTTCCTCCCACGCGCCACTATCATTCTTCCCACGCGCCATTCGTGAGTGGAAGACGCAAGGGACGATTAGTTAGTGGTGCGAGAAGTACCCTCCACCACAAACTGTCAGGTGGCTTATGGAGTACTGACGCAGACGTAGATGTTAATGTAGAGTCCCTGTTTCTTCCATTAGTTCCAAGTGTTCCCTCCAGTTTTGTCTTCTGTTATTTTGTGATTTACGGCAATATTCTATCCTTGTCAATTGTTTTCATTAGGAACCACGTCCGTGTTAATGCAATACGTTGACTGGTCGTAAAAATTTCGTTTGAGGACTTGGCTAGAATCTTTTCTCTTCGTAGCACAGGATTCCCCGGCATTCGGTAAAACACGTACAACCATCACCTTACAGAATTTCATTTTGTGCCTCTTGGTGTATTTTTTTGATCTTCTGCTTATAGCTTCCTAGCTAACTGAGGTGGTGAACTTGCTCCAAAATTCGACCTTCAATTACAATTTTGTATCGCGCTGTGTATTTCCCGTGCAATACCATTGACCTAGTTTTATGTACAGCTTCTTTAAAACTACAATCGTTTCCATTCAAGTTTAAAAGATTGATTAATTTTTGTAGTTCGTTTTGACAATTTTGTATTAATACAATGTCGACAGCATATAGAAATGTGTTAATACACATCTTATTATTTGTATGGATTGCTTCTGGCGCTCTTTCCTTCCATTTCCTTTCGCAAGGTGTCTGCATTCCTGAATTTCCTCCATTTCGTAGTCCCCACTTTTGATCGTAAGTTTCTCACCAGTCTCATTCCCGCCAATCCTCATTACTGACGTCTTTCTTCGGTGTACTCTTATGCCATATTCTGTGCTAAGTATCTTCTTTATTCGGTTCAGTTTGTCCTGTTATTGTCACTCACCTTGACGGCGAGCAGAAATCTCATCAGCGAATATGTGCCCGGGAAAATTTTAAGGGATAGGAAAGACTCCCCGTGGATTAGTAGACTAGATAATTCCTACGAAACCTTCAAGAAAGCTATTCATCACAGATGGAAGCGAAGTCAGAATATAAAACAGGAGCTGAACGAAGTGACATGACTGCAAAGAGAGCAACGCAAGAAACGTTCATTCACTTTCAAAATAATTTTTTGCCAATCGACATAACAATCCTAAGGCTTTTCGGTCCTACTTAACAAGTCAGTAAGCGGGCCGAAATAATATGTGTCGGTCTCTCAGTGAAAACAGTGGAACGCAAAACAGGAGGCGACACAGAGAGTTTCTAAAAACAGAATACGATCGTCTGGAAGCGTTTCATTGCGTAACATTGCAACACGGTTCCTCCTTTCATTCACAGAAGGAACATCGAAATGGTAGCTATTGAAGCAATTGACCGTGGAACAGAAAAATCAAGACTCGCTGAATCGTGAAAAGGCATCTGCTCTAGGACAGATACCTGTGAGGTTCTTCACATATTGCGTGAAACTGCCCGCCCGCCTTCTCTAGCAGTAGTTTATCATAGATCACCGGAGCAACGAAGGGTACTTAGCGACAAGAAAAAGAAGCGCGTGTCATTCGCGATTTCAAGGACAGAAATTATACCGCTATATCGTTGATGTGAATCTGTGGTAGAATTATGGCCTATGTTTTATACTAGCACATTAAGACTTTCTTTTTTTCTTTTTTTTGAGAACGCAATATACTCTCGACGAATGGACAACAATTTTCCGCAAGTAAATGTTGCGAAATGGTAACACACTCTTATACAGGATTTCCTCGTGATAGCATGTTACGCTCATGTTAGTGATAGGGAAAAAATTATCTTCGCTGACGGCAGAAATATTATAAACACGGAGAAAGTGAGAGAATTTCGAGCAGGGAAAACAAATGAAAACCTGAAAGAGACTTACAGCTGGTCGATATGAAATGAAGTTACATTGTCTACAGAGAAAACGAGTACCACGAATTTCAGTTTAAAGAGGTAAAATGACAGTGTTACATGAACTCGTAAATGGTTCTTATATAACCTGTGTAAGAAGTACGAAAATTCTAGATATGAATATTGATTCTCAGTGGAAACACACACACACTTGCAAATAAAATGTCGACAGCGTGTAACAGTCGATGTCTTTTACATGTTTGCTATTCATTCGTACAATCAGTTCATGACAGAACATGTTAGTAAACCCGGTCAGTGCAAAGTTCTGTCCGAAACAGTGGTGTTTTCAAACCACGCAAAGGGAGTGCACTTAGCAATCAGTTCCGATCATGACAAACTGCGTTGATAATTACTGCGAAAACAGCTCTGTCCATAACGGTGGGTCAACGTCTCGACTGAATGTACATTTACCGTGAAAGACTACACGTAAAACTGAAAACAGCTGTTTCTACGAAGGAATACAATATTAAGATAAACTGCCGAAGGAGACTAAAAGGATCACCGAAGCTAACTTGTTTAATACAAAGGTACAGTTCAAAAGAATGCGTTTAGCTGAACATCGTATGCGGTAAACGATCACTTATGTAACACATAGTAGAAATTCGGGAAATAAACCTGATGCAAATAAATAAAAATAAAGCAAGTGTTGATTTTACTTTTACGCTTCCCTTTTGTACTAGAATTTTTTTTTCGAGATAACCGTACTGCCAGAGCTATACAGTGTATGACAGCAGTAGTTTAGCCTCCTGCGGTTCACGGAATGGAAACCAAACATCGTCCCTAGGGTCGCGATGCCAGCCGATACTGCGTGTGGCGTTCGCGGTGGTCGGTACTGAGAAATGAACGAACAGTGTTGCGCTGGCGTTCTTCTATGCAAAACAGTGTTGTATGCTAGAGGCAAATTGAATGAGGTTCTGCTGTTGAGTTGGGGAAGGGAATGGCTACAGGCTTTTCATCAAAATAAGTCTGATTTACGTTTGCCGTGGTTTCCCTAAATTACTTCAGGTAAATGCTGGGATGGTTCCCAGGGTAATGCCACAACCGACTATCTGCCGCATCCTTGGCGAACTAGACTAGCCAGCCTGAAAATGTGTGTGTAAATGGCTTACATTTATTTTCTTGTTCCTAATGTGTAATACCATGACACCTTCAGCAATCATGTAAAAACGATGAATAACGATGAATAAAACAACACGGTGAGACAAGAGCACGGTACCCATTTCAGCAACAAATAATTGTTTGCAACCGAATCCATCATATATATTTGCAAACTATAATCGGGGTTTATTTGCGAAAAACACGCGCTAGTATCGCGTACACAGGGTAGAAAAGGGCAGTGCATTGGCGAAGGTGTCATTTGTAGTCAGGTGAGTCATGGGGAAAGGTTTCCGACGCCATTGTGACCCCACGACGGGAGTTAATAGACCGAACGTGGAATGGTAGGCGGAACTAGAAACACGGGACATACCATTTCGAAAATCGTTAAGGAATTCAATATTCCGAGACCCAGAGTGCCAAAAGTGCGCCACAAATAGCAAATATCATTCAGTCACTCTCACTGCGGACAACGCAGTGGCGGAAGGCCTTCATTTAACGACCGAAAGCAGCGGCGTTTGCGAAGAGTTGTCAGTGCTAATAGACAAGCAACATTGCGTGAAATAACCGCAGAAATCAACGTGGGATGGACAATGAACGTATCCGTCGGGGCGCTGCGGCCAACTCTGGCATTAATGGGCTGTGGCTCTCCTGGGCTTCGTTACCGTAGCGGTTGCACCCTACACACCTGCAAACAGGGCCTGGTGCCTTAGATAACAGATTTCAGCTATCAGTAGTCTTTTGGAACTTTTATTGGCAGTTCTAGGTTTAGCTGAAATCTAGATCTGCCAGTAACAATTCCAAAGGACGACTGATACCTGAAATCTATTATTTACAAATCAAACTAACGGTCGGTGCGTGCAATAGCCTCTGAATGGAGGGTAACCTGAGGGCCTGGTTAGATAAGTCGCGATTTCAGTTGAGAAGAGCCGATGGTGGGGTTCGAATGTGGCGCAGACTCCATGAACACCTGGACCCAATTTGCCAACTAAGCACCGTGCAAGCTGGTGGTGGCTCAGTAATGAACTGTGTCCTCTAGTCCAAGTGAACCGATCATTGACTAGAAATGGCTGAGTTCGGCTACTAGCAGGCGATTTGCAGCCGTTCATGAGCTCCGTGTTCCCAGGCAATGGCGTGCCGTGTCGCCAGTAGGGTTCGAGTGGCGCAGACCCCACCCACGAAGCCAAAGACCCAAGCTGTTAACAAGGTACCGTGCATGCTGGTGGTGGCTCGGTGTGGACCGTGTTTCCAAGGAGTGGACCTGGTCGTCTGGATGTTCAGCTACTTGGAGACAATTTGCAGCCTTCTGTGGACGTCATGTTCCCAAACAACGAGGGAATTTTCACGGAATACAATGCGCCATGTCTCCTGGTCTCAGTTGTTCGCGGTTGGTTTGAAGAACTTTCTGGGCAGGTGATTTGGCCACTCAGATCGACTGGCATGAGACCTGTCCGTCGTTTAAGGGACATAATCGAGAGGTCAGTCAGTGCACAAAATCTTGCACCGGACTTTCGCAGTTACGGAAAGAGGTGGTGTGGCTCAGTATTTCTGCAGGGGACTCCCAACGACCTGTTGAGTCCATGCCACGTCGGGCTGCCGCACTACGCCGGGAAAAGGAGGCCCGCCATAATGTTAGGAAGTGTCCCATGACTTTTGACGCCTGAGTGTGTATCCAGCACTCAAGATTTGACATTAAGGAATCAGTAGTACACCATGCTCCGTTACTTTCTGCACAGTCGCTTGTCAAAATTCGTACTGATTATCGTACTGGCCTTGTCTTCGGATGCAACAAGTGTCCGTGCTTTATTACTGCTGACACTGACGTTGACAAAACACCAAACGAGAAAAATCAGGGGCCGAGAGATTCGGATGTCTCGGTGGCCAGCTAATATTTGCGCTACGAGACATGACCTGACAACGGAGCATCCCTTGAAGAAGTACGACTGACTGTCGAAATATGCGGTAGGTTCCACTGTTTCGCTGAAACCACGGATCATTGTTTCCCATAGCGAACAACGGTCTTGAGTACTTGTTTAATGTGGAACTGTAACGTTCACCATTCGCGGAGACACTTGCTCCTCCCGAATTTTCAAAATGAAAAAATAAATATAATAAAAATGGAAATTGGCAAACACACTACGTCACATCATCCCACCCCAGAGTACAACAAATTTCTCGTAGAGAGGCCTTTCATGAGTAATCTATCGCTGTTCTGTGGCCAAAATGTGGCAGTTCAGCTTACTGCCAAAAGTGACGGAGGTCTAAATGAGCTTGACAACTCTTTGTTAGTTTCTTGTGGAAACTTTGTTGTTGTACCGACAAGAGCCGGCCGCTGTGGCCGAGCGGTTCTAAGCGCTTAATTCTGGGACCGCGCGATCGCTACGGTCGCAGGTTCGATTCCTGCCTCGGGCATGCGTGTGTGTGATGTCCTTACGTTAGTTAGGTTTAAGTATTTCTAAGTCCAAGGGGACTGGTGACCTCAGATGTTGAAAAATTCATTTGCAAACTACAGTCTCTTTGTCAAATCAGTAGTCGATACCGGTTGCGAAATCTGAATTTTTACGGATACGGAAATGTTGTAAACATTCTGTGTAACGAGAATTTCGGTACACCAAGTTCTTGAGGCAGGCAACGAACTGAATTTCAGTGAGTGCTTGCCATGCACTGGCGTTTACAGTATTCGCCACGTTTCACATGGACTTTGGATGTCCACACATCGGCAATATTACCGGTGTCAAGCAATCGATTCACGTATCCTCTTAGGTCGTGTTTTGATGGTACAGTGCGAGCATTAATTCCATTTTCTTTTGTGTGCCCGGAGGAGTTGCACGTCACGTGTGGCGTACGGTTCAACTATATCGGTGCGTTGTCTATTAATCCAGTTGTTCCTGATAAATCCGCAAGGTCATGTTACGCATCTGAAACAAACGAAATGCTTATAATTAATACACTGGTGTGCGAAAATTGGTCACGAAAGTATTTTTCGCATTAGATACTTCTGCCAAGTAACATAGCTCAATGAATCTTGGACCATGTATAGAAAGAACTGCTACAGCGTAATACAGGAAGTAATTGAAAGGTGGCTATAATTTCGCACCTCACCAGAACTCATTCACATACTTTCTCATGATCTGCAACCACATTAGGTATTATTTGGTAGTCAGTACATCGTATATAAGAATATAAAGCAGAGTGACACTGTCACGTACGCCTTTTAAATAATTGTTAACGCTTATTGCACGAAAGTTGACGGAGTGTCTTTATTACCATACTAGTAGAGGTGGGAACGACAGTAGAAATGAAAAGGCAGACGAAACTCAAGCCCTGGGTGGAAGGCCCACGTATGTCTGTCGGTCCTGCTTAAACACATGAAGCACGAGACGGACGTCGTAGCACCTGAGCGCTGGAGCACAACAGAGTCGCGACCGGCCAGATTTGTAGCCGAACCAGAAGGATTATACTTCGGAAACGCTGAAAATCTTGGAGGCAGGTGAGAGGAACGAAGAAGCGGCACCTCGGAAACCACGCAAGCTGGGTTATTTTCAAGGATTTTTACTCAAAAGCGTACCATTGTGCGAGTACAGGTCTTTCCTCGCAAACTTTCCGCGCTGGACGGCAAAGGACTCAAATATGGTTGGTCGGCATTCGGAAGAATCTGTAGAGAGGGAGAATATTCCGCGGTTTCGGGAATATGATTCGTTTTCGGAATTACGATGGTGGGGAGCCGAGCCTTGCTGGGAGGCCAGCGGTGGAGAGACGAGGTCTTCCGTTACGAGCGCCCGTGTGTGACGGTCGCTCGATATCAGCTTCTGTTGGTACAGACGGACTTGCTGTCTTTGCTCTCAGGAGAGTTTATAGTTAGAACAGTTAGGCGCTGTACTGTTGCAAACCTATACGATTCTGGGTTGAAATTCGTCGTTGAGTACGCAGCGTTCAGTAATTGAGAGCACTTCCACTGCCTCTACTTACGTTGAGACAGAACACAGAGAGGAGAAGATAGTATTAGAGTGTATTAGTCAGAGGACTGCCTTCTGCCGTCCTAGTGTTTTAAAGAGTTTATTTTGTGACTGGAGGTCTTCCATCACCGCAGACGAGTACGAGAACCATCACTTCGACGCACCGGACGCAGTACATGTGGTGATATCGCAAATGGCTTCGGGTTATTAGGGCTATAAAGCTAAACAGCTGTGATCACATTAGTTTGTTTCCACACCACTGTAGATCATCTTTGAAAGTAGTGTCTTCTAGTGTTTGGTACGTGGATAATGTCAGTAATTTCGCGTTATTTATGTTAGATCGCGTGACCATAAAATGGGGCAGAGTTGGGCAGTTGATTAATAATATTAGGAAATATAGACATTTGTCCTAAAGGGTGTTTTTTTTAAAATCTGCAATAGATGTATAATAAGAAACAATGTTTATCACTTTATAGTATTAGTTGCCTTCATCATTCATTTATATTTAGATTGTTATTTATGGAATTAAGAGATCCTAACAAGGGACCCTCCCCATCGCACCCCCCTCAGATTTAGTTATAAGTTGGCCCAATGGATAGGCCTTGAAAAACTGAACACAGATCAATCGAGAAAACAGGAAGAAGTTGTGTGCAACTATGAAAAAAATAAGAAAATATACAAACTGAGTAGTCTATGCGCAAGATAAGCAAGAACAAGGATAGTTTGAGCACAGGAGCGCCGTGGTCCCGTGGTTAGCTTGAGCTGCTGCGGAACGAGAGGTCCTTGGTTCAAGTCTTCCCTCGAGTGAAAAGTTTACTTTCTTTATTTTCGAAAAGTTATGATCTGTCCGTTCGTTCATTGACGTCTCTGTTCACTGTAATAAGTTTAGCGTCTGTGTTTTGCGACCGCACCGCAAAACCGTACGATTAGTAGACGAAAGGACGTGCCTCTCCAATGGGAACCGAAAACATTTGATCGCTAGGTCATAGGTCAACCGATTCCTCCACAGGAAATCACGTCTGATATATTCTATACGACACTGGTGACGGCACGTGGGTCACATGACAGGAATATGTTGTCGACCCACATAACTTGTACACTTGGCGAATGTGTAAAAAGATTCTTCTACCTTGCCCGATTTCGGTTTTTTTGTGGCTGTGATAATCGCTCCCAAAAAAGTGATGAAAACATAAGAATTTGTCACATAAACTGAAAATAAAAAATTAAACCTTTCACTCGAGGGAAGACTTGAACCAAGAACCTCTCGTTCCGCAGCTGCTCACGCTAACCACGGGACCACGGCACTCCTGCGCTCAAACTATCCTTGTTGTTGCCTATCTTGCGCATAGACTACTCAGTTTCTATATTTTGCTTATTTTTTCATAGTTCCACACAACTTCTTCCTGTTTTCTCGATTGATCTGTGTTCAGTTTTTCAAGGCCTATCCACTGTGCCAACTTATAACTAAATCTGAGGGGGGGTGCAATGGCGAGGTTCCCATGTAAGATCTACTTCAGGGGGTAGTCAGACAGGCCCAAATCATCATTTTAGAGTTTATTATTTTCCGTTGCGCACATTCATTTTTACACCTGCCTGGAGCAGCATCGAATATGGCGACCCTGCCAGGATACAAACCTGGAACCTCCTGTACTGAATGACGGGACATCCCCAACTGTTTGGCATCATCAGTGACAAAATCCACGACAGTTGTAGAAATTACTTATAACTAAAAGAGAAAGCATAGATCGGTTTCAGGATATGTGTCCCATTTCAGGTGCATCTGCAAAATTATACATCAATACTAAGACCTGTCCACATGGTTAATACAATCAGAGCTAAACAGAACCAACAGAAATATTTTCTGTTTTTTTTTGCGTGCTTAATTATACATCAATACCAAGACCTGTCCACATGGTTAATACAATCAGAGCTAAACAGAACCAACAGAAATATTTTCTGTTTTTTTTTTGCATGCTTCTTCGTCCCACACAAACGTTGCGATTTCTTAAGAGGTGATTGCTGTCTGTCTAATATCTAGTGTTAATTCTATGGCTACACTCTGTTCTACAGTTTTGAAAATAGTAGTTCTTACAGCAGCGGTGGAGAAGAGGCGGCGATTGACGCCTATAGACGGCAGCAAGTTTACGGGCTTCCTTACTGGAGGTTACCATGTATCTTATGGCTTTAGTTGTTCAGTGATTTCTATTTTTTTGTTTTATTTTCAATTTTATAGACGCAGTGAGTGCTGCTGAGAGCAATGTTCCTTAAAAATGGTCGTTGTGCTTTTTATTGTAATGGCTAATCTTAATGTGATCAATGATGCGCTCATTATCTGGTTCTGCTATAATGGTTGGTAGGTTATAAGTGTTTTGACGGTTTCCTTCCATTTACATTAGCTGTTCCACAACACTGTACATGTAGCAGTTAGTGACAATATGGTACTATGTTCTCTAGGCGTGCGATATGAATTTTTGAGTGCTATTTCAGGAATTATGTCACGTTACTCTGGTTTGACCCTATTGGTTGGTTTGCAACGAATTCACGTGCAGGGCGGTAATCTGTAATTAGTGGCTCGCTGGAACATGAGAAAAGACCCCTTCTTGGTGGGAACATTAATTCAAATTTTCTTTAGTCCACGTCTATGGTTACAAATTTTATGTCATCGAACTACCGGTTTCCGTCTACGAGGGTGGTTTGAAAAGTTCTCGAAATCACCACGAGAGGTCAGCGCTAGCGCAACGAGTTGTTCACGTGATATTTATTGGACTGTTGCCTGTAAACACGTGCCACGTCAGTGCTCATGGAGCAGAGCTGTGGCGGTGACGTGGCTCTGTTGTTGTTCCCGCACAGTGATTTGCGAATATGGACATAATCGAGATTTCAACAGTGATTAAGTACATCGTAAAAAATGGTATGAAAGCAAAGGACGTTCAAGCCGATTTCCAGAATACACTGGGAGACTCTGCTCCTTCATATTCAACTGTTGGCAAGCGGGCAAATGAATTTAAATTTGGTCAAGAGAGTTTAGATGATGATGCGCGCAATGGTCTGCCAAGATGTGTCACTACTCCAGAAATCATTGCAAAATCGCACAAAATGGCCATGAAGGATCGCCGATTGAAAGTGCGTGAAATTGCTCACGCTTACCAGATGTCATCTGGGGTATATCACAAAGAATTGGAAATCAAAAAATTATCTACAAGATGGGTGCTGCGACTCTTGACGCTGGATCAAAAACGCACGACAACGGACATATTGGAACAATGTTTGGCCCTTTTTGGGAGTAAAGAAAAAGATTTTTTGCGCCGGTTTGTGATCATAGATGTATCATAGGTGCACTACAATACCCCATAGACAAAACAACAGTCAAAACAGTGGAAACATGCTGATTCTCCGCCACCGAAGAAAGCAAAGACATTTTCTTCGGCGGGAAAGTACATGGCATCAGTGTTCTGGGATTTGAAGGGGATTCTGTTCGTAGATTATCTCACAATTGGGCAAATAATTACTGGAGAATAGTATGCTAACCTCCTGGACAAATTGCAACAAAAGATATGCGAAAAAAGGCCAGGTTTAGCAAGGAAGGAAGTTATCTTCCATCAAGACAACACCCGCCCACACACATGCCCCGTCGTCATGGCAAAATTAGACGAAACAAGGTATGAATTGTTGCCACACCCATCTTATTCCCCTGATATGACGTCAGACTTCCATTTCTCCCCAAAACTGATTGCTTTTTTTTTTCTGAACGAAGATTTACTTCAAACAAACGAAGAATTGATAGCCAGAGTTGACGACTATTTTACAGGCCTGGAGGAAACTCATTTTTGAGACGGGATCAAGGCACTGGAACATCGTTGGACCAAGTGCATTAATCTACAAGGAGACTATATTGAAAAATTTTTAAAAAGTTTAAGTGATTTAAATACCTTTTTTTCTATTCCATTCTGAGAACATTTCAAACCATCCTCATATAATGATCATCTTCAGATCCGTTTTATAAAAACATGTCCCAACATACTGGAGCCGTAGTGGCATCATTAAATGCTAAACACAAAATCAGCGCAATACATCAAGACGGGAAGAACACAAATACACAAGTGTACATGAACACATAGCAGAATAACAGAAAAGGGAAGGAGAGGGTTTGTTTTCAGTATAACATTTGGTACTGGAGTCCAAACCAAAACTTCATTCCACAGATCTTTTCTTTTATTTCAACATTTTTTTCCGCAAAAAAATCCTATCTGAGTATGCTTTCTGTATTTATATGTTCACATATTTCTTACCTCATTATTTATTTTCCATTATCTTATCTCATCATTTGTATTCAAGAAAATCCTACCTAAACCTGATTGTCCCTAAACCTTACTACCTCTTTTTCATATCCGCTTTCAAAATAATTATTCTTCATGGTACACTAGTTCTTTGGTCAAACCTTTTTCTTACAGCTTCTCAATGCATTTCTTCCAATTCTTCACAACTCATTCTGTTATGTAGCCCACCCCCTCTTACGCTAACTTAAATCTAATGAGCTCAGATATATATGCTAGATAACGAGGCAATGCAGCAGCACAAAAGAATTAACACAAACAGCAATGACAAAAATATGCAAATTAGCAAAGCAAGCAGCAGTATATCTAAATTAGGCAGGCAAATGCAACATTACAACTAATATGAGCCAATGTGCAGCAATAAGAAACATAAATCAGTAGTAAAACTGGCTTAACAGAGTAATACAAAGTGAATTTCAGTAGCACTATACCTGGCAAACAGCAGCAGCAAATGCAATAACTTATACCTAAACATGACATAGTTCAAGCAGA
Source organism: Schistocerca serialis cubense (assembly GCF_023864345.2). NCBI lineage: Eukaryota > Metazoa > Arthropoda > Insecta > Orthoptera > Acrididae > Schistocerca > Schistocerca serialis. The sequence goes on from NC_064648.1 coordinate 30,016,234, forward strand.
AAAAATATTACAGTAAAGATAGAAAATGTCTAATACCTATGTTGCATCTTAACACTAGAGTGATGCATCACAATAACTTACTCTACCGAACAAGTTACCAAATCGTTGAAAAAATTATGTATGCAACTCCTGTGAAGGGAAATGTCTATTTGTGCTCCCTTTTTTGAAGAAAGTAGATCATCTAATTATTATTTATTGGGTCCATAGCCAGAAAACTTTTCTATTAGTATATCTATTAAATTTTATTTTAACCATTGCTGCAGTGCAGATATGAACTAGATATGAAACAAAATAGGCATATATATATATATATATATATATATATATATATATATATATATATATATATATATATATATATTTTATGAAACGTCCCCTTTGAACAATTATACATGACTGTGCTTAAACTGACACACAATATTTTGTTAGCGCAACGCAATCTGACTTTCAAAATTCCCTACAAAAGAATGGCCCTGACTAACATTAAACTATACCTTTCACAAATCACTTACCTCACAAAAATCTTCGCTGCTCAAGCTACTGCAATACAGCGAGCGCCACTACTGCCAGCTAAATAAAAGATTCAAACTATGGAAGGCACTAACTACTGATAGGGATAGTTAGCAAATGAAAGATATTAATAGAGAACAAACAATGTATTTACCTTGATATCATCATATATAAATATAGCAGTTCATGACAAATTTCAAAACTCCGCCATCTCTCTCTCCACATCCACCACTGCTGGCGGCTCACCTCCAACTGCGCAACGCTACGCGCTGTTCACAGCCAGCTGCCTAACACTACAATGGCGAGTATTACAACAATGCAAAGCAGTCACAGACTGCACACAGCACAGCCAGTGATTTTCATACAGAGGTGGCGTTACCAATAAAAAAACCTAAACAGCCTACTTACAATATATATATATATATATAAAGCAAAGCATGAAATATCATTCATTAGCCATATGGCACTTCATGAGGCAGTAAAAAAATCTCTCAACTGGACAGACAGTACTCATAATCCAGTGTGTAGACGTAATATTTCTCATTATTTCACTAGGCATTTAGTAAATATCAGAAATTACTAGCTTTAACTATAATCATATGTTTTCAAGTATAGGCATGTCGTATTTGCGATGCTTTCTACAAAGAAATGTCAATTGCGAGATTAATGGCCTCTGCTATTTTCCCTGTGCCTCTGAAAGGCACACACTAATGGCTTTTTTTTTCCAGACAACTGTTACGCAGGTCACCTACCTTCCTTACCGAAATATTTACGACAGCAGTTTCCACTACAGTGACAGTTTGATACCGATAAAATTTCACAGGTCGAAAAATTACAGTAGAAATGTGTAGAAACGAAATCTCATGAATAGCAGTGTCCAAAATTTCTTTCAGCATAGTGGTACTCATCCTTCATAATGATCACAACCACACTTCGACGTCACAATAAGCATCGTCGTCGCAATAATATCATCATAACACCTCAGTCAAATCTCAAAAATGTCGCAACTTTCTTCAATAATCTCAAACCTTTAAAAATGCTCTCTGCTCGTTTCAGGAAAGTCATCTACCTCAAACATACTGCAAAAATCATGATCCCATACAAAATACATCATTCAAAGCTCTCATAGTATCAAAATGGCTCCAAAACAATATGAACAGTTCACAAAGTACAGTCAAAATACAATTTCATCAGTGTAAAGTTATCCAACTGTGTAATTGCGTTAACATAGGTCACTAACAAAGTAAACAAAATGTTTGTTTCTCTGTTAAATAATCAGATAGCTGTGTAATTCTGTGTTAGAGAAATATGGTATAGATGTGTAAAGTTGTATAAGCCAATACCATATTAGCTAGGGCTCCTAGCGCTTGCCACGCGCTTAGTACACGAAGTAGGCATTTACCTCCTGAGGGTTAATGTAATTATACCCTCAGGTTTTATAGATTACAGCAATGGAATGAAATGTATCAACGAAACCCTTCTTTGTGGCTTTGTAATTCAAGAATCTTTCTAAAAAAATTGTTCCAAGTACAAAAATTAATCACTCAGATACGTGTATTGTAGCACTAAACAGTGGGTCTTGCTGTAAGATAATTTCTGTCATTACTTGATGGTAAAAATGTGCCAAGTGTCGTAGTTATCGTCGTCCAAAAGCAAAGTTCTGTAGAAGTCAATGTACTTACCTTATCACAAACAAAAGTGAAAATGCTATACGTATAGATATCGTAGTTGTTACATTACTGTGATCAAGAAGGTACTGTACTGTAATATAGTTGAGCTGTGTATCGAGTCTGCTAATCCTTCTGTTTAGATTGCATTGGTTTTCCTTCTCTTCCCTTGACATGTTTGTTTGATATATTGTCTGTCATTAAGTGGCTGCTTGGTTGTCTTTTCCCTCTGCTATCGATACCTGCGTTTTTGCTTCTGGGAAACTGCTAAGGAGGAAGTTAGATCTTTGACCGGTTGTAACCTCGTGTGGTGGCGCGGAAGTAGGGGCGTTGCGTGCAGAGAGTGTGGTTGACACGGGAGGGCAGTGTGGCTCTCCAGCGAGAAGCAGGCGTGGTCGGCTGTACCGAGTCGCCACGTGATGTGTGTCGGTTGTGTGTAACGAGCGGGTCGAGTTGACGGAAGAGCTCCCCGCGTGTTGGTTGTATACAGAATCGCCCCGCGAGTAGTTGCTGTTCATTTCGCCTCGGTGGGACGTTAACAAGCTTATTTAAGTCCTCCGTTTCAACACTGGAGTTTAAAAGGAGACACCTAACATGAAGGAGCGGTCACTACCCGTCAACGTCGCAGAGAAGACGTGAACTCCTGTGACAGAGCGTGTTGTCGCGTGACCGTGGCGTGTTGGGTACGCTGGCGACGCGTGCGCGGTCGGATGTGTGGATCCTTGCCATCGGAGGTCGTGTGCCGCCTGTTCGAGCATAATTGCAAGTTAAGTTCGTCGAAGGTTTAATCATTCAATAATAATTTTCTGTAACCAGTGTCTCTTCTGTCTTGTGGCCTCCGGCGACCGGGTTTCCTGTCCCCGGCACCGGTGTCATTCAAGACAGTGATCTTTCCTCCTCCTCTCGTTACTGCCCGATGGGAGGTGTAGTTTTGTCACTTTAATTGTTTCTCTATTCTGTCGTGGGTTATGAGTAAACTCATGCTTCTTGTTGGTCGATCATGTGGTCGCTCATTCAGGAATGTGTGGTGTAATGTTTCCTTGCACGAGGTTAGCTCAAATTCTGTCAGCAAGTTAAGCCATCTTGTAACAAGTTTTCGCTGGCTAAAAGTTGGTGAAGTGACCAGCCTGAGAGTGCCAATTGTGATTACGGGCGTATTTAAATTGGTCAGTATTCTGCCTAGCCTGAGTATCCCTGAGTGGGTGATTTGTGGCCGCCTTACACGGGTCCGTCATATCAGTTATATTCTAATGATATTCCAGGACACTTTTGTTTAAATTTTTTTAATTCCTCCAAGTTTGTAAATTCATTTTATTGCCATTAATCGTGTGTTTTCTGAGGCCTGTTTAATTTTTTTAATGGCGGTGTTGGTAGCTTCACTACCTCACCATACCTTATTAACAAAGTTCTGTATTTACTTTAGTAGCCTGTTTACTAATGTTCTTTAAATTTTTTTAAATTGTTGTATTGCTATAAATTACTTTGATTGGCGTTAGCGGCGTGTTTAAAAGGCTGTTTATTGCCGTACTGCTAGTTTCTGTAAGATAGGAATAAAGCATTTGTGAAAATCTCAACTCGACAGTAAACTACTAGAAATTTGGCCCCGTTTCCCAACTTGTGGCGTGGCTTGTAGTAACCGTAACCACTGTGTGTGTCAATGGTACTGTACTGTAATGTATTGTTGTGTTACGAAAAAGGCTGTCTCATTGTAGCTATACCACAAAAATTACTACTGAAACATGTTTTACGTTCCAGAAGAATGCAGAAAAACTATGCAGATATAAAACAGATACAGCGCAAAAGCAATAATATAAATTATATTACTCATTAATAGCGTTATGATATAATCATGTAGTTGTCAAACAAATCAAATACTAAGTCATCTGTAATGTCTCAGAAAGTACTTTAAATTTAGAATGTCTTTTCAAGTAAACCAAAATGTTGCATTAAAGTCTCATTAGCAGTATATGTTCTAAGTATGTGAGCCTTATAGTCGTTACGTAATCGTGCAACTAACAAGCAAGAATGTCCACACACAATAACACTGTGTCGTCTGTTCACTATAACAATGCATTCGTAATTACTGTCTAAATATGTTCCCTAGGTTCTTGACTGGATAGTTAACTTCAAACATTGTTGCATGTTAACAGTTTATAAGTGTGACAAAGTGTACTAGTAACGTGAAGTAGAAATCTTATAGCAACGACTAATTCAGAAAGCAAATTATCTCTCAATAAATGTTGTCTTATGTGGAATGTGGTGCAGTTCTTCTTAGTACGCAGTCGACTGCAAAGCAATTATCATGTTGTATACGTCGGTAAAGAATGCTAAAATTTAAGCGCACGTGGCTGCCTGCGGTGCGAGTCATTGTCTACTGCCTCTTTGTCGTCGCGTGTCACTATTGGGATTAGAAGACCTAACTTCTACAATTTCAACTTGTCGAGAGGGCCCTGCCCTGTTTAAATCACGCAGATTTTGGTTTAATTCTGGTCTGTTGTTGATCGTCTGTCGTTATGTCGGTAGTTTCGATAGTTCCTTTCTTGCCGGTCACGTGGTGGATAATTTCTCCCGGAATCGTAACTGGGCGGTGGACCGTTGAGTCTGATGAAGTTATTCTGTCTCCCTTGATAATTATTTTGGTTCCCATAGTCTCTGTTTCTGTCTCTGCCATAGTCATTACCGTGGAGAAGTTATCTTCCCCTGTAATTATTATTATTCTGCCAACGGTTGTCATACGGGTGGTGACTGTTTTGGTCACGATTTGCGTTATAATAGTAGTCTTGTCGTGTGCAGTTATTGTTTCTGTCGTCATGGAATTGTGACGGACGTGACATGTAATGATTGTTTTCCTGTTAACGTATCCCGTAACTGTCCGTGTCAATTTCCATTTCTTGCAAGAGTCCCTGAAAAGCTTCGATATCGTCTTTGCAACGTCCTGCCAAAATAATGTGTCGTAAATGTTCAGGCAATTTGATTAAGCAAATGCGGATGAGATCTGGGGGGCTGTATGGGTATGACAGGTACTGATTCTTGTGCACCATGCCTTCAAAATATTTTACCGGACTGGAAAATTCAGATTGTTCTAAATATTTCATTATTACGACAATCGCGAATGACAGATCGCATTCTTACAGCTGGTTCAATCTCTAAGTAGCCACACATAAATTCTAATCTATGATCTAATGACCAGTTGGGAGGAAAACAATGAGAGAATTGATGAAGCCATGCTTGTGGATGAATGTCGTTGCCAGAATTCTTAAATGTTTTGAATTTACGTGTAGTAATGAACAGCTTATAGCCAAAGTCATCGTGTCGGCGAGTCGCATATCGGTCATTGTTATGTCATGTCGGCGGTTCCATCTCAAAATTTGGTGTACCTTGCCAATTTCTTTCATAATTTCCTAAATACCTTGTGTTGTTACTTTGTGACTTTTCCTTATTTCTGAATCCCTCTTCCCGTGCCTGAGCGTGAGTCTCCTTTGAAATAATCTACTGGCCATTAAAATTGCTACATCACGAAAATGACTTGCTACAGACGCAAAGTTTAACCGACAGGAAGAACATGCTGTGATATGCAAATGACTAGCTTTTTAGAACATTCACACAAGGTTGGCGCCGGTGGCGACACCTACAACATAGTGACACGAGCCCCCCAGGGGGTCCACAACTCTTTTGTGGACACGTGCGTAGCGAGCACGGGACCCTGAGCTAATGTGGCCCTCCTTACTTTCCGGGCTGCATACCTTCCCTTCCCTTTCCGCATCCCTCCCCGTCCCCCATCTTCCGCCCCCCCCCCTCACCTCAGGCTCTTTCCTTCCCTTTCTCCCCCTCTGGGAGTATGGTTTGTGCCTACGTCCGGAGACGGACGCTCGAAACTGTTCCAAATTCCTTGCTTTCTACACTTACAAGTCCTCGTCCTTCCTCTGTCCGTCTCTTTTCCTTCCCTCTTCTCCTTGCCCTTTTCTCCGCTGCGGCGTTTGAGACCCCCCTCTTCTTTCCTTTCCCTTTCTCTTTTTTCCTCCCTGTGCGTGTCTGAAGGCCGACCCATGCACTTCCATGCGTAGCCGGTGACAGGGTAACGCGTAATTCCCCGCCCCGGGTAGACAGGTAGGACACGTACGTACCCCCTGGTAAAGGCCAGGCCCAGGGAGGGGTGATTACCCGAGCTGATACCTTCCGAAAGTGCCGATTGGTCCCTCCGTCCGTTTGTCGGGAGGTGTGACCTGAGGTGTGAACAATCACCTAAGGCGGGTGTGCCCTCGGTGAGGGCCCCCACAAGGGAGGAGCGCGCCATCGGAGACGCCGGTAATCATGGGGGATTCTTCCGCAATGGTTTCCTCACCTTCCACTATGTCTGCTCACAAACGTAAGTTCACTGAGTCTCAGCCACAGTCGGTTCTTCCATCGTTGCCACGGTTCCTTGTTGTTTCTCGGTCTGACGAAGGTCACGACTTTTCCACGGTCAACCCTTTCATTATTCAGAAAGGTGTCGACGCAATTGCGGGTCCTGTAAAGTCTTGTTCCAGATTACGGAATGGCACCCTGTTGTTAGAAACACACAGTGCCATCCAGGCTCAAAAATTGCTGCGTACTTCTCTGCTCCACACCTTCCCTGTCCGGGTGGAACCGCACCGTACCTTAAATTCCTCACGTGGAGTCGTTTATACACGCTCCCTCGATGGATTGTCTGACGAAGAAATTCAGCACTACCTGTCTGACCAGGGCGTCACGGCTGTTCATCGGGTTATGAAAAGGGTTGACTCGAACATCATTCCAACCCGCGCTGTCTTCTTGACATTTGACAAAGTTCAACTCCCATCAAAAATCAAAGCAGTTATGAGATAACTTCCGTTCGCCCTTATGTCCCAAACCCTACGCGTTGCTATCGATGTCAGCGGTTCAATCACACCAGCCAGTCCTGTTCCAATCCGGCCAAATGTGTTACGTGTGGCAAGGATGCCCATGAGGGTGCTTGTCCACCTCCATCCCCTCGCTGCATCAACTGTATGGGTGACCACGCTGCTTCCTCTCGAGATTGCCCCGTTTTTAAGGACGAAAAGCTCATCCAGGAAATAAGAGTGAAGGAAAAGGTGTCGACCTTTGCTGCTCGAAAATTATTCGCCAGTCGACAGCCCACCGTGCCTCAGAAAGGAAAATACAGCTCTGTCCTTGCTTCTCCTTGGCCAACAAAGGAGGCGGCCACGCAGACTTGCGACCTCACCTTTAGTACCACGGTCGTCAGATCGACCAGCGCAAAGATCGCCCGTTCAACCTCACCACTTTCGCCTGCCCACTCAACGGCTCACCCTTCGTCGGGTTCTGCTAAATCTCGAGCCCAAAAGTCAGACGCCAAGTCTTCGAAAAAAGAGCATTCTCGTGAAGAGTTTTTACGTACCGCAACTTCACAACCATCGGTTCCTCCTTCATCTAAACATCATACTTCCAAGAAGGCTACGAAGAAACAGTTCCTCTCCTTCTCCGCCAAGGCATGTCCCATCTACAGCACCACCTGGCGGCAATCGCCCTCGGCCGTCTTCTGTGTCGCCGAGGCGCACTGCTGGTGGCCGGTCAACCGGCCGATCGCTGGTGGCAGGAGCTGCTCCTGACCAACCTATGGATCAGGATCTTCTGCCTTCGACTGAATGCCATTCCATGCTGTCGGTCGCAAGCTCTGAGCAGTCGTTGAGTTGACAGCACCCTTGGTCACGTTCCTCCATTTCCTGTTCACCCTATGTCCATTATCCACTGGAATATCCGCGGCATTCGAACCAATCGGGATGAATTGTCGATCCTCTTACGATCCTACTCGCTGGTCATCTTCTGTCTTCAGGAAACAAAGCCGCGTCCCCATGACCGCTTTGTTCTCCCTCATTTTCAGTCCGTCCGATATGACCTCCCCTCTGTTGAAGGCACTCCAGCCCATGGAGGACTCATGATTCTGCTCCATGATACTCTCCATTATCACCCACTCCCCTTAAACACTTCCTTCCAAGCTGTCGCCGTCCGTCTTTCCCTTTCTGGATACACGTTCTCTCTTTGTACGGTATACATTCCATCGTCCACACCAATGGCACGAGCTGATCTCCTTCATCTTCTTGGTCAGCTTCCACCCCCCTATTTGCTGGTTGGGGACTTCAATGCCCACCACCCGCTTTGGGGATCTCCACATCCTTGTCCACGTGGCTCACTATTGCTAGACGTCTTCCACCAAGCGGATCTAGTCTGCCTCAACACTGGGGTCCCCACATTTTTGTCTGCCTCCACGACAAATTTATCTCATTTGGACCTTGCGGTCGGTACTGTTCCGCTAGCTCGGCGCTTCGAATGGTTCGCCCTTGATGATACACACTCGAGTGACCACTTTCCATGTGTTCTTAGACTGCAGCCTCAACTGCCATATATGCGCTCGCGACGCTGGAAGTTTGCCCAAGCCGATTGGACACTTTTTTCGTCTCTAGCGACATTCGATGACCGTCGCTTTCCCAGCGTCGACGATGAGGTCACACATGTTACCGACGTTATTCTCACAGCTGCGGAACGTTCAATACCACGCACCTCCGAATTGCCCCGGCGCCCCCCAGTTCCTTGGTGGAACGAGGCATGCCGTGACGCAATACGTGAGCGGCGACGTGCTCTTCGCATTTTCCGTCACCATACAACTTTGGCCAACTGTATCCGATATAAGCAGCTCCGTGCGCGATGCCGTCGCGTCATCCGCGATAGCAAGAAGGCAAGCTGGAAATTCTTTATTAGCTCATTTAACACCTTCACTCCCTCGTCGGAAGTTTGGAGTCGGCTTCGACGGTTCTCAGGCGCGCCTAGTTTCTCCCCGGTCTCTGGGCTCACTGTCGCGCATGATACCTTAGTGGACCCCGTCGCAATTTCTACCTCATTGGGTCAGCACTTTGCTGAGATTTCGAGTTCTTCAAATTATCCGCCAGCGTTTCTCCCGAAGAAACGTGCAGCGGAAGTGAGACATCTTTCTTTCACCTCTCAAAATCACGAAAGCTACAATACTGTTTTCTCCATGCGGGAACTCCAACATGCCCTCTCTTCTTCTCGCTCCTCCGCCCCAGGACCGGATGGTATCCATGTCCAAATGTTGCTGCATTTATCAACCCATAGTCTGCGTTACCTCCTTCGCCTTTATAATCGAATTTGGACCGACAGTACCTTTCCCAGGCGATGGCGGGAAGCTATTGTCGTTCCCGTTCCGAAACCTGGAAAGGACAAACATCTCCCCTCTAGTTATCGCCCCATTTCTCTCACGAGTAGTGTCTGTAAGGTTTTGGAGCGTATGGTGAATTACCGTTTAGCTTGGTGGCTGGAATCCCGCAGTCTTTTAACACCAGCCCAATGCGGATTCCGAAAGCATCGTTCTGCAGTTGACCATATTGTTGCTCTCTCCACTTATATCATGAACAATTTTCTCCGGAAACGCCAAACGGTAGCAATATTTTTTGATCTGGAGAGAGCATACGATACCTGTTGGAGGACAGGCATCCTCCACACACTGTTCTCTTGGGGCTTTCGGGGCCGGCTGCCCCTTTTTCTTCGCGAATTTATGGCAGAGCGCACATTTAGGGTGCGGGTGAACACTACTCTCTCCCGTACTTTCTCTCAAGAAAACGGGGTACCCCAGGGCTCCGTGCTGAGTGTTGTACTGTTTGCCATCGCCATTAATCCGATTATGGATTGTCTCCTTCCTGATGTCTCGGGCTCCCTCTTTGTGGACGATTTTGCGATCTACTACAGCTCTCAACGGACCAGCCTTCTTGAAAGACGTCTTCAAGGATGTCTCGATCGCCTCCACTCGTGGAGCATCGAAACCGGCTTCCGTTTCTCACCCAGTAAGACCGTTTGTGTTAATTTTTGGCGACGTAAGGAGTTTCTTCCGCCCTCCTTACATCTAGGTCCTGTCAACCTTCCGTTTTCCGACGTCGCTAAATTCTTGGGTCTTATGTTTGACAGAAAACTGTGCTGGTCCTCCCACGTTTCCTCTCTTTCGGCTCGCTGTCTGCGTTCCCTCAACACCCTCCGTGTCCTGAATGGTACCTCCTGGGGAGCGGACCGAGTGGTCCTTCTCCGCCTCTATCGCGCCTTAGTGCGCTCGAAATTGGATTATGGAAGCATAGTCTACTCCTCTGCTCGGCCGTCTATTCTTCGGCGTCTCGACTCTATCCATCACCGTGGATTACGTTTAGTGTCTGGAGCTTTTTACACCAGCCCTGTGGAAAGCCTTTATGCTGAGACTGCTGAACCTCCGCTGTCCAATCGGCGGGCAGTCCTTCTGAGTCGTTATGCTAGCCATCTGTCTTCCATGCCTGCTAATCCAGCCCATGAGCTTTTTTTCGACGCCTCCTTTGATGTAGGGTATGCAGGCCGCTCCTCCTCCCTACTACCCCCGGGAGTCCGCTTCCGTCAACTGCTCCATTCTCTTTCCTTCCGCTTTCCTAAAACCTTCTTGACAACTTCGGGTACAGCACCGCCTTGGCTCCGTCCCCGGATCGACTTGCTCAGAGACCTATGTCGATTTCCCAAGGATGGTACCCCTACACTTGTTTACCGTCGGCCATTTGCTGCTCTATGTGCACAAATGACGGACGCCACATTTATTTACACCGACGGCTCGAAAACATCGTTAGGTGTAGGGAGTGCCTATATTGTTGGCGACACCCCAAATCACTTTCGGCTTCCCGACCAGTGTTCGGTTTATACTGCGGAGCTTTACGCTGTTCTCCAGGCTGTCCACTACATCCGCCGCCATCAGCGGATACAGTACGTAATCTGCTCAGATTCTCTCAGCTCTCTCCTCAGTCTCCAAGCTCTTTACCCTGTGCACCCTCTGGTCCACCGGATTCAGGACTGTCTGCGCTTGCTCCACCTGGGGGGCGTCTCGGTGGCGTTCCTCTGGCTCCCGGGACACGCTGGTATCTGTGGGAATGAGGCGGCCGATATAGCGGCCAAGGCTGCAGTCTCTCTTCCTCGGCCAGCTATTCAGTCGATTCCCATTACCGATCTACGGAGCGGTTTATGTCGCCAAGTTGCTCATTTATGGCATGCGCATTGGTCAACACTTCCCCATAATAAATTGCGGGAAGTGAAAGCCCTTCCTTGCGCTTGGACCTCTTCCTCCCGAACGCGTCGTCGGGAGGAGGTAATTTTAGCTAGACTCCGGATAGGGCACTGTCTTTTTAGCTATCGACATCTTTTAAGCGGTGATCCTCCCCCACTCTGTCCCCACTGCTCTCAGCTGTGGACAGTCAGACACCTTTTAATTGAGTGCCCCTATTTTAATCCGTTACGCGCCCGTCTACAGCTATCGCCTGATCTATCGTCGATTTTAGCAGATGACACGCGCTCAGCCGACCGCGTTCTCCAGTTTATTAGCGACAGTGAAATGACGTCAGTCATTTGAAGTTTTTTTTTGGGGGACAACCAACCCTTTTCTATAGTGGATTTTTAAGCATTCCTTCTGCCTTTAGTTTCTCAAATTTTATGACTTTGTTCCCATTGCTGCTGGTTTTAAATTTCGTTTTTTTCCTGTTTCCTACGTCACGGGCTGGGCGCTAATGACCATAGAAGTTTTGCGCCCTAAAACCACAAACAAAAAAAAAACAAAAAAAAAGTTGTGACACGAGGAAAGTTTCCAACCGATTTCTCATACACAAACAGCAGTTGACCATTGATGACTTGTGAAGCGTTGTTGTGATGCCTCGTGTAAGGAGGAGAAATGCGTACCATCACGTTTCCGACTTTGATAAAGGTCGGATTGTAGCCTATCGCGACTGCGGTTTATCGTATCGCGACACTGTTGCTCGCGTTGGTCGAGATCCAACGACTATTACCAGAGTATGGAATCGGTGAGTCCAGGAGGGTGATACGGAGCGCCGTGCTGGATCCCAACGTCCTCGTATCACTAGCAGTCGAGATGACAGGCATCTTATCCGCATGCGTGTAACGGATCGTGCAGCTACGTCTCGATCCCTGAGTCAACAGATGAGGAGGTTTGCAAGACAACAACCATCTGCACGAACAGTTCGACGACGTTTGCAGCAGCACGGACTATCAGCTCGGAGACCGTGGCTGCGGTTACCCTTGACGGTGCATCACAGACAGGACCGTCTCGATGGTGTACTCAACTACGAACCTGGCTGCACGAATGGCAAAACTTCATTTTTTCGGATGACTCCAGGTTCTTTTTGCAGCATCATGATGGTCGCATCCGTGTTTGGCGACTTCGTGGTGAACGCACATTGGAAGTGTGTATTCGTCATCGCCATAGTGGCGTATCACCCAGCTTGATGGTATGGGATGCCATTGGTTACAGGTCTCCGTCACCTCTTGTTCGCATTGACGGTACTCTGAACAGTGGACGTTACGTTTCAGATGTGTTACGCGCCATGGCTCTATCCTACATTCGATCCCTGCGAAACCCTACATTTCAGCAGGATAATGCACGAGCGCATGTTGTAGGTCCTGTCCCGACCTTTCTGGATAGAGAAAATGTTCGACTGCTGCCCTGGCCAGCACATTCTCCAGATGTCTCACCAATTGAAAACGTCTGGTCAATGGTGGCCGAGCAGCTGGTCACTAATATAAGCTGGTATCGTGTTGAAGCTGCATGGGCAGCTGTACCTGTACACGCCATCCAAGCTCTGTTTGACTCAATGCCCAGGCGTATCAAGGCCGTTATTACGGCCAGGGGTGGTTGTTCTGGGTACTGATTTCTCAGGATCTATGTACCCAAATTGCGTGAAAATGTAGTCACACGTCAGATTTGGACAAATGAATACCCGTATATCATCTGCATTTCTTCTTGGTGTAGCAATTTTAATTGCCAGTAGTGTAGTTCGATAAACGTCACCCTTTACCTCCAAATGTTGTGAACACGGTACGGTCAGTGGTCGGCGTTACACTGTACTCCTCCCCTACGTGCGTTTCTCCACTGGTGCAGTCTGGCCTGGCGTCATTTTTGTGGATGCCAATGCGCGACCGCCACTACCAGTATATGTGGAGGAGTGGTGGGAAGGAGGAAGTATTCGGTGAATCGAGTGCCGTGCTCGTTCCCCCGACTTAAATTCAACCGGGCAACGGCCTTCCATCAGGTGTGAACCGCACTGGAGGAGGAAGAAACGGCCTGCTGGCCACATCAACTGCCCTCCACCTCTGTGCCTGGTACGGGAGCACGCCGCAGACTGCGCTTTGCCGTCCTCGGTGATCACACATCCCGTAAAGAGCCGAGTCGCTCCTTTTGGAATGTCCAGCGTACCGTCATAAATCCCGGTCACTTCTCTGTAGTTATTGTCTTCGAATAAAAGTGTCATTTGTCTCCGTCCCATTGCGTATTTCTTTCGCTTACCTTCTTTGCTATACTGGAGTTGTTCTTTCTATGTGTGGTCCGAATTTCAGCGAGCTACGTTACGTAGCAGTGACATATTATGCGAAAGTTACTTTAGACCTTAGGGTTTCCACACGAGTGCAATTGATATACTAAGTTTAAGATGGTTATTTGAGACCACAAGCGGTCTTCAAACCACAGTCACTAAAACAATGAAATTTTTAGAAGTTTACATAACTAGTTTCGCCGCACTGAGTCGTCATTTTCAAACGAAATCACAAATCTGGAAACTTGCATTAATAATTGCTACCACACTTCGTTCAAACATTACGAAAAATACACTCAGACCAGCAAACTGAAGCAAAGGCAGCAGAAACAGGCCATTTTACTAGTTTTACTGTATTTTTCGTAATATTTGAAAAAAGTGTGGTTGCAATTATTATTGCAGTTTTCCTGGTTTGTGATTACATTTGAAAATGAAGCCTGTGCGTCGAAACTGGTTATATAACCTTTTGAAAACTTCACTGTTTTAGTGACTGTGGCTTGACGACCGTTTGTGGTCTCAAATAAACATTTCAAGTTCCATTCAGTCACACTCTTTTATGACAGTCATGTCGAAATATATACTTTATTAAGTGTTTTATTCACATCTCAAATGGATACAGTGCTTTGCGGATAGCTTATATTACATTTCATGTAATTAAAGTGATACGACCTTCGCCAATCCTCACATTGCACGTTTAGTGGATCAGTGAAAGGATTAGGATGATGATTTGTGGCTGAGAGCACTGAACAGCAACGTCATCAGCTTCCTTGCATCAATGGTATCTACATCGATACTCTCAAATCACATTTAAGTGCCTGCCAGAGGGTTCATCGAACCACCTTCACAATTCTCTATTATTCCAATCTCGTATAGCGTGCGGAAAAAATGAACACCTGTATCTTTCCGTACGAGCTCTGGTTTCCCATATTTTATCTTGGTGATCGTTCCGCTCTATGTAGGTCGGTATCAACAAAATACAGGGTGAGTCACCTAACGTTACCGCTGGATATATTTCGTAAACCACATCAAATACTGGCGAATCGATTCCACAGACCGAACGTGAGGAGAGGGGCTAGTGTAATTGGTTAATACAAACCATACAAAAATGCACGGAAGTATGTTTTTTAACACAAACCTACGTTTTTTAAAATGGAACCCCGATAGTTTTGTTAGCACATCTGAACATATAAACAAATACGTAATCAGTGCCGTTTGTTGCATTGTAAAATGTTAATTACATCCGGAGATATTCTAACCTAAAGTTGACGCTTCAGTACCACTCCTCCGCTGTTCGATCGTGTGTATCGGAGAGCACCGAATTACGTAGGGATCCAAAGGGAACGGTGATGGACCTTAGGTACAGAAGAGACTGGAACAGCACATTACGTCCACATGCTAACACCTTTTTATTGGTCTTTTTCACTGACGCACATGTACATTACCATGAGGGGTGGGGTACACGTACACACGTGGTTTCCGTTTTCAATTACGGAGTGGAATAGTGTGTCCCGACATGTCAGGCCAATAGATGTTCAATGTGGTGGCCATCATTTGCTGCACACAATTGCAATCTCTGGCGTAATGAATGTCGTACACGCCGCAGTACATCTGGTGTAATGTCGCCGCAGGCTGCCATAATACGTTGTTTCATATCCTCTGGGGTTGTAGGCACATCACAGTACACATTCTCCTTTAACGTACCCCACAGAAAGAAGTCCAGAGGCGTAAGATCAGGAGAACGGGCTGGCCAATTTATGCGTCCTCCACGTCCTATGAAACGCCCGTCGAACGTGTACCTCACCCCTCATGGTAATGTACATACGCGTCAGTGAAAAAGACCAATAAGAAGGGGTGTGAGCATGTGGACGCAATGTGCTGTTCCAGTCTGTTCTGTACCTAAGGTCCATCACCGTTCTCTGTGGACACCTAGGTAATTCGGTGCTCTCCGATACACACGATCGAAAAGCGGAGGAGTGGTATTCAAGCGTCAACTTTAGGTCACAATATCTCCGGATGTAATTAACGTTTTACAATGCAACAAACGGCACTGATTACGTATTTGTTTATATGTTCAGATGTGCTAACAAAACTAACGGGGTTCCATTTAAAAAAACGTAGGTTTGTGATAAAAAACATACTTCCGTGCATTTTTGTATGGTTTGTATTAACCAATTACACTAGCCCCTCTCCTCACGTTCGGTCTGTGGAATCGATTCGCCAGTATTTGATGTGGTTTACGAAATATATCCAGCAGTAATGTTAGGCGACTCACCCTGTATATTTCCTTAGTAGGTCTGTTACATGTTCTAAGTGTCTTGCCAATAAAACGCAGCCTTTGGTTAGCCTTCCCACAACATTTTCTATGTGTTCTTTCCAATTTAAGTTGTTCGTAATTGTATACCTAGGTATTTAGTTGAATTTACGGCTTTTAAATTAGACTGACTTATCGTGTAACCGAAGTTTGAGTTCCTTTTAGTACTCATGTGGATGACCTCACACTTTTCGTTATTTAGGGTCAACTTTCACTTCACGCACCATTCACATATTTTGTTCAAAATCGTTTTCAGTTTGATTTGATCGTCTGATGACTTTACTAGTCGATAAACGACAGCGTCATCTGCAAGTAACTGAAGACGGCTGCTCAGATTGTCTCCCAAATCGTTTATAAAGATAAGGAGCAGCAAAGCGTATATAACACTACCTTGGGGAACGCCTGAAATCACTTCTGTTTTACTCGACGACTTTCCGTCAATTACTACAAACTGTCACCTCTCTGACAGGAAATCGCAAATCCAGTCACATAAGTGAGACGATATTCCGTAAGCACGCAATTTCACTACGAGCCGCTTGTGTGGTACAGTGTCAAAAGCGTTCCGGAAATCCAGAAATGCGGACTCGATCTGAAATCTCTTGTCAATAGCACTCAACACTTCATATGAATAAAGAGCTAGTTGTGTTTCACAGGAACGAAGTTTCCTAAACCCATGTTGACTGTGTCAGTAGACCGTTTCCTTCGAGGTAATTCATAGTGTTCGAACACAATATATGTTCTAAAATCCTGCTGCATATCGACGTTAACGATATGGGCCTGTAATTTAGTGGATTACTCCTACTACCTTTCTTGAATATTGGTGTGAACTGTGCAACTTTCCAGTCTTTGGGTACGGAACTTTTGTCGAGCGAACGGTTGTACATGATTGTTAAGTATAGAGCTAATGCATCAGCATACTCCGAAAGGAACCTAATTGGTATACAGTCTGGACCAGAAGACTTGCTTTTATTAAGTGATTTGAGTTGTTTCACTACTCCGAGGACATTTACTTCTACGTTACTCATGTTGGCAGCTGTTCTCGATTCGAATTCTGGAATGTTTACTTCGTCTTCTTTTGTGAAGGCATTTCGAAAGGTTGTTTTTAGTAAATCTGCTTTGGCAGCACTTTCTTCGACAGTATCTCCATTGTTATCGTGCAGAGAAGGCATTGGTTGTTTCTTGCCGCTAACATACTTCACATACGACCAGACGAGCACGGTGAAAATCTTTTAAAAAATTGGAAAACCAAATTGCATTCTCACACAAGAATTGAAGAGACAGTGCCAGTTCGGAGTAGCCGTGCGGTTAAAGGCGCTACAGTCTGGAACCGAGCGGCCGCTACGGTCGCAGGTTCGAATCCTGCCTCGGGCATGGATGTGTGTGATGTCCTTAGGTTAGTTAGGTTTAAGTAGTTCTAAGTTCTAGGCGACTGATGACCTAAGCAGTTGAGTCGCATAGTGCTCAGAGCGATTTGAAGACAGTGCCAGTAAGGAGAGCATCAGAAAATCCGCCAATAAGTGTCAGACGAAACCCAGCAGGATACCTAGATAAAATCGAGGATAAAGTAGCACTAAAGACACAGCAAAACGAGAAACAGGGAGTGTCGGCGGCTGACTACTTGAAAGAATCGCTGGGTGAGCCACTCTGTGACGCATTAAATCCTCACACCAAGTATTGTAGGGAGTAATTCCGGACATCGCACAGAAATCTTAAAACTCGCCTAATTATCAGTTAAAGTAAATGGCAGACTCTATGAGGGACCCGCATCAGCCTTCAGATCGTCGTATTAAACACAACTGAAATACGTCGCATGCACAACCGTGTCCCACATGTGACCGCATCGGTGGTTCGTCGCCGCGGCACTGAAAGGCAACACTGCCCTACAAAACCTGTTACACCCCTGTACTGTGAGAGTTGCCGGAACGGTTAACGCTTGTACGCAAAACACAGAAGTGAACGCGTCTGCTGCATCCAGACACGGTCGCCAGCCGCCGCGGCCACCAAACCGCAACTCTGCTGCCCGGACGTTCCACCGCGGAGGTCGTGACCACAGTAGGGGCCGCCACTCGTCACACGAGGACGGCGCATTCCCCGGCCTCGTCCTTCTTCCTCTGCGCAAGGTCGGCGCTCCGCAACCAACAGGTCGCACACCTTCAGGGTGCTTACCGTGACGGGCGTCGAGACATCTCTTTTTCTCGGAAGTTTCCGTTGGAAAAAATGCGCAGATCGTCTTGGCGCAGCGCGGAATACTCCCGCTTCAGGCCCTACAGTTTCCTGAAGTTCCGATAGCCTTCAATATGACGTCTGCAGAGGTGGAGCTGTGCAACAAGAGAGCACTCATCGAGTTTCTTTTGGGGAAAGACCAGATATCCGTAGGCGCTTGCAGGATGTCTTCAGAGATCTGGCACCGAACAAAAGCACGGTGAATCGTTGGGCGTGGCGTGTGTCATAATCGCGAGAACGTCGCGCAGACTTGTCCGACTCCTGCAGTGTTGGAAACCTCGCACAGCCGTCACGCCTGCAGTGTCGGAACGTGCGGACAGTCTCATTGCAGGTGATCGGCGGGTAACAGCCGCACAGCTCGCTGGGCGACTGGCCGCCTATGTTGGTAGTGCTGACGCACTCGTCCGTCACTTTTGTCGAACATCGCAACATCCGATGAAAGGCGGGTCCGTCACGTCGAATCGGAAACAGGACGTCCGTGCGTGCAGTGGCGCCACACCACCTCTGCTCTCGAGAAAAAGTTCAACGCCGCGCCTTCGGCAAGTCGTGGCGACTCTCTTCTGGAACTCTGAAGGGCTTATCCTGTTTGATGTCCTCCCTCGTGGCGCAACGATCGAGATGTATCGTGCTAGTACCCTCAGGAAATTGAAGAAGCGACTTCGCCACAAAAATGCATACGAACTTCTTCTTTCCGTGACAACGCAACGCCTCACTCAAGAGGATTTCGCGGAACTTCATTCAAGTTTTCTTGTTCATCCACACTACAGACCGGTTCTCCAACCTTCCGACGCCCATCTTTTTAACCCAGTAAAAGATGCACTCCGCGGGAACCAGTACGTGGATGCTAAGGAGTCGTACTTTAATGCGATCCTGTCTGTTTTACTTTAAATGCGAACATTTTTAGGTTAGGCTTTACCGTGACTGTTACTGACATTAAATGAAACAACAAGTTCACTGTTACCAGTCACCGTTTTATTTATTCCCACGACGCGTTTCGAAGGTTTAAACCTCCATCATCGGGTGGATTTACATTAGTAAGTATTACATTTGTGTGTGTGTGTTGTGTTACGATTTTTGGAGGAACTTGTGGCACTGCCTTCAGTGATCACAGGTTCCTTTTGCTGTCGTAACACATCACATGTATACTGCCACATTTGTAAAAAAAAAAAAGTGGCAGTATACATGTGATGTGTTAAGACAGCAAAAGGAACCTGCGATCACTGAAGGCAGTGCCACAAGTTCCTCCAAAATACCCCGACTAGCTTTGAAGCATGTCTATCTTTACTATATGAAAATGTTTTCTTTTTTTATATTGCTAAGCTCTCATGAAAATTATCCACTTTTAAATACACTTTACGATATGTTCAGAATTTATCACCTTTTTGAATGAAAATTTACAAAAGCTGCACTTGTGAATGCACAAGATGAAATCTACTATCTCCTTTCATTCTGCGTTTGGAATGCTGTGAAAACAAACACTTTACTATTTTCGTTCACCTCTGCCTGTACGCTTTTTGGATGTGGTCGTTAATGCGATCGTATATTATTAAACCTGCCGCTGCTGCAGACTCCTCGCTCGCCGCGCAGCTCCGCGTCGCCAGCGATATCCAATAAAATGATGACATTTATTAAATAAAATGGCTAAAGTCCGGTGGCAACTTTGCAGTAATTGTGACAAACAGATTTCACTAGATAAATATATTTTAACAGATAAAATTAAAATATTTACACACATTTTACAATCCGAGCTACAAATGGCGTCGATCACCGACTAATGACAAATGAAGACTCCGTAAGGGCCGAGTGCAGCGTCACGGGTACCTCTCGCATTCAGTCCGTGCACAAGACAAGCGATCCTACTGCAATATACTGCCTATTGCCTATTTATATCTTAAGTAATTCTTGGACAGTCTTTGTCATTTTTAATTACATATCGTTTCTTCTGTGAAGGTTTTCACATCCTCCACCACAGATAGTATTTGACACTCTGTGAATAATCATTTATAATATCAAAATTCGTAATTATCTTTTTCCTCACAAAATTAAGTGTCCTTTTTAAATTATATGTTACAGTGAGCATTATACATCGTAATGTTATTTTAAATTTCACTTTGCATGCGTGCTGCCAGAGAACGTTACAGTAGCACGAGAGCACATCAGTTAGTTGGCATTAACCAGTGGCACTCAGACATTATGCTGAGAAATAGGGTTTAGTAGCCAAGAAGTCGGCTATAATACGGTGCATTGAAATCCTTAGTAAAACCAATCTGCTTTCAGAAAAAAAAAGTTTTGCATTATTTGTAGAACGCCCCTAGTATCTTCAGCTGAACGCTGGCCAAATGCACACCTGTCTATTGTTGCGTTCCAAAATCCTCTCTCCGTATAATATTGACCCAAGTTTAGAACCAGAAACATGTAAAGGGAATCCTCATTGGCTGAACTTTTCCTTCCCTGGTGCCTCTCACTGCTGGCTCACCCACGGTTTCCTTCTGGAAAGACGTTCCGCCCGCAGAAGCTTGATTCCTACGTCGCTTTCCAGCGCTGCTCTGATGCCCTTGAGTGTGTGTAACACGTAGTGGTGCTGCGACGCTGTATCCCACCCTGGACTGTCCAGTTTCCGAAGCACGAATCTGCAAGGTAGTCACGATTAATGTTTCACTACTTGATCCAGTTTAGACGGAAAATTATACAGCGGATGGGTTCCCAATTTTGCAGGAACGGTGTTCGGTCTCCCCACTGCAAAGTTTACGATGTTAGTAGTGTTGGTGTTAAGACGCAGGGTTCAAACACAAGCGTCAGTGTGCATTACGGTTGCAGACGGCCAAAGTGGGTCTGGACAAGGCGAGCAGGACGCTACTCGGGAAAATGTTTTATCATAACGGCAAAATGGCTCTGAGCGCTATGGTACTTAACGTCTGAGGTCATCAGTCCACTAGAACTTAGAACTACTTAAACCTAACTAACCTAAGGACATCACACACATCCATGCCCGAGGCAGGATTCGAACCTGCGACCGTAGTGGTCGCGCGGTTCCAGACTGTAGCGCCTAGAACCGCTTGACCACCCCAGCCGGCCATAACGACAGGAACAGGTCTGCTTCTGCTGCTCTTGGCCAGTGTCCGTGTCCTCTTTCCATACCAGGCTAGGCGAATAGGACTGGTAAGACAGAAGTAGCTGGTGATTAATCAACTGCTCCTGCGAGAGGCTCACGGCCAATCGAACCACAAACTGTGGAAGAAGTTATCGCTGCCGTGCTTGAGAATGCTTCACGCAGTGTGCGATCTTCAGGCAGCGCACGGGTTGCGCCACTCCGTCCGAACAGGCCTTGGAAGGCCCAACGGGACCGACCGGCCGCCGTGTCATCCTCAGCCCACTCACGTCACTGGATGCGTATGGTCAGCACACCACTCTCTCGGCCGTATGTGTTTTCGAGACCAGAGCCGCTACTCAATCAGGTAACTCCTCAGTTTGCCTCACAAGGGCTCCGCCACGACACCTGAATATTCCACAGCCTACGTTCCGAAAATACCGCGAGCAATATTGTGGAACGGTGTCTCTAGTGTGGTACAGGTTCCAGGCTATCAAGGATCCCGTTGGCCGCCACTCTGAGCAACGTTTGTTGCCTGGAACGCGATTTATTCGTTCTGTCCTTAGCAATGTCTACGCAATTCGTCATTATCCTGCGAACATCCGTTTATCGTCGGAGCCCTCTCGGGTACCGAAACTTTAATGATAACCACCGTGTACATCTAGATGAGTACTCTGCAATGCACAAATGGCCGTTCGGCAGAGCGTTGGTAGAGCCACATTCACACTATATATCTCCTTCCCACTCTCGAATACTGTTTGAGAAAAAGAACACCTTAGTTTTCCCGTGCCGACTCTGACTTCTCCGTATATTATTGCGATACTCAGTTTTCCCTATCTAGGTTGAAGTCAACAAAAGGTCTTGGTATTAGGAGGATAAACTTGGTGATTATATTTTAGTACTTTCAAAATTGCAGCCCAGTCAGCAGTTGTGATAGTCTAATATATAAGAAACTCAGCCTCGATAGCGGTAATGAAACCAACATTGACCTAGGTTTCAGCCCAAGTAATTGAAGAAGGTTCAATTACCTCGGCTGAAACCTAGGTAAAGGTTGGTTTCAAAATGGTTCAAATGGCACTGGGCACTTTGGGACTTAACAGCTGAGGTCATCAGTCCCATAGAACTCAGACCTACTTGAAGCTAAATAACCTAAGGACATCACACACATCCGTGCTCGAGGCAGCATTCGAACCTGCGACCGTAGCGGTCGCGCGGTTCCAGACTGAAGGGCCTAGAACCGCTTGGCCACTCCGGCCGGCTATTGGTTTCATTACCGCAATCGAGACTGATAGTTTCTTATATATTGGTGATTATAGTTTCGTGAAGACGTCGTAGCAAGCAGAAACGCCTTCGTTTTACTGATTGCCACCCCAACTCGTGTATCGTACCCGTAGCACTAACTCCCATACTTCGCTATAACACAAATGACGTAGTCGATGTTTATGGAAAATGATTCGTTGTTTAAATAAGGAAACGCACTACGAGTGTTTCTTGCATGCCTAGGACAGTGCGGTTCCAGAATTTATTCTCACTGTCAAGTGGAAATGCAGTGAAGAGCCAAAGAAACTGGTACACCTACCTAATTCCGTGCAGGACCTCCGTGAGCACGCAAAAGTGCCGCAGTACGACATGGCAGGGACTCCAGTAATGTATGAAGTAGTGCTGGAGGGAACTGACACCAAGAATCCTGCAAGGCTGTCCATAAATCCGTAAGAGTACGAGGAGGTGTAGATCTCTTCTGAACAGCACGTTGCAGGCCATCCCAAATAAGCTCAATAATGTTCATGTCTGGGGAGTTTGGTGGCTAGTGGAAGTGTTTAAACTCAGAAAAATATTCATGGAGCCACTGTGTAGCAATTCTGGACGCGTGGGTTGTCGCACTGTCCTGCTGGAATTGCCCAAGTCCATGGGAATGCTGGTGATCAGACAGGATGCTTACGTACGTGTCACTTGTCAGAGCCGTATCTAGACGCATCAGGGGTCTCATGTCACTGGAACTGCACAAGTCACACATCATTACAGAGCCTCCAACAGCTTCAACAGTCTCCTGCTCACCTGCAGGGTCCATAGATCCATAAGGTTGTCTCCATACCCGAACACATCAATGCGCTCGATATAATTTGAAACGATACTCGTCCGACCAGGCAACATGTATCCAATCATCAACAATCCAATAATGTTGACGGGCCTAGGCGAGGCAAAAAGCTTTGTCGTGCAGTCATCAAGGGTACACGAGTGGGCCTTCGGTTCCGAAAGCCCATATCGATGATGTTTCGTTGAATTGTTCGCACGTTGACACTTGTTGATGGCCAGCATTGAAATCTGCAGCAATTTGCGGAAGGGTTGCGCTTCTGTCACGTTGGACGATTGTCATCAGTCGTCGTTGGTCCCTTTCTTGCAGGATCTTTCTCCGGCTCAGCGATGTCAGTGATCTGACGTTGCAGTGGGTTGCTGAAATTCACAGTACACTTGTGAAATGGTCGTATGGGAAAATCCCCAGTTGATCAAATGGCTCAAATGGCTCTGAGCACTATGGGACTTAACATCTGTGGTCATCAGTCGCCTAGAACTTACAACTACTTAAACCTAACTAACCTAAGGACATCGCACACATCCATGCCCGAGGCAGGATTCGAACCTGCGACCGTAGCAGTCGCGCGCTTCCGGACTGAGCGCCTTAACCGCGAGACCACCGCGGCCGGCCCCAGTTGATCGCTACCTCGGAGATGCTGTGTCCCATCGCTCGTGCACCGGCTATAAGACAACGTTCAAATTCACTTAAATTTTGACAACCTGCCATTGCAGCAGCAGTATCCGATCCAACGGCTTGTTGTCTTATATAGACGTTGCCGACCGGAGCGCCGTATTCCGCCTGTTTACGTATCTTAGTATTTGAATGCGCATACCTATACCAGTTTCTTCGCCGCTTTAGTCTAGTTACATAACACCACTCTCAGGTAAAAACACACACAATCTACGCACCAAGAAGGTGAAATGATCTGTGGAACACGTTATCAGCTAAGCACCCAGCCAGCTGTATTATACAGGGTGAGTCACCTAACGTTACCGCTGGATATGTTTCGTAAACCACATCAAATACTGACGAATCGATTCCACAGACCGAACGTGAGGAGAGGGGCTAGTGTAATTGTTTAATACGAACCATACAAAAATGCACAGAAGTATGTTTTTTAACACAAACCTACGTTTTTTTAAATGGAACCCCGTTTGTTTTGTTAGCACATCTGAACATATAATCAAATACGTAATCGGTGCCATTTGTTGCATTGTAAAATGTTAATTACATCCGGAGAAATTGTAACCTAAAGTTGACGATGTTCGATCGTGTGTATCGGAGAGCACTGCAACATACATCGCGTTTCTACAGAATGATCTGCGAACGTTGCTCGAAAATGTCCCACTGGAAACGCGTCGACGTATGTGGTATCAGCATGATGGTGCACCTGCACATTCCGCAATTAACACTAGACTGACCCTTGACAGGATGTTTGACGGGCGTTTCATAGGACGTGGAGGACGCATAAATTGGCCAGCCCGTTCTCCTGATCTTACACCTCTGGACTTCTTTCTGTGGGGTACGTTAAAGGAGAATGTGTACTGTGATGTGCCTACAACCCCAGAGGATATGAAACAACGTACTGTGGCAGCCTGCGGCGACATTACACCAGATGTACTGCGGCGTGTACGACATTCATTACGCCAGAGATTGCAATTGTGTGCAGCAAATGATGGCCACCACATTGAACATCTATTGGCCTGACATGTCGGGACACACTATTCCACTCCGTAATTGAAAATGGAAACCACGTGTGTACGTGTACCTCACCCCTCATGGTAATGTACATGTCAGTGAAAAAGACCAATAAAAAGGTGTTAGCATGTGGACGTAATGTGCTGTTTCAGTCTCTTCTATACCTAAGGTCCATCACCGTTCCCTTTGGATCCCTACGTAATTCGGTGCTCTCAGATACACACGATCGAACAGCGGAGGAGTGGTACTCAAGCGTCAACTTTAGGTTAGAATATCTCCGGATGTAATTAACATTTTACAATGCAACAAACGGCACTGATTACGTATTTGTTTATATGTTCAGATGTGCTAACAAAACTAACGTGGTTCCATTTAAAAAAACGTAAGTTTGTGTTAAAAAACATACTTCCGTGCATTTTTGTATGGTTTGTATTAACCAATTACACTAGCCCCTCTCCTCACGTTCGGTCTGTGGAATCGATTCGTCAGTATTTGATGTCGTTTACGAAATATATCCAGCGGTAACGTTAGGTGACTCACCCAGTAGAAACTGGTGCCCCTGGAGGAGGTTTCCACATATCACGTACCAATATTTTGTTTAATCTGTATAGTTTGTTGGAGCATACACGTTTCACTAAAGATAAGTTGCGTACAAAGCGGCAGAGTTTCTGAGGAATGTAGTAATGTACCAGATGGTAGCAGGGGACAGATGTGGGACGTAGACATCTGAACGCCCACAACTGCGTGTTGCTGCAGTGCAGTGCTTCCCACCTGTCGCTACCCGTGTGTGCGGTCCCATACTAACTGGTAACACGCCCCTCCCCCTCCCCCCTCCCCCCCCCCTTATGCACCACGGTCGTCCTCACCGCCAGCGCCCCACCCACTGTAACCAACTACAGCACCTACCTAAATTTTAGGATGAAAAAGTTTTCTTCGTATACTTTTACTCTGGAAGGTCGGAAGAAGAATTTGTGGTGTCACCGCCAGACACCACACTTGCTAGGTGGTAGCCTTTAAATCGGCCGCGGTCCGTTAGTATACGTCGGACCCGCGTGTCGCCTCTATCAGTGATTGCAGACCGAGCGCCGCCACACGGCAGGTCTAGAGAGACTTCCTAGCACTCGCCCCAGTTGTACAACCGACTTTGCTACCGATGGTTCACTGAAATTACGTTCTCATTTGCCGAGACGATAGTTAGCATAGCCTTCAGCTACGTCATTTGCTACGACATAGCAAGGCGCCATTACCAGTTACTATTGATGCTATAAAACATGTACCGTCAAGAGCGATGTTCACCAATTATGGATTAAAGTTAAGTAATCCAGAAGCTAAGTACCTTTTTTGCTAGTCTCATTGTCCCGTTCCAGACCTCACGCCAGCCTGCGTGAGCTTAAACGCATGCCTTTCGGCTTCCTGTGATAGTGGATTGGCTGTCTTGCCAGTCCACAACAGAATTCTATTCAATTTTGTGGGAGTTTTGTTAAGGCGGGAACTATTGAGACAATTGGCACTGCTTACGTGTAACTGTAAGCTTATTTGTCCGTCGCTGACCTAGAAGACCACAAACCTTCTTTCCTTCCCGTCTGGGCAAGCTGTGCAGTGACTAGAGTACGTGTAAAGCTTACTGGGACAGGGCAAATGCTAGCTACAATGAGGTCTATAATACGATTGTAATACTGGCATCTTAATTTAATATTCCCCACAACTGACAAAATTTACAAGAAAAATGTGAATTTCTTTGTCCACCCACACACCCCTGAGAATGGCCCCTATTACCGGCAGCTGCGTTGATAAATACTGGGCACCTCTCAAGGAAAACTTCTAGATCGAGAATATTAGGTATGTTGTTGGAAGTGGTTAGGCGTTGGTGAAAATCTCGCTTATGAGCACACAAAGAGCTCTAACCGCACAATTCTGCACGGAACACGCGTTGGTGCAGTGCTGGGGTAGTTGGAAGACGATAGCCAAGACGCCGTCTCAAAGTCCGTAGCGCTCGATGGCTGGAGGCAAAGTCCACTCTCTCCACAATTCTCCCGTCTCCCGCGCGTACGAAAACGCGGCGGAAGGATGCTCAGTTTCGGCCAATGTCGAAAGCTCTATCATCGCCGAAATCCCTCCAACGGCATTTCTGAGATCTAGCCAATGATCGGGTAGGTCATAACGCCCCTAGGCAAACGAAATTCCCGTCTTGGCCACGTGTTGCCCAGCACAGATGGCTCCGGATGCCGGGCTACCCCCAAAAAGCGCCGTATTGTCCCGCGTTCCCGGTGACCGCTACCTGCCGCCCACGGCGGCCCGGCGAGCTACGGCCATCTGCAGACTTTACATTGCACAGTCCTCAACTTCGGACGCTTTTCACCAACGCTTTAAGTTAGTGGCTCAATCACGCAGACATGCAGGGAGTACTGCTCGAGAGTGCCTCAAATGGCTCTGAGCACTACGGGACTTAACTGCTGACGTCATCAGTCCCCTAGAACTTAGTAGTACTTAAACCTAACTAACCTAAGGATACCACACACATCCATGCCCGAGGCAGGATTCGAACTTGCGACCGTAGCGGTCGCGCGGTTCCAGACTGTAGCGCCTAGAACCGCTCGGTCACCACGGCCGGCGAGAGTGCCTCATATTTATCATAATTCAATAGTCATGCTCTAATGCCCTTGCCAGTCCCTTTATTATTAATACTAATGTTGCTAAGCTAACGTGTAACCGCCCATGTCCTGGCACCTTACGTAACAACCTTCTTCATATTTCAGTTGGACATTCGGATCTTTGTTTTTGTTTACACTGGTATCATAGTCAAAAATATACTTTCACATCCAGAAATCTTGAATGTCACATGTGTGTGTGTGTGTGTGTGTGTGTGTGTGTGTGTGTGTGTGTGTGTGTGTGTGTGTGTGTGTGTGTGTGTGTGTGAGAGAGAGAGAGAGAGAGAGAGAGAGAGAGAGAGAGAGAGAGAGAGAGAGAGAGAGAGAATGTGTGTGTGTGTGTGTATGTTTGTGAGCAAATCATTTCATTCCTGCAATTCTTACCTCTCACTGCAGATGTTGGATGGTTTCAAGCTGTTAATTCTTTGCGTCCGACCTCTAATACTAGTAAATATATTGTGTATTGCGCTGTGGATGCCATTATGTAGTTGCTCTTGTATCGTGCTGTCAATTCATCCGAAATGAGTAGTGAAGTTAGTCTACTGTGGAACACAATATCGTGAGCTACTCAGCATTTGTTACGTATATATCTCACTTTTACTGTCACCGATGTATGGTACAAAGCAAAATGCACATGTCCAGTGGGAGGTATGTGTGAGGAACCTGTAGCGTCCACCCCGTAGTCCCACGCACTAATGTTACTAACTGAGAAAAAGTAATCATTAATAACTTACATGATTAACATTAGAATATTACAAAATTTTCATAATTGTGTCGATTTTCTGAAAATAACTTGGTGTCATGGATAAAACACCGTCAAATACTTTCGGTTTTTATCCATCAGAAAATTTCAGTCTAGCTCTAAGGGTGTAAACAGCCGAGGCTGGCAGCGACTGCTGTTCTGCTGACATCGCCTATCGAAGAATTAGTTCAGCAGATCAGCAGCGAAATGTGAGCATTCTTCTCTGTGCTGCGGCTCAGTTCAACATTCACCACCACACGACAAACTGAAGCAAGGCAACTGAAAATGCTCAGTAAGCACGTTATCTATAATAAACGATACCTAACGACAAAAAATTAAATATGAAAGCGCTACACAAGATCGTGAAAGCAAACTGAAAGAACTGCGCTGGAGCCCGGGCAAATGTGGTATCTTACGCGAAACGGAACTCGCACGAAGTAATGAGTACTACCAATGCTACGGTCGCAGGTTCGAATCCTGCCTCGGGCATGGATGTTTGTGATATCCTTAGGTTAGTTAGGTTTACGTAGTTGTAAGTCTAGGGGACTGATGACCTAAGATGTTAAGTCCCATAGTGCTTAGATTCATCCAGGACTACCAAAGGTGAATCCAGGTAGGTTCCACATTTCTAGATTTTCAGGATTCTTTTGGCACGTACATAAGTCTCTTGTCGGATCCCCTGCACCCATTCACGTCCATTGTGCATTCCGACGGACTTGGGCAATTCGAGCAGGAAAATGCGACACCTCATGCGTAGTGACTCCAGGAACACTCTTCTGATTTTGAACACTTCTGTTGGGCGCAAAGCTCCCCTGATATGAACATCATTAAGCATATCTCGGTTGCCTTGCAACGTGCTGTTCAGAAGAAAGTTGTAACTAACCTGTTTCTACGGGTATTACATTATTATTGGCTGTGAAATTAACGTGACAAGATTAGGGTCGCCACCGACTCTAACCATGCAACTAGTCAAAGGTTTGGTCGCGTCGGAAAATAAATTAATTTTATTGAAAGGTCTCTGTTGGATTCCTTTCATGTTAATTTCTTAAATCTGTTGTCATTTACGGAATGAATTCCTGTTCTAAATTTACTGTGGTGTTTCTGACTATCTGGGAGGAGACTGAGCAGTGAAACGTGTTACTTTTACACATAAACAAGGACGATCTGTCACACTACTACACTTTAAAACACAGTTTATATGTAATTCATGTCACAAAGTCTCATACGGAACCTACATCCGCTTTCTTTTCCATACTGTATATGATAAGATACTGTCATCCCCCTTCCCTTCTGTGTGAGAGGATGAATGAGCAAATGTATTTCTAGTTCCATGCTTGAGGGTAGCAGACAAGCCTGTCTGCTAGAGAACAGTAGGACCAACGTCGGAACAGGTAGCAACGCTTTCTAAAAGCAGAGAGGCTTCTATTCTTAGTATGGTCCTGTCCGTCCCTTGTCATGTTGGTATAGGAAGCTGCCCCTCTGGTCACTTCCGTTTGTATCTGTTAAGCACACTCGGTAGGGGCCCAGGTCAGTCTGTCCGTGGCGAGCGTCTGAAGTGGTAAGATCTCCGGCTAAGCGCGTGTCTGCCAAGTCCGTAGGACAATGGATTTCTTAAGTTCAGCCTAACTGAAAATTTAATCACCTTTATTTCAGGTTTAGCTCTAAAATATCTTCCAGTAGTTGCTTTGTCACTACTTTGTGAGTAAAGTGGAACCACGTGTTGATCAGTAACTCTAAGATCATCAATCTTAAATGCGAATGTGCGTGACATTATAACGTCTCGTCTTGACAATATTTTTCAATATAGCAACTTCTTTATGTTCAACCCACGTGGGGTGTACTTTGTGAGGCCAGTACCACGTACTTATACAATTATTTTACGCATCAGGTTTATAGTAAGACGATAGTAACCAGTTCGAGGTTTTTCTTTTGTAAATTGCTTTTCGATCCAATTTATTTTAATTATCAAAATTATTGTGGAGTTAGACTCTTTTGTGTAAACCAAGTTGACCACGTGAAGCATGTGGTGTAATCATCAAAGCAGACTGCCCCCTTTTTCCTCTCCAGCCTCCGGAAAACCGAAAGATGCCATTTCCGCCACCAACCTAACGCAGGTGGAATTCTCACAAGTAGCGCAAACCTCTTTGCCTACTTGATCACTACGCGAGTTGGCTATTCTGTGCAACTGCTGCTGAATCTGTACGACTATCGCAGACTTCCTGCAGCAGACTACGCCACCGTCTAGCAGCGTGACACACAACCACAGTCATTGAATCACACCACTAAGAGAGTTATGAGAAAAGATAAACAAGGACAGAAAGAGAAATACTAGTGCATATGGGCTACCGGGCTCATGAAAGGTGGCTACAGAACCCTTTCAAAACCTCCACCCCCTCGTACTCTTACGGATTTATGTGACAACCTTGCAGGATTCATGGTGTCAGTTCTCTCCAGCACTACTTGAGACATTAGTCGACTTCATGTTGCGGCACTTGAGCGCGCTCGCGGGAGCCCTGCGTGATATTAGGCAGGCATACTGGTCTCTTTGGCACTTCAGTTTATAAATGATGTAGGAGAAAGCGTCGGATGCTCTTTAATGCTGTTCGCAGATGATGCGGTTTTCTGTAAGAAAGCAGCAACTCCACAAGATAATAACGATTTGGAGAATAACCTTCGGAGAATTGACGAATGCTGTAGGTTCTGGCAGCACGTAAATGAATGTAACATCTTGCGCATACGTAGGAAAAGAAATCCACCATTGTTCAGCTGCACTACTGACGACAAACCGTTGGAAACAGTCTCTACCGTAAAATATCTGGAAGTAACTATCCAGAGCGAACTCAAGTGGCGTGACCACTTAAAACAAATAGTAGGAAAATCAGATGCCAGAGTGAGATTCACAGGAAGAATGTTAAGGAAATGAATCTCATCCACTAAGGAAGCGGCTTATAAGGTGCTTGTTCGCCCGATTCTTGAGTGTTGTTCACCTTCGCATCCCTAACAGGTAGGATTGGTAGAAGAGATGGAGAAAATGTAATGAAGAGATGCGCGGCTCGCCATGGGACCGTTTAGTCGGTGCGAGAGCGTTACGGGGGCGGCAGGCGTTACAAGAGAGGCGTTGCGCATCACGGAGAGGTTTACTATTGGAATTTCCATGGAGCACTTTCCGGGAAGAGTCGGAGAACATGTTACCCACCCACCCACACGCGTCCTGCGTATACCACGAGGAGCAAATTCGAGAAATTAGAGTCAGAATAGAGGCTTACCGACAATCATTCCTCCCACGCGCTATTCGCGAGTAGAATATGGTTGGCGGTCTCAGTTAATGGTACAAAAGTACCCTCCACCAAGCACCATTAGCTGGCTTGCGGAGTATGTTGTAGATGTAAAGAAATGCGTTGTATGACGCGAGAGGTTTGAAAGAGACCTCCCTTCTTGCCAGAATGCTGTCTCGAAATCTGGCTGAAAATCTAGAGAGATTCTGGTCATACGGAAAGTACACCAGCGGCAAAACGGAGTCAACACCTCCACTGCGGAACAGTGATGGCAGTAGCACCAAAGCGGAGTTACTAAATACTTGTTTCCGAAATTCATTGACCGAAAAACAGTAAATAAACATTCCAGAACTCGAGTCGGGAACTGGTGCCTCGGTGCTCAAATCACTTAATGAGAGCAAGTCTTCTGGTCGAGATTGTGTACCACTTAAATTCAGCGCCGAGTATGCTCATACAATAGCTCCATACTTAGTACCAACCTAAAGGATAGGAAGTTGCATAGGTCACACCAGTACTGAAGAAAGGATGTACGAGGTTAAAGAACCTTGCCAGTACGCTGTCGTAAGTCCAGGATATTCCGGGACTATGCTGCTCTTTTGTGACGTCCCAGATAATGTCGAAAACATACGGAGATAGAGGATTTTATGACTGCCGAAGATTTTTTTTTTCTTTTTAATCTAAGACCTACATCTTGGACACTGTGATTTTAAAAACTCTCATACAGCCGTGCTTTACACAGTCGATCTTGGAGCAGAAGCAGATGTCGATAGAAAGGTGTGGCTCATGGTTCCCCCGCAAAAGTGGTTCCCAAGCTTTCTTAGACCATTACCACAGACTACAATTAGATATTAGCTAGTACATCCACCCTCCCTGCCATCTGTGACACCCCCCCCCTCTCTCTCCCACACTATCATCAACTTGAGCACCTAACTAAACTGTGGAACGAAAGACTTTTTACTTGTAAAATGATCAATGATGAATGACATTTAATGTTTGTGTGTGTTTGTTTGTTTGTGTGTGTGTGTTAGAATGAATGATGAAGTAATTTGCTGTGCATTGCAAGCGCTACCCACAACTTGTTCTCAGATAAGAAAGCTAACTACCCACAGTGAGGGCAGACACTTGTTACAAAACATTTTCCCCCTGCATTACTCCTCTCCATTGTGGCACTTGCTTGACCTCCACACTGCAACCCCAATTAAAATTAACCAAGTTGAAATGTGTGCAGTTTACTTACTGTTGTAAGTGACTTGATTGCAATGCTCCTTACTTGTGAATAGGCAGAAATTGGAAGACATCAGGCTGTTAAAGCTTTTTCACTAACCACTCCAAAATAATAATAATAACAATAATAATAGGAGTACTGTGTACTACACTGTGGGCCTTATATAGTTTTTTTCTGTCTCGTGCTGTCAATTAATTCATTTTCTGTTTCAAACCGAGTAATGAAGCAGTTTATGGACTACTGCAGGTATTATCTACAACTCGGACAAGCGATTTTCTCGAGATATTTTGTCACACTTTCATCATCAGCGATGCACGGGACACAGCAAGACGTGTGTGTAGTGGATGAAGTATATGAGGGGCTTGTAACCTCCACTGTATTAATACTACTAAGTCAGAACAAGTAATTCAAAAAATGGCTCTGAGCACTATGGGACTTAACTTCTGAGGTCATCAGTCCCCTAGAACTTAGAACTACTTAAACCTAACTAACCTAAGGACATCACACACATCCAAGCCCGAGGCAGGATTCGAACCTGCGACCGTAGCGGTCGCGCGGTTACAGACTGTAGCGCCTAGAACCGCTCGGCCACCCCCGCCGGCAACAAGTAATTATTAATAACTTAATCAGTATTAAAGTGTTAATTGTGATATAGCAATGATCTTTTGAAAATAATTTAGTTTCGTAAATGAAACAAAATCGAATCGTTTAGTTTTTACCCCTCAGAAAATTCCATTTTACCACCCAAAGGGTATTTACTCCATGCTGGGAACAAGTGCTCTACAACTTTTCCCTCAGATATTTGACAAAAAGACATCGTTAATGTTGTTTTCGTGTGTGTAGTAACTTGTCTACAGGTTTGTGATTAATTTATCTCCATTCGATTTTTTTTTCTGTCAGATCGTGTAGCAATGGGCGAAAGAATGTGTGTTAACCAGCAACAGGAATACAAATTTTTGAAACTGCGCTATGACAGATACAATGAACGTGCTTGCTGCACCCTGTGTCCACTGGAGAATCTCGTGTTGCTTAGAAAGGAAAGAGTGATGTCAATGAATACGTGCAACCAGGGAAACGGAGAAGGAATGCTAACGCCGCTGCTCCGCCACACATATAAAATTGTCGTTAAAGACAAAAGTGGGAATAACAGTGATTTTGCAGCGTGCTACTAAAGAGGATACATTTCCATACTAGTTAAATATTCCCCGAGACATTTAAGTCTCATCTTTATCTGCGATAATGATGGAAGCTGAAGAACGAATTAAAATATGTGTGTCAGGCACGTACTGAACCTGGATCTTGTCGGTCGCTGGGTATAAGCGCTATCCACTCCAGCACCGCACAACTACAGCACATATTGCTGCACGAACTACTCAATTCGAATGCCCTCCCCAGCACAAACTTCTTATGTTCATCTTACTTTCCCCTACATTGTCGTTACTGCCAGGGGTCTCCACCATTGGAATAGCACCCCAGCGATGGACGTAACGGGGAAGTCCTGTAACATAGGTGATCTCATAGGTCTTATAATTAAATATTCCCCGAGACACAGTAGGGGAAAATAAGCTGAAGATACGAAGTTTTTCTTGGAGAAGGCATTTCTACTTTTGTAGTTTGTGTAGCGATATTGACGTTAGTGCAGCAGTGGTGTAATAGTTAGCATTTCTGACCTAATAAACAAGAAGACAAAGGTTCGAGTCCCCGCTGTGGCACAAATTATAATTCATTTCTTGAGCTTCATTCATTATCGTAGCAACTAATGATGTTCCAATAAATTGCTTTAACCAGTCGCAAAACTATGTCGTCATTTGGACCCAAAAAAAAATGTTGGTATGTACTAAGTTGGGCTAAAAACTAAGCAGTCAGCAAACATATCGCTAAGGTGAATTTTGAGTAGCTTTCTGCAACGTACACCGTGTTTGAACATTATGAATCACCTCGAAGGAGACGGACTTTGGCACACTGTAGGAATTCAGAAAATATGGTTCTTGTGCAAAACAACCAGCTCTTTATTCTCACGAAGTAATGAGTGCCATCCAGAGGTGATCTCAGAGTGATTCCACATTCTGGATTTACAAAAAGCTTTTTGGTACACCCCCCCCCCCCCCCCCCCACACACACACACCAGGGGCTTCTAATGCCTGTGGAGTATCGTCTCAGTTGTGCGACTAGATTAATGACTTTCTGTGTGAGAGGTGACAGTTTGTAGTAATTGATGTGAAGTCATCGACTAAAATGGAAGTGATACCCAGCGTAGGGGAAGGAAGTGCTAACGGCCTCTGCTGTAAATGAGTCAGGTGACGATCTCTGCAGGTCTCTTAGACTGTCTGCAGATGACATCGTCATTTACCGCCTATTGAAGTCATCAAAAGATGACAAGCAGTCGCAAAATGATTAAGCCAAGATATCTGTATGGGGCGGAAAGGTGTAACTCGCTTTGGGTAACCGAGCGAGGCCGCGCAGTGGCTAGCACACTGGACTCGCATTCGTGAGGACCACGGTCCAAACCCGCTCCCGACCATTCTTAGTTAGGTTTTCCATGACTTCCCTAAATCGCTTCAAGCAAATGCCGGGATGGTTCCTTTGAAAGGGCGCGGCCGACTTCCTTCCCTAATCCGATGGGATCGAAGACCTCGCTGTTTAGTCTGTTCAAAAAATGGTTCAAATGGCTCTGAGCACTATGGGACTTAACATCTATGGTCATCAGTCCCCTAGAACTTAGAATTACTTAAACCTAACTAACCTAAGGACATCACACAACACTCAGTCATCAGGAGGCAGAGAAAATCCCGGACCCCGCCGGGAATGTTTAGTCTGTCCCCTAAATCAACCAACCAAGTGTAAGTAATGAAAAGTCTGAGGTCGCCCACATAATTTGCCAAGGGAATCCGCTAAATCTCGGTTACCCGATAGATTACACACATCTAAAGGCCGCTAAATCAACTAAATAGCCAGGAATAACAACAACGACGAACAGTTTAACGCGGCCGCGCGATGTGAGGCGCCGTGTCACGGATTGCGCGGCCCCTCCCGCCGGAGGTTCGAGTCCTCCCTCGGGCATGGGTGTGTGTGTTGTTCTTAGCATAAGTTAGTTTAAATAGTGTCTAAGTCTAGGGACCGATGACCTCGGCAGTTTGGTCCCTTAGCAACTCACACACATTTGAACATTTGAACTTGACGTGAATCGATCACATAGGTGACGCTGCGGGGAAGGCGAACCAAAGTCTTCCATTTATTGGCAGAACACTTACACCCAAACTTCCTGATGCGAGGTACCCAGATTGGTACTAAACGTTGTGTGTCAATAGGGTACCAACCAGAACACCGACTTAGTTCGTGCTGTGTGTTGTCGTCCAGTAGGAGATGCGTAAACAGTAATTAAAAGTAACCCCAGAGCTACCGAGTGTAGGCAGTGCGTATCATTTGGTTGTGAGTGTAAAGATCTGTCGTAGGTGAGCCGGTAGAGCGACAGATCGTCTTATTAACGGACCTGAGTTCGACACCCGCAGATGGTGATTTTTTGTTTAACAGATTACGCGTGCAGTTGTTATATGGGAGAGCATTTTTCGCCATGTAAAAGCATGTTTCGGGGTTTGTAGCAATGTTCTTTCTTTTGGCAGTCTGCTTTCGCTTCGTTAGTTGAAAGTAGCAAATCTAGACATAGGTGTAATGTTATCTATACAAATGTACTCTATACGTTTGCTACTTTCAAATAACGAAGCGAAAGCAGACTGCCAAAAGAACATTGCTACAAACCCCGAAACGTCCTTTTACATGGCAGGAAAACGTTTTGCCATATAACAACTGCACGTGTAATCTGTTAAACAAAACAATCACCATCTCCGGGTGTCGAATTCGGGTCTTTTAATAAGATAATCTGACGCTCTGCCAGCTCACCTACCACAGATATGTACACTTACAAGTAAATGATATATCTGTGGTAGCTAAGCTCAATGTAGACAAATGTAATGTGCTGCGAATGCATAGAAAGAAAGATCCCTTATCATTTATCTACAATAGAGCAGGTCAGCAACTGCAAGCAGTTAATTCCATAAATTATCTGGGAGTACGCATTAGGAGTGATTTAAAATGGAATAATCATATAAAGTTGATCGTCGGTAAAGCAGATGCCAGACTGAGATTCATTGGAAGAATGGTAAGGAAATGCAATCCGAAAACAAAGGAAGTAGGTTACAGTACGCTTGTTCGCCCACTGCTTGAATGCTGCTCAGCAGTGTGGGATCCGTACCAGATAGGGTTGATAGAAGAGATAGAGAAGAGCCAACGGAGAGCAGCGCGCTTCGTTACAGGATCATTTAGTAATCGCGAAAGCGTTACGGAGATGATGGATAAACTCCAGTGGAAGACTCTGCAGGAGAGACGCTCAGTAGGTCGGTACTTCAACGAGGAGTCATGCAGTATATTGCTCCCTCCTACGTATATCTCGCGAAGAGACCGTGAGGATAAAATCAGAGAGATTAGAGCCCACACAGAGGCATACCGACAATCCTCCTTTCCACGAACAATACGAGACTGGAATACAAGGGAGAACCGATAGAGGTACTCAAGGTACCCTCCGCCACCCACCGTCGGGTGACTTCCGGAGTAAGGATGTAGATGTAGATGTAGATGTAGATGTAGATAGCCTTTCCCTACACTCGGTAGCTCTGGCGTTACTTTTAATTGCTATTTACGCATCTTCTACTGGACAACAGCACACAGCACGAACTAAGTCAGTGTCCTGGTTGATACTCCTTGGACACACAACGTTCGCTACCGATCTGAGTGTCTCGCATCTGGAAGTCTGCGTGTTAATAGATGGAGCAGGTATACTAAAGAGACCGCCTGTACTAAGCTAGTTCGTCCTCTTGTGGAGTACCACTGTCCGGTGTGGGGTCCTTACCAAGCTGAAGGAGAATATGGAAAAAGTTCAGAGAAGGGCAGCTCGTTGTGTACTATCGCGAAACAGGCGAGAGTGTGTCACGGATGTGATACACCACGTTTTTTGTTGCGGCAGGATCATCTCATGAAATCTCACTCTCGTACGTTCTCCACCGTATGCGACAGTATTTTGTTGACGCACATCTGCAGAGGGGGAACTGATCATCGTAATAAAATAAGAAAACTGCGAGGTGGCACGGAGGTGTTTAAATGTTTATCTCTACGCCGCGCTGTTCGAGAGTGGATAGGCAGAGAGAAAGTGTGGGAAGTGTTTGGATGAGCCCTCTGCCAAGGATGTATGTGGGAACTGCGGAGTAGCCGTGTGGCTGCAGAGGGACGGCTGCAGAGGGTGTCTGCCAAGCCCTAGTGCTCAACCCTTTCCACTCCAATGTCGACTGCCACTCGACACCGCCAGATTTGTTTTCCGCTCGCCGGCCGGAGTGGCCGAGCGGTTAAAGGCGCTACAGTCTGGAACCGCACGACCGCTACGGTCGCAGGTTCGAATCCTGCCTCGGGCATGGATGTGTGTGATGTCCTTACGTTAGTTAGGTTTAAGTAGTTCTAAGTTCTAGGGCACTGATGACCTCAGATGTTAAGTCCCATAGTGCTCAGAGCCATTTTTTTGTTTTCCGCTCCGATGTCGAGCCCCAGTCGACACGACTGTTGGAAGCTCTCAGACGTATTTTGAGTCAACTAGGCATTATTGCTGCAGTGTGCTGCCATCTAGGAGAACTAGTGTTAACTCGGTGTCGAACGGTAGCAGCTGTGTTAAGTCAAAGATTGTAGTTATTACGTTCAAGTGCTCGCGCTCTAAGTGGCTAGTTCTTCACGCA
Source organism: Schistocerca serialis cubense (assembly GCF_023864345.2). NCBI lineage: Eukaryota > Metazoa > Arthropoda > Insecta > Orthoptera > Acrididae > Schistocerca > Schistocerca serialis. The sequence goes on from NC_064648.1 coordinate 30,054,856, forward strand.
CAATCCTTTATGAGGAAGGGATTTTAGATCTTTTAGAGCAATCTCTAAGTGAAAACAAGAGAGAAAATGTTTTTGATTACAATAGTGATTCATTTCAAAACAATGCGAGTGACAATGACGAAGAAAACCGCGACACTGTGCATGTTTCTAGTGATTCAGCAGAGGATTCGTGGCGAATGTGGAGCGACTCTGACGCTGACTTCACAGATTTTCCTTTTGACGAATCAAGGTGTGGTTTTATAACAGAAAGTAGTTGTGTTCCATCATCGCCCATAGGATTCTTTCAATTAATTTTTACAGATAACCTATTTCAACAAACAGCAGATAAAACGAATAGGTATACTACATCAAAACTACGTAAAGTGACACCACCTCCGCAACATTCTGCATGGTGGGACTGGAGAAACGTTACCATGGAAAAAATGAAACGCTTCGATGGTGTGCTACTGAATATGGGATTACAAAAGTGTAACAACTTATAAAGGCACATTTGCATGCCGAGCGTGAGTTTCCTCGGAAACGCGAAATATTAATTAAATAAATAATCAGTGACAAATAAATAAAGCCTATGGCACACAATTGCAGCGCTGTGTCGCTGATAAAACAAAAGCACAATTGCGTTACTCTTATGTTTGATTAAGAAAGGGGAGAGCTCTGGTTGAAGTGGTGCGAGAAGCACGTATTTTATTTGTCTGGCACACCGCCATATTTCATGTTATAGAAGAATACTGCGAGTTGCAACCACACTAGGCACTCGATTCTGTAAAGAATTTATATTTATAAAAGTAAGTAGGATTATGAACTGTAGGCTTATTCATTGAATATATCTGATTTAACTAACTGTGTAACTTTTTTATGTTTAGTAGACAATCACCTCTGTACGACGTATTGGCATGGCTGGCAAATTATTGTAATATTGAGATTTAGATTATGAGTCCGCACCTACCGCAGCAGTCTTTGGAAACGATTTAATTACGAAGTCCGATTATTCAGTTTTTATTTCACGGTCAACTACGAGTAACATTGCCTTTACGAAAAAGCCATTGTCAAGCGTCTGATAACGAATAATTAAACGTCCACGTTCCAGATAAGCAAATACAATTGCAATCACAATCACCATCATACAAATAGAATAATTAACACATTTAAAATAACATTTTTTTATTAATTTTATTTATTTTATAAACTTGCAGGACTTTTTCAAGAGAATGGTTACAATCATCCAACTTCTTTCCAGGCCGTTTCAGTCGCCGACGATTTATGCAAATTTTCTGGTCACTTCGTGTTTCTAATCCGACGAGTGCTACACATGTCAACAGTCAGGTTGTCACGTCTGAGTAAAGTGACAAATGCCGGCCGCGGTGGCCGTGCGGTTCTAGGCGCTACAGTCCGGAACCGCGGGACTGCTACGGTCGCAGGTTCGAATCCTGCCTCGGGCATGGATGTTTGTGATGTCCTTAGGTTAGTTAGGTTTAAGTAGTTCTAAGTTCTAGGGCACTGATGAGCTGTTAAGTCCCATAGTACTCAGAGCCATTTGAACCATTTTTAAAATGACAAATGTACTGAATTACTTGTCTGGCACGTTTCTCGAAATTTATCGACCATATCAGTATTTAGCTGCTGACGAATCTACAGTATCGTTAAAGGGTCGTGTATTATTCCAAGTGTACAATCCGCAAAAACCAACAAAATGGGGACTCAGAGTTTATGTAATTTCGGGTTCATCTAATTGTTATATCTGCAGTTTGATACCCTATTTTGGCGCTGTAACAACTGAGTCATTAATCTGTCCACACTTAAATTTTTTCTGAGAGAATAGTTCTTCAGCTGCTAGCTGACATCAGAAATGCTACAAGGCAATCAGGCTATCATTTGTACACTGACCGTTTTTATACAAGTGTTGCATTAGCTGATGAGCTGTTGAAACAGAAGAGGCATCTCACAGGAGCGATTCAGGCCAATCGCTAAAACCTTCCAGCTGCAATCAAGAAAGGAGGTCTGCGTCTAAGGAAGCACGAAATAAAGTGCCTCCGCAACAACAAAATGATGGTTCTGGCATGGGAAGATAAACGAACAGTTCTCATGGTTCCTACAGAAGCCAATAACTCAGTGTCACTTATAGAAAGGAGAAACAGAAAGGAAAGGGAAGAAATAAAGAAAGAAAATGTGACTATTGATTATACCTCAAAGACGGGTGGAGTTGATCGATCTGACCATTTTATTTCCAGTTACGGTTTTCTAATGAAAAGTCTCAAATGGTGGCGAAAACTATACTTCTCGCTGTTGGAGGTAGGACTTGTAAACAGCTATTTACTATACAAGAACCACTGTGAGAAAAACGACTTGACAATACCGTCTCACAAAGCATTCCGTAAAAGTGTTATAAGAGGATTAGTTGCCGAAGAAGGAACTCGAGGACAGAAACGAGGACGTCGTTCAACTTCTGGTTACGAGGAACGCTTCAATGGAAAGTTTCACTTTATCAACAAGCTTCCTGGGAACAAGCATAAGGATTGTGCAGCGTGGCGTCTGACGTCAGACTCGAGCTGGAGTCGGCCGGACGTGCCGAGGCAGATGGAGACGTCACAGGGACACACTCAGCGCCGGCAGCGAAGGACAAACTCACCGGATTCTACGCAGAGTACGCGAAAGAACTTGCCCCTCTTCTAACAGCCGTGTACCGCAAGTCTCTAGAGGAACGGAAGGTTCCAAGTGATTGGAAAAGAGCACAGGTAGTTCCAGTATTCAAGAAGGATCGTCGAGCAGATGCGCAAAACTATAGGCCTATATCTCTGACATCGATCTGTTGTAGAATTTTGGAACATGTTTTTTGCTCGCGTATCATGTCATTTCTGGAAACCCAGAATCTACTATGTAGGAATCGAAATGGATTCCGGAAACAGCGATCGTGTGGGACCCAACTCGCTTTATTTGTTCATGAGACCCAGAAAATATCAGATACAGGCTGCCAGATATATGCCATTTTCCTTGACTTCCGGGAGGCGTTCGATACACTTCCGCACTGCTGCCTGAGAAACAAAGTAAGACCCTGCGGAATATCAGACCACCTGTGTGGCTGGATTGAAGAGTTTTTAGCAAAGAGAACACAGCATGTTGTTATCAATGGAGAGACGTCTACAGACGTTAAAGTAACCTCTGGCGTGCCACAGGGGAGTGTTATGGGACCATTGCTTTTCACAATATAAATAAATGACCTAGTAGATAGTGTCGGAAGTTCCATGCGGCTTTTCGCGGACTGTGCTGCAGTATACAGAGAAGTTGCAGCATTAGAAAATTGTAGCGAAATGCAGGAAGATCTGCAGCCGATAGGCACTTGGTGCAGCGAGTGCCAACTGACCCTTAACATAGACAAATGTAATGTATTGCGAATACATAGAAAGAAGGATCCTTTATTGTATGATTATATGATAGCGGAACGAACACTGGTAGCAATTACTTCTGTAAAATATCTGGGCGTATGCGTGCGGAACGATTTGAAGTGGAATGATCATATAAAATTAATTGTTGGTAAGGCGGGTGCCAGGTTGAGATTCATTGGGAGACTCCTTAGAAAATGTAGTCCATCAACAAAGGAGGTGCCTTACAAAACACTCGTTCGACCTATACTTGACTATTGCTCGTCACTGTGGGATCCGTACCAGGTCGGGTTGACGGAGGAGATAGAGGAGATCCAAAGAAGAGCGGCGCGTTTCGTCACAGGGTTATTTGGTAATCGTGATGGCGTTACGGAGATGTTTAGCAAACTCAAGTGGCAGACTCTGCAAGAGAGGCGCTCTGCATCGCGGTGTAGCTTGCTGTCCAGGTTTCGAGAGGGTGCGTTTCTGGATGAGGTATCGAATATATTGCTTCCCCCTACTTATACCTCCCGAGGAGATCACGAATGTAAAATTGGAGAGATTCGAGCGCGCGCGGAGGCTTTCCGGCAGTCGTTCTTCCCGCGAACCGTACACGACTGGAACAGGAAAGGGAGGTAATGACAGTGGCACGTAAAGTGCCCTCTGCCACACACCGTTCGGTGGCTTGCGGAGTATAAATGTAGATGTAGATGTAGATGAATGTGGCGAAGTCAAATCTGCGTCTCTGTGTATCACTGCGGTGTCTAGGCGCTTAAGCAGTTGAAAATATTTGGTACCTCGTAAGCACAACGCACGAAAAAAATTTGTCAGCTCTAGTCTTAGAGGACGCTTCTTTGACTATGTCGACTCGCATACACTACTTCAAATTCTCCCAGACAGCAGCGTAAAATACAGGGAGTCAATAGTCATTAACACCTTGCACAGAAAAGAGTGCCATTATAAGACTTGAGAGAAAGTGAGCTTCGTAGCCAAGGTCGGTTGTATATAGAGGTGTACATGTCCCGCTTTTAACCCGCCCATGCTTGCCCGGTGGCCGGGCGGGCAGGCCGCCGCTCGTTGTCAACAGAACGGGCAGGCTGCTTCACTCCCAGCCAAGCCAAGCAGAACCCAACCCGGGCAGGCTGCGGGAAACTTGCTTGCCTGCCCATATTACTGCTGAGCTGCGCTACGCAGCCGTTAAGTCTGCGCGCGTCATTGTCGTATTATGAACGTTAATCAAAAGTTTTTATTTTACCTGAGCACCAAAAGACAAACCCCAACATTATATATATATGTATTAATTTCAGGTAAAAAATATTGGTTTTATTTGTATATTCTTCCTTTACGCGTATATTTCGGGCTTCTTATCTATATAAATAAAAATTAATTGCCAAATGTGTTGATAAGCGTAAAACTCGAGAACGCCTGGACCAGTTCGGCTAATTTTTTTTACTGTGTTCGTAATTCTCAGGACAAGGTTTTTATAAAATAAAATTTTTCGAAAATCGACCGAAAAATTGGAAAATTTGACAATAACTGAAAGTGCGTTTTCATTGTGTCCGTGTGTTTGTATTGTATACAATCTTGATGAAATTTTGCACACTATACCTTGAAACCAAGAGGAAGGTCACAGTCAACATAAAATTTCATATGGTGCATGGCAGAGGTTCCTTTACATAACGGAAGTCGACAAATTGTACGTATTTATTCCGATGTTGATGAAATTTGGCACACTTGATATTCAAAGCAGGATGAAGGGCGCTGCCTGCTTAAAATTCTGAATGGTGCATGGCGGAGGGTACTTTACGTACACACTTCTACACCAACCTACAATTTTATTCCGATCTTGAAGAAATTTTGCACACTTGACCATCAAGAGGAACATCACTGTCTACATAATATTTCGGACAGTACATTGAAGAGAGTACCTTACAAAAGATTTTGACATCGTTTGCAGGTTACCATGAAAGTTCACTATGTACGCATGTTTCCATGGAGAAGGTTTTTGAATATTTACATGTGCATGTATATATATATATATATATATTTCTTTTAAACGAAATGTCTATGATCTTTTTGAAATTTGAGAGCTGTCTGACACATTCACAGTCATCGTGTTGGACAATTCGCGCACAGCAAATGTCGTTTAACAGTTGCAAACCATTTTTGGTTGAGTGAACGTGTTATATTGGCTGCAAAAAACCTTGATGTTAACGAAATGAATTTCAGATTCAAAATATGGCACCTGGCGAATTGCTGACATACAAGTCGGTTTATTCCGTTACTAACTAAGATGATGTAGTCAACTATCCTACGGAATTTTTAAATTCGCTGGATTTCCCCGGATTACCGCCTCCCAATCTGTAATTAAGTCGGATCGGCAATCATGTTGCGAAAGGTAAACCAGCCACGTCTTTGTAATGGCACCCGGCTTGCGGGGAAGAAGTTAAAGAACAACGTAATCGAAGCCACAATTTTAAAAGGAAAGTACAAAGGTGAGGACAGTTTGATTCCAATATCACTAAGATTCCGACCGACATGCCATTCAACTTTAAACGGTTATAATTTCCAGTGCAGCTTACATTTGCCATGTCGATAGATAAATGGCAGGGGCAGTTGTTATATGTTTGTGGCATCAATCTGGAAAATCATGTTTTTCACATGGCTATTTGTATGTCGCATATTGCCCTGTCGGGACACCTTCAACTTCATTTGTTTACGCACCAGAAAACAAAACTATCAATGCTGCGTATCAAAAAGTATTACAATAAATGCTACCTAGCAATAAACTTTGACACTGATTCACTGATCTCCACAAAAGTTGACATATATATATGAGTTTTCATAGATAAGTGAAGAGGAGATGAACTGAGGTGGCGGAATCCAACAGAGAGAGGACGAGGAGAAGGATAGTGGGTGGGGGGGGGGGGGGGAGATGGGCCATGGGATGGGTTCAAAATTGGTTCAAATGGCCCTGAGCAATATGGGACTTAACTTCTGAGGTCATCAGTCCCCTAGAACTTAGAACTACTTAAACCTAACTAACCTAAGGACATAACACACATCCATGCCCGAGGCAGGATTCGAACCTGCAACCGTAGCGGTCGCGCGGTTCCAGACTGTAGCGCCTAGAACTGCTTGGCGACTTCGGCCGGCCAAGGGATGGGGAGTGGGGGGGGGGGGTGGAGGTGATCAAAGAGATAGTGGGAGAGGACTAAATGGATAGAGAGAAAATACGGGAGGGAAGATGGACTACGAGAGTATGGAATAAATAAATGCCCAGGCAACGCAATGCAGTCTGTGCTGCACTTTTCAACACCGAAACGGATGGATATTTGTACTAAAGAAGTGAACCTCCACCCCCCAAAAAGAAGACGGGTCACCTCCCCAGAAGAATAAATTATCTACGCCCCTATTAACCACTGTACTGAAATGAGAACCAAATTAAGATTTTGGAAGTCTAGATTCTTTAACTTTAGTGTGTTTCAGCCAAGTATGACACCAATTATATAAATATTTAACTACGTTTCCAGGATGTATTTTACTGGTTCTGTGAATTAATTCGAAGTTGGAAAAATCATTCTAAATTGCCAAAATGCATTTTAACAAAATCGAAGGACTTGTTTCGTATCCAGTTCGTCTAAAAACTATAGTACTGGGAATACAATGGCGACCCTGAGCCATTTTTCGCGGCTCCTACGTTTGCGTCATGAGAGTCCACACTTGTAGTCTAGGTCTGCATCATGAGGGACCATATTTCGGACCATCATGATGCAGACTAAGACGACGAGTGTTTACTTGCATGATGCAAATCTAAACGACGACTCTAGACCCTCATAACACAGACGTAAACGACGAGTCTGAATCCTCATGACGCAGATATAGACGCTGTGGAGAGTGGCTCAGAGTTTCCATTATATTCCTACTACAATACATTCATGGAAAAAGACGCTCTTCATTTTAGGAGTATTTGTAGTGTCTAGGTCTTCAGCATCTTGACTCTGCATGTGGGATTCCCCTTAATATAGAAATACAAAAATAAAATTACATTTTGCAATGTGTGTGGAACTCAACAAAATAAATTGTAATTTAAACTCATAATGTGTATTGCCTTACTCCACAAATGAATATTTTATTTTGCAGAACACTTTTCAACATAAAATCTTTACAAATTTTCCTTCAGTTCCCCTGAAAGTATTATTTAGGCCAAACCACATACTCCTAAAAATATTTGGCTACTTTTGCAAACCCAAGTAACAGAAAATGGTTTACAAACAATAATTAATGTCACTTGGAAGGATTGAAATCAAAAAGTTTAGTCTAAAATAAAAATGAACTGTATGCATTACAAAATTTCTATCTCAGAAATTGACGCCCAGAAAGCACAAGAAAGAAATCTGCACTCTTAATTAGTAAATTTGCGCTCAAACTCATAGTTTCCCATTCAATGTTCTACTGAATTTTCAATGAGTCTGCTGATTAGTGTTTGAATTAATTATGACGAGATCGTTAAGTCTGTCTGCATTAAGACGTGATCGTTTTTCGCTAATTAGGTTTCCAGCGCAACTAAAAAATTCTCTCACTAGACGCACTAGTGGCTGGTATATTTAATATTTTTCTTGCCACACACGCAAGTCGAGGAAGTCGTTGGGACTTATTTTTCCACCACTGTAGAATATCTCCCTCGTTCACACAGTGTTCTTGCAAGTATCTGCTGACTTCATCATGTAGGAGAGGAGGCTCTTCTGCCCAGTCCTCAAATTTCGCCATTTTGTACGGCCCTGGATTTGTTTCTTGGTTGCTGTGATTGGGCACTTGTACTGAAACTGTACAGGTTCCAATTAATATTTGCAGAATAATGTGAAGATCGTACTACACATAGTTCAAATTATAATAGGTTTTAGATGATGCTATCATTTATCGCCCTGTAAAGTCACCAGAAGATCAAAACTAACTGCAGGACGATTTAAATAAGGTATATATTTTTGGTGTGAAAATGAGCAGTTGGCAATAAATAATGACAAGAGCGAGGTTATCCCTGTGTGTACTAAACTAAGTCCGTTAAACTTCGTTTACAAGATCAACCAGTCAAATCTAAAGGCTGTAGATTCTACTTAATACCTCTGATTACAATTATGACCTACTTAAATAGGAATGGACACACAGAAAATGCTGTAGGCGTTTTAATGACAAAACACTCTTTTGGAGCGTTGCTACGAAGTTGGAGAGCCTTACTATTGACGGAAGAGGTCGAAAGAGTCTAAATAAGGGCAGCTGGTTTGGTATGATCGTAAAACAGGGGAAAGAGTGTCGCGGAAATTACACAAGAGTTCGGGTGGTAATCATTTCAACAATGGCGTTTTTTGACGTGGCGCGATCTATATATGAAATTTCGATCACCAACTTACACCTCCGAATTCGAAGAGATATTGTTGAGTCCCATATACATTGGAAGAAATGATCAGAATAAAATACAAAAAAGCAGCGCTCAGACGGAGAGCTGTAGGTGTTCTATCCCGCGCGAAATTCGAGAAAAGGAGACAAATAAGTTGAAAGTGGTTCGATGAACCCTCAACTAAGCACTTGCGTGTGTCTTGCAGAGTAACCATGTACATGTAGATGAAGAATATATGCATTATCTTAGGAGCTTACCTTCAGCACACATCTGTCGTGCTGCTTGGTAAACTTCAATTTTTTCATCCTCGGTTAACTTTCTTAATGTGCGGTAGTTAGCCACCATAAACGTTGCAATTTTATGCAACATACTAACGTACATTTTCTGTTCTAGGAAGGCATCAGCGGCTTGTTTCAAAGGTTTCATGTCCTGAAAATACATTTTCTCAACATACATATTTCACAAGTGGTTCTATAATATTCAGATGGAATAAAATTACAAACCTCTTCATCGTTATCCCGTACGGTACAGTGAGTTTTTAAGGCATAAAACCGCGGTAGAACTAAATGTAGGGTTGGATCCTTGTCACGCTCTAGATCAACTGTGGCTTCTTTAAACGGCTTAAGAAATTCTATAAGCTGGCCAGTTATATGGTGGTCATAACCCAGCATCTTATCAGAGGCACCTTCATTATGTAAAACAGCCTTCACTGAATCAATCTGAGAATGGACTGATACAAGCATGTCAAAATAACTATTCCAACGAGTTGAAACCCACTGCTTTAAAGATGAGTTCAGTCTCACACAGAGACCTCTTCTCTTGAAGTACGAAACCGTAGCCCGCACTGTATTAAGAATGGCTAATATATTTGGAACATTTTCTTTCAAAAACTGTTCGCTCAGAACATGTTTCAAGACTGTGTTTATACTATGAGCCATGCATGGAAGACGGTGATATACTTCGAGAGCTTTGACAATGTTAGTGCCCTGGTCTGTGACAAACGTAATTTTGGCAATGTCTTCACGAGAAACACCCATAGTTTCTAAGCCATCTTCCAACTCGTTTCGAATATTCGAGCCAGTTTTTGGGCAGTCAGGAAACGCAGAGCACATTAGTAAATATTTATTCAAACGCCAGTCTGAATTTATGTAATGCATTGTCACGGACATGTAATGCACCCCTTTGTAATTGTCTGTCCATAGATCAATTGTACTGGCACATATACCAGAACGAATCGCATGCACTATATCTGGGAGCATTTTGCTGCGCACTTTATCAGCTAAGGTTTGAACTTTCCTAGCTACTGTCACTCGGGAAGGCATAACATTTTTAATATCAACTGAGCCATATTTTTTACCTATGTCGATCAGTGTCTGCCCTAAATTAAGAAATCCTTCTCCCTCTATACTGCTAAATGGTCTCAGGTCCTTAGCACACATTTCGACGCACTTTTCGGCCACTAAATCTTTGTCCTCTTTCAAGATATTTACGGAGTGAGGGAACTGCTTGTCAAATTTGCACACATGTCGTAACATAGTCGAGGTTCCCGAATAAGTACTTAAGAGCTTCTTACATAGTCTGCATTGAGACACACCTACCGATTTATTTGAAGCGGCCTCATAAACACACGAAAACGTTTCCCATGGGGCACTTGTGCTCTGTTTCGTTACCAGCATGTATTCGCCAGTTGTCAATTTTTTTTCAATCTCACTAAAGTTCGACCTATTCATTGTGCTGCCTCCACCGTTGCGATAAATGAACTGCGGGCTAACTACCTGGCTACTCTAGTCACGGTAGCCTGACAGCGCAACCTGTTGTCAGGCGCAGCAAGCTGAGCGGGTCCCGTGAAGCTTGGCAGGCTTGCGGGAACCCAGGTAGCCCGGGCTTGCGGGAGCCCGTATCGCCCGCATTGCCCACTATGCCTCAGTACACGCGCACTCTTGTGTTTACATCGCGGCAGGCTGACCTGCATGAATGGTTGCAGATGTGCTAGGGGCAAGCAGGCTGCAAGGGGAATTTGTACACCTCTGGTTGTAAAGCACTCCGCTCGAAGAGGCCTCGGAAGCCCCAGCAGGACTGACCGGCCGCCATGTCATCCTAAGGGCACTTGTGACACTGGATGCGGATATGGAGGGGCATGTGGTCAGCACACCGCTCTCCCTGCCGTGTGTCAGTTTACGAGACCGGAGCCGCTACACCTCAGTCGAGTAGCTCCTCAGTTTGCATCGCAAGCGCTGAGTGCAGCCCGCTTACCAACAGCGCTCGGCAGACCGAATGGTCACCCACCCGAGTGCTAGCCCAGCTCGACAGCGCTTAACTTCGGTGATGTGACGTTCCGTGTGTTAGCAGTGCGACAGGGCCATTGGCAGATCGGTTGTAAGGAACCTTCATTTTCGGTTCCTGGTATCGGTAAGCAAGGCTGCTGTTGTATCACGGGTGGTCACAACAGTAATTCGTAGGAGTGTTGATATCTCTAAAAGTATCGGGAACCCATACATCGACGTTTAAAACGAGATCATTAACAGCCACCGATATTTCGTGAAAAAGTATCGATATATTGATGTAGCGACAGGAAACATATCAGAAAAAATGTCGACGTACCGACCCCATAAAAGTATCGGCTTGACATGGTAAATGTACTGCGGGTTTTAGGGGTGTACCTTCAAGTATTGATTTGTTATTAGATATTCTGTACGTCTACAAACTAACAGCCTGCCTATCCGCCTTAGAGCAAGAAAACGATGCACGTTCACGCTGGACGATAACCACTTGGCTAACAATGCTAACTGCCTGAAAGTGTCACAATACAACTTGGCCGATGGGTCCGTCGTCTGGTTTCGTCATCTGTCGGATTTGTCCTAAACGCTTCGTGCCGGAGTCCCTGGTTTTTTTTTTTTTTTTTTTTTTTGTTTTGTCTTTCTTCATTTCTGGAAACTCCAGCGACCTAGCAGCTGTAGTGTCAAAATTGCGTGGGGAAGCTAAACGCTGTACTTTAGTGTTGATAACGCCGAGCGCCGATTACGTTAGCATTTCCTCTCACGCCTCCCCGTCCACCACAAAGACCAGTCTTGTCACTTAGATTTTTGTTCATCACTTTCAGTAACTGTTTTTGAGGAATGTCGATGCGAAGAGATAGGACATCAGTTGCGTTAAAAAAAAAAACTTTTAGAGCAACTAGAGCGGATATATCATTATTCAATTCACACTGCCCCCCCCCCTGCCCCCCAGCAGTGTAATCGGATTTCTTCTTTGTGCCATCTATTCTTCCTTCAAGCAGAAAAGAGAAAGTCTGGACGTGATGATAGCTCAGAAAGTAGAAAGAGTCATTTGCACAGTGAAAGTAAAACTGTGATCTACTACAATTTCCAAATATGTAACGAAAATTGTGGAAAAAATACACTCCTGGAAATGGAAAAAAGAACACATTGACACCGGTGTGTCAGACCCACCATACTTGCTCCGGACACTGCGAGAGGGCTGTACAAGCAATGATCACACGCACGGCACAGCGGACACACCAGGAACCGCGGTGTTGGCCGTCGGATGGCGCTAGCTGCGCAGCATTTGTGCACCGCCGCCGTCAGTGTCAGCCAGTTTGCCGTGGCATACGGAGCTCCATCGCAGTCTTTAACACTGGTAGCATGCCGCGACAGCGTGGACGTGAACCGTATGTGCAGTTGACGGACTTTGAGCGAGGGCGTATAGTGGGCATGCGGGAGGCCGGGTGGACGTACCGCCGAATTGCTCAACACGTGGGGCGTGAGGTCTCCACAGTACATCGATGTTGTCGCCAGTGGTCGGCGGAAGGTGCACGTGCCCGTCGACCTAGGACCGGACCGCAGCGACGCACGGATGCACGCCAAGACGGTAGGATCCTACGCAGTGCCGTAGGGGACCGCACCGCCACTTCCCAGCAAATTAGGGACACTGTTGCTCCTGGGGTATCGGCGAGGACCATTCGCAACCGTCTCCATGAAGCTGGGCTACGGCCCCGCACACCGTTAGGCCGTCTTCCGCTCACGCCCCAACATCGTGCAGCCCGCCTCCAGTGGTGTCGCGACAGGCGTGAATGGAGGGACGAATGGAGACGTGTCGTCTTCAGCGATGAGAGTCGCTTCTGCCTTGGTGCCAATGATAGTCGTATGCGTGTTTGGCGCCGTGCAGGTGAGCGCCACAATCAGGACTGCATACGACCGAGGCACACAGGGCCAACACGCGGCATCATGGTGTGGGGAGCGATCTCCTACACTGGCCGTACACCACTGGTGATCGTCGAGGGGACACTGAATAGTGCACGGTACATCCAAACCGTCATCGAACCCATCGTTCTACCATTCCTAGACCGGCAAGGGACTTGCTGTTCCAACAGGACAATGCACGTCCGCATGTATCCCGTGCCACCCAACGTGCTCTAGAAGGTGTAAGTCAACTACCCTGGCCAGCAAGATCTCCGGATCTGTCCCCCATTGAGCATGTTTGGGACTGGATGAAGCGTCGTCTCACGCGGTCTGCACGTCCAGCACGAACGCTGGTCCAACTGAGGCGCCAGGTGGAAATGGCATGGCAAGCCGTTCCACAGGACTACATCCAGCATCTCTACGATCGTCTCCATGGGAGAATAGCAGCCTGCATTGCTGCGAAAGGTGGATATACACTGTACTAGTGCCGACATTGTGCATGCTCTGTTGCCTGTGTCTATGTGCCTGTGGTTCTGTCAGTGTGATCATGTGATGTATCTGACCCCAGGAATGTGTCAATAAAGTTTCCCCTTCCTGGGACAATGAATTCACGGTGTTCTTATTTCAATTTCCAGGAGTGTATAATATAAAACCAAAATATCGGGAGCCGATACTTGTTCTTCTTGGTTGGCTCTACAGTCGTTGAAGAACCTTGGCCTCCTGTATCACCACCTCGATTCTTCTCTGTCCATCGCCTTCCTTCTCCAGTTTCTTCTTCCATATCGTCCAGCCACCTTTTCCTGGGTCTACCTGTTCTCCTTGTCCTGTCAGGCATTCTCTGTACATGTCCTGCCCATCTTATTCTTCCCTGATTAATTTTAACAACGATATCCATCTGTTAGATCCTGCAAGTTGTATATCCTTATCCCCTGGAGAAGTAACAATGGTAATTATCGATATTTTTGGGAGAAGGACGATGTAGCGATAGCTTGTTATCGGCCCTACTGGCAAGCAGGATCTAGACCAGGGTGGTTGGGCACACTGAGGAACACCAGTAGGCAGTCCTGTAACTGAGCAATCGAGCGGTCATGTAGAACATACAGCACCAATCTCTGAAGAAAGCTTTTCCTCAACTCAACAATAAACTATCCCACCAGCTGCGCTGGTGCTAGTGGACCTGACTATGACATGGGCAGCCCGTGTCACGTGCAATTTTGTGTTGGTTGGCATGCACAGCGTGCAGATGCTTGATAAACGTGAACACGGTCGGTAGTAGCCTGTGATGCGATGTTTGTTTAATGGCGCTATTAGCTAATTTCCACTAGCCGTCATTGTCAAAGAACGATTGTAATATCTGTGTTTCAAGTCATTTTTAAACCACTGTAACGTACGAGTGAAACGCAGCCATTTTGCGTCATTTTACGAAAGGATCCACACAACAGCGACGCCTTTTTAAGATCGACAGCGTGGATCCTTTCGTAAAATGACGCAATATGAGTGATTTGAAAGTGACATGAAATACAGATGTTACAAATGTTTTTGACAAGGACGCTTAGTCGAAATTAGCTAATCGCGCGATTAAACAAACATCGCATCACAGGCTACTACCGACCGTGGTCACGTTTACAAAGCTGTACCGTGGAGCTAAGCTGTCTAACTGATCACCCGATCTGCGCTGACGAATTGATTCTCGCCCTCTATGCAGCCGCTGGGAGACGGCACTCATGTATAGTCTTCCCGGCGAGGGAAGGTGCGGGCCCCTGCTTCGAGTATGATAGGGCTGTTCATAGAGTATCGACATATCGGTATAGATATCTTTTCCGGAAAACACAGATATATTTCGATTTTACATCCCCCCCCCCCCCGTTTAGGAGTTTCGATATCAACATGGAAATGTCGATCGCCGATATTTTTATTTTACATTACATTTTTTCGATAAATATTTCAAGTTGTTGTTTTGAAATTGTAGTAGAACGTAATTTTTTTTCACTGTGTGAAGGAGTCTTACTGCTTTTTTAGCTTTCATCACGTCCAGTCCTTCTCTTTCACTGTGTGCAGCAAGTATATGTGACACAAAAGTAGAACTCCGATTGCACTGGGGGTGAATCGAATGTAGTAACAAGATTTCCGATGTGAAGAAAGACCACGCAGTTTGCGCTAAGAAACAAAATTTTAACGCGACTAGTGTGCTGTTTCTTCACATCGACATTCCTCAAAAACAGTTGCTGAAAACGATGAACACAGATGTTAAGTGACAAGACTGGTCTTCGCGATTGACGGTGGCGTGTGAGGGGAAATGCTGACGCAGTCGCCGTTCGGCGCTACGAACAGAAAGTGCAAACGTTCAGCTTCACGGCGCAATTTTGTCGCCACTGCTGCCAGGTCGCTGGCGTTGGCAGAAATGAAAGAACAAGGAAGTCGACATGAAGTGAAGTGTGCCGGACAAATCCCACATGTGACGCAACCCAGCGACAGACCCATCGTACGCCTTTCACTGTGCCACTTCATACAGTTACCATTCTTAGCAAAGTGGTTATCGCCATGCGTCAACGTGAATAGTTTTCCTTTCAGCTCTTGCTCTGAAAGAGGCTGCTAGCTTGTTGATGTACAAAGTATCTAATAACAAACCAGTACTTAAATGGCTGGCTCTGAGCACTATGGGACTTAACTGCTGTGGTTATCAGTCCAGTACTTAAATATACAGCTCTAGAACCAGCAGTATATTTACAACGTCCGGCCAATATTTTTGTAGGTAGGTTCGTCGATGTTTTTTTCTGCCGATATATGATAAATCACGACTTTTTCGATATATCTAGAGCAGACAGTGATATTTTACTAAGTATCGATATGTCTGATACCCGATAGTTTTAAAAATATCGACAGCCCCCGCGTACAGTGCCACGCTGGCGCCACCCATCGGGGTCGGCAGATACTAACGGCCAGCACAGGAGCGGTGACTTACGATGACACCACACATCTCGATAAGAGGCTCTTAAACGTTTGACCAAAACTCTAAAATATTGCCACGTATGTGACGGACGCCATGCACGATGCATCGGCAAGTCATGCCTAAGATGACAGTCTACAGAATAATTGGCCACACTCTCGTGTCCGGTACCACGAGCTACTGTGCACTTCATTGTAGCCTAAGGACTTGAAAGGGAAGCGCCATTTGAGAGAGGGAGTGAGACAAAGTTGTGGCTGATCCCCGATGTCATCCGGTGTGTGCATTGAGCAAATAGTGAAGGAAAACCGGGCAGGATTTTGTGAAAGTAATTGAAGTTCAGAGAGAAAAAAATAAAAACTTTGAGGTAATCAATTCCGTCAGAGACGGATGTAGTTGAATGGAGTGGATGGTGTCTTGATCAGTCGTTACAACACGAACATCGATTGAGCTAAAAAAAGAGTAATCGGATTAGTCGAATTAAATAAACACGACGCTGTTACGGAATGGCACGGTAAAAGCAGTAGATGGCTTTTGTTACTTGGGCAGCAAAATAAACTGATGATGGCGAAAACAAAGTGAATATAAAATACAGAATGCCAGCAACAATTAAAAAGTTTCGGAACAAGAAATATTTGTTAAGATGTCTTTTTCTGGAGTGTCCAGAAGAAGATAAGAAGTTCGGACAGGACGAGGACGTAAGTTTTGAAAAGTGGTGCTGTAGAAGAACGTCGACGAGTAGATGGATGCATCGAATAACGAATGAGGAGGCACTGAATCGAATTCGGGAATAAAGAAATCCATGGGAAAACTTCACTAAAAGAACGGGCCGGGTAACTGACCATAATCTGACACGTCGAGCAATCGTAAGTTTGTGGTGCAGAGAAGTGTGGGGCGGAAGGGGAAAAATTGAAGAGGAAGAGTTAGCGATGAATGCAGTAAAATATAGTAATCGGGTTCAGATGGGGGTAGGCTGGAGCGGCTACGGAGAGATGAAGGGGTTCGCAGAAGATAGACTGGTATGGAGAGCTGCAACAATGCAGTCTGCCGGCTGAAGACCACAATAACGGCACTCTACATCTACATCTACATGGATACTCTGCGGATCACATTTAAGTGACTGGCAGAGGGTTCATAGAACCACCTTCACAGTTCTCTTTTATTCTAATCTCGTACAGCGCGAGGAAAATACGAACACATCTTTCTGTGCGAACTCTGATTTCCCTCACTCTATTATGGTAATCGTCTCTCCCTATGTAGTGCGGCATCAACGAAATATTTCCGCATTCGTAGGAGAAAACTAATGAATGAAATTTCGCGAGAAGATTCCGTCGCAACGAAAAACGCCTTTGTTTTAATGCTGTCCACCCAAATCCTGTACCATTTCAGTGACACGCTCCCCTGTTTGTCGATAGTACAAAACGTGCTGCCCTTCTTTGAACCTTCTCGGTGTACTGCGTCAGTGCTGTCTCTGAACGATCCCACACCGTGCAGTAGTATTCTAAAAGAGGACAGACAAGCGTAGTGTAGGCAGTCTCTTTAGTAGATCTGTTACATTTTCTAAGCGTCCTTCCAATAAAAGCAGTCTTTGGTTAGCCTTCCCCAAAACATTTTCTATTTGTTCCTTGCAATTTAATTTGTTCGTAATTTAGTTGAATTTACCGCCTTTAGATTTTACTGATTTATCGTGCAACTAAGTTCAACGCATTCCTTTTAGCACTCATGTGGATGACCTCAAACTTTTCGTTATTCAGGGTCAACCGCCAATTTTCGCACCACACAGATATCTTTTGTAAATCATTTTGCAGTTTGTTTTGATCTTCTGATGACTATATCAGTCGATAAACGGCAGCGTCATCTGTAAACAACCGAAGACGGCTGCTCAGATTGTCTCCCAAATCCTTTATACAGACAAGGAACGACAAAGGGCCTGCAAAACTACCTTGAGGAACGCCAGAAATCACTTCTGCTTTCCTCGATGACTTTCCTTCAGTGACTGAATCCAATCACGTAACTGTGACGATATTCCATAAGTACTCAATTTCACTACAACCTGCTTGTGTGGTGCAGTATGAAAGGCCTTCTGGAATTACAGAAATGTTGTTGTTGTTGTGGTCTTCAGTCCAGAGACTGATCTGATGCAGCTCTCCATGCTACTCTATCCTCTGCAAGCTTCTTCATCTCCCAGTACCTACTGCGGCATACATCCTTCTGAATCTGCTTAGTGTATTCATCTCTTGGTCTCCCTCTACGATTTTTACCCTCCACGCTGCCCTCCATTACTAAATTCGTGATCCCTAGATGCCTCAGAACATGTCCAACCAACTGATGCCTTCTTCTAGTCAAGTTGTGCCACAAACTCCTCTTCTCCCCAATTCTGTTCAATACCTCCTCATTAGTTATGTGAGCTACCCATCCAATCTTCAGCATTCTTCTATAGCACCACATTTCGAAAGCTTCTATTCTCTTCTTGCCCAAACCATTTATCGTCCATGTTTCTCTTCCATACATGGCTACACTCGATACAAGTACTTTCAGAAAGAACTTCCTGAACTTAACTCTATACTCGACATTAACAGATTTCAATTGTTCAGAAGCGCTTTGCTTGCCATTGCCAGTCTACATTTCATATCCTCTCTACTTCGACCATAATCAGTTATTTTGCTCCCTAAATGGCAAACCTCACAACTGCTTTAAGTGTCCTGTTTCCTAATCTAATTCCGTCAGCATCACCTGATTTAATGAGACTGTATTCCATTATCCTCGTTTTACTGTTGTTGATGTGCACCTTATATCCTCCTCTCAAGACACTATCCATTCCGTTCAACTGCTCTTCCAGGTCCTTTGTTGTCCCCGCCAGAATTACAATGTCATCGGTAAACCTCAAAATTTTTGTTTCTTCTCCCTGGATTTTAATTGCTACTCCAAATGTTTCTTCTTTTTCCCTCACTGCTTACTTAATATACAGATTGAATAACATCGGGGATAAGCTACAACCCTGTCTCACTCCCTTCCAAAGCACTGCTTCCCTTTCATGCCTTCAACACTTTGCTCCCTCTATTTCATCCTTGCCAACATCGGAATTTGAAATAGAGTATTCCAGGCAACTTTGTCAATAGCTTTCTCTAAATGCTACAAATGCTAGGTTTGCCTTTTCTTAATCTATCTTGTACGATAAGTCGTAGGGTCAGTATTACCTTGCGTGTTGCAACATTTCTACGGAATCCAAAGTGATCTTCCCCGGGGTCAGCTTCTACCAATTATTCCATTCGCCTGTAACGAACTGGTGTCTTCCAACACGGTAACGCTCGCACACATGCCGCTGTTGTAACCCGACGTGCTCTAGAGACTGTCGACATGTTGCATTGGCCTGCCCGATCACCAGATCTGTCGCCAGTGGAGCGCGGATGGGACGACAACTCCAGCGTCACCCACAAGCAGCATTAACCCTCCTGTATTGGCCGATCAACTGCAACAGGCATGAACTCCGTATCGCAAGCTGACATCTGGCACCTGAACAGTACAATCATGCGCGTTTGTATGCTTCCATTCGACATTCTGACGGTTACACCTGTTATTACTGTACCACCACTTAACATGTAGAATGACTTATCTCGTGGCTGCATTAAACCGTGGTATTTGCAACGTTAACCACTCAAATATGAAACTTCTTGGCAGATTAAAACTGTGTGCCGGACCGAGACTCGAACTCGGGACCTTTGCCTTTCGCAGGCAAGTGCTCTACAGAATGAGTTAGGCAGGCACGACTCACGCCGCGTCCTCACAGCTTTACTTCTGCCAGTACCTCGTCTCCTACCTTCAAAACTTTACAGAAGCTCTCCTGCGAACCAGGCAAAGGTCCCGAGTTCGAGTCTCGGTCCGGCACACAGTTTTAATCTGCCAAGAAGTTTCATATCTGCGCACACTCCGCTGCAGAGTGAAAATCTCATTCTGGAGTACTCAAATATGTTATCTACACAAATGTATTCTCGAAATTTCATTAGTCTACAGCAATTACTTTTTTGGTGTTGTAATTTCTTTCCGTCACTGTGTGAAGGGCAGATTGCTGTTACCTTCACCTTTTTAATAAAATAATTTACTATCAGTGTCTTCAGTTTTTTGCCATAAGGCAGGCAAATTTAGATCAGGTGTTACAAAAATGCGTTTGTATTCGTCAGGGTTTTTTTATCACAGTTATTAGGTTTTGCTTCTTATGTGGGCTAGACGTGCTGCATCACAACTAGCAGCAGACACTAATAAACAGCCGTTGTCGGTATTACGGTAAAGCTGTTGGGTTGTCTGAAAGACAGACCTTTCTCCGCTTTGTGGCCGTAGGGCAGAGCCGAGTCGGAGGATAGGGAGAGTTATCTGGACCCCAGATAAGCCCACACACACACACACACACACACACACACATACACATACAGAAGCACTTGGGACTCTTTTCTGTTTTAACTTTCGTTTCTCCACACAGCATATACAAGCCGGACGATGTGACATGTACACAGCCGTAGAAAAAAAAAAAATTAAAAAAAAATGCTACGCTCTCCGCTTGCACCTCGTTATATTGACGACTCTGTTGACAGGTGGTTGATCAATGTAGAACTAAGTGATTACAATCTATGTCCAAATGGAATACTCGCGTCACATTAATGGGTGTTCATAGACTGACGCTAACACGCGGCGTCTCCACCTCTGGTGGGGCAGCGCTGGCGTCTTTCTCGCATGCAAACGACCACAACGGAGCCGAAAGGCATCCGGCGGTAGGCTGTCCCAAGCACCGAGCGCCTGCTGTTGCAATTAGGCTGTGGTTCTCGCACATCCTGCAGACCTACGAGGGTCACTCCAAAAGAAATGCACACTATTTTTGTTAAAACACAGTTTTCATTCTGCATGTGTGAAACTTTTACAGTGTGTAGATACATCCTTCCCGCTTGTCTTCAAACTTAGTTCAACCTGTCCCCGTGAGTGGCGCCGTCACAGCATGTCTTCAAGATGGCTGCTACACTTGACGTTCGTCAGAAGCAACGTGCTGTCATAGAATTCCTGTGCTGTGAAAGCGAGACAGTGGGCAACAGCCACGAGAGGTTGGAAAAGGTGTACGGAGATGCTGCTGTTGATCGCAGTGCAGTTAGTCGGTGGGCGAGCAGGTTACGTGACGAAAGCGGGCACGGCAGTATTGAGGACTGCCCTCGCAGCGGCAGGCCTCGTACTGCACACACTCCACACAATGTGCGGAGAGTTAACGAATTGGTGACTGCTTACACACGCATCACAGTGAACGAATTGTCACGCTACGCTGGGATAGGGGAAGGAAGTGTTTGCAGAATACTGAATGTGTTGGCGTTAAAAAAGGTTTGTACCTGGTGGGTTCCCAGGATGTTGACAGTGGCTCACAAAGAAACAAGAAAAACGGTATGCAGCGAAGTTTTGGAACAGTACGAGAATGGTGGAGATGAATTTGTTGGAAGAATTGTGACAGGTGATGATGGCTCCGTCATTTTTCACCAGAGACGGAGAGGCAATCAATGGATTGGCATCATGCAAATTCACCCAACAAAAAAAAATTCAAAACCACACCTTCTGCTGGACAAGTTCCGGCCACAGTGTTTTTCGATTCCGAAGGACTCTTGCTTGTGGTCATCGTGCCAAGTGGAACCACCATAAATTCTGATGTATATGTGACCACACTGAAGAAACGTCAAGCTCAACTGGGTCCTGTTCGATCACATCGGCAAAGCAGGATGTTTTGGTGTTGCACGACAATACACGGCCACATGTCAGTCAAAAAACCGTGGAAGCGATCACGAAACACGGATGGACAACACTGAAACACCCGCCTTACATTAGTGACCTGGCTCCATGTGACTATCATCTCTTTGGGAAACTGACAGACTCTCTTCGTGGAGCAAGGTTTGAAGATGATGACTCCCTTGTGCACGCTGCCAAACAGTGGCTCCAACACGTTGGTCCAGAATTTTACCGTGCGGGTATACAGGCGCTGGTTCCAAGATGGCGTAAGGCAGCTGAGAGGGATGGAAATTATGTAGAGTAATGAAACTATTGTTCCTAAAGGATGTATCTACACGCTGTAAAACTTGACAACATGTAGAATAAAAGGTGGATTTTAAAAAATGTGTGTTTCTTTTGGAGTGAGCCACGTAGTAAGTGCCTGCTCCACTATGTCCGGTGATACAGCGAAGCGAACGCCGCGTCGCACCAGGTGTATACGTCCGTGCATTGTCCTGCTGAAAAAGCACGTTGCCTTACTGTCGAGGAAATGGCCGTACGACTTAGAAACCAGTTTGTGCAATGCAGGGGATCCCGGTTTCTTCATACTGCATGCGACCGCGAGTTTTAGTTGATGGCATGTGTGATATTCGCTATTTTTGGCTTCATTAAAACAGCAAATAGTTACTTTCAGCCAGAAGGCAAATATTTTTTTATAAAGAATGATTAATGTATAATAAAGCGTCGCATAGCGACGGTGGAATTTCCCAAATAATGTAATTCGTCGTCTTTGGGCGGCAATATAAACAGAAAAATACGGATAGATATGCGATCCTTCACTATTTTGTTCGCTGCAGAACAAATGAAGCCTTGAGCGCTAAAAGACTTGTATTCTTTTTCTTAAGTAAGACGGACGCAGATTTGTGGCGGTCTGATCTAACTTTTACTAAATGTATAAAAACGTGTTCCGTCCACGTTTGAGTGAAGTGTAAAGAAAGAATTGTTATAACTTACCGTGACGACGCACGAGCGACTCAAGAGGAGAATGGCTGTCTATATAAAAGAGCGCTCAGTGGACATGATACGGACATAAACATCTACCGTCATTGTAGTACTAAGCTTAAGGTACGATATATGTTTTAGTTATAACAAATATTTGTTCTGGGAATACTGAATCATTTAGCAGTGCTCATTCCTATCATCTCCTCAGGATTATTTTCATTTTAATTATGCATTTTGCTAAGATTACAGACACCAAGATGAGCAGTCCAATGTGCGTGTTACATTGATAAAAAGAAAACTGTTTTATCGTCTTCTTGCATCAGCTGTAATATTGAATTTCGCTTTTGTGTGATGTTACAGTTGTTTTTGCGCCCTTAAGAACTTTCTGGTCCCTTAGGAAATTGTTTTGTCATAACAATAACTTCACAGCCGGGAATAATCGTATCTACGATCATGAAGTAATTAGAAAGACGATAACGCAATTTCTTAATCAATAGCACGCTAGTTGTGACTACCTCAAGCCACGCGAAACTCCAAGTAAAAACTATTCACATTCCATAATGCAATATTTTTGGACAATGGTCAATCCATGATTCTTACGCCAATTGTGATTGATAAAACAGTAAGCGAAATCTCAAACTCCAACTTTTCAATTGAATAACATCACTTTTATTTTGTTACATCACACACGCCGCACCGTGAACCCTGGGATGTGACCTGCGTGCCGTGGGCGACTGTACTCTAGAATAGGCAGCTCACCAGTTTTACGTCACACAGGTGTACTTCCGCCCCTCGCATGCACTCGCATGCACACAGAACAGACCGCCATTCGACTGTCCAGTCAAGTCTTTAACGACGCCAGAGTAGCCGTGGCCGGCGCTGTCGTGGTGTCGGTGTTGTGGCGCGAAGCATCGCGGCGCGCGTCTTCGTGACTTGGCAGGTTCAAATGGGGCCGCGGAAACTGCGACGCGACGCGACGCGACGCGACTGGGACGCGACGCGCGTCTGCGCCAGGTCGCGCCGCGTTGTGGTTGCGGCACAGTTTCTCGTGTCGCGCGTGCCTCGCTAGCACCGTGGGAAATTTGAGGCGGGGAGCGGAAGAGTAGCCCGGCCATATGATCACATCGGAACGGCGCATATGAGCAGTGGTAGCATTGCCCGTACGATAAATTTTACCTTACTGTGTACTAAATTTTATTGCCTTTGCGTAGTGTTTCGTTTTTCGCCATTTAAACGCTCCAGTTTTCTTCGTTAATACATTATACTCTTCTGTTATTTATATCTCTATAGTTTTGTTTTTCTTCTGTCAAGAAAAATGTATACTTCAGTAACTGATGAGCCATTGGCCGCTGGAATTGTCATATGCCTCCGCGATGTTTTCAGATCGCGGGAAAGGGCAGAGGGTAGTGAATAACGAAGCAAGGAATATTATAAAATCATGTGATTAAGAAGCAAGGCAGGAAAGTAGAACAAGGTTATCTCTTCCCTGCCTAGTATGCTGGCGTATCTGTACGATCTGTTACAAAAATTTAGAAAAGGATAATCTCCACAGGTGTGATCCCCTTGTGCTGCTGGTAAAAAGCGTCCAAGATGTGAAGTATAGTAGTCTCACTGTGATTACTCTGATATGGATGTAATACGACACACTGTACTACATGCATGTGAACACCACATTTCTACTGCAAACTAGAAAGAGTCGAAAAGCAGTCACAAATAACAATGTTTTAATAGGTTCGCCGTGATGAGAAAAAGCATTTCAATTGTTGCATGAACATTATCAGCATTAATCAACTAATTATACAACAACAGGCTACACAAATGAAGAAAATGATCGGTATTATTACGAAAATAGGAATATCCTAAAAGAGTGTTAAATTAGATGTATTTAATTTGTTGAAATGTACTGCTGACAGTCAGATCTACTTTCACGACAATCGACAACGTTTTTCGAACTCCAACTCAACGAGACACACATGGCTAGGTTCAGGTCGCTCACATTATCCTCCGCTGCTGACAATACACTGACCATTGTGTTTTGAGGCAGATCAATTGTTTATTCTCAGTAACAACTATTTTTTTCGCGATCAAACATTCTCAGTTTGGTCAGCCGCCGGCCTCTGTGGCCGAGCGGTTCTAGCCGCTTCAGTCTGGAACCGCGAGACCGCTACGGTCGCAGGCTCGAATCCTGCCTCGGGCATGGATGTGTGTGATGTCCTTGGGTAAGTTAGGTTTAAGTAGTTCTGAGGACTGATGACCACAGATGTTAAGTCCCATAATGCTCAGAGCCATTTGAACCATTTGGCAAGCCCTAGGTGAGTAACCAGTATCTGGCATGTGCCTATCATTCCGGCTGAAGGAACGCTCGTCATTGTTTTAATACTGCTCAGATCAAGAGAAGGAATCAAATCCTTTGGTAAGTTTCCATTTCAGTCGCTCAGTATTAAAAATACGATAGGATACGGGATTCCACCAAAATTCCAACAGAGTTGGCAATCTATTTGTATGTGTGTGTTGTTAACCTTTTCTCATTCGAAGAAGCATCACCGTTTGTGAGTAACGGCCACATTTCTCTTGGTGACTGGTTAAATTGAACTTCCTTTGTCAAAACACAGCGTAATTTGCACAAACGCATTTCTCAGCAGCTACTGCGACAGAATTCCGGAACGGAGTGCCTCATGAAACAAATAATTGGCAATCGCAGAGCTCAATAGCCTACGAAAAACCTCATAGTGTCGGTTTGCAGTAACGTAAAAGAAGAAATTTCATGTTTTTTTTCATACTAGGAAGCTTTTGTTTCGCTAGCCGTCGATAACTCTTAAGAAATTACAATCACTGGAGTGAAATAAATAAAAAGGGAAGTACTGATATATCGCTATGGAAAAGAAAGTTGCGTGTGTTTAAAAATTGTCAAAAAAACTGTCTTCCTTGTGTGCTATCATTCTCCAGACTTTCGTTTCGATGTCTCTAGCGGTTTAGGAGATATGAGAGATGTTGCGAGTATTTCATTCTCGCGGGCGAGAGATCGGAAGTGAGCGCGCTACATTTTCTCGAGATCGGAGGCAGATAGAGACCTCCTCCCAAGTCTAAACAAAAATTCAGCATGTTAGCCAAATTTCATACGCAGCAACATATGGTGTAACACGCACCAAACGCAAAATCATAGCGACCCCTAATTTTCGTTGCAAACTTTTTGAGTTTTGCGTAGTGTCTTACTGAAATGTGTACATCACAATAAGAATGGTCATTAGCGAGATGATGGGCACGAAACTGACACATAACGCTACAAGTAAGGCATAGATCAAATATTTTCAGTGAACAGTTATGGAACACGGTGGCTGGAATACAGGCGCGCGCACCTGCGCTCAGACAGTAGCGGCGATTTAAGAGATGCAGCCGGCCCTGTTTCACGTGCGACGCGGTATTCGCCGGCGCTGAATGGACCACGCGAATCACCAGCGGCGGCGTTTCTCGGTTGCTGTCGCAGTGTGTCGCAGACAGGCAAGTTCTGATCCCCAGCAGCGTGTCTTGGTAACGAGATCTGCGCTGCGGATGACATTGTGAGCTGTGCACCCGATTCGCAAAGACTTATTGCACAAGTAGAAGAAAAGGCCACTTGTCTACAATATGAAATTAAAAAAGTACAGCGATCGCAGTATGAAAGAGAAACTGTGGGGAGAAGTGTCTTGTGACGTCGTTCCGAACTGGACCGAATTGTCTGGACCAGAAAAACAATTAAAAAGGGTATTTCGTACATCACTAATTTTATTCATTCGTGTAGACACCGCCTTTACAATAATTTAAATGACTTCATATTGCCAAGGTACTGATCCTTATGTAGTCGCGGAGTAATTTTCGAAATAGTCGCATACCTGCGTACCAAACCTACTGGCACAATTTGCAAAATCAGTTCTGTCGATAACCTATTCTGGCAGTAATCATCCAGTCATCTCCAGGTTTTGTTCTGCCTTATGGAGAGCCTGTAACGTGTCCACAACTGCACGAATGTATGCTTCACAATTTGTCTGACTTTACTGGCTCCCGGCAGATATTAACAGATATTCATAGTGTAGACGGCCGAGGTGGCCGAGCGGTTCTAGGGGCTTCAGTATGGAACCGCGCGACCGCTACGGTAGCAGGCTCGAATCCTGCCTCGGGCATGGATGTGTGTGATGTCCTTAGGTTAGTTAGGTTTAAGTAGTTCTAAGTTCTAGGGGACTGATGACCTCAGATGTTACGTCCCATAGTGCTCAGAGCCATTTGAACCATTTTTCATAGTGTAATGAGTGCTATTAATAGTGTTCCATAGATTTCGTGTTTGTTTTGAATACAGTACGAGAGAGTCCCTTTACTCAGCCATAGTGCCAGTAGTGCTAGTGTTTGTTTCCAATACAGTCCAGAGACAGGTAGTGCTATTTTCTTTGTTTTCAACAAGAAGTGGCTAGCAATCACAGTTTAGTCAATAGTCAGCTGCCTTTAGTGAATTAGCAGTTGTAAATAGGCTGTTTATGTTTTCTTATTGGTAACGCCACGTAGCGCTCTGTATGAAAATCACTGGCTGTGCTGTGTGCAGTCTGTGGCTAGTTTGCATTGTTGTCTGCCATTGTAGTGTTGGGCAGCGGCAGCTGGATGTGAACAGCGCGTAGCGTTGCGCAGTTGGAGGTGAGCCACCAGCAGTGGTGGATGTGGGGAGAGAGATAGCGGAATCTTGAAATTTGTAAGACTGGATGTCATGAACTGCTATATATATTATGACTATTAAGGTAAATACATTGTTTGTTCTCTATTGAAATCTTTCATTTGCTAACTATGCCTATCAGTAGTTAGTGCCTTCAGTAGTTTGAATCTTTTATTTAGCTGGCAGTAGTGGTGCTCGCTGTTTTGCAGTAGTTCGAGTAGCGAAGATTTTTGGTGAGGTAAGTGTTTTTTGAAAGGTATAGGTTAATGTTAGTCAGGGCCATTCTTCTGTAGGGATTTTTGAAAGTCAGATTGCGTTGCGCTAAAAATACTGTGTGTCAGTTTAAGCACAGTCATGTATAATTTTTCTAAGGGGACGTTTCATATGTCGACCCAGAGTCGAAGATACCTCACTGGAATCTTCTGATTTTTTTTCCTGTAGTTTGTGCAATTAGTGTAGCTTTTGTTTATTGCTAGCGCGTAATTGTAGAGAAAATCTCCTTTCTAGTTGCAGTCTTTGCCGGCCGCGGTGGTCTCGCGGTTCTAGGCGCGCAGTCCGGAACCGTGTGACTGCTACGGTCGCAGGTTCGAATCCTGCCTCGGGCATGGATGTGTGTAGTGTCCTTAGGTTAGGTTAGGTTTAAGTAGTTCTAAGTTCTAGGGGACTCACGACCTCAGAAGTTGTCCCATAAAGCTCAGAGCCATTTTTTTGCAGTCTTTCATTGTTGTACAGTAAAACAGGTGTGGCATGCATGTTGATTTGCACCAAGTATTTCGCAGCTGCAATTAACTAGATATTATTTTCAGTGCTATATTAATGTGTTTTCTTATTTTGCTCTTCAAATTGTGCTTTTCTGTGTTATCGTGTGAAATATTGTGACAATAATGGCGTGTGAAAAACGTAACACTAGGCTCCAAAGAAAACTGAGAAATAATAGTGACGACGAGTGTAGCTTACCAGCACCGCCGTGTAGTGAATTAACAGACATTCAAAGTAGTAATTTGGTAACTGTGCATAGGGAAATGGAGCGGGCGGCAAATAATGGTGTAGACAATGAAACAAGTAGTGAACAGGGAAGCATTATCGATCGATCGGTCAGCAACAGCTCGCCTCAGGAATCTGAAATGACGGAACACAATATTGCAAATACTGTAGACTGAGGTTTTGGGTCCTCACCGTTTTCTCAAATAAGTCAAGACACATTTTCTGCTCGTCAAAATGTAAATGTTGCCGGTGCAAATGCACTGCCGAAAAGCATAGAGGAACAGATTCCAGACACTAATACATTATTATTGCAATTAATGCAGCGAATGAAACAAAATCAAAGACAAACACAGCAACAGTTAGACCCAATGGAACAAAATCTTCAAAAGTGAGACACAATGGAACAACACCAGAGACAAACACAGCAACAGTTAGACACGATGGAACAAAATCAGAGACAAACACAGCAACAGCTTCAAAAGTTAGACTCATTGGAACAAACTCTTGAACAAACACGTGAAGATTTAACTACTGAGTTACATAACATTGAATCGAAATGTCAAAAAGCCTGTAATGACGTAAAAACAAAAATTTGTGAGCATTTTCAACCTATTTTTTCGCGGCATGAAAATGCATTACAGAATCACGAAGCAGCCATAAAAGAACTGCAAATTATTGTCCATGAAAATCCTGAGACCTTGCTAGCTAAAATTGACTCAGTTGCATCTACCGATACGGTTACGCAACTTGCAAAAACTCAGGAAAACTTAAAGGACATGGTAGATACGATTTCAACACAAATGGACACTCTGAAACCTGGTTAAGAAAAACACACAGAGGAAATAATTTCACTATCGGATAAAGTAGCCGAACTTTCAGATCAGTTCACTAACTTATCTACGAAGGTAGATGATAATCTAAATGACACAAGACCTGTAGCCTTCACGGACACAGAAGAGTGTGAACAAATTAGGAAATTCAAACAAAATCAGAATCAAATTAATATGCAACACCAAAGAGAAATCCGGGAAGTACAACATCAGCTGACACAGGTAATACAAGAATTACGTATTTCAGAGGACATCCGCACTCCAATATGGGAAGAGGGACATAGAAATACGGAACAGCCACAAAATAATAACACGGGGTACTTCGGAAATTATGAAAGAAATTGGCAAGGTGCACCGAATTTTGAGATGGAACCGCCGACACGAAGTAACAATGACTGACATGCGACTCGCCGACATGATGATTTTGACTATAAGCTGTTTATTACTACACGTAAATTCAAAAATTTAAGAATTCCGGCAACGACATTCATCCACAAGCGTGGCTTCATCAATTCTCTCATTGTTTTCCTTCCAACTAGTCAATAGAACACAGATTAGAATTTATGTGTGGCTACTTAGAGAATGAACCAGCTCTAAGAATGCAATCGGTCATTCACGATTGTCACAGTGAAGGAGAATTTTACCATGCCTTCCTCTCAGTGTATTCGTCTCAAGCTACACAAGACCAAGTAAAACATAGCATCATAATGATGAAACGTTTCGAAGAATCTGAATTTTCCAGTCTTGTCAATTATTTTGAAGACATGTTGCACAAGAATCAGTACCTGTCAAACCCATACAGCCCCTCAGAACTCATCCGCATTTGCTTAATCAAATTACCTGAACATTTACGACATATTATTTTGGCAGGACGTTGCAAAGATAACATTGAAGCTTTTCAGAGACTGTTACAAGAATTGGAAATTGACACTGACAGTCGCGGAACGCGAAAACAGGAACACAACAACTACAGCTCACATCCGTCGCAATTCCGCGATGAAAGAAATACTAACTGGACACGACAAGGCTATTCTCGCAACACAAATCGTGACCAAAGCAGACACCACCCGTATGACAACCGTTAGCAGAGTAGTAATAATTACAGGGAAAGATCGCCTCTCCGCAGTAATGACTATCACAGAGACAATCAGAGAAACAGACAATATGGCAACCAAATTAAATATTATCAAGGGAGACAGAATAACTTTAGACGCAACGGACCAGCGCACAGTTACGATTCAGGGAGACGTTCTCTACCACGTGACCGACAAGAAAGTAACTATGGAATCTCCGACATGACGACAGACGATATGATCGTAACGACAGACCTGAATTGCATCAGAACTGGCGGGATTCAAACAGAGCGGGGCACTCTCGATAAGGTGAATTTGTAGAAGTTAGGTCTCCTAATCCCAATAACGACGCGCGCCAACTAATAGACAGACAATGACTCGCACCGCACGCAGCCACGTGCGCCGGCTGGCTCAGAGAAAAATAACATAGACGCTAACCTTGAGCAAAATTCCAGTATTCTTTACCGACGTATACCACATGATAATTGCGTTGAAGTTGAAACTCTGCGTACTAGAAAGGGTAACGGATTGCACCACATTCCACATATAAAACCGTTTATTGAAAGATAATCTGCTTTTTAACTTATTCTTTGCCATAAAATTGTTCACTTCGCGCTACTAGTACAATTTGTCACACTGAGAAACTGTTAACATGTAATTATGTTCTAAAGTTAACTATCCAGTCAAGAACCTAGGGAACATATTTAGACAGTAATTACGAATGCATTGTTATAGTGAACAGACGACACAGTGTTATTGTGTGTGTACATTCTTGCTTGTTAGTCGCACGATTACGTAATGACTATAAGGCTTACATACTTAGAACATATACAGGTACTGCTAATGAGATTTTCATGCAACATTTTGGTTTACTTGAAATGACATTCTTTATTTGAAGTACTTTCTGTGGGATTAAATATGACTTAGCATTTGGTTTCTTTGACAGCTACACGATTATATCATGACGCTACTAATGAGTGACCATTTACAGTGTTGCCTTTGAGGTGTTTCTGTTTTATATCTGCACAGTTTTTCTGAGTTCTTCTGGAAAGTAAAACATGTTTTAGTACTAACTTTTGTGGTATAGCTACAATGAGACAGCCTTTTTCGTAGCACAACAATAAGTTACAGTATAGTACTTTCTTGATCACGGTAATGTACATAATAACTACGATATCTATACGCCAAGCATTTCACTTTCGTTTATGATGAGGTAACCACATTGACTTCAGCAGAACTTTGCTTACAGAGGACGATAACTACGACACTTCCACAGAATTATCTTACAGCAAGACACGCATTTAGCGCTACAGGACACACATTTGAGTGATTAATTTTGTACTTAAACCATTTATTTTTCAAGATTTTTGAATTACAAAGGAAGTTTTCCGTGATACATTTCATTCCATTGCTGTAATCTGTAATACCTCAGGGTATAATTACATTAATCCTCAGGAGGGTACACGCTTACTCTGTGTACCATGTGTTTGGCAAGCACAAGGAGCCCTAGCTAATATGGTATTTGCTTATACAAATTTACACATCAGTACCATATTTCTCTAACACATAAATTACACAGCTATCTGATCATTTAACTGAGAGAGACAAACATTTATTTTACTACATCAGTGACAGATGTTTACAAAATTACACCGTTGGATAACTTCACACTTATGAAATTGTATTTTGTCTGTACTTTGTGAACTGTTCATATTTTTTTCGGAACCATTGTGATACTATGAGAGCTTTGAATGATGTATTTGGTATGGGATCATGATTTTTAAAGTACGTTTGAGGTAGATGACGCTATTGAAATGAGCAGAGAATTTTTTTTAGGTTTTGAAATTATTGCAGAAAGCTACGACGTTTTTGAGATTTGACTGAGGTGTTATGATGTTATTTTAACGACGATGATGTGTATTATGCTGCTGAGGTATGTTTATGATCAATAAGCTGATGCTGTATAAGGAATTTGATTATGCTACGTATTTGTTATGATGAAATATTGAAGAAGTGTCGACGAATATGTATATGTGTAATAAGGTAAGGAATAATGAGTAGTGGTCAGGGACTCTGGTTTGTGAAAAAGGTTGTTGGAAACCAAGAATCGTACTTTAAGAGTTATGAAATGTATGTAAATGCGTGAATGTATTACAATGCCGATAAAAATTTTTTGGACACTGTTATATCAATAGGATTTTGTTTCTACAGATTTGTAACGCCAATTCTTGACCTGTGAAATTTTTTATATGAGACTGCCACTGTAGTGGAAACTGCTGTCGTAAATATTTCTGTAAGAAAGGTAAGTGACCTTGACGTAATGGTTTTGGGCACCCAGCTGAGAGGTAGTCGTCTGACAAAAGAAAGCCATTAGGTGGAGAGAAAAAAGTGGACCATTAACCTCGCTATTGACATTCCTTTGTAGAAAGCATCGCAAATACGACACACTCATTACTTGGAAAGATACTTACATCTGCAAACCTGATTATGACAAGCATCTTTCTACGAGAGTTGAGAGAATTTCTACTAACTTATGAAATGTCACATGACTATTGAATGATATTTTTATGCTTTGGTTTGCGTAATTGCTTATTTCATTTGCTATCTGGTTTCCAGCTGTGTTGCAGCATTGGTTTTATAAAATAAAATTAAATGCATTTGCTAATGTGAACACTTTCTGTCAAGAGATCTATTAAATAATTATTTTATGATCCACATTCTTCGAAAAAGCTCTTGGAATGGAAAGAACAATAAGAAGGGACTAATAACAGTAACTGCATATATAATTTTCTTTTCAAGTACTTGGTAATTTCTTTTGTAGAAATAGTTGTGGTGCA
This sequence comes from Schistocerca serialis cubense, assembly GCF_023864345.2. Taxonomy (NCBI): domain Eukaryota; kingdom Metazoa; phylum Arthropoda; class Insecta; order Orthoptera; family Acrididae; genus Schistocerca; species Schistocerca serialis. The sequence continues at coordinate 30,087,860 of NC_064648.1, forward strand.
CCACTTTAATTACAAAGACATTGAGATGTGATTATACATTTCCCTTATCTGCATTGTTATCTTCAGTGTAATATTTTTTCTGCTTGAGCTTTGTCATGTTTAGACATAAGTTATTGCATTTGCTGCTGCTGTTTACCAGGCATAGTGCTACTAAATTTCACTTTGTATTACTCTGTTAAGCTAGTTTTACTACTGATTTATTTTTCTTGTTGCTGCACATTGGCTCATATTAGTTGTAATGTTGCATTGCTTGGTAATTTAGATTTACTGTAGCTTGCTTTGACAACTTCCATTTTTTCATTGCTGTTTGTATTAATTGCTTTATGCTGCTGCATTGCCTCGTCCCTTAGTTTAGCATCTGAGCTCAGTAGATTTAAGTTACCTTAAGAGGGGGGATACTATATAAGAAACTAACTACGAAGAATAGGGAAAGAATGCATTGAGAAGTTATATGAAACAGATTTGGCAAAAATGAGTATTGAGCACTGAAGGAAATATGAATAGAATACAGAAAGCAGGTATAGATAGGACTTTTTGAGAATAATGATGAATGAAGGGAGATCTCCAAGAAGTAAAGAAAGTTTTGTTTGCAAAATACTGCAGTAAAACAAACCCTGTCTTTCCTTTTGTATTATTATGCTATGTGTTTGTGTACCCTTGTGTATTTGTGTACTTCCTGTCTTTATGTGTTTATCTGATAAGACTTATGTTGTAGAATTTTTCTAGTACTAAGCTACATTCACTATGATGAGGAATACTGTTATCCTCAAATATAATTTGCATTTATAATATGTTATTGACTTTGTAAAGATGTTTAGACATTATTTATCTGTTCTGTTTTGTTGCTCATGTGTGAAGTTGATGTTTCAAAAGTTATTCTGATCTTTCATGTATGTACTTACGTCATAATTCCTGTGACACTGATGTATATGTTATTTCTATTCTTTTGTAAAGCCCATATTACTACAAATGTCATCTGTATTGTCATGTTCATTAATGATGTATTTTGTACCTTTGTTATTGTATTCTCGTGTTATAAAATTGCAATTGACACCAGTTCATCATATTATTAACTTGTAAGTTAAATTTCACTGCACGCGTTTCTGTTGGTCATAGTATATGGACAATATGTGAGAAGTAGGGACTGTTAGTGTTTGCATGTGTGTTAATAATTCAGCAAGGGACTGGATAACAGCATTGCTGGTTCTAAGGACAATTCCAAACACTTTGTGAGTGCACAAGTGGTGGTTTATGGACTTGCTATATTATCCGCAAGACTCTTCAATGGTGATTGTGCACCTGCACAGTCGCAGCAGATGGCTGCTGGCCGTCTCTACAAGGAGTACAGTGGGTATACACCTTTGATGATCCATTAATACCATTATTTCTACAAGGACTGCAGTGGGTCTGCACCTCTGGTGGCCCACCAATACCATACTCTCTACCAGGACTACAGAGGGTCTGCTCTGTGATGACCTACCTACCAATATTCTTCAAAACGTCAAATGACTCTGCTCTGGGTTTGCTCTGTTGTGGCCCATTACCTGTCTGCATGTGAAGAGTCAGGACTGTCTTTCCATTGTAAGCACAACACTACTTCTTCAAGATTGCATGGAAATCCACTACTTCCGTGTGCATTTTCATTTACTGCTCAGACTTCGAGAAAAAATTAAACACTGCAATTTTACTGCGATGAACGGTCAGGACTGTCTTTATGGACTGTGAGAAAATTTTAGATTTTTGACCAACATCGTATCGATAAGTGTGTGCATTTGATTTCTTTGTTATTGTAATTATGAAACATTTTTCAAATCTGTATTGGCCACTGCCCAAGATAATTTGTAAAATTTTTTGTGGGGAGCATGGGGGCTATGTAAGTAGGCTGTTTATGTTTTCTTATTGGCAACGTTACTGGCTGTGCTGCGTGCAGTCTGTGGCTAGTTTGCATTGTTGTCTGCCATTGTAGTGTTGGGCAGCGGCAGCTGGATGTGAACAGCGCGTAGCGTTGCGCAGTTGGAGGTGAGCCGCCAGCAGTGGTGGATGTGGGGAATCTTGAAATTTGTAAGACTGGATGTCATGAACTGCTAGATATATTATGACTATTAAGGTAAATACATTGTTTGTTCTCTAATGAAATCTTTCATTTGCTAACTATGCCTATAGTAGTTTGTGCCTTCCATAGTTTGAATCTTTTATTTAGCTGGCAGTAGTGGCGCTCGCTGTTTTGCAGTAGTTCGAGTAGCGAAGATTTTTGGTGAGGTAAGTGTTTTGTGAAAGGTATAGGTTAATGTTAGTCAGGAACATTCTTTTGTAGGGATTTTTGAAAGTCAGATTGCGTTGCGCTAAAAATACTGTGTGTCAGTTTAAGCACAGTCATGTATAATTTTTCTTAGGGGACGTTTCACAGTCTAGTTAAAAGCTGATTAACTCTCTTCAGTAAATTGATTCCTTAGGATGGATAGGATGTGTGACTGCTGTGTACGGATGCAGGAGGAGCTGGCCACTGTTGGTAAACAGCTGAACGTGTTATGGCCGTGGTCAGCCGTCTTCAGGCTGCTGCCTCGGAGTGTAGCGGCAGTGGGGAGTCAGGTGCGTCGCACGGCACACCCCAGGTGTTACATGCTTCACCCACTGTCCCTGCTGTCGAGGCATCTTCGCGGATCCCGGGTGTGGCTGGGCCACCCTCTCCCCAAGGGGAGTGGCGGGTTCAGTGGCGTTCGCGGCGCATGAGGTGGAGGGTCAATGTGGAGGCTGGCCATGTGGCATCGCCCACTCTGCCTGTGAGTGGACATGTGGCTGCTCCTTCAGCAAGGTCTGAGCAGCTACACGGGGGGAGGGGTTTATTAGTTATTGGGAGCTCCAACGTTAGGCGGGTGATGGAGCTCTTAGGGAAATAGCGAAAAGGTCGGGGAAGAAAGCCAGTGTTCACTCTGTCTGCTTGCCGGGGGGTCTCATCCGAGATGTGGAGGAGGCCCTGCCGGCAGCGATAGAGAGCACTGGGTGCAGCCGACTACAAATTGTTGCTCATGTTGGGACCAATGACTCTTCCCGTCTGGGTTCAGAGGTCATCCTCAGTTCGTACAGGCCGTTGGCGGAGTTGGCGAAGGCGGAAAGCCTAGCTCGTGGGGTGGAATCAGAGCTAACTATTTGTAGTATCGTTCCCAGAACCGATCGCGGTCCTCTGGTTTGGAGCCGAGTGGAAGGCTTAAACCAGAGGCTCAGATGATGCTGTGGAAATCTGGGGTGCAAATATCTCGACCTCCACTGTCCGGTGGACAAATGTAGGGTCCCCCTGAATAGGTCAGGCGTGCACTACACGCCGGAAGCGGCTACAAGGGTAGTGGAGTACGTGTGGAGTGCAGATGGGGGTTTTTTAGAGAATTCCCTCCCTAGGCCCGACAAGACGCCTCCTGAGACGCGGCAAGGTAGGAGTAGGCAAAATGCAACAGGGAATAACAATATTAATGTGCTAATACTAAACTGCAGGAGCGTCTATAGAAAGGTCCCAGAACTGCTCTCATTAATAAACGGTTACAACGCCCATATAGTACTAAGGACAGAAAGTTGGCTGAAACCAAATGTAAACAGTAATGAAATCCTAAACTCAGATTGGAATGTATACCGCAGAGACAGGCTGGACAGTGAAGGGGGAGGCGTGTTTATAGGGATAAGAAGTGCAATAGTATCGAAGGAAATTGACGGAGATCCGAAATGTGAAATTGAAAGGTTTCAGTACCGCCTGACATTGAAAATAGGTACAACATACTTCATTATTTTTGTCAGAAGAACACATTTTTTTTTGTAAAATAACTCAATTTCAATTAATACAGCGAAGCCGGATACCAGTGTGGGAAAGAATGACTATTTATTTATTTGATCACATGTGCACTCCCACAAAGTAAATCCCTACATCCAGTTTGGTGAGATCTGTGAAATGAATGAATGTATGGTCGTCTGCTAACCGCAGATAGTGAATGTGAATATATGATCATCTTTGAGTCGATCCTTTGACCACCTTTGGTGGGACCCAAGAGATGAAATTTGCCTGAGCTTTGAGCGCCTGAAATGTGGCTGACCAATACGATAGCAAGATGCTTCCCCCACCTCGACAGAGATGGGAGAGGACCTAGAGAACGGCCATGTTTCAGCACTCTGCCACTGGATCTTGTGCTGTTAAGACCTGTTTTAGTTGTGCTCCATAATGACGAAAGAGTGGAGACATAGTATGCATGTGGAATATTTAAGAGTAGTTTGAAATATTAATTTCTCTATTTCAGGAACTTTTGTGGGGAGAATTAAACGTCAGGCAGGTAATATTAATGGGATTGTAGGAATCTTCGGAAGTGACCAATGGTCACAATGAAACCACGTGTAGCATTAAGTTGAAATACTTCCGTGTGCTTAAGTTAAGCTGAATTACTAGCGTGTGTACAATAAGTTGAAATATTTAAGAAATAGCGTGTGTACCATAAGTTGAAATATTCAAGAAATGGCATGTGCAGGACTTGAAATTAGAGACGAGTACTTCCACGTGGTGAGTACTGTGTGAGTCTCAATCTGTGTATGAGACAAACGATAAAGAGAAGTACTCGTCCATGGTATCAGTTGAGGACTCGCGTGTGTGATGAATATGTTCTTAATGTTACTTTGCGTGATATGATTCCGTGTGACGCTAGATTTAAACTCTGAGAGAGAATCAAAGGTGAGTCGGCCGTCTATCCAGCAACGCCACTTGGCTTGCATTGCACAGGAAGACGTGCATATATCTCCAGTGTTCATAGTAGGAAAGTAGAATTACGAAGTGGGGCAGTGTCGTGTGAAACTGGGATAAATATTAATTGCAGTGGGAAAGCTGAAAGTGATAATGTTGTGACCATTCTCTGTGTAGTGTTTCCTATTGTAGTGTGGTGAATGTCATGTAATTTGGGTATGTGTGGTTTGCATGGGAGAGTAGCGAGGTAGTTTCAAAAGATTAGTGGGTTATGCTTGTTCCTTCGGTACTGCTCGGTCTGGAGGAAAGTTTAGTGATGATGATTGTGAGAGTCGAAGTGTGAGGTATAATAAAAGATCCACCATCCTATCCAGAAAGTGCACTGTAGCGTTAAAAATAATTACGAGACCATAATATAGTGATTCACCATTGTAAAGCCATGCCCACTGGGAGGAATTTCTCATGTGTTATTGGTGTAGGTTATAGAATTTGTGTGTTTAGGTTAGAGAATTTATCGGAATAAATAAGATAGTGAAAAGAAAAAGATTGAAGGACTTTTCCTTCGAATTGTATGTTGTCACGATGTCCCGAATTTATAATGTGTGCGCCATTCATATTCAGTGCGGTGGCCACGTGTTGATAAAAGCCGTTATATAATAGACAAAAAAGAAAAAATGTGGTATTGCCAGTGCGTAGTGAACAGTCAGAGTTCGGTAAATCACTGATGGTCAGATGTGCGTTTCCGTTGCGTATTAATCATATAGGAGGATAACTTGTAACTTAAGTGTGAGTACTAGAGTTCATGTTACTCAATAGATAAGCATGAATCCACTCGCTTGGCAGACCACTCATCTTGCAGGCCTGACTGCTTGATGCCACAGTATGAGCAAGGCATGTGGGTGCCTCTCATACTTTCGGCCCTGCCAGGATATTTTGTTGCCAGGATAATTTGGCCAGGATATATTTTGCCAGGATATTTTTTTTCAGGATATTTTGCTGTTAGGGTTTGCTGTTAAGATTTTTTTTATGGAATGTATTGTGATAGCGATAGGAAGTAAAATTTTTTTCTGTGTGCAATTTCTTTCTGGATTGGTGAGGATCTTTTATTTTTTTATGTAATTAATTGCTATATCGTCCAAGGAGGGAAGATCGTGGTATAATATTTTTTGCGTAATATCCGTAGTAACTATGTCGCAGTCGAAAAGTGTAGCCACTATGGAGAATAGCGATTCTGGGGTGGACGTAGCAGTGCAGCAGGAAGTAGCTGTTGACCATGGGTTAATGAGCGGGGATGGCAAGCACTCAGAAGGGGCTGAATTGTTCAGCGGACCGCGGCTAGGTGATCCTTTATGCGGCGGGCTTTGTTCACAATTGGGGGCTTTTCCCGACGACGCGGGCGAGCCGGGACTAGGTCAGGTATGCAGTGAAAGTGCATCTACCCTTAGCGAAGCTACGGTTTCTCAGGCGAACGAGGTGAGCGCGTCGAAAGTAGCAAATGACAATGTGATACTGCAGTTTTTACAGAGGATGGATAGAGATAATAAGGAGAGAGATAGGGAGACTAAGGAGAGAGATAGGGAGACTAAGGAGAGAGATAGGGAGACTAAGGAGAGAGATAGGGAGACTAAGGAGAGAGATAGGGAGACTAAGGAGAGAGATAGGGAGACTAAGGAGAGAGATAGGGAGACTAAGGAGAGAGATAGGGAGAATAAGGAAAGATTTGACGCAACTAAGGAAAGATTGGAAGCGATGGACAGAGATAATAAGGAGAGAGATAGGGAGACTAAGGAAAGATTGGAAGCAAATAAGGAAAGATTGGAGGCAATGGATAAGGGAAATAAAGAGGCAATGAGGAAGCTACACACAGTTATTGATGAGCGTCTGTCCGCAATAATCGGATAGATGAGGGGGAGAAGAATCTGGATGCAGTGAAGCAAGAATGTGGTGCCATGAAAGAAAAAGCCAATAATTTGGAGGTACGAATAAGTGCAATAGAGAGCGGTATTACAGAAGGTAGGAACGTGTTGCCGGATGAGCGAATCAGAGAGATAGTGGAGGACTTACTTGCAGATAAACAAGGGGCATTAGAAAGCGTGGAAGCTCAAGTCACACGGCAGGAAGTGGCGCCAAATAAACACAGGGATGAAGTTGCGGAGGTAGTGGTCAGAATGAATACGATTAGCGCAGATGTAGAAAAGATCAGTATAAGAGGCGAAACAGGCTCTGACAGTACGCAGCGAGAGGTTTATGCTGACCAGGAGGAGATACGATCACTATTACAGTTTAAAGAGGCACAATTAGAAACAAATAGGAAACATAGGGAAGAACTTGTACAGTTGCAATTAGCGTGCAGAAGCGAAGGTGAAACACCACCAGGTAGACTGCAGAGGGAGAGTGAGATAAATTCAAAAAACGAAAATAGGCAGAAAGAGGAAGACGAACTCAGAGAGTTAGAAGAACGGTTGTGTCTGATAAAACAGGTGGCAAACCCAACTGGGTATAGTCCAAGGTCGGAAAACATAAATGCGGAAGAAGAATGTAGGAGGCACTTCGTGTCGGTACAAACGTACACTTGTTTTCCGGATCCTGATAATTACCAATATCCATGCCTGTGGCTGTCTCAGTTTCAAGATTCATTACCTTCATCGTGGGGACCGCTCCTCAAAATGAAGTTTGTGTGTAACCATTTGAGGGACGAGGCGAGAGCGAAAATGCAGGAAGTTATTAAAGACTGTAGTAGCTACAAGATATTTTGTGACAAGTTTTTAAATGAATTCTGGTCGAAAAGTAAGCAGGACCAGGTTAAGCAAAGCATATTGATGATGACAAATTGTAACGAAGATGGTATAAGAGAGCCAGTGTCGTGCTATCAGGAAATGCTGAGACGAAACAGGTATTTGGATGTGCCATACGAAACTGGGGAGTTCATCAGGATCTGTATAACGAAGTTGCCAGTGAGATTGCGCAGAGATATAGTGATAGCAGGCAGAGGCTTGAACGATTCTGCGTCATTTCAGCACTTCTTACAGGAACTGGTAATGAGAGCAACATTGTGAACGGCGACATGACTCATAGGTCAGACAGAGTTGAGGACAGGAATGGTAGAAACTATCAGAATGACAGGAGAGCATGGAATCAGAGGAATGACGGAAATTGAAGATGGCGAGGAAATAGGGGGCAGAATTCATGGGGATATCGACCGGCAAACAGGGAAAATACACTCCTGGAAATTGAAATAAGAACACCGTGAATTCATTGTCCCAGGAAGGGGAAACTTTATTGACACATTCCTGGGGTCAGATACATCACATGATCACACTGACAGAACCACAGGCACATAGACACAGGCAACAGAGCATGCACAATGTCGGCACTAGTACAGTGTATATCCACCTTTCGCAGCAATGCAGGCTGCTATTCTCCCATGGAGACGATCGTAGAGATGCTGGATGTAGTCCTGTGGAACGGCTTGCCATGCCATTTCCACCTGGCGCCTCAGTTGGACCAGCGTTCGTGCTGGACGTGCAGACCGCGTGAGACGACGCTTCAACCAGTCCCAAACATGCTCAATGGGGGACAGATCCGGAGATCTTGCTGGCCAGGGTAGTTGACTTACACCTTCTAGAGCACGTTGGGTGGCACGGGATACATGCGGACGTGCATTGTCCTGTTGGAACAGCAAGTTCCCTTGCCGGTCTAGGAATGGTAGAACGATGGGTTCGATGACGGTTTGGATGTACCGTGCACTATTCAGTGTCCCCTCGACGATCACCAGTGGTGTACGGCCAGTGTAGGAGATCGCTCCCCACACCATGATGCCGGGTGTTGGCCCTGTGTGCCTCGGTCGTATCAGTCCTGATTGTGGCGCTCACCTGCACGGCGCCAAACACTCATACGACCATCATTGGCACCAAAGCAGAAGCGACTCTCATCGCTGAAGACGACACGTCTCCATTCGTCCCTCCATTCACGCCTGTCGCGACACCACTGAAGGCGGGCTGCACGATGTTGGGGCGTGAGCGGAAGACGGCCTAACGGTGTGCGGGACCGTAGCCCAGCTTCACGGAGACGGTTGCGAATGGTCCTCGCCGATACCCCAGGAGCAACAGTGTCCCTAATTTGCTGGGAAGTGGCGGTGCGGTCCCCTACGGCACTGCGTGGAATCCTACGGTCTTGGCGTGCATCCGTGCGTCGCTGCGGTCCGGTCCCAGGTCGGCGGGCACGTGCACCTTCCGCCGACCACTGGCGACGACATCGATGTACTGTGGAGACCTCACGCCCCACGTGTTGAGCAATTCGGCGGTACGTCCACCCGGCCTCCCGCATGCCCACTATACGCCCTCGCTCAAAGTCCGTCAACTGCACATACGGTTCACGTCCACGCTGTCGCGGCATGCTACCAATATTAAAGACTGCGATGGAGCTCCGAATGCCACAGCAAACTGGCTGACACTGACGGCGGCGGTGCACAAATGCTGCGCAGCTAGCGCCATTCGACGGCCAACACCGCGGTTCCTGGTGTGTCCGCTGTGCCGTGCGTGTGATCATTGCTTGTACAGCCCTCTCGCAGTGGCCGGAGCAAGTATGGTGGGTCTGACACACCGGTGTCAATGTGTTCTTTTTTCCATTTCCAGGAGTGTAGAAGATGGGACAGAGATGGAAGAAGAAGGGAAAATGAAAATGATGGGCGAAGAGAGGATAGGCAGTCATTGGGTTCACGAGAGGCCAATCACTCTCACAATGACGGAGGGACAAGAAGGTGACTGCATCATAGACGGGTACAAACCAGGGCTATTAATGACGTAAATATTAGGTATATCGATTACGGAAAACTAAGGGAGAATCTGTTAGAGGAGGTAGAAGATGTGAGGAGTGAAGTCCACCCAATAATTAGCGAGAAATAAATAATATAATCGTACCTTGTGTCATCGACACAGGCAGTGTAATGAGTGTTTTGAGGGAAGATGTGTTTAAGTGTTGTAGTCTTACAAAACCATGGCCAACGTTGCCGTTACAAAGGACAACAGTGAGAGGGGTAGTTACAGGTAAGGGAATTGAGGTGAAGTTACAAGCGCAGGTAGACTTTATGTGCCAGGCGAAGAGGTTTAGTACAGTGTTCATGATTGTGTCATCTCTAACTGTTGAAGGGATATTAGGAGTTAATTTTTTGAACCAATATAAAGCAGTCGTTAACATGAGAAATCGTTCGATGGAGTTGAAACGAGATTCGGAGGAAATTACATTAAGATTCGACGATTGCTTATATGCTAAAGATAACGCACACTTAGCATTATGTCTGGCGGTAAAGTCCGGTAGACAGGCACAGAATACGGGGTTCGACCAAGGGAAGAAGGAAATTCATAAATGTTTGGAGGAGGAGATCAGGGAGAAAATCTGGCATTTACGAGGGACCACGGTCTACGGGGAATTGCAGAAAATTTTATACGAGAATAGAAAGATATTTAAACATGCTGCGGGAAGAATAAGAAATTTTGTGTATAGATTCAAGGTCAAGCCACATAAACAGTTTAGGGCCCAAGTGTACCCGATACCTGTTGTGTACAAAGAAAGAGTGGAAGCTGAGATCGAAAGCATGCTACAACAAGGGATTATCGAACCAGCATCCAGTCCGTACAACAGCCCGTTAGTTTGTGTTGAAAAAAAGGATGGGTCAATTAGATTAGTTTTGGACGCAAGAAGGATTAATAAGATAATAGAGCCAGAGACAGATCGGCCGCTGACACTTGACGAATTGCTACAAAAGTTCCACAGGATCAGAGTTCTCAGCTCAGTTGATTTGAGAATGAGTTTCTGGCAGGTGGAGTTAGATAGGGGGTGTAGAAAATACACTGCTTTCTTGTCCTACGGGAAATCGTATCAATTCCGGAAACTACCATTTGGGTTAAATGTATCATCCGCGGCATTTATCAGAGCGCTAAATACTGTCATCCCTAATGAAATAAAAGATAAGGTAACACAGTACGTGGATGATGTCCTGATAGCCGAAAGAAACTGGGAAGACCACAATAGAACGTTAAGCATATTGCTCGGTGCACTGGAGAGACATGGGGTAACCGTGAATTTGGGAAAGTCAGAATTTGGACGAAAAGAAATAGAGTTTCTAGGTCACATTGTGACACCAGAGGGAATAAGACCAAATCCAGACAAACTCGAAGCAATCAGAGATTTTCCGGTGCCAAGAACAAAATGTCAGCTGCGGGGTTATTTAGGATTAATCAATTTTTACAGGAGGTTCATTAAGATTGGGGGTGAAGCGACACCCAGACTATGTCAGCTGACTGGAAAGAAAACGGTATGGAATTGGGACCCTGTCGCGCAGGAAGAATATGAGGCGTTAAAGAAGGCACTGCTATCAGCACCTCTTCTCGGGCATCCAGACCTAGGGAAAGAGTTTTGTATGGCCACGGACAGTTCCCGTAGTGGACTTGGGGTGACATTGTTCCAAGAGCAAGAGTAAGGAGGAGAAGTAATACAACAAGCTATTGCGTTTGCGAGCCGAGTGCTTAGCAAAGCTGAGAGAAATTACATGGTAACTGAGCTTGAAGCTTTGGCAATAGTATGGGGTTTTAGTAAGTTTAGATACTATTTGTATGGGAGGCATATTAAAATCTATACTGACCACAAGTCACTACAGTTTCTGATGTCGGCCAAACTTAACCATAGACGACTGGCTAAGTGGGCACTCTATTTACAGGAGTTTCAGTTTTCGGTCATGTATATTCCTGGGCCACAGAATATAGTGGCAGATGCGTTGTCAAGGAACCCAGTAGGTCATGGTCAATGCTTTGATGACGAGGTAAACGAGAACAGATATGATATGTTGTATATGCAGGGCGTGCCGTTCGAGAAATACATAGGGGCGGTACTCACAAATATCGCGAAAGAGCAGGATAAAGACGCGTCATGGAGAATGGTGAAGGACAGAGTTAGAGCGAACTTAGATGCCAATATAGCGCGCTTTTATACAATTCAGAACGGGGTCCTTTTCTACCGTAGAAATCCGAATACACAGGACTGGGTGTTCTGTATACCAAATGAAATAGTCAACAAGTTGATCTGGTACACGCACCTAAGTTACGGGCATTACGGGGCAGGGAAATGCTGTAAGAAGTTAAGGGAATCAGTTTATTTCATTAGTGTGGAGAGGAGGATCAAGAACATGCTTGGTAGCTGCAAATTGTGCCAGAAGGCAAAATCGTTAACTATCTCATGCAAAGCACCGCTTTTTCCGATAGTGCCAGGTAGATTGAGGGAATTCGGAGCAACAGATTTGTTTGGCCCGCTACCTAAGTCAGTGCAGGGATATAGATATGTTTTAGTAGCAGTGGAATTGGTGTCGAAGTATGTGACTTTTACCGCATTGAAACGTGCAACGGGAAGGACAGTGTATAAAATAAATAAAATAAATAAAAATAAATATATATTGTTATTTAGATATTGATTATTCTATCTTTATGATGGTGATTGTAATTGTAATTGATATTTGCTTATCTGGAACGTGGACGTTTAATTATTCGTTATCAGACGCTTGACAATGGCTTTTTCGTAAAGGCAATGTTACTCGTAGTTGACCGTGAAATAAAACTGAATAATCGGACTTCGTAATTAAATCGTTTCCAAAGACTGCTGCGGTAGGTGCGGACTCTTAATCTAAATCTCAATATTTCAATAATTTGCCAGCCATGCCAATACGTCGTACAGAGGTGATTGTCTACTAAACATAAAAAAGTTACACAGTTAGTTAAATCAGATATATTCAATGAATAAGTCTACAGTTCATAATCCTACTTACTTTTATAAATATAAATTCTTTACAGAATCGAGTGCCTAGTGTGGTTGCAACTCGCAGTATTCTTCTATAACATGAAATATGACGGTGTGCCAGACAATAAAATAAAATACGTGCTTCTCGCACCACTTCTACCAGAGCTCTCACTTTTTAATCAAACATAAGAGTAACGTAATTGTGCTTTTGTTTTATCAGCCACACAGCGCTGCAGTTGTGTGCCATAGGCTTTATTTATTTGTCACTGATCATTTATTTAATTAGTATTTCGCGTTTCCGCGGAAACTCACGCTCGGCATGCAAATGTGCCTTTATAAGTGGCAGCAGCGATCGTTAACAACTTTTTGCGAGAAGTAGGAACTGTAGAAAAGTTCATAGCTGACAATGGACCGCAATATAGATCCAGACAATGGCTAACCACACTGAAGAGAAGAAGGATAAAACCGGTGTTCATATCCCGATACCATGCTGCAAGTAACCCCAGTGAAAGAGTGGTAAAAGAACTGGGAAAATTGTGTAAGATCTATTGCCATAGGCAACACAGAAGTTGGAGTATTTTTCTCAAAGATTTTCAGGACATCCTCAATGAGCTACCACATGGAGCAACTGGTTTATCACCAATTACGGTACTAAAGAATGAACCACCACCAGATCGAGTCAGGGAGCTGGTAGATTTTCCGCGATCAGGAAAGCAAAGGCACACAGAAATTGTCAAGGTTGCGATAGAGCGTATTAAGAAAGCAGCTAAGGATAGGCAGGATAAGCAGAAAGGAAAGATCCGTAAGATCGAATTGGCAGCAGGAGACAAGGTTCTAATTAAAACTCATCTATTATCAAAGAAGCACAGATTCCTAACTAGCAAATTCTTTACGGTGTGTAGTGGACCATTCAGAGTGAGGCAGATTGTCCATGAAAATGCTGTACTGATTGAGACGATCAAGGGAAAACAATCTCGTGGGCTTCATCACATTTCTGAAATCAAATTATGGAAAAGTTAAGGATAGATCTAAAGTAGGCAATTTATGGTAGATAGTCAGTGTATCTATTTGTGGTGTATAACGTTGTGCAGGGTCAAAATCGAACATAAGAATTTTCAGGCGGGATGTCAGGAAGTATGACGGAATAGACTGGTCGAATGAGCCATGAACAGGAGTCGACAGAGTGGTGTATGTACGTGTTTTTTGTCATATGAATAAGGATCAAGCAGTAACGACGTGATGATTAATGAGTGGATAAAGATGGTAGATAGAGAAGCGACATGATAAATAGTAGTGGATAAAGGTGATATATATAAGGAGAGAAGCGACGTGGAGCAGTGTGATTAATAAAGAGAGATTCGACGTGGTGAAACAGTGGTAAATAAAGGTGAATAGAATTGAATAATGTGGAGATGTCTTAGATGTATGTTACAGAGAGGCCGGTGTATGCTGCAATTGAGATAGATGCGAATGGCGAAGGAAGACCAGGAAATGATGGAGTAATGGACGGACGGAGAGCCGAAATACGAATGAAGAGATGAGGACAACTGCACAACGTGAAAGGACATAAAGGGAGTATGAGATCCAGATGGTGAACATTGTGGAATACTGACGTAAGATGTAATATAAGTGTAAATCTAATTCTTACCATAACAGTTGCTATGTAAAAAAAAAAAAAAAAAAAAAAAAAAAAAATTTTTTGTTGTTGTTGTTGTTGAAGCCTGGTACCAGTATAACTAATCAAAACGGCACCAAGAATGTGTACAGTTATTTTGCAGGAGGAATAATTTGTGTATTTTTTGTTCTTAGATGAAATGTCGCAATTCTAAGTTGATATCTAGCAGGATGAATAATCGGTAAAGCGAATGCGGAGGTAAGCCGATGGAGAGAGGTGCCAGAGTGAAAGGACGAATTTGGAGACTGGAATGCTATCTCCGAAGCAGCTTCATGTGTTATGTGGTTGAGTATAAGGGAGCAAAGGTATGGTATGTTGTCGTGAGTGTGGTGGTGTTAGGGTTAGCTGACTTCTAGACCTATTCTGTTAGTGTATTAATGGATTGAATGAGAAGGAAAATGTGATGTCTGGTGAGTGAGAGTCGTAGAGTAGTGCGATCAATGCGCACACTCCTGTAAAGGGGATGCTACCGATCGGTAACTAAAACATTATTGTGTATTGTTTGATTTGGATGAACCTCGATGGCAGGTCAGGATCTGGCATCATGTGGATGGTACATACATGTCCTAGAAATGTTGTGATATATAATAAAAAGGTAAAATATATAAAGAGACACAAGTTTCAGTCTGTCACAAGCACAAAGGTGCATTGTATGTTGTAGATTTAGAGTCATCAGTTTCTAAAATGTTTATTGTGTTAGGATGTGAAAGTAGTTTACTATTTAATAACATGTGGTAGGTAATTGTGAGCTGTGTAGATTATTTCTTATTTTTCTGTTAGAACGCTTTCAAGGGATATTAATTTCAGTCTGTCACAAGCACAAAGGTTCACTGTATATTGTAGTTTTAGAATAAACAGTTTGTAATATTTTCACTGTGATAGGATGTTAGAGTAGCCTACTATTTGATATTGTAATTATGAGCTGTGTAGATTGCTTATTATTCCTTTTTTTTTTTTTTTTACACTTTCATGTTTTGTATGAGGGACGACAGGTACCATCAATAGCACAAGTGTGGGCTGTGTATAGAAAAGGGATAAATGTTGATGTTGTATGGGTAGAAAACTAGGGGGTATGATCTTATGTTTTCAGAACAAAGATTCTTTTATTACCAATGTATCTAATAGATCATACATGTAATCAATGAGTATTTAAATACTGTAAGAATATCCTTTTGTCTGTAATGTTGCAAGATGCACGGAAGGGTCTGACTGATTGGGTGTCGTAGCGCTGAGGGGCTACGCCGAATGCGCCCGTACCACATAAGCCAAGCAGACGTCGGCAACAGAGCTGGTGCACTCCCCACTCCACTGCCGGTCGGGGTACACTCCACGCGCCCACTACAGCAGGTCAACGACATGGGGCGACACGCACGTACCACTGGCCATTCATAAGTTCCGCCACCCTTATGACTGGGGAAAGTATCCCGCGGAGGCAACAGCAGGTGGTTTCTTCTGCTCAACGGCGGAGCGACGGCAGAATGAACGACGCGCGGCAGAGTCCGGCGGGCATTTTTTACCAGCAGCTATTAACTAGTACTGGACTGTGGAGCCGTGAAACAAGATGACTGCTTGTATGTCTCCATAAGGTGGAAAGTGAAAGACAGGTGTTCTCACGTTGTGAGTGGTGGAAAAGATTTTGTTGTTTTGTTTTGTCTTGACCACTGAACGGTGGGATCCATAAACTTTTGGCAGTGACTTGTTAAGTGTGCTTTGTGAATTGCATGTGGGATGCTTGGTATACTTAAAGAGGACAGTTGTCGTTTGGTGACTAATTATTGTATGAACGCAAGAAACTAAAGTGGGACATTGACATTTGGATTTGTAGTAGGAGACATTTCTTTAATTGGTGTGGGAATAAGTGCTGTTTGTTGGAACTTACGACTTTTAATTACACCATGAACTGAAAGGACAGAACCGTGGGTAATAGTAGTTGTAGGGCCATTTCTGGACGACCAGATTCGTGTGGATGGTACGCTGATAGTGACTATGACATTTGTGTTTAATGTGAGATACAGTTTACTGTTCAGTGCGTGTTCAAAATGCCGATTTGAGTGACTTAAAGACTTTCGTCCGGGTAACCATGGGAGAGCTTTGACACCGAGACAGTGTTTCCAGGAAAACTATCAGCAACTTTTTGACCCCAAGAAAATCACAGAATGAAATGTTTCCATGTGACTCGCAAGATAGGGAATAATGTATTTGTACTTGTAATTGTGTAAATTTTTTATATCTTTCATTCTTGAAGGGACAGCAAGTGTAATTGTATTTCATTAACATTTGTGTTTAGAATAGTTAGGGTTTGTTTTTTGTTTGTTCTGGGATATCAAGTTCACATAGCATGTTTATTAGAATATTTGGTACAATGATACTTTAATTATTAGCCAGTGGCGTAATATTAACGTACCATTGATCAGTAAGGTTGTCACAGAGGACAAGGGTTTGCATTGCACAACAAATATCGGAATTAACTGATGCATTTTGATGTCGTGGACAGTAATGATCTTGTTGGTGTGTTGACTGAAGCCACTTATTTTTATTATCACAGTGGTGATATTTCACATTAAAGTGTAACGAAGGCTAGTCGAAATGCAAGTTCTTGTCATCCAAGTGTGTGACAACAGAGAAATGAGCAGTAGAGTAAGATACGAGAGCTACTGGTGGATTCAAGCACTTATTGCTAACTATTTATTGCGTGTATTGATATGGAGCCTGAATTCTACATGTAACTAGTGTACGCAATTTTTTTCTTTTGTTGATTTTTTTGTATTTATACTTTGCTGTGTAAAGGGTTTTACCCTGCAATTTATGAATGTCAGATTACTTGCTCTGTGTTTGGATGGTGAGCTATTTAAAATTTCATGAGTACAATTAGTATTTTTTTATTTGTTTTAGAATTATTGAAGTTTGGATTACTCCTAAAAATAACGGAGATCCCGGTAGCTAAGCTAATTTTTATCTCACCATTATTTTTTATTTCTATGATGTGATGTTTTATTTGTCATTTGGATTGTTGTAAATATGTATGTGTACGTTACTCCGGATTGTGGAGAATACAATAATGCAACAACTGTGTCAATAATTCGGTAAAGTACCAGCATTTGGTCGTCTATTTGAGGTCACCAGGGGCTAAGGTCTCCTCCTGGTTATTTTGATGACTTGCTATGTTTGTTCTAATACAGTTTTCTTAAAAAAAATGTTCGGAACTACCCTCGCATTGCAAGGATAGTACCATGCCATTTTTTTCTGCATGGGTAGCCGGTGGTGAAAGGGTACAGTACCGCCCGACATTGAAAATAGGTACAACATACTTCATTATTTTTGTCAGAAGAACACATTTTTTGGTAAAATAACTCAATTTCAATTAATACAGTGAAGCCGGATACCAGTGTGGGAAAGAATGACTATTTATTTATTTAATTGATCACATGTGCACTCCCACAAAGTAAATCCCCACATCCAGTTTGGTGAGATCTCTGAAATGAATGAATGTATGGTCGTCTGCTAACCGCAGATAGTGAATGTGAATATATGATCATCTTTGAGTCGATCCTTTGGCCACCTTTGGTGGGACCAAAGAGATGAAATTTGCCTGAGCTTTGAGCGCCTGAAATGTGGCTGACCAATATGATAGCAAGGTGCTTCCCCCACCTCGACAGAGATGGGAGAGGACCTAGAGAACGGCCATGTTTCAGCACTCTGCCACTGGATCTTGTGCTGTTAAGACCTGTTTTAGTTGTGCTCCATAATGACGAAAGAGTGGAGACATGGTATGCATGTGGAATATTTAAGAGTAGTTTGAAATATTAATTTCTCTATTTCAGGAACTTTTGTGGGGAGAGTTAAATGTCAGGCAGGTAATAATAATGGGATTGTAGGAATCTTCGGAAGTGACCAACGGTCACAATGAAACCACGTGTAGCATTAAGTTGAAATACTTCCGTGTGCTTAAGTTAAGCTGAATTACTAGCGTGTGTACAATAAGTTGAAATATTTAAGAAATAGCGTGTGTACCATAAGTTGAAATATTTAAGAAATGGCATGTGCAGGACTTGAAATTAGAGACGAGTACTTCCACGTGGTGAGTACTGTGTGAGTCTCAATCTGTGTATGAGACAAACGATAAAGAGAAGTACTCGTCCATGGTATCAGTTGAGGACTCGCGTGTGTGATGAATATGTTCTTAATGTTACTTTGCGTGATATGATTCCGTGTGACGCTAGATTTAAACTCTGAGAGAGAGTCAAGGTGAGTCGGCCGTCTATCCAGCAACGCCACTTGGCTTGCATTGCACAGGAAGACGTGCATATATCTCCAGTGTTCATAGTAGGAAAGTAGAATTACGAAGTGGGGCAGTGTCGTGTGAAACTGGGATAAATATTAATTGAAGTGGGAAAGCTGAAAGTGATAATGTTGTGACCATTCTCTGTGTAGTGTTTCCTATTGTAGTGTGGTGAATGTCATGTAATTTGGGTATGTGTGGTTTGCATGGGAGAGTAGCGAGGTAGTTTCAAAAGATTAGTGGGTTATGCTTGTTCCTTCGGTACTGCTCGGTCTGGAGGGAAGTTTAGTGATGATGATTGTGAGAGTCGAAGTGTGAGGTATAATAAAAGATCCACCATCCTATCCAGAAAGTGCACTGTAGCGTTAAAAATAATTACGAGACCATAATATAGTGATTCACCATTGTAAAGCCATGCCCACTGGGCGGAATTTCTCATGTGTTGTTGTCGTAGGTTATAGAATTTGTGTGTTTAGGTTAGAGAATTTATCGGAATAAATAAGATAGTGAAAAGAAAGAGATTGGAGGACTTTTCCTTCGAATTGTATGTTGTCACGATGTCCCGAATTTATAATGTGTGCGCCATTCATATTCAGTGCGGTGGCCACGTGTTGATAAAAGCCGTTAAATAAAAGACAAAAAAGAAAAAATGTGGTATTGCCAGTGCGTAGTGAACAGTCAGAGTTCGGTAAATCACTGATGGTCAGATGTGCGTTTCCGTTGCATATTAATCATATAGGAGGATAACTTGTAACTTAAGTGTGAGTACTAGAGTTCATGTTACTCGATAGATAAGAATGAATCCACTCGCTTGGCAGACCACTCATCTTGCAGGCCTGACTGCTTGATGCCACAGTATGAGCAAGGCATGTGGGTGCCTCTCAAAATGATTTGGGTGAAGGTCACGGTTAAAGCAGGCTCAGACATGGTAATAGGATCTCTCTATAGGCCCCCTGGCTCAGCAGCTGTTGTGGCTGAGCACTTTAAGGATAATTTGGAAAATATTTCGAGTAGATTTCCCCACCATGTTATAGTTCTGGGTGGAGATTTTAATTTGCCGGATATAGACTGGGGGACTCAAACGTTCATAACGGGTGACAGGGACAAAGAATCCAGTGAAATTTTTTTAAGTGCTTTATCTGAAAACTACCTTGAGCAGTTAGAGAACCGACTTGGGGCGATAACATATTAGACCTTCTGGTGACAAAAAGACCCGAACTATTTGAAACAGTTAACGCAGAACAGGGAATCAGCGATCATAAAGCGGTTACGGCATCGATGATTTCAGCCGTAAATAGAAATATTAAAAAGGGTAGGAAGATTTTTCTGTTTAGCAAAAGTGACAAAAAGCGGATTACAGAGTACCTGATGGCTCAACACAAAAGTTTTGTCTCAAGTACAGATAGTGTTGAGGATCAGTGGACAAAGTTCAAAACCATCGTACAATATGCGTTAGATGAGTATGTGCCAAGCAAGATCGTAAGAGATGGAAAAGAGCCACCGTGGTACAACAACCGAGTTAGAAAACTGCTGCGAAGCAAAGGGAACTTCACAGCAAACATAAACATAGCCAAAGCCTTGCAGACAAACAAAAATTACGCGAAGCGAAATGTAGTGTGAGGAGGGCTATGCGAGAGGCGTTCAATGAATTGTAAAGTAAAGTTCTATATACTGACTTGGCAGAAAATCCTAAGAAATTTTGGTCTTATGTCAAAGCGGTAGGTGGATCAAAACAAAATGTCCAGACACTCTGTGACCAAAATGGTACTGAAACAGAGGATGACAGACTAAAGGCCGAAATACTAAATGTCTTTTTCCAAAGCTGTTTCACAAAGGAAGACTGAACTGTAGTTCCTTCTGTAGATTCTCACACAGATGACAAAATGGTAGATATCGAAATAGACGACAGAGGGATAGAGAAACAATTAAAATCGCTCAAAAGAGGAAAGGCCACTGGTCCTGATGGGATACCAGTTCGATTTTAGACAGAGTACGCAAAGAAACTTGCCCCCCTTCTTGCAGCGGTGTACCGTAGGTCTCTAGAAGAGCGTAGCGTTCCAAAGGATTGGAAAAGGGCACAGGTCATCCCCGTTTTCAAGAAGGGACGTCGAACAGTTGTGCTGAACTATAGACCTATATCTCTAACGTCTATCAGTTGTAGAATTTTGGAACACGTATTATGTTCGAGTATAATGACTTTCCTGGAGACTAGGAATCAGCATGGGTTTCGAAAAAGACGGTCGTGTGAAACCCAGCTCGCGCTATTCGTCCACGAGACTCAGAGGGCCATAGACACGGGTTCCCAGGTAGATGCCGTGTTTCTTGACTTCCGCAAGGCGTTCGATACAGTTCCCCACAGTCGTTTAATGAACAAAGTAAGAGCATATGGACTATCAGACCAATTGTGTGATTGGATTGAGGAGTTCCTAGATAACAGAACGCAGCATGTCATTCTCAATGGAGAGAAGTCTTCCAAAGTAAGAGTGATTTCAGGTGTGCGACAGGGGAGTGTCATAGGACCGTTGCTGTTCACAATATACATAAATGACCTGGTGGATGACATCGGAAGTTCACTGAGGCTTTTTGCAGAGGATACTGTGGTGTATCGAGAGGTTGTAATAATGGAAAATTCTACTGAAATGCAGGAGGATCTGCAGTGAATTGACGCATGGTCAGGGAATGGCAATTGAATCTCCATGTAGACAAGTGTAATGTGCTGCGAATACAAAGAAAGATAGATCCGTTATCATTTAGCTACAAAATAGGTCAGCAACTGGAAGCAGTTAATTCCATAATTATCTGGGTGTATGCATTAGGAGTGATTTAAAATGGAATGATCATATAATGTTGATCGTCGGTAAATCAGATGCCAGACTGAGATTCATTGGAAGAATCCTAAGGAAATGCAATCCGAAAACAAAGGAAGTAGGTTACAGTACGCTTGTTCGCCCACTGCTTGAATACTGCTCAGTGGTGTGGGATCCGTACCAGATAGGGTTGACAGAAGAGATAGAGAAGATCCAACGGAGAGCAGCGCGCTTCGTTACAGGATCATTTAGTAATCGCGAAAGCGTTACGGAGATGATAGATAAACTCCAGTGGAAGACTCTGCAGGAGAGACGCTCAGTAGCTTGGTACGGGCTTTTGTTAAAGTTTCGAGAACATACCTTCACCGAAGAGTCCAGCAGTATATTGCTCCCTCCTACGTATAAGTCGCGAAGAGACCATGAGGATAAAAATCAGAGAGATTAGAGCCCACACAGAAGCATACAGACAATCCTTCTTTCCACGAACAATACGAGACTGGAATAGAAGGGAGAACTGATAGAGGTACTCAAGGTAGCCTCCGCCACACACCGTCGGGTGGCTTGCGGAGTATGGATGTAGATGTAGATGTAGAAAGCTATTTCCAGTTGCGAGGTGTTTGGAAGAAATAATATTCAGCAACATCATTAATATTCAGTCAAAGCATTATTAGGCTACATACTTACAATACAGTAAGACAACACAGAAAAAGTCTTGCGAGGCTGCAAGAAAACGGAGAAAATATGTGTACTTTGATGCAATTTTGTTTCTTCTCCCTCAAATGTAAAACAGATGGACCACCAGCAACATAGAAATTCTGGCAAGTAGCAGAGAAAACAACGAAGGATATACGCCCCCCATCCCCCCTGGTTGTCTTCACAAAACAACAACAACAGCGACGACGACGGTCCAGCACAGAACTCAAACACAAGGCATTCTACAATAAGAGAACCGAAGATCGTAACTTCATACGACAAACAGAAATTAACGAGGACGAAAAGTTTCCTTTAATGCTTGTCCACACGCTGATGAAGTTGACCGAACAACAACAACATTACATGAAAGTTGACATACAGAATGTGATGAGCAATCTCCGATGTCACCATCTCGCACCAGTTCTGCCATGGCATCCCAGCATCCGTCGTAACGACGTGCCTCAAGTAACTTATTCTCCGGAAAATTCATTCATTCAGCCGTACTCGGCAAACATCGTAACTGAAAAGGAACTTCCCCAAAATGTACACTAAGTGATCAAAAGTATCCGGACATCGCCAAAAACATGCGTTTTTCATATTAGGTGCATTGTGCTGCCACCTACGGCCAGGTACTGCATATCACTGACTTCAGTAGTCATTACACATCGTGAGAGAGCAGAACGGGGCGCTGCGCGGAACTCACGGACTTCGAACACGGTCAGGTGACTGGGTGTCACTTGTGTCACACCTCTGTACGCGAGATTTTCACACTCCTAAACATCCCTAGGTCCAATGCTTCCGATGTGATAGTGAAGTGGAAACGTGAAAGGGCACGTATAGCGCAAAAGCGTACAGGCCGACTTCGTCTGTTCACTGACAGAGACCGCCGATAGTTGAAGAGGGTCGTCATGTGTAATAGGCAGACATCTATCCAGAGAACAATACAGGAATTACAAACTGAATCAGGATCCACTGCATGTTCTATGACAGTTAGGCGGGAGGTGTGAAAACTTGCATTTCGGTCATAAGCCACACATCACGCCAGTAAATGCCAAACGACGCCTCGGTTGCTGTAAGGGGCGTAAACATTGGACGATTGAGCAGTCGAAAAACGACGTGTGGAGTGGCGATCCGATGGCAGGGTGTGGGTATGTCAAATGCCCGGTGAACGTCATCTGCCAGCGTGTGTAGTGCCAACAGTGAAATTCGGAGGCGGTGGTGTTACGGTGTGGTCGTGTTTTTCACGGAGGGGATTGCACCCCTTGTTGTTTTCCGTGGCACTATCACAGCACAGACCTACATTGATGTTTTAAACACCTTCTAGCTTCCCACTGTTGAAGAGCAATTCGGGGATGGGGATTGCATGTTTCAACACGATCGAGCACCTGTTCGTAATGCACGGCCTGTGGCGGAGTTGTTACAGGACAATAACATACCTGTAATGGACTGGCCTGCACAGAGTCCTGACCTGAACCCTATAAAACGTCTTTGGAATGTTTTGGAACGCCGACTTCGTGCCTGGCCTCACAGACTGACGTAGATACCTCTCCTCAGTGGAGCACTCTGTGAAGAATGGGCTGCCATTCCCCGAGAAACCTTCCAGCACCTGACTGGACGTATGCCTGCGAGAGTGGAAGCTGTCATCAAGGCTAACGGTGGGCCAATACCATATTGAATGCCAGAATTACGATGGAGGGCGTCAGGAACTTGAAAGTCATTTTCAACCAGATGTCCGGATACTTTTGATCATATAGTGTGTTCCTGTCCCCTCTGCTGACACAGGAAACAAATTCGCCAGTTTCGACTTGTAGTAGTGATTTTCTTGATGTATCCTCGATAATACGAAAGGGCAATAAAAACTGCTGAATGAAACGATATGCATATCCTTCTAAAGTCACCGGTAAGGCCTCCTCCGGCAGTGTAGACTTTCCCCCATGTCACGTCTTCTTCTGCTATTTTCAGTGTTATTACTTGAAGCACTGAAAGCTGTTCTTAGTTATTCTATAGTACTGAAAGAATTATTCGGGGTGTTTTTGCGACTCTTCGTGTACTTTGTAAAACTGGTCTTTCACCAATGTTTGACTTGTATTTGGGTGCAGCCAGCAACGATATCTGCGCTATTTCACGCTCTTCTTCGTAGTAGGGGAAGTTGGGCTACAGTGACATACCTGGGTAATACGAGGTGTGGCTAGAAAAAAACCGGACTAGTACTGGTGAAACAAAACGAATGCAATAAGGCTGAAAGTGGCGTGGCCTGTCACGTGACTCTCGCTCCGCCTACTGCTCGAATTTCATCTGCCTCCTGCACTCAGTCTGCCCGTGGCGTCTGTTTTAAGTAGTTGACGTTTTGTCTGTGCGTCGGAAAATGTTGAGTGTACAGAAAGAACAGCGTGTTAACATCAAATTTTGTTTCAAACTAGGAAAATCTGCAAGTGAAACGTTTGTAATGTTACAACAAGTGTACGGCGATGATTGTTTATCGCGAACACAAGTGTTTGAGTGGTTTAAACGATTTAAAGATGGCCGCGAAGACACCAGTGATGACACTCGCACTAGCAGACCATTGTCAGCAAAAACTGATGCAAAAATTGAAAAAATCGGTAAACTTGTTCGACAAGATCGCCGTTTAACAATAAGAGCAGTGTCTGAGTTAACAGGAGTTGACAAGGAAAGTGTTAGGCAGATTCTTCATGAAAGTTTCAACATGAACAAAGTGTGTTCAAAAATGGTTCCAAAGTGTCTCACAATTGAACAGAAGGAACGCCGAAGAATGATTTGTTCTGACATCCTGGAAAACATTGAAAGTGATCCCATCTTCTTACAAAATGTTATTACTTGCTGTGAATCGTTGTTTTTTACTTACGATCCCGAAACTAAACGCCAATCGATGCATTGGAAAACTCCTGGTTCTCCACGACAAAAAAAAAGCACGAATGTCAAAATCGAAATTCAAGGCAATGATGATTGTTTTTTTTTTTGACATCAAAGGGATTGTGCACATTGGTTGGGTACCAGAGGGACAAACAGTGAATCAGCATTACTACATTAGCGTCCTGGCTACCCTACATGAGCGAGTACGGAGAAAACGGAACGATTTGTGGAGAAAAAAGTCATGGATCCTTCACCAAGACAATGCCCCAGCTCACAGTGCGTTGTCAGTGAAGACGTTTTTGGCAAAACACAACATTCCCATCTTAGATCATCCACCCTACTCACCTGATTTGGCCCCCTGTGACTTTTTTCTTTTCCCTAAAGTCAAGTCAGCTTTGAAAGGAACTAGATTTGAGACTGTTGAAGCAGTAAAAGAAAAAGCGACGGAAGTAATGTATGGACTTACCGAAAATGATCTGCAGCATTGCTATGAACAGTGGAAAATTCGTATGGAGCGGTGTAGAGACCGAGGAGGAGAGTACATTGAAGGAGATAACATGAAATTGTAAATAATTGTAAATAAATGTTTTTTTCCAGGATCAGTCCGGTTTTTTTCTAGCCGCACCTCGTATGACGTAGCGGGCCTATGGACGGAGCCACCCGAGTGACGCCACCTGCGCAGAGCTGTGTAGAAACGTCGGTTGGCAACCATGTTGCTAGACGAGCTGCCTCCTTCCGTCTCGGTACTCTCAACGAAACTCATAGCCAACCCTCCAGCTTTTTTACGCTTATTCACATTTAATCATTCATCAGTACTGTAGGTAATTACATGTTTGAGAAAAGTATATCTTGTAGAGCATACTTTTAGCTATGTTGAGAGAGGGAGAAGGTTCTGCTAAACCACGCAGTAGTTGAACGTTTCTCGAATGAATCAAAGAAGGCGTTTCAGGCCACAGTGACATACCGTGTGTCACGGTAAAATGACACAGTATGTCATCTAACCCTGATGTGCGCACTAGTTATGTTCTGGGTGATGTCTGATATCAATTAAGCTATTTATTTTATGTATCTGTTCAAAATTAGCAGCTGTAGCGGTGTTCAGAAAGTAATGGGTAGATTCCAGTTGGAGCGTGAACTGAAACTAGTGGAGTCGCGCATGTTTGGTATGACTGATGAATAAGAGACAACTTGCATTCCAAATAGCCGAGAAAAGCAAGCAGGAAACTTAGTTTTGGAAAAGAAATGTTGTACGAAAAACACCTTTTAGGCGACAAGAGTGGTTTTTCCGGGGACTGTCACTGTTTGTACTGCTCGGAACTTCACTCGTTAAGGTGCCAGTCAGCAGACCACAGCCTCCCACAAAATTACCGACCCATCAGCCTTCTGAGCTCGCTCAGTAAGGTTGTTGAGAAGGTGATTCTCAAACGCATCACTAGGCACTGCATAACAAATGACATCCTGAGACCGGAGCAAATCGGCTTCAGGAATCACCACTCCACAACACAACAACTCCTACGGGTCGTTGAACATATAACACATGGCTTCAACATAAACAAAGCTACAGGGGCGCTGTTCCTGGACATCGAAAAGGCTTTCGACCGTCTATGGCACAACGGCCTCGTCCGCAAACTCAGCGACGCGGGATTCCCTGACGGGCTGCTGCGTCTAATACACTCATACCTCACAGACAGGAGTTTCAACACTGACGTGCAGGGAAAACAATCAACACGACACGGTATACACGCGGGAGTACCCCAGGGAAGCATCCTAGGGCCCCTACCGTTTAACCTCTACATAAACGATCTTCCAACCACACACAACACAATGATGGCAATCTACGCGGATGACACAGCCATCCTTGCGCAAGATTGGAAACCATCAAACATTACGTCACGCCTACAGACTGCACTCAAAAAAATGGTTCAAATGACTCTGAGCACTATGGGACTCAACTGCTGAGGTCATAAGTCCCCTAGAACTTAGAACTACTTAAACCTAACTAACCTAAGGACAACACACACATCCATGCCCGAGGCAGGATTCGAACCTGCGACCGTAGCGGTCGCGCGGTTCCAGACTGTAGCGCCAGAACCGCACGGCCACCAGCGGCCGGCAACTGCACTCAGAGTGGCCGAGCCTTGGTTGGAGAAATGGGGTGTTAGGGTAAACGTCGACAAGTGCGAAGCCGTTCTGTTCACTAGAAGACCGAAGCAACTGCGCAAACACCGCTACTGCAGACCAATAACTCTACATGCACGCCCAATACGTTTCCGCGAGAAAGTCAAATACCTCGGTGTCTGGCTGGACCGGAAATTACTCTGGGGGGACCACATACAACACATGACCAACCGAGCTAGCGCGAGGCTCAAACAGCTCTATCCTATACTCAACAGGCGTAGCACACTGAACAGAAGGGTGTCGAGGTCCATGTACATGACACTTATCCGACCCCTGATGACGTACGCAGCTCCTGCCTGGTGATACGCTGCGCCTACACGGCTGCGCCGTCTGCAGCTCTTACAAAACAAAGTACTCAAAATCATAAGCAATGCCCCACGATACACACGCATCGCGGACCTTCACCGGGAATACCGACTTGAGACTCTCACGGAGGTAATCCACAAACTCACCACAAGACTATACAGAAACGCCAGACATTCGCAGAACCCGTTTATTCTGAATCTGGGGAACTACGACCTCAACCATAGATGGAAACATAAAAGACCAAAAGACATACTTGCAAGGACATAACATCTATGGCCAAGCATACGCAAACATAACGGCACAGGCGAGCCCCTGTTAATCAGACGCCATTACTGGATATCCAGCTGAAATACACTGCCGAATAACTGGCACCACACAGGGAAGCCGTAGCGTACACTGCATGCAGACAAGCTCCACACATCCCCCACACAGTGAGATGATCTATGGCCGATTTCCCACTACTGTATAACGATCTTGATTGTTCCAGGAATGTAGCAGCTGCAGCAACTGGGACACATCGCCATCGCTTGTCATGGTAATGATGCATGATACCTATACTAACAAATCCAACCTTGCATGAACTATCGCAGCTAGTAAGCCACTACTGCTCTTACTACCCATCCCACTGTCGCAGAGGTTTTTTTCCCACGTCACGAGCCATGGCACTTTTTTCCCCTCTGCTCTTCAAATCGCTACCCTCACTCGCGTTTCGTCCACTATCTATCACCTGATGGACCGTGTTAATGCGTAGCCTTACCCAGACGCACGGACAACATCACAGCCCAGCACCCTGTGATCCACTTACTAGACAACTAACATGGTTACGGAGGTGGCAGTAGAACTTTTGGTTTGGTCACCACGTTGGTGCGGGCGTGGAGGGGCCCCCCATCTCTCTCAGTGTGTTTTGTGCGCGCACACACTGAATGTGCTGGAGTAAGCCACGCAGCGAATAAAAGCCTCGTTAGTGATGTCTGCAAACCTATATAAATGGTGAGAATTATCATTTCAAAAACGGCACTAATGCTGTTGCTTCATGCAATAACATTCGAGATTCTACTTTGTCTTCACTTTTTGACGACTGGATTGAAACCTTTCATGATATTCTTGAAGAGTGTTTTCATTATTAAGTACAAATTTAATAAATATATCGAATATATGTCTACCTGCATTTCTTTCCTATCTTAGTACCGTGCCATTTTAGCCTGACACCGGCCTGAAATGACATCTAGATTGACTCTCACATAGAAGATAACAGCTACACATTATACAATGTTATTTATTTATTTAAATAGCGCCATTGCCGGTTTAGAACTAGTCAGACGACTAGTTTACGTTTTATATTAGCTTCCGCCTTTTATTTCCCCAACTGACGAAATTTCCTTGGGGTGGCGGTGCCCTACAACCGAAACAAGATGAGACAACGTTTATTAACTGTAATTGTGCCTCACTATGATTTTAAGTAACGTAAACAAATTATTACAGGAAAGATGTTTCGGTTACTTACGATGAAAAATCCACTCTGTTATGTTCCAGTGCAGGCTGCTTATGGTCTTGCAGCAACGAAAACTATTGATACACT
The DNA here is from genome assembly GCF_023864345.2 of Schistocerca serialis cubense. Lineage (NCBI taxonomy): Eukaryota > Metazoa > Arthropoda > Insecta > Orthoptera > Acrididae > Schistocerca > Schistocerca serialis. The sequence continues at coordinate 30,116,744 of NC_064648.1, forward strand.
TTCTTAGGTATATGCAGGCACATAAGCTAAAGCACCACTTACACACTAAGAAGTTTCACCACATGGAGGTATGTATACACAGATGGCGATATTACAACCATAACAATACCAAAGATTCCCACTCTGAGATATTTCTTTATATACACGTATGTGGCAGAGGAAGTGTTTGTTAATTTCAAGTGCTTCTAGTAGGCTGAGTTTTCTGCCTTTGTTGGCACTTGTAACTAACAAACACTTGGCGCTAAATCCCCAGCTGGTTTTAAATGACCAACTGCAACTGAGCCACATCATGACTCTTAAAGTTTACACAAGAGAGTAAACCTGCTACTGATCACAAAGTGTTCGAATAGCAAACAAATTCACACCCCAATATAATGTAACATCCCTTATGTTTTTACGTGCCTAACTGTAACTCATCTGTAACAATGTAATATTTGGTATTCATTACTGCACAATTTTTCTAATACCAAAATGTAACCCCCAAAGGAAACATCGCTGTTATACAACCAATAATCAGTGTTCAGTGCAACTGTTCACAACAAATACCAAAAAATTGTAATTTTGTAGTAGTGTGTATTCTAAATAATTCTAATTTTTGTCATAGATAGTACTGAGAAACCATAAAATGGTACAGAACAGTTTCACAGAGCAAAAAGTCAAAAGACCCGTTTGACAATTCCAAAGACAATAACACAACTAAAGATCGTATGTAAGTGCGTTGTATCTTAATCCAGAATGTTTGCTTCGTAAGATCACAAGCTCCTTGTAAACAATAGCCAACAGTTAACTGAAGATGACCCAATAAGCCGAAAAGCAGTTCATACAAATAAAAATCAATAGGATAAAAAAACCGTTATTCAACCCCCAATATGGAAATTTTCTATCAAGAAGCGACGGAAGAATCCATAAATAAGACAGAATATTCCTTTTGACGTATTCAGTTTCACCAAAACGTTTGTAAGAAGAGTGGTAAAACTCTCGATTTATACCACTTTTCCGTTCACTATGAGTAAATTTCTTAGAGGAAAAGCGGTATCCCAACTTTTAGGGATTGTGAAAGGGAATTTAAGGTACAAATAACTAAAATGTCTGTAATAAGCGCAATTGTAATATTTCATTTGTACGCTTCAAATGGTTCAAATGGCTCTGAGAACTATGGGACTTAACATCTATGGTCATCAGTCCCCTAGAACTTAGAACTACTTAAACCTAACTAACCTATGGACTTCACACATCCATGCCCGAGGCAGGATTCGAACCTGCGACTGTAGCGGTCTCGCCAGACTGTAGCGCCTAGAACCGCTCGGCTACACCGGCCGGCAATCTTGTACGTTCCATCAAATGATCACAAATTATTGTAAAGCATGAATTTAAATTAACCGAAACGCAAATCTTCTTACTTCTCAGAAGTGTCAAAAACTTTGTTATACTACTTTAGCCCTCAGCTGCTCATATTTGTCACGCTGAAATCCGCAAAAATTCAGAAACCGTACATGTATTGCAACAAGTTGAAAATTCTTGTTCACACGACATAAATCGTATTTCTTTGATCTTCTTTATTCGTATGAGACGTACACTAAAATGAACACATATATCATACATGCAAAAAAAAAACTGTACAGTATCCACCCAGAATCGGGCAACTTTGATAGCGTTGGGTGCTGCAGACGTTAAGGCCTTCATGCTACAGCTGGTTGGGCGTAAGTTACATTTGAGGAGATGCCGGGTTGTCTGCAATTCACCGCATTCGCACAGTGTTGTGTTGGCATTTGGCACTTAGAAGCTCCATTTCAGGTGGTTGTCCGCGATCTTGCGACTTCGGTCCGTAGTCTGTTTAAGGACTTCCAGATGTCCCGCTTCACCATGTGTCCAGGCGGCAGGGATTCATGTGGTGTCATCCAGTTTCATGTCCATTATAATTATCCGGGCTGTTATGCCGTGGTCGGTTGATGAATTCTGTGTCGATTCCCAACGTTTCGTCTCCGACTGCGGGAGACATCTTCAAGGGGGTCCGTAGCTCGATGGCAGGTCCAACACACCCACTGGCTCGCTACGGACCCCCTTGAAGATGTCTCCCGCAGTCGGAGACGAAACGTTGGGAATCCCTCAGAATTCATCAACCGACCACGGCATAACAGCCCGGATAATTATAATGGACATGATATTTCCGGCCGTGAAAGTTTACATTTTAGTGTCATCCAGTTTGACAGGTGTTGGCACCTTTCTTTCCACTTGGTGAGTCGGGGAGCCGCAGCTGATCCTTCGGAGGGGTGTGAGGTTTTTAGGAAACTCTTCTTGGCTTCGGAGTTTGATGTCCAGAGAGTGGATGTGAGGTCACTGTATCTCATTTATGGCTCTCAATGTTAGCGGCGACCTCTCTTCTGAAGTCACATGGAGCAATCCCAGCGAGACATTGAACTTTGTCCATGGGGGATGGCCTTTGGCATCCTGTAACAATCCTACAGCTGTCATTTAAGGCTACATGAACCTGCTTTGCATGTACTGAATTGTACCACACTGGGCTAGCATACTCTACTGCAGAATAGGATAAGGCAAGAGCTGTTGTTCTTAATGTTTGTGGATGTGTACCCCAGTTCGATCCCGCCAGTTTCCGAAGAAGGCAGTTTCTGGAGTATACTTTCTGCTTCAGCCTCAGACAACGTTCCTTTTAGGTTAGTGTACGATCGAGAGTGACTCCCAAATACCTGGGGTGGGAACAGTATTCTAGGACAACTTCATTACAGAATATTTCAAGTTTCCTGTCAGTATGTTTATGTTTCAGATGGAATGAACACACTTGCATTTTCTTAGGATTGGGTGCCAGTTGATTCTTTTCATAGTAAAAACCAACTGTTGTAGACCGTGGGTAAGCATTATCTCTACATCTTCAAACTGATGGCCCTGGGCAGCAAGAGCTGTGGCTGATCGCTAGTGTACACATTAAATAAAATAGGTGACACTACACTTCCCTGAGGGAGACCGTTCTTTTGAGTCCTCCATCGGCTGTGTTTTCCTTGGAAGTCCACGAAAAAACGTCGATCTCGCTTCCCACGCCCGGGTTCCCGGGTTCGATTCCCGGCGAGGTCAGGGATTTTCTCTGCCTCCTGATGACTGGGTGTTGTGTGATGTCCTTAGGTTAGTTAGGTTTAAGTAGTTCTAAGTTCTAGGGGACTGATGACCACAGATGTTAAGTCCCATAGTGCTCAGAGCCATTTGAACCAAAAAACGTCGATTCTGTCGGAGTGTTGGAATTAACCCCATCAGTGCGTAGTCGTTAGTCAGGTTGTAGATTTTGTGCGGTAACACTCTGTGATTCACGGTGTCAAAGGGCGCCGAAAGGTCAACAAAAGCTACACCTGTTATCTTTCTCTGCTCAGAGCCATCTTCTATGAACTGAGAAAGATAAAGGATTTGTGAGGTGCCGTTCTTGCCTGGTCTAAAGCCAGCTTGCTGCGACGTAAGAAGTGGATCAATTACCGCAGTTAAGTGGTGAAGAATCATTCTCTCTAGGATCGTACAGAGATGGCAAAGGAGAGATATTGGCCTGAAGTCCTTCGGATCCGGTGGTGGCTTTCCAGGTTTTAGTATCGCAATCATGCGTGCCATAATTTCGGGACAGTGGTTATACAGTTTTAAGAGCCAGTCTTTGGTTGCGGTGCCAAAATGTTTAATTTGCTCTACACAAATGTCGTCTAATCCTGCTCCCTTGCCATTTTTGCATTTGTGAATGGCTTCTTCTAGTTCACGTAGGTTGAACGGTCTAGTCAGGTTATCATTCTGACATTGTTCCTTAAACTCTAATTTGAAGTGCTATTTTTTGATACGAGATCTTGGTTTAGTATTCTCAAGAATCTGTGTAGCAATCTCATTTGGAGTGATGTCAGCGTGATAGGCATGTTTGGATGGATCGTTATTTAGTTTTCTCCAGAGGTACAAGCAAGTGGTGTCATTCTTTTGATGAGCACGGAAGAGGAATACCTTTTCTTCTACATTACGTAATCGTTTGTAAAATGTAACTCGATATTTTTGTAATAAAACTGTTTGCATTCAACACTGATTTTTTAAAACCTGCAACTGTATTTCTTTATAAACTATGAAACACACTGACGGAAAAATATGGCAGCACCAAAAACTAGTCACTGTAGAGGAACGAAATTTTGGAAATACTTTTGTGTAGGTAAGGTATTCTAGTGATTACCATTGCAAGTTCACAGGATAATGTAAGCGCCAGATGAGTCATGTGCAAATGTGAATGCTGGTACTTTAACAACGGCTCTATCTGCCAGAATGATGTGTTGAGCAGGTGCCGGGTGTCAGTTTGTGGGCTGGACGTCCATGGCTGTTGTACTTGGTCAGTCAATACAGGGGCCGTTCGTGTTGGTTCTGGATAACGCTGGAGTTGTCATCCGGTGATGTGCTCGGAGAGGGACCTGCTGATCGAGCAGGTCAGTGCAACATGTCGCCACTGCGCAGAGCAGGTTGGGTTGCAACAGCAATTGTGGACAAGCGTTATTCTGTCGGAAAATATCCCCTAGAATGCTGTTCACGAATGGTAGGACAACAGGTCGAATCACCAGAGTGCCGTACAAATTTGCTGTCAGGGTGCGTGGGATAACCAGGAGAGCGCCCCTGCTGTCATACGAAATCGCACCCCAGACAATAACCCGTGGTGTGTGCCCAGTGTGTTCTGGCACACAGGCAGGTACGCCGTCATGTGGTCTCCACCTAACCAACGCACGCCTATGGCGGCGGTTTGGGGTCAGCAGAGTGCAGGCTTCTGGCGTCTGGCTCGGAGCTGTTCTGGAAGTAACCGATTTGTAACAGTTATGTTGCAGATGTGCAAACACGCCTACGAACTGTAGGTTATTTCGCATAACTCCTTGATGGTGCGACCTTTTCTTCCGTCAATGTATTTGCTGTCAGCATGCTTTTTTGCGACAGTGTATGTTTTAACCGTAGGGAAATTAAAATTAATCGAAAACGATTAATTGATTCGACAAATTAAAGGAGGCAGATGATTTGCAAACAGATTCAGTTGAAATTGTATCTTGGTCATTGTACTACTGTCGAAGGCTCAGTGTTAAATGTTCTACTGACTAATACTCTAGTAGAATCAGACAGATATAGAGCAACCTTAATTTTTGGACATTGTCTTAAATACGAGGCGTGTTTTTTTTAAGTAAGTACCTTTTAGAAATAAAAAAAAAGACGTGCTAAGATGTCTGAATAATTTTATTTTTTTACGTGAAAGCCTGTACCTTAATCTACGCACTGACGCCATTGCAGTCTGGTTCTTCCTTGTTTACGTTGTGTACTGAGTGTTTAAGATGCCTCCGATAATCGTGAGTCCCGCCGACTGTGAAGTACGGGCTGTTACAAGATTTCTTAGTGCTGAAGGCCTAAGAGCGATCGATATTCATCGTGAGATCTATGCAGTTTACGGAGAAAACATTATGAGTGATGGAATGGTAAGAAAGTGGTGGAGAGCATTTAAAGACGGCCGCACAAATGTGCACGATGAACAGCGGAGTGGGCGTCGTTCAGTCGTTAATGAAAGTTTGGTGCAGGAATTGGGCAGTAAGGTGAGGGAAAACAGACGCTTTACGATTTCCTCCTTGCGGGATGACTTTCCTAATGTTTCTCGTAGTGTTTTGCACGGCATTGTGACCGAGCACTTTAATTACCGAAAATTGTTCGCACGTTGGGTACCGAAAATGCTGACGGATGTGCACAAAACCAAACGTTTAGACAGTGCATTGACTGTCCTTGAGCGGTAGGTACCACAACGACGGTGACCATTTCTTAAGCCAAATTGTTACGGGCGATCAAACACGTGTGGCCTACGTCACACCAGAATCAAAGCAAGTCCACGGCAGTTGAGCAAGGGCATCGGTTTGCTGCAAAACAATGCCCGTCGGGCATGTGGCGAATCAGACCAAAGATCTCATCACATCTTTCGATGGGAAACTCTAGATCATGCCCCGTACAGTCCCGCTCTTGCGCCCAGTGACTACCGTCTGTTCCTGCACTTGAAGAAACACCTGGGCGGTCAGCGTCTTCGAGACGACGACGAAGTCAAAACAGTGGTGATGCAGTGGTTAACAAGTCAGGCGGCAGACTTCTATGGGGAGGGTATTCAAAAACTGGTACACCGTTATGACAAGTGCCTCAATATTGACTGAAATTATGTAGAAAAGTAGATTAAGGTACAGACAGGCTTTCGTGTAAAAATAAAATTACTGTGATATCTTACCTCGTATTTTTTTTTAATTTCAAAACGGTACTTACTTAAAAAACACGCCTCGTAATTGCTCAAAATAATTTTCTCAGAAAGCATTCAGTACAATTTCGGATGACGTTTTATGCCTGCCGCCGGCTTTAAGCGTATAATTTGATCCTCAGGATCTCGAACTACCGAATTGCCTAAGGGTTTCCGAAATGGAATGTCCCAAGCGTCTAGCTCCAACTACCACCCTGAGTTCAAAGGCTGTTAGATGCCGTTGTGCGGCCGTAATCACGTGACTGCAGATGACAGCTCCGCCAACGCACTGCCCTTTTATTCCTTGAGTACGCTAGCTCATTGGCACGCACTCGGTGTCGTTTTGGTAGCGAAAGCCTCGTGCAGGTCTCGTCTCTAGAAACAGAAGCCTCGTGGCATCCATCCCGCCAGGGGCTCAACGAGGAGATCGGTCGCACTGTCGGCCGACGTGATCTGGCGACGTCTGCCGACAGTCTGACGACCGTGGTCGGTGCGACTGTCGAAGCGGGCTAACGCGTGGGCGTTTGTCCGTGTGGAGGCAGTCCGCCTCGAGTACCCGGGTTCGACCTGAACGGCAGTGTGCGTGGGCGGTGCGTGCCAGGTGACTCCGGACGCGTGTGTATCGCGTGTCGGCAGCCGACGCCCCCGCCTCCACTGTGATCGGCCGACCGGAACTGCGCCTGCCCGCTCTTCCTCGGCTCTTCCTCTCCGCCGGCTGGTGGGCGGCGCCGTGGCCACCGCATCTCGCACTTCCTTCCCAGCGGGCGCCGCTTTCCTCAGGGGTGCATACACGGACCACTCGTGAGTACAACCAGCCCGCGCAGCAGAGACCGAAAGAGGTCGATCATCTGAAAAAAATTCGTGTAGTCGGCTTTTCTGTACAGCGGCAGCCACGTGTGCCAGGAACAACATACTAAAAACAATTTTTGATTGATACTGTCGCCATTTGGTTGTTATATGACTCAGATTTCGGGCCATTTTGAAGTACAAAAATACAGTGTGTTCCACCTAAACTCTTCACCGCAAATATCTGTACAACACAATAGATACTGACAAACGGCTTCCACAGGTGTGAATGTATGGCAAGGGCTCACCAAAGTAAATACTATGAGACATTCTAAATAGTGAGTAAATACTTGAGAGGGAACTGTTTGTTCCATCTCATTACAATTATATTGAATATACTTTCAACATTTTTTGTTTGAATAGTGTGATATCTCGAGTGAAGAGGTGGACTACGTGTATATTTAATTCAATTCGTAATTACATAAATGCACTTCCTTTCCGTAATCCCACTGCGTTGCCTCGGGTTGATTAAGTTAGGGGTCTGTTTTAAGAGTACGTCCGCCGGTAGTGCCGAGGCAGAGATGTGGTCACCCTGTAGGTCGGTTAGTGCCAACCTAAGCCTAGAGTAAAGACGGAGACGACGCACCTGCTTGCAGGGGGTAGTGCGAGGTTGGGCAGGTCCCCCTCCCCTCCATGTTGAGAGCCGCCGCGATACTCACTCTTGGGGTAGAGGCTGAACTGAGCGGACAGAATCGAGGGCGATCTCCGTCTTTCCCGCCAATGAGGTGTTATCTTTTCCACTGTTACTCACCCGCTCTTTTTCAGGATTGAAATAGCGTGTCGTTACGGTCATTCATTCATTTTTTGAGAAATTTTTCCTTACAATTACAGTTTTCAGTTAGGGTTTCTTTTTTAGAGGCGAGCATGGGGGCTCCCGTTGTCTATTTATAGTGCTGCAATCACTTGATGCATTCAGCACACGAGAGCAGCAATAGCTCTAAAAAAGAATTGTATAGTTTCACTTTTAGAAGCAGTGTTTTTTGCAATGTTAAGGTAACCGGCGGCCTCACCCCCACTTCGTCGTAACGGCTGATGAGTAATTTGGATGACGATTCCGTGTGAAACCTGGTAGGAGATGCGTGTCTGGCATACTTAAGGTTGTAAGCGTGTGATGTAAAATTTGTCTAGGCCATCTCATAAATTTTGTTCACGGTTCCTTTTTAACCCCCAATTGCAAGCAGCACGTTCTAACTAGTTTCATAAAGACTAGGTTGAGGGTGTGACTGATTGCATAGTATCGAAAGCAAGAACGAACAGAGCGGTGAGTACAGAGAAACTAGCTGTTGGTGTCGGTCACCCACGTGGTGCGGAATTGCACTGCCAGCGAGCCGCCAGTCCATTCTTGAAAATTAGTTAGGGTGAGCATGCTTACGTGTGCTGTTAATTGATTACCTGAGAGTCCCGTATTTCACAGGATGTTTTATTTTTTTTAAGAATTTGCTTTCTTTTGTGAATACGGGAGCTGTGTGTCTGCTTTGTTCCCCCGTTTTCTCGCCGAAGAGAATTTTTGTTGTAAGTAGGCTGTTTAGGTTTTTTTATTGGTAACGCCACCTCTGTATGAAAATCACTGGCTGTGCTGTGTGCAGTCTGTGGCTGCTTTGTATTGTTGTAATACTCGCCATTGTAGTGTTGGGCAGCTGGATGTGAACAGCGCGTAGCGTTGCGCAGTTGGAGGTGAGCCGCCAGCAGTGGTGGATGCGGGGAGAGAGATGGCGGAGTTTTGTAATTTGTCATGAACTGCTACATATATTATGACTATTAAGGTAAATACATTGTTTGTTCTCTATTAATATCTTTCATTTGCTAACTATCCCAATCAGTAGTTAGTGCCTTCCGTAGTTTGAATCTCTTATTTAGCTGGCAGTAGTGGCGCTCTCTATTGCAGTAGTTCAAGTAACCAAGATTTTTGTGAGGTATGTGATTTGGGAAACTTATAGGTTATATTAGACAGGGCCATTCTTTTGTAGGGATTATTGAAAGTCAGATTGCGTTGCGCTAAAAAAATATTGTGTGTCACTTTAAGCACAGTCTTGTATAATTTCTCTAAGGGGACGTTTCAAGTCTTAGCAGTAATGCTGGTTGCGAATTTCGTCCACTGTCCCAACAGTAGGACCACGAGGGCAGCAGCGTAGTCCCATCCTCTTTCCCAGTGCTTAAGTAGAAACGATATGCCTGTTAGTTTTAGCACCTTCAGTACGAGACAAAACTAGAAGTTATTTGACTTGACTGTTTGCTGCAATTATTAAATTTGTAAAGCTTTGGGGAATATAGATAATAAATGTCATATTAAGTTTGTAAAGTCTCCGGGAATCTAGACAGTAAATGTCCTATAAACTTGATGTCATGGATTTAGTGGTCATTACAAACCACAGTCCTGTGTCGAGAGCAATGTTACCAACAAAGTGGTCTCCTTGTAGATCATGATAGGGCGCGGCCTTTACTGACTTGCCCACTTGGTTGCCTGAGCCCTCCCCCGCGTTATCCGTTGCGCAATATTAACATAATAATCATCACATCATTTAACTAAACGTCGGGCCGGCCCCTTAAATTCAATCGTTCCGACCAACGTATCAAGCGGCCAAGCACGTGTCAATGAGGCGACTTGGCCACACACACGTCCGGCACGCTCTGGCGTAGATAGAAGGAAACAGAGGAAGGGAGGTGCATAACCAAACAGAAGGAACCTTTCAGTGTGCCAAGGGCTCACCAAAGTAAGTACTAAGAGACATTCTAAAGAGTGAGGAAATACTGGTTTCGACTCAAACGTGTCCTTTCTTTAATGGACATCACATATTATTCCTTTCGCAATCAGTAACATGAAAAGTCACAGTAATAATGACTATGTCTGCATCGCAATATGTCAAAAGATGGTGAGTGGAATGAACTAAGCGTGCCACTATTGCACTTCCGACGATGCAAGAGTGACCCGTAGGTTGCTCCTATCCGTGATGTTGTAACCTCCCAAGTGTTATAAAATATATATACAATTATATCATTCACATTCAGCGTAACCTACCAACAGATAAATTCCGTAACCTACCAATAACAAAAATGTGGCTAATCTCTCAATAAAATTGTGGCTCACTTATAATCTATCAATAATTGACTGAATGTGAACGTAAACTGGTAAATTTGGACGTCAGCAGTGCTGCGTCATGGCCCTGAAAGATCATACTGGATATATTGAAAATTCTTACCTCAAAGAAGTCGCCGGATAATGCGTATATATCTGCTCCTGTAAGAAATTTTTCTGGCACAGCCCTGTGCAATGCTGGCTGATAGATTTGACATGTATAAAAGAAACAAATGATTTTTCTTTACAATAATCGGGATGACCATGGATTGGAGAAATTAGCAGATTCTTTAAATTGAGATGAATGATTTTCAAAAGTCAATTTTTATAAGAAAGAATATTATTAAGAGATTTTTTAAAAACATTTACATGGGACTCGATATAACAATAGTAGATATGCGCGAGGCTGCTCTTACCTTATACTACATCGCTCAGGCACGGGCATCGCTCCCCGCGACCGGCCCAGCAAACTCCAGACACACCAGACTGCTCGCTGGTACGTACTCCTACTGCCACACAGTTCCTACTGCTGACAACACTGCTCTCTGGCCTGAGATGCTCTTACAGCTTACATATCGCAGGCGGCGCGTGAGCAATCCATCGAAATTACATCTGCTCCAGTGCACTAACAATAAATTTCTTAGTCATGGACCTCTTACATAACACTCCACTGGTGAGGCGGGGGTGGGGAGGGTGGGGGGGGGGGTGCAAAACTGTGGCAGCATGGTGACTCAATTGGACCTGCTATGAACAACAAATTTTTCTATAGAGTTTAGTAAGTCTACAGTCGCAGAGTATATACGTATATACACTCCTGGAAATTGAAATAAGAACACCGTGAATTCATTGTCCCAGGAAGGGGAAACTTTATTGACTCATTCCTGGGGTCAGATACATCACATGATCACACTGACAGAACCACAGGCACATAGACACAGGCAACAGAGCATGCACAATGTCGGCACTAGTACAGTGTATATCCACCTTTCGCAGCAATGCAGGCTGCTATTCTCCCATGGAGACGATCGTAGAGATGCTGGATGTAGTCCTGTGGAACGGCTTGCCATGCCATTTCCACCTGGCGCCTCAGTTGGACCAGCGTTCGTGCTGGACGTGCAGACCGCGTGAGACGACGCTTCATCCAGTCCCAAACATGCTCAATGGGGGACAGATCTGGAGATCTTGCTGGCCAGGGTAGTTGACTTACACCTTCTAGAGCACTTTGGGTGGCACGGGATACATGCGGACGTGCATTGTCCTGTTGGAACAGCAAGTTCCCTTGCCGGTCTAGGAATGGTAGAACGATGGGTTCGATGACGGTTTGGATGTACCGTGCACTATTCAGTGTCCCCTCGACGATCACCAGTGGTGTACGGCCAGTGTAGGAGATCGCTCCCCACACCATGATGCCGGGTGTTGGCCCTGTGTGCCTCGGTCGTATGCAGTCCTGATTGTGGCGCTCACCTGCACGGCGCCAAACACTCATACGACCATCATTGGCACCAAGGCAGAAGCGTCTCTCATCGCTGAAGACGACACGTCTCCATTCGTCCCTCCATTCACGCCTGTCGCGACCCCACTGAAGGCGGGCTGCACGATGTTGGGGCGTGAGCGGAAGACGGCCTAACGGTGTGCGGGACCGTAGCCCAGCTTCACGGAGACGGTTGCGAATGGTCCTCGCCGATACCCCAGGAGCAACAGTGTCCCTAATTTGCTGGGAAGTGGCGGTGCGGTCCCCTACGGCACTGCGTGGAATCCTACGGTCTTGGCGTGCATCCGTGCGTCGCTGCGGTCCGGTCCCAGGTCGACGGGCACGTGCACCTTCCGCCGACCACTGGCGACGACATCGATGTACTGTGGAGACCTCACGCCCCACGTGTTGAGCAATTCGGCGGTACGTCCACCCGGCCTCCCGCGTACCCACTATACGCCCTCGCTCAAAGTCCGTCAACTGCACATACGATTCACCTCCACGCTGTCGCGGCATGCTACCAGTGTTAAAGACTGCGATGGAGCTCCGTATGCCACGGCAAACTGGCTGACACTGACGGCGGCGGTGCACAAATGCTGCGCAGCTAGCGCCATTCGACGGCCAACACCGCGGTTCTTGGTGTGTCCGCTGTGCCGTGCGTGTGATCATTGCTTGTACAGCCCTCTCGCAGTGTCCGGAGCAAGTATGGTGGGTCTGACACACCGGTGTCAATGTGTTCTTTTTTCCATTTCCAGGAGTGTATAACATTATTCATAAATAATATACGTACAGAACATATTAAGAAATTAAACAGAGTGCACATGCACTGTGTACAGAACATGTTAAGAAATGACAAAGTGTATACGCAATGAGTACAAAATATATTAACAAATGACATAAAGTGCACACGCACTGCATAATTCATTAACATTTTTACATGAACTGATCACATTATAGATGAAATAGAGTGCACACACACTGTAAAAGCCATTAGCATTTTTACATGAATTAAAAATATCAAGGAGTGAAGTAAAGTGCACACGCACTGTTGAAGTCTTTAGCATCTTTACATGAACTGATCACATTAAGAGATGAAATAAAGTGCACACGCACCGTATAAGTTTCGAACATTTTACAAGAACTAGGAAAGTAATGGGAAGGATAGCATCATGGTTGTAGCATAGTGGGTTGCACAGACCTGCACTGAAAGTCCATATCTTTCTACAGAAGCACAACACCAAGTGAGACAATCTGAAGTTTTCCACCCTGAAGTATCTATCAGTGTAGCCAAGACACTGAAATGTTGTGTTAATATTGTAGGTTATCATTTTGTAGTACATTAGGTAGACCAAACAGTAGGGCCATAATGACATCTCCTTTGGTCAGAGTGGTGGACAGCTTTACGTCAACACCACATTCTGGTAGAATCCATACTCTTACATCAACGAAGAATTAGTGCAAAAAACAAATATAGTGCTCCATGATCATGAGGACAGACAGGACATACGGATATTGCAGTAATTGCTGGTAATTACGTCAGAAGGTGAAGGACATTAAGTCTTATGCTAGTAATCATTCAGAAATACACTAGTTTATCAACATATTTGAATAATTATTGACACTCATTGGCTAGTTATTAAACATTTATGTACTGTGTATAGAGTATTACAGAACATTATTCATAAGTCATTTCATTACAGTAATTATTGGCATAGCATTTATGCATAAGTCATCTCATTACAGTAATAATTGGCATACATTGGTCAGTTACTTAACATTTATTATGCATTATTCAGAAGTCATCATTCAAAACAGGAGTTATTGGGTGTAGCATCAAGCTGCTAGTGTTCATATATGATATCATGTAAGTGACATAAGACATATTTAAAATGTAAGACATTGCAACTAGTATTCAAGGTGTTTTGTCCAATAATACATAGACATAATGGAATCAATACATTATGGAATCAAGACATAATGGAATCAAATTTGCATTATATTTAGGACTAGAAATATGTCTTAAACTGGTAGCATTATTTAGTTGTATACTACTAATAGTTGGGACTGGTAATAATTTTTTTGTGTCAGCAATGCATTGCGTTGGGATCGATAATCTGTTGGGGCATGAAAATATTTTCTTTTGACTTATTACTGGAAATAAGGATTAATAACGTCATCCGTCATTAGTCAGCTGTAGCAAGGTTATGAAACAAGTACAGTATATCTGATCACATTCATAACTGATAGACACAACTGGGTAAAAAAATGCAAGTACTAATCAGGTTTGATAACTAAGTGCTTGTAGCATATTCATATCACGAATAGCTTATCCTGGAAAAAATACAAAATGAATTATTAAGCTGAAAGAAAAAATGTATATTATGCTGAAAAGTAGTAAACGTCAAATTAACAGGTAATGAAACGTGTACTTAACATGTATGTACTCTAGCTGTCTTTCCTAAAACATTCAGTCATTATGCTATGCGACATAAGACATACTGTCAAAAAGAACTGCAACAAATACTTAAATAACTACATAGCATTTCTTAACTAATATAAAATACACAAAAATCATTTAAAACCTTAAGAACAATAAAGCACCATGGGAAGACATGATAATTGCAGAAATGTGGAAAAGTGTGAATAATACAACTCAAGAAAAACTACTGGGAATAATCAATGAGATTTGGAGAACGGAACGTATACCAGAAGAATGGAAAGCTGCATTAATCCACCCCATCTTCAAGAAAGGGGATAAAACCGATGCAAATAACTACAGAGGGATATCTTTACTTCCGGTAACGTATAAAATTCTATCTAAGGCCCTACAAAACAGATTGGAGAAACAACTTGATCAAGAAATTGGTGAATACCAAGCAGGCTTTAGGAAGGGAAGATCTTGTGTGGAGCAAATTTTAAACTTGAAGTTAATTATTAAATATAGACGATTAAGAGGAAAAGACATCTTTATCACGTTTGTTGACTTCAAGAAGGCGTACGACTCCGTTGACAGAACAACCTTGGTTAACATCCTTAGTGAGTTTGGAGCAGACAAGAAAACAGTCGCAATTGTCAAAGAAACACTTACGGATACCTATGCAAAAGTAAAGTTCCGTGGTGAGGTATCCAGACCATTCAAAATCAGAACAGGATTAAGACAAGGAGATGGGTTGTCACCTACCCTATTCAACTGTGTGTTAGAAAAAGTTATTAGAGAGTGGAGGAAGAAAACGACTGAAGAAGGAATACAAAAAATCAAATTAGGAAGAATAAAGGATGGATTAGAAGTAGATTGCCTCGCTTTTGCTGATGACTTAGCGATTCTGGCAGGAAGTTTGGAAGAAGCAGTCAAACAGATCAATATTCTGAATGAAACAGCAGAAAAAGCAGGACTGAAAATCTCCTTTGAAAAGACAGAGTACCTAACCAATGTAAAAGAGGCACCGAACAATATGATTACAAAGTATGGCCAGATAAAGAAGGTTTCTAATTTCAAATATTTAGGGGAAATCATCCAGCCCAATGCTTCAGATAAAGAAGGAAATAAAACAAGGACAAGAAAAATGGAAATGGCATTCCAGCTAACAAAGAATGTGTACAACAAGAAGTCAGTATCAATTAACGCAAAAATAAGGCACTACAACACTGTGATTAAGCCAGAGTGTCTGTATGCATCTGAATGTTTAGCAATGAACACTAACAAGGAAATGGAAGCTATAGCAAAAAAGGAGCGAAAAATCATTAGAAGAGTACTTGGGCCGAGGTTTGAGAACGGGACTTGGAAGCTTAGAAGTAATAGAGAAGTGTATGACAAAATTGAGAAAGTGGGAGATACTATGAGGAAGAGAAGAGTAAGCTTTTACGCCCATTTGAAAAGAATGAATGATGAAAGGCTGACAAAGAAAATATTCATGTTTTTTGACAAGAACCCCAGAACCCAAATTACCTGGTTCAAAGAAGTCAAAGCAGACTTAGTGGAGATGGGTATAGGAGAAGACGATATAACCAACAGAGACTTAATGAGAGACAAAATTCAACATTTTGAAGGATTTGAAGTGAAGAAGAGAAGAACTGGAGGAACAGTGTGGACAGAAGACCGAAGGGAGCAGCACAGAGAGAGGATGAAGACATACTGGCAGAAGAGAAAAGAGGAGGAGCGCAATAGGAGAAATGTACATTGAAAAATAGTTGTTTAACGCGGTCCCTAGACGGCCAAAATCAGAATAAAAAAAAATACAAACTCCATCATTATCATCATCTGCAAATAAACTTCATTATTCATATTACCATATTCTTCACACAACTAATCATCATTTATTATCATCTGAAAAGAATAGACACTTCATTATTCATTATTCATATTACCATTCTCCTCATACAACTATACATTATCATTCATTACTTCATATATTATAGAGTTTCTTACTTCTAGCGTATTTCATCACTAAAATTAACATGTGTAGTTCTGTTTGACAGCCTGCATCAATCGCCTCGTATTCTGAAAGAAAAATAATTAGTTAAGACTGCTATTATACAGTGTGCATAGTATATTCTTGTTAATGCTTGTTAATTCTGATCCAGTTACTCTTCATGACAAGGTATTGCATTTTCTTTCGTTCATTCCGATGGTGAAATTTCCATTTCATAATAAACCACTGTTTTTGTTCAATTCATTTCTTTTATACATTGTCACTTTCTGAAAATGACGAATAAGGATTAATATCTTGCATTTAAATCATATACCCATTAAATAAAAACTTGTTTCCAGTGATATAACTAAGCATACAGCAGAGCATGACAGAAAACGTATAACATCAAAAACACAGACAGTTTTCAAGTGCGAAAATGTACGCACAGTATCATAATATAGTAGCAAAAACTGTAGAATAGTCAAGATATTGAGATGTCATAAGGAAAATTGTCTAAGTTCAAATGGTTCTGAGCACGATGGGACTTAAATACTGAGGTCATCAGTCCCCTAGAACTTAGAACTACTTAAACCTAACTAACCTAAGGACATCACACACATCCATGCCCGAAGCAGGATTCGAACCTGCGACCGTAGCGGGCACGCTGTTCCACACTGAAGCGCTTAGAACCGCACGGCCACACTGGCCGGCAATGTCTAAGTCAACTGGTGTTTGTTACATCTTAAAGATTTCATAGTACATACAGATAAAATTCTTCTTTTGATCGGAAAACCATCACACACACATAAAAAAATGGAAAATGTCCACGGTCTTATACACAACGACTAGAAAAGCGACCTGCTAACCTTACCTTGCCGGGCATATGCCAAGAAAAAATATAATCATCATCAGTAAGTGGTCATATCAATATCTGGAAATGGCATTACAGTGTGATAAATCATAAAGTATGTTCATTCAATAAACGGTTTCATATTGGAAATATGGTGCTTGCCCTTGCTTGTTCTGGTTCTCTAAGTTTCGATGTTCATTACGTCAAACATTGGGGTGAGGAATGCTACGAATTCTATATGGACCTGCGTATAGAAGCTCCAATTTACTGCATCTACTCTTTCCTCTGTTGGATAAATAGTGTGTGCATACTAATATCTTCTGTTAAATGTGAAAGTCACGGCGGTACAAACCTGTTTTTGCTGTCTTCTCCGGCGCTCTGCCCAATGTCAAATATTTCATGTTGGCGTAGTCGACGAGATGTGGGAAAAGATACTAATTTTGTTGGGTGGTTCAACATTTTTCAATATAACAGTCGGAGATAGCATAGTAGATTCATTTGGTATGGAGTTACTTACATCCTGGAATGAGAGTATGTGTGTGTCCCAATCAATGTCTTTTATGGCAGTATATTCTACATAGTTTACCTATTTCTTTCATCAGTCGTTCAGAAGGGTTCGAAGAAGCTATAAAATAAATAAAATAAAATAAAATATTAATTATGTATTATTGTATGATAGTGATTGGTTGTAATTAATATTTGCGTGACGTTTAATTATTCGGTATCAGACGCTTGACAATGGCTTTTTCGTAAATGTAATGTTATTCGTAGTTGACCGTGAAATAAGACTCAAATAATCGGACTTCGTATTTAAATCGTTTCCAAAGACTGCTGCGGTAGGTGCGGACTCAAATCTAAATCTCAATATTAGAATAATTTGCCAGCCATGTCAATACGTCGTACAGAGGTGACTGTCTACTAAACATAAAAAGTTTACACAGTTAGTTAAATCAGATATATTCAACGAATAAGCCTACAGTTAAATAATTCTACTTACTTTCATAAATATAAATTCTTTACAGATTCGAGTGCCTAGTAAGATTGCAACTCGCAGTGATCTTATATAACATTAAATATGGCAGTGTGCCAGTCAATAAAATATACGTGCTTCCCGCACCACTTATCCAAGACCTCTCTCTCCTTAATCAAACATAAGAGTATCGTAATTGTGTTTTTGTTTTATCAGCGACACAGCGCTGCAGTTCTGTGCCATAGGCTTTATTTATTTCTCACAGATTAATTATTTAATTAAGATTTCGCGTTTCCGAGGAAACTCACGCACGGCATGCAAATGTGCCTTTATATTGCCCCCTGAATTGCGAGGCGAAAGGACACACCTGCAGGCGAGCAATTCACCTAAAGGCACAAGAAAATCTAAGTTATCTACAACTATTTACATGACTTACATTATACTGTATATTATATACAAAATTTGAATGACGCGCGTGCGCCGAAAAAGTTCTTATGTTGGCAAAACAGAGTGCGCGCATGCGCAGAAGCGTCTGTGTAACTACGGCACTGCCGTTATTTCGTAAATTTAGATCACGCGGCACAGTATTGCAGTTCATATTGTTCGTGTGCGCGCGCATTTCTTAGTCGTTGCACAAAGAAAATATTCCACCAAGATTACATATGAAGACTACATTCTATGACAGGTAACTTAGTTTTAAAATTACAATATTTGTTATAATACAATACAACTTTAGATTGTTGAATGTTCTTAGTTACATAGCATTGCAATGAAATGCTTCAACGAAAAATGTTCTGTTGTCTCAGGTGCGTTGACCTATACACATCGTGTCGTTATTACAGTTTATATTCATCTACTGCACAGTACTGTTTCACAGGTTAGTGTCGTCGTGGTAAAGTTTTTTGATCACAGTAACATCGCTGTATAACAACGTGATTGATACATAAGCATGTCCATTTCCTATTTCCATTATAGTCGTTGTGATGCAGTTCGTTGTGACAAAAAGCATTGTTTGTTACAGATCAGACGTGACCCGTCGAGTAATTAGTCCATATGCAGTTCGTTTTCGATATTCCGTGGAAGCTTGGTTGCAGAACCTCGGACGGCACATAGCTGGCGTCGATTCTTGGACAGTCCAGGTAAGAGTGTCCGTCACATTTCGAGAACATTTCATTCCCTGAAGTTCCAACCAGAATTCTTCCACCCGTCGTGTTGTTTTCTGGACAGGCACTTTGTGTCCATTTAATCCAGTTAACATCTTGAAGTTGGGTACTGTAGTAATGTCACTAGACGATGCACGAATTATGCACTTCACATATTCAGTTTTTTTTTTTTTTTTAAATATAGCTCACCTAAATGTTCGTAGTTACTCATCGCGTTTACAAAGGTACGATGCATCATGAATGTCATTAACAGTTTCTTTCACATAGGTTTCTGCGTAGTTGCAGACTTAGTAATGTACGTTAATGTCCGTGAACAGTGGTTCACTACGCATTTTTTTTTAAAAAGTTTTTCACATTTTGGCACTCGTTATCGTTCAAATTTTCACACAGTAACAGTTACATTATACATCAGTTAAAAAAAAAACATAACTAATCATACATATACACGTCACATATTTTCTTAGCATAAACATAATACAGTTACACATAAACATGTTTTCATCATTATTACATAGCTATAAATTATTACATTGTGTCACATTTGATTACATGGATTGCAGATATTTACGTCCTTTTTAACGGTTTTGCTGGGATTTTATCGATGTTTTTTGTGATGTCATCTGAAATTAAAATAGGTTAGACACAACATTCATTACATCAGTAGGCAAGACCAGGCGTTTTCACTACTCAATAAATATTCAAAATAATAAGAGACGGAAAGCTGTTAGATTCCTCGCGTTTTGTGCGTGTGTGTATAGTGTCTGTGTGGCCTTGGCTACTGGTAGATGCTTTTCTTGCTGAGAGATGTGCGTCTAATCTATTTCTCGAAGTAAAAGATCGCTTCACAGATGACGTCTGTCGGTTCGTCAGGTGTCATACCAAGTCAGTGGTACCTACAGTCACAAATGTTCCGTGAAAAATTTATATATCATTCACTGCTACGTAATCATAAATTTTACTTTAATATTCAGTCTTCTCGGTGGTGCCGCGGCGTTGAAAGAAAAGTTCTTCTGTCTTCAACTGCGTCACTGGAACCGCTGAAATGAAAATTTCTATACTGCTTATTATCTGTGTTGTAGCAAACAGAGTTTTGCGAGTTGCTTAGCAATGTTTTCATGGGTATGACTTTGACATTATTTGGCATGAAATGCTCTAAGATCTCGGTGTGCGTATAGCCCAATAATTTTGTTAGTTCTAGGATGTTGTAACAGATACGCACCAGGATGCGGTATGTTAACAATTATATAAGGTCCTTCATATAGCAGACGCCACTTAGCGTTGCGTCGTTTGAGTGCTACAGATTTATGATGAGTACGAAGTAGTACAAGCATTCCTACCTTGAATTTTTGTTTTCTTTTTATTATGTTTGTGTGATGTTTGTTTCGTATCTGTGCGTGATGTGTCAATGTAGTCAATACTTCTTTTATTTTCTGTTCAGGTGTGATTTCCTTGTCTGACAACTTAGGTAATGGTTCTATCCACTGATCGTTCTGTTTGCAATTGAACATGATCTCGTTAGGTGTGTAATTCGTATCGTAAATATTTAAGTTATTGTGTACGTCTTCGAAAAGACTTAGGTAGGACACCCAAGTAGTATGTTTTGATGAAATATAGGTCCTCATGAATCGATTTAGTTTTCGGAAAAGTCTCTCAGTCGCGTTACATTGTGGACTAAACTTTGAAATAAATATACTTTTAATGTTATTGTCCTTCAAGAAATTTCTCCATTTGTACCCAGAGTAGTATGCTGCATTATCTGACAGAATTGCTTTAGGTTTTCCCACGTGCGTCAGGTAATCACTTGAGAATCTTCGTATTATAGCATTTGCAGAGGCGGATTTTAAAGCATAAAGTTTTACATGTTTAGAAAATATATCGTAAAAAGCTAAGATATATTTGACGCCTCCAGAGCTTGCTGGATGCGGTCCACTGATGTCAGTACACAGAATTTCCAGGGGTTTACTAGGTAAAATAGAATGTAAATCTGTTTTTGTGGATAAATTCTGAGGTTTTGATTTTTGACATATGACACATGTTTTTAGTTCCCTATAAATTTTTCTTCTCATATTGCTAAAATAACAGTATGTACTGAGCTTTGCCAAACACTTTTTCGTCCCATAATGACCCCAAACTAAGTGTGTGTGCCAAATTAGATTACGTTCAGACTCTTTGGGAATGCATACACACCAGTTAGTAGCATTTGGATGTCGGCGGTAAAATAACACATCATTGTGTAACTTGTAATACTTAGTCAAAGGATGGTTGTGTTTTTCTACCAGTAATGTTATTATCTTATACCAGTGAGGATCAGATTTTTGTAATTCAGCCATGTTTCTGCACATATCAATATAATATTGGTGATACTGCTTGTCTTGCATTAAGAGAATCCTGTAGTCATTTATATTTTCTAAGTCACTGTTGGTATCATTCATACATTGTGGAAGTCTAGACAAAGTGTCTGCAATGGTGTTGTCCTTACCTCTTATGTGCTTAATTTCAAAACAGTAGTTCTGAAGTGTAACTGCCCATCGTGATAGTCTAGGATGTACAAGTTTACAAGTTAACAAAAATGTCAGGGCCTGGTGATCGGTGTAAATTACCGTATGTTTTCCAAATAAATAATAATTGAATTTCTTGAATGCCCATACTATGGAAAGTGTTTCTAACTCAGTAGTGGAGTATGTACGCTCACATTCAGTTAGAGTGCGACTCGCAAACCCAATAATTCTTATCTGTTCCTCCTCTTTATTCTTTACAACTTGAAATAAGCAACAGCCCAAGCCAGTACGTGAAGCGTCACAAGTCATACAAAAATCTAAATTGAAATCTGGATGGCTCAATATGTTAGCATTCACTAAAGCATGTTTAATTATATTAAAGTCATTCTGGGACTGTTCCGACCAGATCCAAACTTGATTCTTTCTGAGTAGATTTAGCAGATGTTTACTGTTCAAAAGTGGTTGTGGCAAAAAACGTCTGAAAAATGAACATAGCCCAAGGAATGATTTTAACTGCTTTTTAGTTCGAGGGCTAGGAAAGTTTCTGATAGCATCTAATTTACTGGGATCCGGACGTATGCCCTGTGAATTAATGATATGTCCTAAATACTTTATCTCACTGCAACCAAATTTTGATTTTCTTAGGTTGGCTGTGACTCCAGCTTGTGCAAATTTTTTTAAAATTCTTTGAAGAGTGTCAACGTGTTCATTCCAAGATTGTGTAGCTATCAGTATATCATCTACATAGTGTGTGACTGTCTCAACTAAATCGTCGCCAAGCACGGTATCCAGGGCTGTAATGAATACCCCCGAGCTGACATTCAGTCCGAAGGGTAGAACACAAAACTGATAGGTTCGCCCCCCGAACATAAATGCAGTATATTTCCGAGAATCAGGAGTGATACCCACCTGCCAAAACGAATTAGCGAGATCTATTGTGGAAAAATATTTTGCATCTAGAAATTTCTGTAATTGCTCTTCTAAATTTTCAGGTTTTGTGTGAACCGGTAAAATTATTTCATTAATAGCTCGTGCGTCTAACACTAACCTAATGCTTCCATTTGATTTTTTGACAACAAGTAGAGGACTACAATAAGGTGAGGTGGATGGTTCAATGACCTTCCAGTCTAACATTTGTTTTAATTCTTGCCACACAGCAGGTCGTTGAGATAACGGTACGTTATATGTCTTATGGTAGAAGATCTTGTGAGGCTTAACTTCAATCTTGTACACATACGTGTTGATAACACCTAATCGTTTGGTAAAAACTTGTAAATATTTGGATAACACTTCCTGTAGTTTTATACGTTCATGTACACTGAGAGCTGTAGCTTCACTTATCTTATGATCAAGCAATGTTTTCAAGTCCATTAGCTCTGTGTCAGATGAGTGTGTTTGCATGTCTTGAATGTCTTTGTCAAGTACTAACTGAACCTTGTACCCTGTACAGTGTTTGTCATGCTTTAGAGTTCTCCTGTCCAAATCAATAATAATTACACTGCCTTTATCATTTAAAATACATTTACCTTTGGAGAAGTCTATAATGCAGTCCTTCTCGCTCATAATATCTATTCCTAATATGCAATTTGTCACAAGGTTTTGTACAACCAGGAATGGCCATTGTACGGTTCCATTACCTATTTTAACGTTTACAAAAACTTGCTTTGTAACCCTACATGACTTATTACCTAGAGCGGTAGTTATTTTAAAGTTTTGGGCAGGAAACTCAGGCACAGGCTCCAATTCACACATCTTTTTATAGAAATTAAGAGACAAAACGCTCACAGCTGCACCTGTATCTAAGATAATAGTAGTTGGAATCCCACCTACTACACCAGTAGTAGATGCTAAAACAATTTCATTTGTGTTTAAACGACATTGTGTACTGTCTTGCAAAAGTTCATCTGATATATTGTCATTGTGGTTGTATCTTATAAATAAAACAGGTAGCTTTTGTTTAGAATTATTAGGCACATCAATATTTTGTTGTTCAATTGTGGTGTCAAATAACTGATTAACATTGAAGTCGCCAACCCAAAAATTCTTCAGCCACGACCTGGGGCAAAGTAGTGACTGTTTCTAGTTTGTTGGATTATCATTTGTACTAGGTACTGACACAGATTGGGGTTGTGCATCAGGTGTCATTTCTATTATATTCACATTCGGATATTGCCTATTATGATCTCCAAACTTTTGCGGTTGTTGTTGCTGTTGCGCATTATAACTTACCTGTCGGTCGTAAGGTATGCTCCAATTTTGTCCTGGTGGCTGCTGTGGTAAAGCAGTATTTGAATGAAAGTATTGATCGCTACGAGTCCAGCCTTGATGCTGTCTTGGCTCGTAGTTATTATTATTTCTATTTCTGTTTGTGTTTTTGTTGTTACATTTGTATCCGTTGTTACCGTTGTTGTTATTACCGCGGTGCCTTTTGTATGGATTGCCGCATGAAGTGTTATTACTGTTGTAATTGTTGTTTGTATTGGAATACGCGTGTTGATTTTGATTTCCGTATTGAGACGGCATGTGAGTTTGCTGTTTTTGCTGTACCGCGTATCCAACTGTGGGCGCGCCAGAATTGTGTTGGCAAGCCTGCATGTTTTGCATACCACTAGTGTAAACATTGTGGCTGCTGTTTTGCCGCGCGAAGCGTTGATCTTCAAGTAACATGTCAACCGAATCTAAAGCTGTTAAAAAATAATCTGAATCGTCATCCGGGATATGTAGAAGTTTTTCCTTAATGTTGAAAGGCAATTTGGCCTTCAACGCTCGGAGTATATCACGCGTTGCGACTGGTTCGTCTAAAAAATGTCCCATGTTTAAGTATTTTTCAAAATATCTGCGTAAGTTACCATTTTTACTGTTAAAAGTTTCAGGTTCTAAAATTTGTCTTCTGAGTCGCTCCTGGACGGATTGCGACCAGAATTTGTTCAGAAAAGCACGCTCAAACTCACTGTACGTGGTACATACGTCAGCTTGACTGTATGCCCAGACAGCTGCATCGCCTTGGATGTAACCGACAATATATGAAATCTTTTTCCGGTCACTCCAAGTGCGTGGAAATGCGTTACTAAAAGATTTAAGAAAAATCACCGGATGAATGGTTCGTTTTTCTGGGATAAAAGCCTGAAATTGCCTGTGTTTTATTAAGCTTTCTTCTTCCTTTGCATTATGATATGGATTTGTTCCACTGTAATTACTGCAATGCTCAGCTGGCGAGTAATTACGATAATGTTGCTGTAGTTTACCATGATAATAGCTTGTGTTTGTGTTTGGACGTTGTGGTATGTGTTGTTGTCGTGGTGTGTTTTGTTCTTGTGTGTATGTTGTGTGCGGTATGTGTGCGTCACACTCGTATGTATATTGGTTTCTGAACTGTACATTTTGACTGATATTTTCGTTTCATTCAGACTGTGGTTGATCGGTGAATTGTCTCATGGGTGCAGTGACGGATTGTACTGCATCACTAATCAGCTGTTTGTTATTAGTGATGTATTCCGCTACGGAGTCGTGCACAATTGTTGGTAAATTTTCACGTATGCATCTATCAAAATGTTTGTCTTTGTTCTCTACCCAATCATGAAATTCTTTATTAATATTTTGAAAATGAGCTGTGGCATCAGATTGTAAGATGTCAGTCAGGTGTTGATCAACATCGTCAAATTTATTCTGCACGTCAGTAATTCGTTTTTCAAGGTTGTCGTGTACTGAAGGATATGTTTGAATTTGTTCAGTAAGAGCTTCACACGTGACATTAAGGTTTTTTAATTGTGTCTGTAAAAGTGCTACGTCATTTGTAGTCTTTTCTTGTCTCGTATTAAGCTTGGAAAATTTCGTACTGAGTTCAGTCATCTGTTTGGTCAGTGTGGCGTCTATAAGTTCCACACGTTTACACAAAGTGTCATTACATGCCTTGATTGCTATGAGGTCAGATTTAATTTCGTCATTTTGTGTCTTTAAGGTTGCCATGTTTTCCGCGTTCTGTTTCATTAGCACTTGTAACATGTTGGCAATGTTTACTGTTTGCAAGGTCTCTGCCCCCGCCGCGTCATTAGACGTGACGTCATGTATTAACATGGGCTCTGACTGAGACTTTGAAATTTTTGTGGTGGACGGCCTATTGTCAAAACTTCCGTTAACACTTGCGTCAATATTTGATGAATCGTCACTACCGGTTGCTGTCGTAAAGTCATTTTCTAACACTTGTCTCTCGTCCGAGTCGGATTGCGTCTGAATAGTATGTCTTTGCTGTTCCATCTTTGCGTATTGTTTTCTAGTTATGACCATGCCACACGTGATATATATTTCAAGAAATTAATGTTTGACACTGGTTTTAAAATAAAATGCAGTTGAGCATGAATCGCTCGTAGCAACAATGGCTGTTTGTTAATTTAAAAATGTAAACTGAATATGGGATTATTGTTAATGGCTGCTGTCCATGTTACAACGTATCGTACAGAAGTCGGCCATATTGTACACTCGTGTATTGGTATTGTTGCAGAAGTTATTGTTTAAGGAAAAGTACTGAGAATGAAATTTATCACTGAAAACTGCTACGCGCGAAAGAAATACTACAGAATCTACTGAAGAGCTAATACACTGAATTATGCGTCTGGTCAAGCCTGCCAATGCAAAGATGCTGCGTCTTACCTTATTTTGCTGGAAGCTTCATTGCGTCTTCCCGCAAAATTTTAGAATTGGAAAATATCTTCAGATCTTTGTTATTTCTCATACATTCACGTCCAGGTCCAGAAAGTTGATTTTTCACATGAAACAAAGAGAACAATGTAACAAATGACAAAATAACCAGTCCGACACGCAGTCGCCAATATAAAATAAATAAAATAAAATAAAATAAAATATTAATTATGTATTATTGTATGATAGTGATTGGTTGTAATTAATATTTGCGTGACGTTTAATTATTCGGTATCAGACGCTTGACAATGGCTTTTTCGTAAATGTAATGTTATTCGTAGTTGACCGTGAAATAAGACTCAAATAATCGGACTTCGTATTTAAATCGTTTCCAAAGACTGCTGCGGTAGGTGCGGACTCAAATCTAAATCTCAATATTAGAATAATTTGCCAGCCATGTCAATACGTCGTACAGAGGTGACTGTCTACTAAACATAAAAAGTTTACACAGTTAGTTAAATCAGATATATTCAACGAATAAGCCTACAGTTAAATAATTCTACTTACTTTCATAAATATAAATTCTTTACAGATTCGAGTGCCTAGTAAGATTGCAACTCGCAGTGATCTTATATAACATTAAATATGGCGGTGTGCCAGTCAATAAAATATACGTGCTTCCCGCACCACTTATCCAAGACCTCTCTCTCCTTAATCAAACATAAGAGTATCGTAATTGTGTTTTTGTTTTATCAGCGACACAGCGCTGCAGTTCTGTGCCATAGGCTTTATTTATTTCTCACAGATTAATTATTTAATTAAGATTTCGCGTTTCCGAGGAAACTCACGCACGACATGCAAATGTGCCTTTATAAAGCGTGATAACTGTTTCCAGCTCGTAACATACGTGTCCATATCGCAGATCGAAATTGTGGTCCATTGTCGGAAATTACTTTCAATACATGCCCTACATGAAATAAAAATTGTTTTACAAATGCATTCGAAACAGATTTAGCAGTAGCTTTGCGTAACGGAGTGAAGGTAACAAATTTCGAAGTGTGTTCAACAGCGACAAAGATGTAGCAGAAACCTCTATTAGTTCTGGGAATCGGTCCAAAAATGTCTACAGCGGCCTTGTGTCTCAATTTAACAGGTACAATGGGATGTAACGGAGGAATACGTGAAGTCGTATCTGATTTAGCTTTCTGGCTGATTTTACATGACGCTAAAACTCGTCGAATACGTTTCTCCTTGTTGGCAAAATAACAGTTCTGTCTCAGTATAAGAAGACATTTTCTGGGTCTATAATGTGCGTAACTTAAATGAGTATACCAAATTAATTTGTTAACAAGGTCGTCAGGAATGCATAATAACCAGCTGTTGCTGTGAGGGAACAGAATGCTGTTGCGTACAGTATAATGATTTCTAATGGGAATGTTATTCATATCTTGCCAAAGGTGTTTAATTTCTTTCCATACGCTGTCTTTGGTCTGCTCTTGTGCCATGTCTCGTAATGACGACGAAATGAAATTTTCAAATGCAACTCGTTTAATATTTGCTTTGCAGAAGTCGGTTGCAATGTCTGGCTGATTGTTGCTGACAGAACGGGATAGTGCGTCTGCTACAATATTTTGTGTACGGATATACGGAATAGGATAATTTAAATGTGTCATGCTGTTTAACTTGAAATATATAAAACCGGACATAGCACCAGGGATGTTGTCAAAAACTGGAGCTTGCTGCAAAAGAATATCGCGTAGTTGAATACGTTCGTCATGTGTATTTGCACTGCTCTGTTTTACCTTCTCAGAAATCATTAGCATAACGTCATAGTCAGATTTGTCTGCTGTATTGTAGTTGTGTACGTACGTAATGTGAAGAATGTGGAATGACAGTGCGTGTTACGCGATGTAGAAATGACCTGTTCGATTAATTGCCTTTTCATCTGCAGATAAATCGTGCTGAAATTCTAATACCAGTTGTAATTTTTCATCCTTTAACATTAAATAGGAATTTTTAAAGTCAATAATTGCGTCATGTTGTACCAGAAAATTCGTACCTAAAATAACGTCTGTTGTCACATTTACCAGATACTGCTCCTTATAATTTAGTTTTGCCTAATGGTAACGTAGGATAGGTATTTTCTTTGTTACATTCGTTGAAAGTTTCTTCATTTATAACTGACATAGGTGATCCAGAATCGATTACTGCTGGAAATGTGGATGATCCAATCTTTACTTCAATGACAGGGTGGGAAATGGTTTTTTGAATAACTGGTTTTTCATGCAAAAGTGTGTCTCGGATGTCGTCAAAAGTAATAACATTTTCGTGAACAAGATTCTGTGCGTCAAAAGTATTGCTTACGTTTCTGGAAGATGCAACCTGTACCGTATCTAGCCAAATTCTTTCTGACGTGCTGTTATTTGCAGGAGGATGTTGTGGCATTTCGACTATTTGTACCGTTCTGTTATTTCTCCCTGACGTATTAGGTTCGGGATGATACCGACTGTCTGCTTCATTCATGATAATCTGTTGTTGTGGATGATTCTGCTGCTGGTAAGACCGACCGTTACGCTGAAAACTGTGCTCATTACTTTTACGCCTGTCATGATAGTCATTGCTATACGGCGCGTTGCGATAGGAGTTAAAATGTGTTTTCTGTACGTAGTGATTTCCTTGTTGCTGTGCGTTACTATTTGGCAGGGCCGACGCTATACGTGTAGGTGGCGGAACATTTACGCTTGGTTGACCTTGTACACTACATTGTTGGTTAGGTATGCCAACTGGGTGATTTTGTTGTTGTGGGTGGATAAACCTCTATTGTTGCCAAAATATGTAAGCTGTTGCTGACAATTATGACGATACTGATTATTAAAATTTTGACACTTTTTAAATTATACTGCTAGTTCGAGAGTGTCTAATGAAAATTGTCACTTTCAGGTAAAACTTGTCATATCAGGTTTTCTTTACTCATTTTTAATCCTAGATAGATCGATAGTTGAAGAGCTATTTTGATAGATATAAAGGATAGCAAAAGAGTAGGCAGTAGTGCAGAAAACTAAACAAGAAATAGCACTACTATGGCTCGGGGCCCTGTGCACGCCACGGCACATATTCATCGAAGTGTAATGAATCCCCTGAGGTCACTTACACGCTGCAAATAAATTTTTGTTTCTGCGTTACAGGCTAAGCCAGTGGAAATGCAAAAGCAAATTGTTGTATCCATTCAAAAGGGTGAATCTGTGCTCTGTCATTCTTAAATACCTTAAATTTTCTCACGGATAAAAAGTCCTTGTAATCAAAATTAACGTCTCTGAATGTCTGAGCAGATTCATGATTGCATGAGAATCTATTTGTCTGTGTGTGTTCGGAATCTAAGTCACGTACTCTGTGTAAATTATCTAAATTATACTGGCTGTGCGAGTGTGACAAATGTTCAAGATGTGGCGTATGCTGTGACGTGTTAGAGGCTGAAACATTTTTCATTTCTGTCACTTCTTGCTGTAAAGATGACAGTTTTCTACGTAATATATTATTGGACGTACCTATCTCTCTGATTGCCTGCTGTTTATTTTGGAATTCGGGTGTTCGATTGATCGAAACTGGTGACGCATTGCCTAATTTGGTGTCATTGTTATTTTCGATAACGTCAATACGACTGGCCAACTAATCATATTTTTCAGTCAGTGCTTTTACCTGAGCGTCATTTTTAGTGTCACAAACATTAATTTGCGTTTGCATTTTACGTGTGGTTTTGTTCAATTTCTTAACGTCTGCTTTAATGGTATCAGGATCCTGTATTAATTCCTATTTTTCAAGTCTGCTGGTCACTGTCTGAAAGTCTACTGTGTGTGTGTGTGTGTGTGTGTGTGTGTGTGTGTGTGTGTGTCTGTTTTTGTTTTAAGATCATAGATTTCATCATGCAATTCAGTGTTCAACTGTTTGATAGTATTGATTTAGTCTGATACTGTAGCAATGTTGGTATATACGTATGTTTTTGCGTTGGTAAACAACTCACGCTTGTCTTCCTGTCTCTGTGCAGTAATTGTTTCCGTGACTTGTTTCTTTACTTTGTTCTGTTCCTGTATGAATTTACGGTAACGCGTTTCACTGTTTTGTAGGTGGTGATTAAAACGTTCGTCAATTTGACTGCTCTGTTGTTTCAATTTCTTGTCGACTCTCGCATCCAGAGTGCGTGAAAGTTCTGCTGACATTAATTTAAACTCGTCGCGTAACTGTGTTGCGTTTTCAGAACATTGTTTAGCGACTGCACGGATTTCATCTCTAAGTAATTTCGTTGTGGCTGTATGAGTATTACTTAATTCTTGTGCAAGAGATCTAATTTCTTCTCTACTGTTCCTAGCACAAGCCTTAATTTCCTCACGTAATTGCTCTTTAGTATCATGACATTGCACGGCAACGGCTGTAATCTGTTCACTAAGCTGTTTGAAATTGTTGTCTTGTTTTTCATTCTGTTGCAGCAATACTGCCATAACTTGATCCAAGCCAAAATTACCGACTCTTTTCTCTGTGCTGTGTGATGTTGTATCTGCATGTGTCACGTTTTGTGTAACCATTTGGTCATTGTCTGAAAAAGGTTTGCTGATTGGATGTGCACTCTGGGTCACTACATCGGAATCAAATAAATCTGACATATTTTGAGTACATTGTTCATCTTCTTGAGAAACATTTACCTGTTCACTGTGTAAATTTTGCAAATCGGGTGTGTCAAATTGGGCAGCGTACATTGTAACGGAACGTCCGCGTCATCAATTGTCGTTAAATTTACAGTGGACATAATTGAATTTGTTTGTTCATCATTTGAAATAAAATCATTACTTGTGGTCGGCACGCACTGATTATCTGTAATTGGAAGATCATCATAATGACACTGAGTGTTGCTAGTATTATCAGTCAAATTATTTAAGTCGGTTTTTTCACTCATTGCCTCGCATCGTGATGTACTGTTAAAATTTATTCGCGGCACTTTTCAGAACAACAAAGAGCAATAAATTGCCGATGATCTGTGAAATAAGGAGTGACAAATTATTAAATGCGTTGCGCCAAATGCGAACTACATTTAACATTAGGTAAATAAGAGCAGATATATAACTGACTACTTCTCAGAAATTCACAAAAATACGATCCTGGCCGGTTGTCGACAAATGTAACTCCCAAGTGTTAATATATACATATATAATTCACATTCAGCGTAAACTACCAACAGATAAATTCCGTAACCTACCAATAATAAAAATGTGGATAATCTCTCAATATAATTGTGGCTCACTTATAACCTTTAAATAATTGACTGACTATGAATATAAACTGATAAATTTGGACGTCAGCAGTGCTGCGTCATGGCCCTGAAAGATCATACTGGATATATTGAAAATTCTTACCTCAAAGAAGTCGCCGGATAACGCGTATATATCTGCTCCTATAAGAAATTTTTCTGGCACAGCCCAGTGCAATGCTGGCCGATAGATTTATTTTTTTTGCCATCAGTCTACTGACTAGTTTGATGTGGCCCGCCACGAATTCCTTTCCTGTGCTAACCTCTTCATTTCAGAGTAGCGCTTGCAACCTACGTCCTCAATTATTTGCTTGACGCATTCCAGTCTCTGTCTTCCTCTACAGTTTTTGCCCTCTACAGCTCCCTCTAGTACCATGGAAGTCATTCCCTCATGTCTTAGCAGATGTCCTATCATCCTGT
This sequence comes from Schistocerca serialis cubense, assembly GCF_023864345.2. NCBI lineage: Eukaryota > Metazoa > Arthropoda > Insecta > Orthoptera > Acrididae > Schistocerca > Schistocerca serialis. The sequence continues at coordinate 30,148,634 of NC_064648.1, forward strand.
CCCTTCTCCTTATCAGTGTTTCCCACATATTCCTTTCCTCTCCGATTCTGCGTAGAACCTCCTCGTTCCTTACCTTATCAGTCCACCTAATTTTCAACATTCGTCTATAGCACCATATCTCAAATGCTTTGATTCTCTTCTGTTCCGGTTTTCCCACAGTCCATGTTTCACTACCATGCAATGCTGTACTCCAGACGTACATCCTCAGAAATTTCTTCCTCAAATTAAGGCCGGTATTTGATATTAGTAGACTTCTCTTGGCCAGAAATGCCTTTTTTGCCATAGCGAGTCTGCTTTTGGTGTCGTCCTTGCTCCGTCCGTCATTGGTTATTTCACTGCCTAGGTAGCAGAATCCCTTAACTTCATTGACTTCGTGACCATCAATCCTGATGTTAAGTTTCTCGCTGTTCTCATTTCTACTACTTCTCATTACCTTCGTCTTTCTCCGATTTACTCTCAAACCATACTGTGTACTCATTAGACTGTTCATTCAGTTCAGAAGATCATTTAATTCTTCTTCACTTTAACTCAGGATAGCAATGTCGTCAGCGAATCGTATCATTGATATCCTTTCACCTTGTATTTTAATGCCACTCCTGAACCTTTCTTTTATTTCCATCATTGATTCCTCGATGTACAGATTGAAGAGTAGGGGCGAAAGGCTACAGCCTTGTCTTACACCCTTCTTAATACGAGCACTTCGTTCTTGATCGTCCACTCTTATCATTCCCTCTTGGTTGTTGTACATATTGTATATGACCCAACTCTCCCTATAGCTTACCCCTACTTTTTTCAGAATCTCGAACAGCTAGCACCATTTTATATTGTCGAACGCTTTTTCCAGGTCGACAAATCCTATGAAAGTGTCTTGATTTTTCTTTAGCCTAGCTTCCATTATTAGCCGTAACGTCAGAATTGCCTCTCTCGTCCCTTTACTTTTCCTAAAGCCAAACTGATCGTCACCTAGCGCATTCTCAATTTTCTTAACCATTCTTCTGTATATTATTCTTGTAAGCAGCTTCGGTGCATGAGCTGTTGAGCTGATTGTGCGATAATTCTCGCACTTGTCAGCTATTGCCGTCTTCGGAATTGTGTGGATGATGCTTTTCCGAAAGTCAGATGGTATATCGCCTGGCTCATACATTCTACACACCAACGTGAATAGTCGTTTTGTTGCCACTTTCCCCAATGATTTTAGAAATTCTGATGGAATGTTATCTATCCCTTCTGCCTTATTTGACCGTAAGTCCTCCAAAGCTCTTTTAAATTCCGGTTCCAATACTAGAACCCCTATCTCTTCTAAATCGACTCTTGTTTCTTCTTCTATCACATCAGACAAATCTTCACCCTCATAGAGGCTTTCAATGTATTCTTTCCACCTATCTGCTCTCTGCTCTGCATTTAACAGTGGAATTCCCGTTGCACTCTTAATGTTACCACCGTGGCTTTTAGATTTGACATGTATAAAAGAAACAACTGATTTTTCTTTACAATAATCGGGATGACCATGGATTGGAGAAATTAGTAAATTCTTTAAATTGAGATGAATGATTTTCAAAAGTCAATTTTTATAAGAAAGGTTATTATTAAGAGATTTTTAAAAACATTTACATGGAACTGGATATAACAATACTACATATGCGCGAGGCTGCTTTTACCTTATACTACATCGCTCAGGCACGGCCATCGCCCCCCCACGACCGGCCCAGCCAACTCCAGACACACCAGACTGCTAGCTGCTACTTAATCCTACTGCCACACAGTTCCTACTGCTGACAACACTGCCCTCTGGTCTGAGATTCTCTTACAGCGTACATATCGCAGGCGGCGCGTGAGCAATCCATCGAAATTACATCTGCTCGAGTGCGCTAGCAACAAATTCCTTAATCATGGACCTCTTACAATGTGATGCACGTACTACGATGCGACAAACACTGTGTTTACGTATAGCTGTGTACACCGTCAGTACATGGCCTGGGAAACATACGGATCTCCAGTCACCCACAATGAAAACAAGGACACGGTTTAGTCGCGCGTGCTTTATTGAGTTTTTCGACAGTACTACAGCGCACATAACGTTAACGACAAACCGATAACAACGGGCCAGAGCAAACAAAATTAATGGCTGTCAAAGTGTCGCACATGCAACGTACAACGTAGTTGAACATCAATTACACAACAGTACATGCCACGTACAGGAAGTGTCACTGAACGTCTTTAATGACTGCAACACTGTTGAAGAGTTGCAGGTTGCGCCGGGCATACACAAACGTAAAGTAGTACCAACAAAACAAACATGTCTTCTCCGTAAAACACAAAATGTACACCGGTGTGCAGTCACATGTCTCACAGGCGATATGCTAGCATGTAGGTAAATACAACACGCATGAAGGACAACATTATAAAGTTAACATTTCATGGTGGGATATTAGTTCTATTTATTTATATTACAAGAATTGCATCAAACGAAATATTTCAACCTAAATCAATTTCTGTAATTATCACCTTTACAATATGAGTCTTTATTATATCGGCATTAATTATCCTAGACATAGCAATATTTGTAGACCTCTTCAAAAATACCGAAACCATAAATATTGATAATTCAATCAATTACTGAGAAATAACAATATCCTTAGAAAAATTATATAATAGACTGACATTTATATTTACAATAATAATAATTATTTATTTATTTTTAGCACTATTAGCAGCAGTTAAAATCGCTAAAATTAACCAGGTGCCTATTCGTAAAATAAGATAACTTACTAATGAATAAATCCTTACGATTAAGACATCCTTTAATTAAAATTATTACAACTCTTTTGTTGATTTACCTGCACCAACAAATATTTCATTTTGCTGAAATTTTGGGTTCCTACTAGGACTGTGTTTGGTAATTCAAATCGTAACTGGACTATTTTTAGCTATACATTATACATCAAATATTGAAATAGCATTTAGCAGTGTAGTACACATTTGTCAGGACGTAAATAATGGTTGTATTATTGAACTTTATATGCAAATGGAGCATCTATATTTTTTTATTTGCATGTAGGACAAGGAATTTACTATGGATCTTATATCAATACGCACAACTGAATAATTGGTACAGTAATTCTACTCTTAGTTATAGCAACTGCATTTATAGGATACGTTTTACCTTGAGGTCAAATATCATTCTGAGGTGCAACAGTAATCACTAATTTACTATAAGCAATTCCATACTTACGAACAGATTTAGTTCAATGAGTGTGGGGAGGATTTGCTGTTGACAACACAACATTAAATCAATTCTTTATATTTCATTTCGTATTACCATTTATTATTGCAGCTATGGCAGCAATTCACTTATTCTTTCTTCATCAAACAGGGTGTAATAACCCATTAGGGCTAAATGGAGATATCGAAAAGATTCCATGTCACCCATACTTCACTTTCAAGGATTCTATCACATTTGTATTAATAACATCATTATTGATTATATTATGTTTAATTAACCCTTACCTTCTAGGAGACCCAGATAATTCTGTACCTGCCAATCCATTAGTAACACCAGTTCACATTCAACCAGAATGATACTTCCTATTTGCTTATACAATTCTACGATCAATTCTCAACAAGTTAGGAGGCGTTATTGCACTATTCTTATCAATTAGAATCTTAATAATTTTACCATTCTATAACAAAACACCATTCTGAGGCACCCAATTTTATCCTATCATTCAGATTCTATTCTGAATTATAGTAATTGTTGTATGTTTATTAACATGAATTGGTAAACGACCAGTTTTCAGAACCTTATATCGTAACAGAACAAATCTTAACAATTATCTACTTTACATACTTCTTAATTAATGTCCATGTTGCAAATGCATGAGATAAGCTAATTAAGGAATAAATAGGTTAATTAGCTTAGGGAATGCTTAGCTTGAATGTTTGTGGTCGGAATACCTATTACTATTTTGGGCCCTCGTCATAATAACGACTACACACGTCAATTATGAGCAAAGTGTGGGTGACTCTTGCATCGCGGGATGCCAATAGCGGTGCGTTTCGTTGGTATCATGCGTCATATTCACGTTCCAGTTTCTCAGGCTGTAACTGACGTACTGCGATGCAGCCAGCGGCACTATTACTGCGTTTTCTCGTGTTATTGGCTGCGTATGGAACAATACTTTTGTGTAGAAACCAGTATTTTCTCACGGTTTAGAATGTCTCGTAGTATTTACTTTGGTCAGCCACTACCGTACATTCATACCCGTCAAAACCGTTTGTCAGTATCTATTGTGGTTCCAGAGATAATGGAGGTGAAACGTTTAGGTGGGATGTCCTTATGTCAAAAGACATCAGACTGGTATGAAATACAAGTCGTCGTCAAAAAAAAATATCTGACCATATATCCCACATCTGTCATGAGTAAAAGTGAAAACATCTCTAAAGGAACTAAATATGTTGCTGACTTTCATTTTTGGGCACTATAGCACAGCCGTTATGCGAGACTCCTAACCAGCAAACAGATATGTCCCGCAGAATTATGCCTGGACAAGAACCGACATGGACGTAGGTTTCATCTACGCCCGTATCAGTCGTCGTTCAGAAATAGTTGTGCGGCGCATACCTGTTTGCTGGTTAGGAGTCTCGCATAACGGCTGTGCTATAGTGCCCAAAAATGAAACTCTTCACTATATTTAGGCGATTTAGGGACGTTCTCACTTTTACTCATGAGACATCCGGTCTATATGGTCGGGTAGACTTTTCGATTAGGACTTGTATTTCATACCAGTCTGGTGTCTTTTGATATATAAATAAGTTCTTGCACTTTAAAATGGCGTAAGGCCGAAAGCTGGAGCGTATAACAACAACAAAAATTATTCCAATCAAATGGTGGTAGCACCAGTGAAAAAAATTATCATGGCTGCGGTTCCAGCCAAAGTAAAAATTAACTTACTAAAAACCCTCCCCTGTAGGATTTGATAGTGAGGACAGGGTTCCTTTATAGATCATTTTCTGTTGTTTTTCCTTAATAACTAGAAAATGGTGTCCTCTAAGGAATATGTTTTCCAGTACAAAACTAAACGTGTTAAAAAAAAGTTGCCATTTCATTTTCTCCGTATGACTAATAGTTTCTACGTTGAAGGGAATGGAAAAATTACAAATTTTTAAAGATATTGTACTAATGTTATGAAAGTAATGTTTTTTTATTAAATCAAGGGGGCTAAGAGCAAATATAAAATGCGTGCACCACATATAAGCACACCAGAGCCGTTTTATGGGATAAATTGAAAGCTGAGGGTGTAACAGGATCGATGCAGGGGGAGGGGAGAGCGTTGGAGGGTACTAGAGTAAGGGAGGTGGACAGTCTCTGGTCACGACGCACTTCTCTCCTTCGTACGTCTCGAAACTGAAAATTTATCAGGCGCTTCCAGGTGCTCTCCTACCACCAACCCCCACCCCCTCCCCTGTGTCACAAGAAGCACTAACAGGCTGGTTCACAGAGCTATAGCGACCCTTCCGAATCACTGCTGACGTATTGCTCAGGCACTCGTAGACAGAGGGAGAGAAAGAGACAGACAGACCGAGGGTGGGGGTTATCTTTCACGAATTGCTTTAATACTACTTCAGTCTTCTGACTGCTTTGATGCGGCCCGCCACGAATTCCTCTCCTGTGCCAACCTCTTCATCTCAGAGCAGCACTTGCAACCTACGTCAGCAATTATTTGCTGGACGTACTCCAGTCTCTGTCTTCCTCAACCGTTTTTGCCCACTTCGGCAGTCTCTAGGACCCTGGAAATCATTCCCTGATGTCTTAGCAGATGTCCTACCATCCTCTCCGTTCTCGTTATCAGCCTTTTCCACATATTCATTTCCTATCCGATTCTGCACAGAATCTCCTCATCACTTACCTTATCAGACTACCTAATTTTCAACAGTTGCCTGTAGCACCACATCTCAAATACTCCCAAGTGTCTTCTCTTCCGGTTTTCCCACAGTCCGTGTTTCACTACCACACAATGCTGTGCTCCAAACGTACATTCTCAAAATTTCTTCCTCAAATTAACACCTATGTTTGATACTAGTATATTTCTCTTGGCCAGGAATATCCTTTTCGCCAGTCAACGTCTGCACTGGAAATTGCAAGGAAAGCGTTTCTGAAGAAGAGAAATTTGTTAACACCGGGTATAGATAAAAGTGTCAGGAAGTCTTTTCTGAAAGACTTGTATGGAGTGTAGTTATGATGGAAGTGAAACATGGACGTTAAAGAGTTTAGACAAGAAGAGAATAGAAGCTTTCAACATGTGGTGCTACAGAAGAATGCTGAAGATTAGATGGGTAGATCACGTAACTAATGAGGAGGTACTGAATATAATTGGGGAAAAGAGGAATTTATGGTATAACTTGACTACAAGGAGGCATCAAGGGATCATCAATTTAGTATTGGAGGAAAGAGTGGAGGGTAATAAACGTAGGAGACCAAGGGGTTAATACACTAAGCAGATTCAGAAGGATGTAGGTTGCAGTGGTTACTCGGAGCTGAAGAAGCTTGCACAGGGTAGAGTAACATGGAGAGCTGCAACAAACCAGTCTCTAGACTGAAGACCACAACAGCTGTCTGCTTTTCACGTTGTCATTGCTCCGTCCATCCCTGATTATTGTGCTGGCTAGGCAGTAGAACTCCTTCACTTCATCTACTTCGTGACAATCAATCCTGGTGATCAGTTTCTCGCTGTTCTCATTTCTGCTACTTCTCATTACTTTCATCTTTCTTCGATTTACTCTCAGTCCATATTTTGTACTCATTAGATTATTTATTCCTTTCAGCAGATCATGTAGCTCTTCATCACTTGAACTCCGGATAGCAATGTCATCATCGAATCGTATCATTGATATCCTTTCGCCTTGAAATTTGATCCCACTCCTGAACCTTTCTTTTATTTCCATCATTGCTTCTTTGATGACTACGGGGGGAAGACTACATTCCTTCGACCCGTTTTAATCGGAGCACTTCGTTCTTGGTCGTCCACTCTTGCTATTTCCTCTTGGTCCTTGTACATATTTACAGCTTACCCCTATTTTTCTCAGAATCTTGAACATCTTGCACCATTTTACATCGTCGAGGCTTTTTCCAGCTCGACAGATCCCTCGAATTCGTCTTGGTTTTACTTTAGTCTTGCTCCCATTATCAATTTCAACGCCAGAATTGCCTCTCTGGTGCCTTTACCTTTCCTAAAGTCAAACTGATCGTCATCTAACACTTCCCCAATTTTCTTTTCAATTCCTCTGTATATTATTCTTGTTGGCAACTTGGGTGCATAAGCTGTTAAGCTGTTTGTCCTATAATTTTCGCACTTGTCAGCGCTTGCAGCCTTCGAAATTGTGTGGTTGATATGTTTCCGAAAGTGAGATAATATGTCGCCACACTCATATATTCTACACATCAACGTGAATAGTCATTTTCTTGCCACATCCCGCAACGATTTTAGAAGTTCTGATGGAATATTGTCAGTCCCTTCTGCCTTATTTGATTTTCAGTCCTCCAAAACTCTTTTAAATTCTGATTATAATACTGGATCCCCTACTTCTTCGAAATCGGCTCCTATTTCTTCTTTTATCACATCAGATGAATCTTCCCCCTTATAGAGGCTTTAAATGTACTCCTTCCACCTATCCGCTCTGTCCTTTGCATAACATTTGAACTCTCGTTGCACTCTATCTTAATGTTACCACCACTTTTTTTTTAATTGCACCGAAGGCTGCTTTGACTTGATACATGAATTACCAATAACCTAAGAACATAAGTAAATCTTTGCACATTGTTCTACACACTGCTATGGCGGCTTGGGTTGCTTGCGGAGTACGTGTGAAAAGAAAAAAATAATGATTCTTAGTCACCCTGCAAGGCAGCTGTAGCGTTCGTCTGACAAAGGCGGCATTCTCCATCACAAGCGCTGCTCGATTTTCAGTTTACGGACAAACTGTATGTGGTGTGCGTACTGTAAGACCTTCGGAACACACACCATCAGATTATTTGACTTGTCGCTCTAACGAAGCAGGCGAGTGTCAGCAATATGTCTCGTGGTCTTATCGTGGCGTGTTTATCTTCTGCCGTTAGGTCAGACAATAGAAATGCCACTTGCACGCTTAGAGTAGCAGATTGACGGTGACCAAATGTAAACAGAACTTGATTAATTTTCACACACATTTATTAAAATAATAACAAGCATAAAAATTACTTAAGTTGGTTCTGGATGCTATTTACAATTGACAATCTAAAGTTCCTTTGGTATTGGTATTCTCACATATATCTCTGATACTTGACAAAAGTGTCTATACATTTCTCTTCATGGCTATGTACAGGAATATGGTAATCTTATTAGGTGCAGACTGAAACTTGACTATAGATTGGTACAAACAAAGGTAGAACTCGTACAGACTAATGCAGACTGGTACAGACAAAGGCAGACTGACTGATCGGAGGTCTGTACACTCGTTATAATACCTTGAGCGTTTAGGTATCACTGCGCGAGTGTGATCCGCGAGGAGAAAAGGTTCTACGTTAGCAGCAATCTAATTGGCTGCGTTACATATTAATACGCGGATCGGCGGAAGCAGAATTTGGTGCGTCTCTAAGGCAGCGCCATATCGTAGTGCGGAGATGGACGAGCGCTTCGCCTGCGCTGTTGTGCTTAGCGGGGCGCGCTCTAGTGGGAAAGTTGTGTACGCGCTGACTACGCGGAACTATGTACACAACACTGTACGTCCGCAGCACATCCTGTCCAGCTCTCTTATGCCAACAGATAAAGCAACTTTCCTGAGCTCGTGTTGATGTACTGAATTTATTTTTAGTTTATTAAGCGGGAGACTAATTTCTCAGCGCGATGTTGTCAGCGAGCAAGGTATTTGATTGGTGACTGTGGCACCTTGCTGCTGCCTATCATTGGGAGCGTATTGTAAAGCCGTGTAATTTGTTAGTGGTGAATTAATAAATGACCGGAAAGTTACAGCACATGAGTCACCTGTAGCTGCGTTACTAGGGAACTGTGCGAATCTCTTTCATCCAGGAACTGCTGTCACTTGCAGAGTGAGCTCACGGACCGCACGTCCACAGTGTTTCTTGCTACGTGGGCGTGAAAATGTCTCATGGAATGATACTGATCGTGTTCAGCTCTACAACAGTAGTCGGCTGCAATCGAACGGTTGACTTGGATTGAAATATCTGTGGTTGCGTAACGCACACGCGACATACTTCCGCCGAGCGGTTCTAGGCGCTGCAGTGTGGAACCGCGCTACCGCTACGGCCGCAGGTTCGAATCCTGCCTCGGGCCGCGCGGGATTACCCGAGCCGTCTCAGGCGCTGCAGTCATGGACTGTGCGGCTGGTCCCGGCGGAGGTGGGTCCGATAACCCCACGTGATGAAACACCACACCATACTGTCACTTTACTAGCGTATAAAGGGCGGAGGTTAGAGTCCTCCCTCCGGCATGAGTGTGTGTCTTTATCCTTAGGATAGTTTAGGTTAAGTAGTGTATGAGCTTAGGGACTGATGACCTTAGCAGTTAAGATCCATAAGATTTCACACACATTTGAATTTTTTTTTTTTTTTCCTGCCTCGGACATGGATGTGTGTGATGTCCTTAGGTTTGTTAGGTTTACGTAGTTTTAAGTCTAGCGGACTGATGACCTGAAATGTTAAGTCGGAGAAGTGCTCAGAGCCATTTCAACGATTTTGACGTACTTCCACTGTGAAGGGAGCCGGTTTAAGCCTCTTAGCCTGCTGGCATGTTGGGGGAGCATTTGATAGCCCTCACGCTGTGTAAAGTATTGCAGATAATGAAATACAGGGTGACACAGAAAAACGGGAATATTTCCACAATGCAATAAACTAGAAGTGATTAAGGAAAGAAATTTCATTTATAGTAACTGAAACGTTACAACTTTGCCATTTGCGAAACACTGATGGCATTTATCATTTTTTAAAAAATTACGTCCTTTAGATGGCGTCCTCCTATACGAATACATTCGTGAAATCTGCTGTCGAGATTCCTCACTGACCGCTGCAACATCTCAGCTGCGATACTGTGAATTGCATCCCGAATTCTCTGTTTTAACTCATCCAGGGTTCTTGGTCGAGCCGTGTAGTCTTTGCTCTTGAGGCAGCCCCACAAGAAAAAAATCACAAACGGATAAATCTGGCGGTCTAGGGGGCCAGGGAATGTTACTGAATCGTGAGGTTACAGGGTTCCCAAACAATTCTCGCACATTTGCCATTGATTGCGGTGCGGTGTGTGATGTCGCTCCGTCCTGTTGAAACCAGGCTACTAAAACGTTTGGAAACTTGTTCAGCACAGGTGTAACGGAAGTTCGTAACATCTCCACGTAACGATCGGCATTGACAGCTACTGTGTTTCCCTGTTCATCTGCGAAAAAATACGGTCCGATAACCCCACGTGATGAAACACCACACCATACTGTCACTTTACTAGCGTGTAAAGGGCGCCCACGAACGTCATTAGTGAGCCATGCGTGGCTAGTGTTTGTGCCACCTCTTACTTAATATTCTGTTTTGTTTTTACCGTACTAGCAGCTCGTTTTGTTAATTCAGTTACTGGTGTCACTGAGTTTCTGCCTTGCCAGCCAATGAGCGGCAGCAGCAGCGCTTATCGAGATATGCCCTGCCGTGTTATCTTTGCTGGACTGCTATTACTTCCCGGTCGCCGTGTGTTGTGCAGTGAGTTGGAACGCGCTCTGACACTCTGCGTGGTGTCTGTTTGTTCTATGTCGTGTCTCCCTACCACTTTCGCGCAACGACGCTCTGAGCGTATTATTTTAGGGAATTGACTAGTTAGAACCTGGGACCTGTTGCTGGTAAGGAGACGCCAGACCACACATGACATGTAGAGTTCAGAAGAGTTCAGTGAGACTAGCGATGATACAACCAAATACTTAATGATTTCAGCGTCAGCTCCACTGCACTCCCTGTAAAAGAATCTTAATGCTGACTAAATTTAGTGGAAGGGGTTCAAGGCTTTCCTATTTTTAGTTAGCTGGCAAAATAACGTCGAAAAAGCAGTTGAGTTTACCATTAGAAATTTTATTCTACTCACAAAACATCGTTTATAAATTGCAGTATTGATAAAAGGAAATGTTTTAATACAGGATGATAAAAACCAACTGCGTTCAACAAAAATGTGAACGAATATTCCCTGAATGGGTTTCCAAGTTCTGTAATGGATCGAAGGATGACCTATGCCATATCACATCTACAATCTAGATTTAAATTAAGTTTCATAAAAGGGAAAACTATCAAAATGGTCTACAGTGACCCTCAATTATCTTTAATTAGTTATTTAACTTGTCGCAAATTACAGTGGCTGATGTGGCTTCTCAATAATTATATAACAAAAAAATCATCACGTTTCAGATTTTAAATTCTAATAGCAAATGTGAATACCATGAGCTTTAATTGACGATCGACATTAGTATTATGCAAAAAGGGAGTGTAACAGATCAGACTTCTGCAGTTCTGAGTGAAACCTTATGCGGCATCGCGTGCGTTCATTACCTTGTCGGTGGTTAGGCAGCGTCGGGGGGCGGCGGGCGGCACAGCTCCACACACCTCGCCGTCTCGGAAGTAACCCTGTCCTAACTTCTCCTTACTACAATTTACCGAAGCTGGTTTAAGAAAAAGGTATCTGGCTGTGTTTTCAACTGACCAATTACGGCCTCAATGTTAACCTTAAGCTCTGCCCACAAAAATTCTGTCTGTCCAATGAGAACCGTTATACTTTTCGTGGTGCGGCAATGTTTTCGACGTTTGCAATGTAACAGAGACGCGTATAGTCTCACACTAAAATTTGCAGCTGGTGTGGCCCTTTTAGTGTTATCGTAAGATCTATACTGTTCTTCTGGAGGGCTCTATCTTTTAACATGGGGTGGCGGTCGGCTGGAGACGTGGGTGTCCGTCCCTTATCGTAGGGCCTCCTAACCTACACGACTCTGCTCTCGGCTTCTGTTCTCGTTGCTCCCCTCGGAACTGCGTATGTTTCACGGTGGGAAGGTATGACATGCATTTAGGCGTTCTTGTGTTAGTCTGTGGTATTCCATTTGCTCACTCGTTGATCGTATTACTTTGGTCAATTTAATGTCAGGATTTATTCGGAGCTATGTGACATACTGCCGGACTTGCTATCATGTCAGGGTTTTCATGGAAGGTGTTGGATTTGCCTGACACCTTACAGCGCCAGCAGCGGAGTTCGGACCTGGCAGTCGGACAGTTGGGACGCGGCAGGAGTTGGATCGGGTCGGAGCGGCTGTGAGGTTCGCATAGCCGTGACTCGCCCGGCCGCTGCCGCCACAGACGGCTAGAGCGCAGACGGTCTTGCTTGATCGTCGGTTGTTCGTTTTACCGGACGACGTGTATTTGGCCGCCGATCGCTTATGGGTTGGCGGTGTGTGTCTCAAACCGTGGTTCGTCCTGGTGATTGCACAGTCACTTGCTTTTAGCACTGGTCGCGTTCTTCGCCCAAGTGTTTGTGAAATCGTGTGTAGCCTGTGATGTCGGCTGCCCAGTTATTTCAGTGCTGTCTCGGTGCGGGTGTGCAGCAGGTGGTCGGTTGGCGCAGTCGCGTCACAGCACGCAGCGCCAGGGAGGCGCGGATAGCCACCACTTACCCGGCGACTGCCGACACACGTGTTTTGCGTGGGGACGGCTTTGGTTGACCGTCTGTCGGTCGCCCTGTCGGACGACGTGTATTTGGCCGCCATTCGCTTGTGGGTTGGCTGTGACCTGGTCTGGTTGTTGTTCCACAGTCTCTGGTGTTGGCATCTTCTGAGTCTTGGTGCAACTGTGGAGCGGAACTGATCTTGATCATTGGTCTGTTGACGGTCTGTCGGTTGGGTTGCCGTCGGATTGAGAATGGTTGGTTCGAGTGCCTGTCTCACCTAAGCGAGCGTTAGTGTTCGAATTACAGGCCGAAACTCGAACATCTGAGCGCCCTTGGGTGTACTGCCCCATTTTTTAAAATTTGTTCTTGTTGTTTGTACTTTTATGCCTTCTATGCGATTTTTTTAAAAATTAGAGTTGTTTTGCTCGTAAGGGCTTCAGCCTAGTTCACAGAACTGTGTCACGTAAGGCTTTTGGCATTTTAAAGGTTTTAATGTTGTTGAATTTTAAGTCTTGGGCCTTCAGCCTATTTTGAGTTGGAGCTGTTTGCTCTTAAGGCCTTCACTGTTTCACGTAAGGCTTTTGGTATTTAAAAAAAATTCATGTTATGGAGTTTTAAGTGTTAGGCCTTCAGCCGATTTTAATTTAACTTGTTTGCTTCAGCCTAACTAAAGAACGGTTTTAAGGTAAGGCCTGCCTTTTAAACTTATCATTATGCGTGCATTTTAAGTTATTGACCTTCAGCCGTTTTTACATAAAGTCGCTTTCAGCCTGTAATTAAGTCCCTAAGATGAAAGCTGTGTGTTAAAAAAATTTTTTTGGGGGTTCTTGTAATGTTCAAATGTGTGTGAAATCTTATGGGACTTAACTGCTAACGTCATCAGTCCCTAAGCTTACACACTACTTAACCTAAACTATCCTAAGGACAAACAGACACACCCATGCCCGAGGGAGGACGCTAACCTCCGCCGGGACCAGCCGCACAGTCCACGACTGCAGCGCCTAAGACCGCTCTGCTAATCCCGCGCGGCGCTCTTGTATTGTTTGATCAAATAATAAAGTTGTAAGTTCGAGTGTAAATGACAGGCCCTTATATTGACCCCTTTCCACAATTTATTGTATCTGTCCTGTCCTGCTGGTTCAGTGGGGCGTCTCAACTAGGATTTGTGTTTGCCCAGTAACGGTAGTTCTGTTTATCCGGGTAGTCTGTGGGATGAAAATGTGCCTCATCTGACATCCACAATTTGTTTACAATTCATCGTCATTGTTTAATTTCGTTATCATTTGTTCACAGTATCGTAATCGTAACCGGTAATCGATGTCCTTCAATTGTTACACCATTTGTAGTTTGTACAGATGAAATTTCTCCCGGGACATTTAAACCACTGCTGCTTGCTTACGAATGCAACGACGTGGGCACCGTAAGACAGCCTCGTGTACAACACCAATGTTCGCTCGACAGCGCACACTTCTTGGTCGTCCTGTTGGTTTCTTGTCGACGGCAAAGTTATTAATACAACATCTTATCGCGTGTTTCGACGGAGCGGCATCATGACGTCCTAAATAACGAAAACGTCGAAACTCCGTCTGTCCGCAACCAAACTGTCATTGTTTTTATAAAACATTTTTATGGCTAACGCACGCTGTTGCCCATTCCACTGATCCACGATTACTAAAATGCCGGACTGTTTGCTTGCTGTCAGGAACACGCAGTGCTACCACCTGTTCATGGCTGCCACTACTCATTTCAAACATTCCTGTTATTCTATGGTGCGCTGTATATATTGGGCTTAATAATACCAACAACTGAAACTGGAATGATCATGTACAGCCGGCCGGAGTGGCCGAGCGGTTCTAGGCGCTACAGTCTGGAACCGCGCGACCGCTTCGGTCGCAGGTTCGAATCCTGCCTCGGGCATGGATGTGTGTGATGTTCTTAGGTTAGTTAGGTTTAAGTAGATCTAAGTTCTAGGGTACTGATGACCTCAGAAGTTTAGTCTCATAGCGCTCAGAGCCTTTTTTTTTTTTGATCATGTAGATAGTGTTTTGGGAAAATCAGAGTAAAGTCTGCGATTTATTGGCTGAACATTTAAGAAATGTATCAGGTTTACTAAAGAGACTGCTTACGCAATACTTCACCGCCTTCTGGAGCACGTCTGTGGAGTGTCGTGTCCGCATCAGGCAGGATCGACGGAGAAAATTGAAAAAGTCCAAACAAAGGCAGCGGGTTTCGTATTATCACGAAATAAGGGACTGAGAGAGCCACGGATAGACTACACAAACTCGCGTGGCAGTCATTAATACAAAGGCGTTTTTCGCTGCAACAGGAGGTTCTCATTAAATTTCAAATACAAACTTTCTCCTCAGAATGCGAAATCAGGGCCACCTTGGATAATGGGGATGAAATCGTCTTCCAAGACCTTCACGTACCGCTCGGTAGTCACGGTGCCATCGAAGAATATCGCATAGATTATTCCATGACTGGACATTGGACACCACACAGTCACCCGTTGAGCGTGAAGAGACTTCTCGATCGCGAAATGCGGGGGTCTCAGTCCCCCAAATACACCAATTTTGGTTGTTGATGAGCCCATCCAAATGGATGTGGGCTTCGTCGCTTAACCAAACCATATTAATTCCCATCATGCCCCGCGCCCAACCGCGCAGTTTGAACGTCCTGACGCAAACCGTTCAGAAGTTGTGACGATTTTATTTCATACAGTTCAGTAAGTGTCACCCTGTAAATACTGGCTCAGTGATGATGTTGTTTCGTCTACTGACGTAACAGTACAGGAGAAAAAGTACTGGCGAGGTGTAGTCAGTCTCTAAACTGAAAATCAGTTTCCCCTGCAGCAGTATAGAACAGAGTGCGAACATTTACGTCTCTTCTTGCAGTAGTATTACTAGTAACTCTTATTTGTATTCCATGTATTGCGGTAAACAAACACCCTCGCGCGTGTTGGAGCACTACACCGCCTGGGTCGCCGTAACTCGGTAAAATAGCCTGTAGGCGCTCCTTGGAACTTAGCGGGATAGAGAGAGAGAGAGAGTGTGTGTGGAATCGCATGCTCGCCCTAAGAAGGACACAAGTGCCGGACCACAAACTGGCGACCTGCCTTCCCCCGTACGTGAAATGTCTTCCCAGTCGCGCATATGGGCAACTGTCATGCGTGTAATGGACTGGCGACAGTGAAAACTCGTGCTGGGCCGTGACTCGAACCCGAATTTCCCACGGCCGCCCTACTTTTAGGAACGATTGCGTGCGTATGCGGAAGAACTTCAGAACAACAGAGGCGCAACAGTACCGTACGTACCTTCCTTCGCACTTCTACCCATCCCCCACCACCCTCACACATCCACACTGTTGCACCCCAGAACACAACTTATCCCTCAGTGCGGCTCTAGTGCACTTAGGAGTGTTATACGCTTTTTGCACTTGTTCTTAACCTACTTCATTTGAGAATCAACATGAAATTTATACCACTGAAACAGTACACTTAAAAATCCACTATTTTTCCATGCCCTTCTACGCGGAAACTATTACTCCTAAACAAGGAACGAATGGGACATTCTTTTTTAGGAAATTTAATACCTTTTCGTTTTGTACTGACAAACATTTCAGCTACAAGGCACGGTTTTCGAGTAATTCCAGAAAAACATAAAAAGTGACCTTTAAACGAGCAGCCACCTCCACGTTCCGCACACCTTCGCTCAGGGTTATTTTTATGTCATTCATAGCACTCCCTTCTACCAGTGTACAAAATTTACGACTCCACGAATTTTTCCCTTAACTGTCCTTCGTTGCCTGAACTAGGGGACAGTGGGGTAAAACCAAGGACACCTGTAATAATTTTAATTCGCATAAATTGTTACCGCTGATCTGTAACTTTCCGGATGGTTTTTAATAAAGAACTGAAAATTTTCAGAATACTAAAGCAATAGGGGAAAAGTCACCAATAAATGGTCCTAAGAAAAAACAAAATCACACGTCATTAAGAAGTCGATGGCGAAATAGCTGTCTCCTCCCTCAGCAGAGGAACAATGTTCATGGGTCCAGCTACCAGAACATGGAACATGGACGCTGGATGGATTCCTCCCCCCCCCCCCCCCCCCCCCTCTGTCGCTTTTCAGTCTGACTACAGCCCATTACAAAACGTGAATGTTTCGTCTGGGTCTCCTCCGCCTGATGAAGTCGAAGAATCTTCTTCTTTCAATTTTTTGAGCTCCTTTAGTGTTTCTAATGTCCTTTCAAATTCTTCTTCTTCTCGGCTTGGCCATTTTGGTTCTTCCGCAATAAAAGTTCTCGTTTTCAGTTCTGCTTAACCTCCCTCATTCGTAGGTTTTTCTTCAGCTACTAAATCGTTTTCGTGTGTAGCTGAGGGTAGGTGACCTTTTTTGTGCTTTCTACCCTGTAATGCAAGTGTAGGTTTGATAACGAATTAAAAAAAATAGGAGCGCGGGTAAGCTACTATGATCAGCATACTGAACGCATTCTTGTAGCCAAGACAAACACGAAGCCCACACCTACCACAGTATTACAAATTTATATGCAAACTAGCTCCGCAGATGGTGAAGAGATTGAAGAAATGTATGATGCAATAAAAGAAATTATTCAGATAGTGAAGGGAGACGAAATTTTAAGTCATGGGGGACTGGAAACAGATAGTAGCAAAAGGAAGGAAAGAAAAAGTTCAAAATGGTTGAAATGCTCTAAGCAGTATGGAACTTAACATCTGAGATCATCAGTCCCCTAAACGTAGAACTACTTAAACCTAACTGACCTAAGGACATCACACACATCCACGCCCAAGGCAGGAGACGAACCCGCGACCGTAGCAGCAGCGCAGTTCCGGACTGAAGCGCATAGAACCGCTCGGGCACAGCGGCCGGCAAAGGAAAAGTAGTAGGTGGATATGGAATGAGGTAAGGAATGAAAGAGAAGCCGCCTGGTACAATTTTGCACAGATCACAGCTTAATGTACATAACACTTGGTTTAAGAATAACGAAACAAGGTTGTATACGTGGAAGAGGCCTGGAGATACTGACAGGTTTCAGATAGATTATATAGTGGTGAGATAGAGATTTAGGAACCAGGTTTTAAATTGTAAGACATTTCCAGGGGCAGATGTGGACTCTGACCACAGTTTATTGGTTATTAACTGGAGATTAAAACTGAAGAAACTGCAAAAAGGTGGGAATTTAAGGAGATGGGATCTGGTGGTGTAACGGCGACCGGAACAGTCACGGGGTTGAAGTGACGGAAAACGCGGCGGGACCCGCGCAGCGGCCCGCGAACAACAACAACACAACGGGAGGGGACGGACGCGGCCAACGGAGGATATAATGAACAACAACAAGAACAGAGTCAAGAAAACCTTACTAGACAACCACGTCCTCTCGTAAACAAAAAAACGGAAGATAATACGCTGTCTAATGCGAGACGATATGACCAGAGACGTACGCAAGGTTAGACTGTTTTTTTTTTTTTTTTTTTTTCTTTATTGACTTTCAATTCCCCCCAAAGAGGATGGGCTGGCAGCGGCTTAGTACACTGCTCCACAGCCGACAGACTTTTTTAAAAAACGGAAGAAGAAAGGAACAAGAAAAACAGGCGATAAAACGGTGACTTAAAGTGTAAAATGGCGGAAAAATGCGGAAAGTTAAAACAGAAAGCAAAAGGGGGGTTGGCAATGTTAATAAAATACACAGGAATCAGACAAGTAACAGAGTAGACACACAATTAAAAAACATGGCGGCAGTCTGGTTTCTGTTCACAAGAGATAATCACACCCAGCGACAGTATGATGGCCGTTCGCAACACATCCCAAAAGACACAACACGGAATACTCACTAATAAAACACTCACTGTAAAACACTGCACGAAAATGGCGGCACATAGATGACACTCCTGAGCCAAAGGCAGATGGGGGGGGGGGACCTGGAGGAGGGGGAAAAAACAAGGAGGGAGGAGAGGAAAAAACAAAAAGGGGGGAACCAAGGAGGGTGAGGACTCATAAGGGGGGAGAGGGGCAGGGCAGACGCGAGAGGGAATGAGAAGAGGCAGAGGAGGGAAATGCTAAAGGACTCAGGGAGAGAAGGGGCAGAGAGAGGGGAGGTGGGGAAAAAAGAGGATGGGGGGGAGACAGAGCCCAGGAAAAGGACAGAGGAAAGGAGGGGAAGTGAGGATCAGAGTTGATAGGAGGGATAAATGGAGGGAGAGAGGGCACCATCTGGGAGGGGAAGTTGATGGAAGTCACCTTGGGAAAGGAGATGAAGGGTGTAGAGATGGGGGGTAGGGGGAACACAACAGTGAAGACGTGGCAGGAGCAACCAGGGGGTGAGGGGGGTCAAGGCGGCAGGAGTTGTAGACGATGCGGATATGTTCAAGGAATAGGAGCAGATGGGGGAAAGGAATGAGGTCATAGAGGATCCGCGTGGGGGAAGGGTGGTGTATATGGAAGGCGAGGCGGAGTGCATGACGCTCAAGGATCTGGACAGACTTATAGATTTTGGGGGGGGGGGCAGATATCCAGGCGGGACAGGCATAACAGAGGATGGGACGGATTAAGGATTTGTAGGTGTGGAGGATGGTAGAGGGGTGCAACCCCATGTCCGGCCAGAGAGGAGTTTGAGGAGTCGGAGGCGATTGTGGGCTTAGGATTGGATGGAGCGGAGATGAGGGATCCAGGTGAGGTGATGGTCAATGGTGAGGCCAAGGTAGGTGGGAGTGGGGGTGAGCTGACTGACCTTTTTCTTTTTTTTCCTTTATTGAGTTTCGATTCCCCCTAAAGGGGGCAGGCTGGCAGCAGCTTATTACGCCGCTCTTCAGCCTACAGAATTTGTTTTAAAAAGATGAAGATAATAAAAAAATAATAACACTTGGCGATGAAATCGGTGACTTAAAGGTAAAATGGCAGAAAATTCTGGAGCTTAAAACATAAAACACAGGGTTGATGATGCTAATAAAATTCACAGGAAGCAGAACAATAATAGACAGACAATTAAAAAACACGGCGACAGTCTGGGTTCTGTTCGCAAGAGATATAAAATGCACACCCAGCGACGGCATGATTTCTGTTCGTAACACTGTGGAAAAACGCACAACACTGAACACTCACTTAAACACTGCACTAAAAAGTTGGCACAAATATGACATACCACACCCGAGAGCAGGTGGGGGAAACTGGTCAGATGACGGGAAAAAAAGGGGGGAAGGAGAGGAAAAGTGAAAGGGGAGGGGGGAAAGGAGCCAATGGAAGATGAGGATTCATAAGAGGGGTGGGGGGTGATGAGCAGACGTGCTAGGGAGTGGGGAAGGCAGAGGAGGGGAGTACAAAAGGACACAGGGGGGAGGGAGAAGAGAGAGGGAGAGGGTAGGCGGGGAGGAAACACAGGATGGAAGGGGGGAGGAAGAGGGAGCCCAGGGAAAGGGCAGAGGAAAGGAGGGGGGGAGGATCAGAGTTGATAGGAGGGATAAATGGAGGGTGAGAGGGCACCATCAGGGAGAGGGAGTTGATGGAAGCCACCTTGGGAAAGGAGATGTAGGGTGTAGGGAGGATACAACAGTGAAGACGTGGCAGGGCGCGGGGATGGGAGAGGAGAGGAGCAACCAGGAGTGAGGGCGTTCAAGGCGGCAGGAGGTGTAGAGGATGCGGATATGTTCGAGGAAGAGGAGCAGATGGGGGAAAGGAATGAGATCATAGAGGATCTGCATGGGAGATGGGAGGCGTATACGGAAGGTGAGGCGGAGTGCATGACGCTCAAGGATCTGGAGGGACTTATAGAATTTGGGGGGGGGGGCAGATATCCAGGCAGGACTGGCATAACAGAGGATGGGACGGATTAAGGGTTTGTAGGTGTGGAGGACGATAGAGGTGTGCAACCCCCATGTCCGGCCAGAGAGGAGTTTGAGGAGTCAGAGGCAGTTGTGGGCTTTGGATTGGATGGAGCGGAGATGAGGGATCCAGGTGAGGTGACGGTCAATGGTGAGGCCAAGGTAGGTGAGGGGGGGGGGGGGGTGAGCTGGCTGAGCGAGAGGCCGGCGCTTAAGTACGCTCTCGAGGACGCCGCTATTGGCCGCTGGGACCACGTGTTCCACTGTGGCGCCCCGACATCAAGAGCGGGCCAGGAGGCGCGCGCCGCCACAGCTTACGGTGCAGAGACCTCTATGGGTCTTCGACGTCCATGACGTCTGGCGGGGATTCAAATTCCGCAGCGCACAGTACCAGACCTGGATAAAGTAAAAGAACCAGAGGTTGTAGAGAGTATTAATTTTAATTTTAATAAACAACAGCCTCAGTTGCACCGTTTACATAGAATCGCGAAGTGTGTACTGGTGTTCCAGTGCATCACTCGTGGCTGCCGCATCCCAGTCGCGAAGTGGGGCCGAGGTAGTTTCAGATAAGTTTTTACATCCTGACGATAATTTATGTTTTGTAGTTTTAGCTTGACGATGTCTACTATGGACAAACGGTAGGTACTGTTATTCCGAAGAAGGTTGGGTTATCCCGACTGAAACCTAGGTAAATTCTAGGTAAACGTGCAACTGAGGCTGTTGATTATTAAAATTAATGGCTCTGAGCACTAAGGGACTTAACATCTGAGGTCATCAGTCCCCTAGAACTTAGAACTACTTAAACCTAACTAACCTAAGGACATCACAAACATCCATGCCCGAGGCAGGACTCGAACCTGCGACCGTAGCGGTGCGCGGTTCCAAACTAAAGCGCTTAGAACCGCACGACCACACCGGCCGGCTTCAAAATTAATATTTATACAGTTGCTGACAGGGCCGCGAAATGATGAAGATATTTAAGTTGTAGAGAGTATCAGAGAGAGCGTTAACGAACGATTGACAAGAACGGGGGGAGGAAATAAGGTAGAAGAAGAATGGGTAGTTTTGAGAGATGAAATACTGAAGGCAGCAGAGGATCAAATAGGTAAAAAGACGAGGGCTTGTAGGTGTCCTTGGGTAACAGAAGAGATACTGATTTTAATTAATGAAACGAGAAAATATAAAAATGCAGTAAATGAAGCAGGCAAAAAGTAATACAAACGTCTCAAAAATGAGATCGAGAGGAAGTGCAAAATGGCTAAGCAGGGATGCTTAGAGGACAAATGTAAGGATGTAGAAGCATGTATCACAAGGGGTAATAAGGATACCGTCTACAGGAAATTTAGAGAGACATTTGGAGACAAGAGTACCTCTTGCATGAATATCAAGAGCTCAAATGGAAAACCAGTTCAAAGCAAAGAAGGGAAAGCGGAAAGGTGTAAGGAGTACAAGGAGAGTCTATACAAGGCCGATGTACTTGACGGCAATATTATGGAAATGGAAGAGGACGTAGATGAAAATGAAATGGGAGATATGATACTGCGTGATGAGTTTTACAGACCGCTGAAAGACCTAAGTTGAAAAAAGGCTCCGGGAGTAGACAACATCCCATTATAAGATAGCCTTTGGACAGCCAATCACGACAAAACTCTACCATATGGAGAAATAGATGTATGAGACAGGCGAAATATCCTCAGACTTCAAGAAGAATATAATAATTCCCATCCCAAAGAAAGCAGGTGTTGACAGGTGTGAAAATTTCCAAACTATCAGCTTAATAAGTCGCGGCTGCAAAATACTGACATGAATTCATTACAGACCAATAGAAAAACTGGTAGAAACCGACCTCGGGGAAGATCAGTTCGGATCCCGTAGAAATGTTGGAACACGTGAGGGAATACCGGCCCTACGCCTTATCTTAGAAAATAGATTAAGGAAAGCCAAAATTACGTTTCATTTGTAGACTTAGGGAAACCTTTTGACAATGATGACTGGAATACTCTCTTTCAAATTCTACAGGTGGCAGGGGTAAAATACAGGGACAGAAAGGTTATTTACAATTTGTATAGAAACCAGATGGCAGTTACAAGAGTCGAGGGACATGAAAGGGAAGCAGTTGTTGGGAAGGGAGTGAGACAGGGCTGTAGCCTGTCCCCGATGTTATTCAATCTGTATATTGAGCAAGCAGTAAAGGAAACAAAAGAAAATTTCGGAGTAGGAATTAAAATCCATGGAGAAGAAATAAAAACTTAGAGGTTCGCCGATGACACTGTAATTCTGTTAGAGACAGCAAAGGACCTGGAAGAGCAGCTGAACGGAATGGACAGTGTCTTGAAAGGAGGATATAAGATGAACATCAACATAAGCAAACGAGGATAATGGAATGTAGGCGAATTAACTCGGGTGATGCTGAGGAAATGAGATAAGGAAATGACACACTTAAAGTAGTAAACGAGTTTTGCTATTTGGGAAGAAAAATAACTGATGTTCAAAAAATGTTCAAATGGCTCTGAGCACTATGGGACTCAACTGCTGAGGTCATTAGTCCCCTAGAACTTAGAACTAGTTAAACCTAACTAACCTAAGGACATCACAAACATCCATGCCCGAGGCAGGATTCGAACCTGCGACCGTAGCGGTCTTGCGGTTCCAGACTGCAGCGCCTTTAACCGCACGGCCACTTCGGCCGGCAAATAACTGATGATGGTCGAAGTAGACAGGATATAAAATGTAGACTGGCAATGGCAAGGAAAGCGTTTCTGAAGAAGAGAAATCTGTAAATATCGACTATAGATTTAAGTGTCAGGAAGTCTTTTCTGAAAGTATTTGTATGGAGTGTAATCTTGCATGGAAGTGAAACATGGACGATAAATACTCGTAGTTTAGACAGGAGGAGAATAGAAGCTTTCGTAATGTGGTGCTACAGAAGAATGCTGAAGATTAGTTGGGTAGATCATGTAACTAATGAGGAGGTACTGAACAAAATTGAGGAGAAAAGGAATCTGTGACACAGCTTGACTAGAAGAAGGGATCGGTTGATAGGACACGTTCTGTGGCATCAAGGGGTCACCAATTTAGTACTGGAGGGTAGCGTGCAGGCTAAAAGTCGTAGAGGGAGATCAGGGGATAAATACTCTAAACAGATTCAGAAGGATGTAGCTGGCAATAATTACTCGGAGATGAAGAATCTAGCGCAGGAAACAGTAGGATGGAGAACTGCAACAAACGAGTCTATGGACTGAAGACCACAACAACAACACCCTGTCAATCTTTGGAGGAGGCACTAGCAGCTTTGACGGCGCAGAGAATGAAGGTGACGTACCAGAAGTTTCAGAAACGGCAACCAGTACGTCCCATGTTTTTTTCAGAACACCCGGGAACAGCGACCCAATTATCTTGAAACTTTAAAAAAAATCTAGTATGAAATTGTTGACTTGAACGAAAAACTTTCGCACTCGTCGGTTAAAGACAAAAGCAGAGAAAACTTAAACACTTCCAAAACATCAAAACTGCAATATATTAACATTCTTTAAAGCCCAAAGCAAAACCGGGTTGGCCGAGTTTTGACCCAGCTGGTGCATCTGGTTTTGCCCCACAGTGAAAAACTGAACAGAACACAGCACTGGGGAACTTAACATTCACATGACATGCATCTTACAAACGTTGAAATACACTGTTACGTGCTGGATGGAAGTAGTTACTCACCTATTCCTTATCCGGTAATGTGTCTCCCCAAAACACTGCTCCAAAATGTGCAAATGTGGGCGAAAAGTGCAGCAAAAACATTAAAAATGTGTTGGAGCAAAAGGAACTGCCGTCCGCTAATTTCTGTAATTCCCCGAAATGGCTTGTTGAGCCGTATCAGACCAATGGCACCACTCGTCACAGAGATCTGGAGGGGCCCGGTTTCATAAATTTACAAATTTGGGTATTATCGGCTGTTCTCTGAGTTTGAGTTACTGTTGGCTACAATAAACGGACTGATGTTATACTAGTTTTCAAAGAGCAGGATCATCCGATTTTTAAAAAAAAAATTGAAGTTCTTACAGAAAACAAGCACATTGCTTCATTTTAGACTTGTATTTTTCCGTTTAAAACTTGCCTAAATCGACTCTCTCTACTCTCTATTGCAGTTTGTTTTTAAAAACAGAGATAAAGACACTGGAGCCGATGGAGTGTATCGACTGTAATGTTCCTTTCTATGGTAATTATCGATATCTCTTTCGATACTTCAAGATTTTTTCTTACGGTACTGTTGCCGACTAACGTACTGACACTTTTGCTCTGTACC
The DNA here is from genome assembly GCF_023864345.2 of Schistocerca serialis cubense. Classification (NCBI taxonomy): domain Eukaryota; kingdom Metazoa; phylum Arthropoda; class Insecta; order Orthoptera; family Acrididae; genus Schistocerca; species Schistocerca serialis. The sequence continues at coordinate 30,173,424 of NC_064648.1, forward strand.
GTGACGCTGCTTCCCTCACGAACGGATGACGGATGTGTGGAGGGGATGTCGGTGGGGGAAGGGGCGGGGAAATGTGATGCTGTTCCCACAAGTAACCCCGTCGACACATCGTAAACACGCTACCTACACCTAGATGTAGATGTACGAGGATCGATCAGCAAATTAATCTCCACAGTTTTTTTTCTCTAAAGATAATGGTTTTTAAGAGTTAGAACGTGGTGACCACGAATTCTTCTCCTGTGCCAACTTTTGCATCTCAGAAAGCACTTGCATCCTACGTCCTCAATTATTTGTTAGACGTATTCAAATCTCTGTCTTCTTCTACAGTTTGTAATGGTACTTGAATTACGTAACCATTACGGCACCTCAACTGAACCTTCCGATACCAGCAATATTCTACTGTATTTCTGTAAAGTAGTTGACATATTTCTGAGACAACATTAAGATTTGATTTCATTAATGTAGAGGTACCTTGATACATCAATATGTTTATGTTGCAATGATATTATTCTTATGTGTACTCTTTCTTTTGTCACTATGGTCTTTGACGTACTCTGATTTTTGGGTGCGTAAGCGATTATTAGTTGTTAGAGAGTCGGATCTTGAGAAAGTCAAGTCTTGGACGTCATGTTAGAAAGACGCATAACGTAGTCAGCTTATAAAATGTGAACTTTAACAGTGAAGAAGATGTTTTCAAGTATATTTTGTATTGTGAAGTAATGTTTTGTGTGTTACGAGATGTTGCAACAAAAGCAATAAAAAGGAAGTGTAACTTAAATTCGGAGTGCTGATTATTTTTTTATGTCGCCATTGTGCTAACTTTCAAAGGTTTAATCTTCAAGAATGGTTTGTGAAACACATGTATAAAACTTTTGAATATAGCAGAATAAAACCTACGCCTCTTTGCATCCGAGCTTGGAATCATCACCACCTAGATGTACGACGATTGAGCCATGATTTTACAACGAGACCAGCGTGGGAAACACGAAAAGATGAGTGCCTAGTTTATTCATTATTACGTGAAATGACTATTAACTGTGCTCTAATGACACCTGCCACATAATATGACTGTTGTTGCCCGAAAATGCAGTATTTAGCAGCGTGAGCAACACCACAATCGTTATTAAATTTTGACCTTCGTTGTGGTAGGGTTGTTAGAAGTTGTTGTCCTCCACAGCTGGTCTATACCATGGTCGTTATTCCCTACTGTTCTATCGCCCCGTCCCCTTCTTCTTCTCAGTGTTTTCCATGTGTTCCTTTCCTCGCCTATTCTTCAGAGAACCTCTTCTTTCTTTACCTTTTCAGTTCACCCAATTATCAACATTCCTCTGTAGCACCAGATCTCAAGTGCAACTATTCTCTTGTGTTCCAGTTTTCCCAAAGTCGACGTATCGCAGCCAGGCAATGCTGTGCTCTAGATGTGTATTCTGAGAAATTTCTTCCTCAAATTAAGACGTATGTTTGACACTAATAGACTTCCCTCGGACGGGAATGCCCTTTTTGCTATTTGTCCTCCCTGCTCCGTCCGTCACGGGTTATTTTACTACCGAGGTAACAGAATTCCGTAACTACACCTACCTCCTCAGCACCATTTCTGATTTTAAGTTTCTCGCTGTTCTCATTTCTGCTACTTCTCGTCTTTCTTCGATTTATTCTCGGTGCATATTCTGTACTCATTAGACTGATCATTCCATTCAGCCGATCATGTAATTCTTCTTCACTTTTACTCAGGATAGCAATCTCATCAGCGAATCTTATCACTGATATCCTTTCACCTTGTATTTTAATTCCACTCCTGAACCTTTCTTTTATTTCTGTCATTGCTTCTTCGATGTACAGATTGAACAGTAGGGGCGAAACACTGCATCCCTGTCTGACATCTTTTTCAAACCGAGCATTTAGTTCTTTTGTACACATTGTATATTACCCCTCTTTCCATATTTTTCTCAGAATTTCGAACATCTTGCACCATTTGACAGTGTCGGACCCAGGTCGACCTGTCCTATGAATGTGTCTTCATTTTTCTTCTGTCTTGCTTCCGTTATCAACCTCTATGTGAGAATTGCCTCTCTGATGTCTTTGCCTTTCCCAGAGCCAAACTGACCATCATCTAAAATATGGTCAATTTCTTTTTCATTTCTTATGTATGCTATTCTTGCGGGGAACTTTGGATGCATGGACTGTACGGTAAACCTCGCAGTTGTCGGCTCTTCCGATCTTGCGAATTATGTGGATGATGTTTTCCCGAAAGTATGAGAGCGTTTATCCAATCCCAGACATTCTACATGCTAACGTGAATATTCGTTTTCTTGGCACTTCCCTAAATGATTCTAAAAATTCAGATGAAATGTTATCTATCCCTTCTGCCTTATATGATTTTGTGTCTGCCAAAGCTCTCCTAAATTCTGATTCTAATGCTGGATCCGCTCTGGCATTTCTTCCCACTCCAATTTCTTCTTCTGTTACGTCATAAGGCAAGTCCTCTACCTCATAGAGGCCTTCAATATACTCTTTCCATCAATCCGCTACTTCTCCCATGTTTAACAGTGGAATTCCCAATTCACTCTTAATGGTACTATCCTTCGTTTTATTTTCACCGGAGGTTGTTTTTATTTTTCTCTGCATTGAGTCAGTTTTCCGGACTTTCGTTCCTTTTGTAATTTCTCCACATTTCCCATGTAGCCATTTCGCCTTAGCTTCCCTGTCGATGCATTTCTTTCGTTCCTGAGCGACTTGCGTTTCAATATTCCTCAAAGCACAACAGACACGAATGGATGCAGGTGATCAGACAGGATGCTGACGTACGTGTCACCTGTCAGAGTCGTATCTAGACGTATCAAGGAGAGGATCCGATACCACTCCAAGTGCACACGCCCCACACCTTTACAGAGCCTCCACCAGCTTGAACAGTCTCCTGCTGACATGCAGGGTACATGCATTCGTGAGGTCGTCTCCACACCCGTACACGTCCATCGGATCGATACAATTTGAAACGATACTCGTCCGACCAGCCAACATGTTTCCAGTCATCAACAGTCCAACGGCGGTGTTGAAGGACCCAGGCGAGGCGTGGCGTAAAGCTTTCTGTCGTGCAGTCGTGCGAAAGCTAATATCGATGACGTTTCGTTGAATGGTTCGTACGCTGACACTTATTAATGGTCCAGCACTGAAATCTGCAGCAATTTGTGGAAGGGTTGCAATTCTGTCGAAATTCCCTTCACTCATCGTTGGTCCTGTTCTTCCAGGCTCTTCTAGCGGCCGCAGCGATGTCAGAGATTTGATGTTTTACCGGATTCCTGATATTCACGGTACACTCACTCGTGAAATGATCCTACGGGAAAATCGCCACTTCATCGCTACCTGGGAGATGCTGTGTCCCATAGGTCACGCGCCGACTATAACACCACGTTGAAACTCACTTAGATCTTGATAACCTGCCACTATAGCTGCAGTAACCGATCTAACAACTGCGCCGGACACTTGTTGTCTTATATAGGTGATGCCGACCGCATGTTTACATATGCCTATATTTGAATACGCATACTTATACCAGTTTCTTTGGTGATTCAGTGTAAACTAGTACTCCTTTGATGTCTCAGAATGTGTCCCATCAACTGATCATTTTGACCAGGCTGTGCCACAAAGTTCTCGTCTCCCCAGTAGTTATGTGATCGACGCATCTAATCCTCTACGTTCTTCTGTACCACCACATTTCAAAAGCTTCTATTCTCTTTTTATGTAAACTGTGTATCGTCGACGTTTCACTTCCAAACATTGCAATTCTCCAGACAAATACCTTCAGAAAAGACTTCCTAACACTTAAATCTATATTCGATGTTAACGAATTTCTCTTCTTCAGAAACGCTTTTCTTGTCATTGCGAGTGTACATTTGATATCCTCTCTACTTTTGTCTACCCAAATAGCAAAACTCATCTACTACTTGGAGTGTCTCGTTCCCTGATGAAATTCCCTTAGCATCACCTTATTTAATTCAACTAAATTACTTTACCCTTGTTCTGTTTTCACTAGTGGTCATCTTATATCCTCTGTTCGAGACACTGTCCATCCCGTTCAACGGACCTTCCAACTCCCTTGCTGTTCCTCACGGAATTACAATACCATTGGCAAACTTTTTTTTTTCCTATCTCCCTGAACTTTAAATCCTACTCCAAATTTTCCTTCGGTTGCCTTTAGTGCTCAGACTGCTTCCTTTCCATGTCCTCGAGTTTTACAGCTGCATCCGGTTTCTGCACAAGGTGTAAAGAGCTCCCTGTATTTTAAATCTGCTAGCTCCGGGATTTCAGAAAGAGTATTCCAGTCAACAGACGCAATGGAGCTATCGATGTAGATGTAGGTGGGTCGAAGCCGCGCAGCACCGTGGACGAATAGTGACGGAGGAAGCGCGAGACTTGGCGTTTCCGGACGCCGGTGGCTCCGTCACGTGATTAGGCGCGGCGCGGCGCGAACAGCCGGTGTCCGGCGAGGCCACGCCCCCGCGAGCAACAGGTGTGCTCCTCCGCAGCCTGCCTGCTTTCCTCTCGCTCCGGAAGCGGCCGCTCGGGTTGCGGTGGTGGCGGGGGCGGCGGGGGTGGGGGCTGCGCCGCCTCGCGGGTCCCGTTACACCCCCGCATCGCACCTGCTGCCGGAACCGAAACGCGAAGGGGGTGGGGGAGGGGGGGGGGGGGAGGGTGCTAGAAGCAGCCGGCGCACTTCCTACTGTATCCGGGGCTGCATTCCCACGGCACCGACCGCGGCTCCTCTCTGCCAACTCAACGGCAAACCTGGAAACCTCGGTGCGGTAATGAGCACATTGGACAAAGGATTAAGGCCCCTATTACACGATGCGCCTAAACCGTACACCTATGAACCAGCACCCCGAGCGTGCGTATCCGTACCTACACTACTGGCCATTAAAATTGCTACACCACGAAAATGACGAGCTACAGAGGCGAAATTTAACCGACAGCAAGAAGATGCAAATGATATGCAAATGATTAGCTTTTCAGATCATTCACACAAGGTTGGCGCCGGTGTCGACACCTACAACGTGCTGACATCAGGAAAGTTTCCAACCGATTTCTCATACACAAACAGCAGTTGACCGGCGTTGCCTGGTGAAACGATGTTGTGATGCCTCGTGTAAGGAGGAGAAATGCGTACCACGACGTTTCCAACTTTGATGAAGGTCGGATTGCAGCCTATCGCGATTGCGGTTTATCGTATCGCGACATTGCTGCTCGCGTTGGTCGAGATCCAACGACTGTTAGCACAATATGGAATCGGTGGGTTCAGGAGGGTAATACGGAACGCCGTGCTGGATCCCAACGGCCTCGTATCACTAGCTGTCGATAGAGATGACAGGCATCTTATCCGCATGGATGTAACGGATCGTGCAGTCACGTCTCGATCCCTGAGTCAACAGATGGGAACGTTTGCAAAACAACAACCAGCTGCACGAACAGATCGACGACGTCTGCAGTACCATGGACTATCAGCTCGGAGACCGAGGGTGCGGTTACCCTTGACGTTGCATCACGGACAGGAGCGCCTGCTATGGTGTACTCGACGACCAACCTGGGTGCACAAGAGTTTTCAAATGCCCCCATAAATGAAAGTCAAGAGGGTTGAGGTCAGGAGAGCGTGGAGGCCATGGAATTTGTCCGCCTCTACCAATCCATCGGTCATCGAATCTGTTGTTCAGAAGCGTACGAACACTTCGACTAAAATGTGCAGGAGCTCTATCGTGCATGAACCACATTTTGTGTCATACTTGTAAAGCCACATGTTCTAGCAGCACAGGTGGGGTATCCCGTATGAAATCGTGATAACGTGCTCCATTGAGCGTAGGTGGAAGAACATGGGGCCCAACCAAGACATCACCAACAATGCCTGCCCAAACGTTCACAGAAAATTTGTGTTGATGACGTGATTGCACAATTGCGTGCGGATTCTCATCAGCCCACACTTCGTCTGCAACAGTTTTCTTGCCGCACGGGCTTAGCCGAGCAATCTCAGGCGCTGCAGTCATGGACTGTGCACCTGGTCCCGGCGGAGCTTCGAGTCCTCCCTCGGGCATGGGTGTGTGAGTTTGTCCTTAGGATTAGGTTAAGTAGTGTGTAAGTTTAGGGACTGATGACCTTAGCAGTTAAGTCCCATAAGTTTTCACAAACATTTGAACATTTTTTGAACAGTTTTCTTAGGTTGGTAGCGAAAGTAGAAGTGAGCTTTCTTTACTACCAGAATTCAAACTTGGCGCCGGTTCCTTGGAGGAGGTGGCGGTCGGGTGGATGAGGTTAGTAAAAGCATCCTTTCTTTCCTACAATTCTTTTAGGTTGGTAGTGAAAGCGCAAGTCAACTATCTTCCCACGATTTTCTTAGGTGCGATGCATTATCATGTTGGAAGTTGAACTTTATTTTATTGGGGATTGGGTTAGGTTACTGGAGCTAGGCCAAGTGTACAATCTTACACCACGTGGTGGATGCACTGTATACATGAGTCATGTTCTGACATGAAGGTGGTGCTCTCTGGTGTCACCGATGTGAAGTAGACTGTGGACCTCATGGTGGTGAACACACTGGGTGCAGCCATCTTGAATAACGGTACTTGCGTCATGATCTGACGTTATGGCATCGTCTTCTAGCGGTGGCGCTGTGTACTAAGTCAGTTGGAATCCAAACCTAGTGGTGAATACACTGGGTGTAGCCATATTGGATTATGTCACAGATGAGAGTGCCCTCTGGTGGTGGCGATGTGTACTAAGTCAGTTGGAGCCCTGACCTTGTGGTTAACACACCAGAGTGGAATTGTTTAAATGACGTGTTATGTCTAAGTTCTTTTCCCACGAATCCTTAGGAGGGGGTGGCAGTCTGGTGACTGGGGTTAGTACAAGTGTCTTTTCTTTCGAGCCATTTTCTTAGCTTAGTAAAGATATGGGAATTGAATTTTGTTTACTGCCAAAATTAAAATTTGGTACCGGTTCGTAGGAAGAGGTGGCGGTCGCGTGACAGGTTAGTGAAGGTAGGCCAGGTGAGTTATTTCATGCCATTCTCTTTGCTTTGTAGATCATAAGAAGTCAGCCTCATTCTGCCAACGGCCTTGTCAAAGAGGGCGGAGGAGCGGATAGAGGTTCAGGGCACTCTCTTGTCCTAGGGGTGGGAAATTGCCCCTAAAGGCGGAAGAATCAGCAATGATCAACGACATGAGGATGCAGAAGGCAATGGAAACCATTGCATTAAAGACACGTAACGTGTATCCACAGGACATGTGGCCTGTAATTGAAGAAGTGTCATGATGATCTCTCCATTGGCAAAAGATACCGGAATAGTCCCCCATTCGGACCTCCGGGAGGGGACTGCCAAGGGGGAGGTTACCATGAGAAAAAGATTGAATAATCAACGAAAGGATAACGTTCTACGAGCCGGGGCGTGGAATGTCAAAAGCTTGAACGTGGTAGGGAAACTAGAAAATCTGAAAAGGGAAATGAAAAGGCTCAATCTAGATATAGTAGGGGTCAGTGAAGTGGAAAGAAGACAAGGAGTATCGGGTAATATCAACAGCAGCAGAAAATGGTATAACAGGTGTAGGATTCGTTATGAATAGGAAGGTAGGGCAGAGGGTGTGTTTCTGTGAACAGTTCAGTGACCGGGTTGTTCTAATCAGAATCGACAGCAGACCAACAGCGACAACGATAGTTCAGGTATACATGCCGACGTCGCAAGCTGAAGATGAACAGATAGAGAAAGTGTATGAGGATATTGAAAGGGTAATGCATTTTCTAAAGGGGGACGAAAATCTAATAGTCATGGGCGACTGGAATGCAGTTTTAGGGGAAGGAGTAGAAGGAAAGGTTACAGGAGAATATGGGCTTGGGATGAGGAATGAAAGAGGAGAAAGACTAATTGAGTTCTGTAACAAGTTTCAGCTAGTAATAGCGAATACCCTGTTCAAGAATCACAAGAGGATGAGGTATACTTGGAAAAGGCCGGGAGATACGGGAAGATTTCAATTAGATTACATCATGGTCAGACAGACATTCCGAAATCAGATACTGGATTGTAAGGCGTACCCAGGAGCAGATATAGACTCAGATCACAATATAGTAGTGATGAAGAGTAGGCTGAAGTTCCTGACATTAGTCAGGAAGAATCAATACGCAAAGAAGTGGGATACGGAAGTACTAAGGAATGACGAGATACGTTTGAAGTTCTCTAACGCTATAGATACAGCAATAAGGAATAGCGCAGTAGGCAGTACAGTTGAAGAGGAATGGACATCTATAAAAAGGGCCATCACAGAAGTTGGGAAGGGAAACATAGATACAAAGAAGGTAGCTGCGAAGAAACCATGGGTAAAGAAGAAATACTTCAGCTGATTAATGAAAGGAGGAAGTACAAACATGTTCCGGGAAAATCAGGAATACAGAAATACAAGTCGCTGAGAAATGAAATAAATAGGAAGTGCAGGGAACCTAAGACGAAATGGATGCAGGAAAAATGTGAAGACATCGAAAAAGATATGATTGTCGGAAGGACAGACTCAGCATACAGGAAAGTCAAAACAACCTTTGGTGACATTAAAAGCAACGGTGGTAACATTAAGAGTGCAACGGGAATTCCACTGTTAAATGCAGAGGAGAGAGCAGATAGGTGGAAAGAATACATTGAAAGAATCTATGAGGGTGAAGATTTGTCTGATGTGATAGAAGAAGAAACAGGAGTCAATTTAGAAGAGATAGGGGATCCAGTATTAGAATCGGAATTTAAAAGAGCTTTGGAGGACTTACGGTCAAATAAGGCAGAAGGGATAGATAACATTCCATCAGAATTTCTAAAATCATTGGGGGAAGTGGCAACAAAACGACTATTCACGTTGGTGCGTAGAATATATGAGTCTGGCGACATACCATCTGACTTTCGGAAAAGCATCATCCACACAATTCCGAAGACGGCAAGAGCTGACAAGTGCGATAATTATCGCACAATCAGCTCAACAGCTCATGCAACGAAGCTGCTTACTAGAATCATATACAGAAGAATGGAAAGAAAAATTGAGAATGCCCTAGGTGACGATCAGTTTGGCTTTAGGAAATGTAAAGGGACGAGAGAGGCAATTCTGACGTTACGGCTAATAATGGAAGCAAGGCTAAAGAAAAACCAAGACACTTTCATAGGATTTGTCGACCTGGAAAAAGCGTTCGACAATATAAAATGGTGCAAGCTGTTCGAGATTCTGAAAAAAGTAGGGGTCATATACAATACGTACAACAACCAAGAGGGAATAATAAGAGTGGACGATCAAGAACGAAGTGCTCGTATTAAGAAGGGTGTAAGACAAGGCTGTAGCCTTTCGCCCCTACTCTTCAATCAGTACATCGAGGAAGCAATGATGGAAATAAAAGAAAAGTTCAGGAGTGGAATTAAAATACAAGGCGAAAGGATATCAATGACACGATTCGCTGATGCCATTGCTATCCTGAGTGAAAGTGAAGAAGAATTAAATGATCCATTGAACGGAATGAACAGTCTAATGAGTACACAGTATGGTTTGAGAGTAAATCGGAGAAAGACGAAGGTAATGAGAAGTAGTAGAAAGGAGAACAGCGAGAAACTTAACATCAGGATTGATGGTCACGAAGTCAATGAAGTTAAGGAATTCTGCTACCTAGGCAGTAAAATAACTTATGACGGACGGAGCAAGGAGGACATCAAAAGCAGACTCGCTATGGCAAAAAGGCATTTCTGGCCAAGAGAAGTCTACTAATATGAAATACCGGCCTTAATTTGAGGAAGAAATTTCTGAAGATGTATGTCTGGAGTACAGCATTGTATGGTAGTGAAACATGGACTGTGGGAAAACCAGAACAGAAGAGAATCGAAGCATTTGAGATGTGGTGCTATAGACGAATGTTGAAAATTAGGTGGACTGATAAGGTAAGGAATGAGGAGGTTCTATGCAGAATCGGAGAGGAAATGAATATGTGGAAAACACTGATAAGGAGAAGAGACAGGATGATGGGACATCTGCTAAGACATGAGGGAATGACTTCCATGGTACTAGAGGGAGCTGTAGAGGGCAAAAACTGTAGAGGAAGACAGAGATTGGAATACATCAAGCAAATAATTGAGGACGTCGGTTGCAAGTGCTACTCTCAGATGAAGAGGTTAGCACAGGAAAGGACTTCGTGGCGGGCCGGATCAGACCAGTCGGTAGACTGATGACCAAAAAAGTAGAGATAAGAGTGGTGTGGTGCATTATCCTGTTGGAATTCAAAAATGGCTCTGAGCACTATGGGACTTAACATCTGAGGTCATCAGTCCCCTAGAACTTAGAACTATTTAAACCTAACTAACCTAAGGACATCACACACATCCATTCCCAAGGCAGCATTCGAACCTGCGACCGTAGCGGTCGTGCGGTTCCAGACTGTAGCACCTAGAACCGCTCGGCCACCCCAGCCAGCTATAATGTAATTCAAACTTGGCGCCAGTCTGTAGGAGGAAGTAGCGGTCGGGTGACTTAGTGGAGATAGCCCAACTGACCTTCTTCCTGCGATTTTCTTGGATTAACAACGAAATATCAAGCAACTTACCTTCCAGCGATTTTCTTAGGAGCCACGCATTATCCTGTTGCAATTTGAACTTCCCGCCATTTTCTAGGGGTTTGGGGTTTAGGTTAGTGGAGGTAGCACAATTGACCTTTTTCCCGCCAAAATTCAAACTTCCCGCCATGGGATGTCGTCACGGCGACGATATTAACTAAGCCAGTTGTGCTCTAGAGCTCGTGGAGAACACACATGCTTGAAACTAGTTAAATAATAAAGACAAATCCCTTTTTCCTGCCATTTTTCTTGGTGCATTATCATATTGGAATTTGAACTTCCTGCCATTTCCTTGGGGGAAGGGGAGCTTGGCACTTTCCGGTCAAAATTCAAACTTTCCGCCAAAATCCGCCTTAGCACATACCTTCCAACAACATTCTGGTCCAGCAGTCCAGGGGTTTATGAAAGGTATGTGCTAAGGTCTGATGAGGGTGGATCCAGAAAACAGTCGATAGTTGCCAACCGAAGGTGGAATGAGTATAACATCTTTGAGTAGGAGGATCTGTGATTCGCAGCTAGGTTCCCGGAGGAAGCAGACGTGTGGTGATGGCTTTAAGGTAGGATTCGCGCTACGCATTTTTAGTTTGCACACTGAGCAAACTTTAGCACGTTAATGGGAGAAGCTATATAATGATTTCAAAATGGGTTTTGTTAGATAATGTTCAGAGTTAGGGTTTGTATGTCCAAGGTTTGACGCAGTATGCGTTTTGTAAAAATTTTTTGTAAGAGTGATTCATGCTACTGAAATGTTGGAAATGGTAGTTTTTGTATATGACTTAAATTTTTAACAATACAGGGTGTTACAAAAAGGTACGGCCAAACTTTCAGGAAACATTCCTCACACACAAAGAAAGAAATTATGTTAGGTGGAAATGTGTCCGGTAACGCTTACTTTCCATGTTAGAGCTCATTTTTTACATCTCTTCAAATCACATTAATCATGGAATGGAAACACACAGTAACAGAGCGTACCAGCGTGACTTCAAACACTTTGTTACAGGAAATGTTCAAAATGTCCTCCGTTAGCGAGGATACATGCATCCACCCTCCGTCGCGTGGAATCCCTGATGCGCTGATGCAGCCCTGGAGAATGGCGTATTGTATCACAGCCGTCCACAATACGAGCACGAAGAGTCTCTACATTTGGTACCGGGGTTGTGTAGACAAGAGTTTTCAAATGCCTCCATAAATGAAAGTCAAGAGGGTTGAGGTCAGGAGAGCGTGGAGGCCATGGAATTTGTCCGCCTCTACCAACCCATCGGTCACCGAATCTGTTGTTGTGAAGCGTACGAACACTTCGACTAAAATGTGCAGGAGCTCTATCGTGCATGAACCACATGTTGTGTGATACTTGTAAAGTCACATGTTCTAGCAGCACAGGTGGGGTATCCCGTATGAAATCATGATAACGTGCTCCATTGAGCGTAGGTGGAAGAACATGGGGCCCAACCAAGACATCAACAACAATGCCCGCCCGAATGTTCACAGAAAATCTGTGTTGATGACGTGATTGCACAACTGCGTGCGGATTCTCGTCAGCCCACACATGTTGATTGTGAAAATTTACAATTTGATCACATCGGAATGAAGCCTCATCCGTAAAGAGAACATTTGCACTGAAATGAGGAATTGACACATTGTTCGATGAACCATTCGCAGAAGTGTACCCGTGGAGGCCAATCAGCTGCTGATAGTGCCCGCACACACTGTACATGGTACGGAAACAACTGGTTCTCCCATAGCACTCTCCATACAGTGACGTGGTCAACGTCACCTTGTACAGCAGCAACTTCTCTGACGCTGACATTAGGGTTATCGTCAACTGCACGAAGAATTGCCTCGTCCATTGCAGGTGTCCTCGTCGTTCTAGGTCTTCCCCAGTCACGAGTCATGGGCTGGAATGTTCCGTGCTCCCTAAGACGCCGATCAATTGCTTCGAACATCTTCCTTTCGGGACACCTTCGCTCTGGAAATCTGTCTCGATACAAACGTACCGCGCCACGGCTATTGCCCCGTGCTAATCCATACATCAAATGGGCATCTGCCAACTCCGCATTTGTAAACATTGCACTGACTGCAAAACCACGTTCGTGATGAACACTAACCTGTTGATGCTACGTACTGATGTGCTCGATCCTAGTACTGTAGAGCAATTAGTCGCATGTCAACACAGGCACCGAAGCCAACATTACATTCCTTCAATTGGGCCAACTGGCGGTGAATCGAGGAAGTACAGTACATACTGACGAAACTAAAATGAGCTCTAACATGGAAATTAAGCGTTTCCGGACACATGTCCACATAACATATTTTCTTTATTTGTGTGTGAGGAATGTTTCCTGAAAGTTTCACCGTACCTTTGACAGGGCACGGCCCATATGCTATCCCATCCTTTCCTAATCCGAGCTTGTGCTCCGTCCCTAATGACACTGTTGTCGATTGGGCGTTGAACACTAATCTCTTCCTCCTGCTCCCGCAAACATATATGCTGTCCATGTTTTTAAAAAAGTCAGTAAATCACACAGTGTTACGTTATCATAAAAATCTCCAATTCTAATTCCCTGGCTAAATTAATTACTATGCTTCGATATCTCGGCAAATGCGCTAGATCGGTACCTTTTGAATTCTTCTGAATGTATTTACAATATATCTCTCGATTAACGAAAAATAATATAAGAAAATTATTATCATCACACAGCACTGCCTAAACACATGTTACTGCATCAGAAGATTCAGCTCAATTTCTTCTCTCTCTCTCTCTCTCTCTCTCTCTCTCTCTCTCTCTCTCTGACAGCACTCCACTCACAATCAAAGTTCCACTAACCAAGACCACCTACAATAAATCAGACCTTAAGGCAGATATCGATAGTTGACAATATGGCGGCAATCGTGGGGGAAACAAACCAGCGTGCTTGTGTTTCCATAACGCGTGTGTGTAACATTGTATACGTGACGTTCAAGAGAAGCGAAAGCATTTATTACTAGCTGTTATTTATACTATATGCTGTGAATGTCGTCAAAAGTGCTACGCTAGTATTTATTTTCTATATTCTGTAGTAAGTTCCGCATAATTTAAAGTGTAAACTGTTCTTGCGATGGGTCATAGCTGTTGTGTACCAGGATGTAAATCCAATTACGGCAAAACATACGATACCTCAACATTTAAGTTTCCCAAGGAGACAGCATTGAGGAACAAATGGATTAAACTAATTCATAGAGATAATTTTGAAGTGAACGATAAAGCTGTGGTTTGCATTAAGCATTTTGAACCTAAGTTTGTGGTTAGGGAAGACATTTTTCCTGTGGAACATAGTGAACCAATACGTGTGCCCCGAAAAATACCAAAACTAACAAATGATGCAATTCCAACCATCTTTCCTAATCAACCTTCTTATCACACAGTACCAGTTCCTAAGCAAAGGAAGAATCCTGAAGATCGTGTTCAACAGCTACTGGAACGTGATGAATGTAGTTTCAGTAAGTGGTGCGAAAATGACAATATACCTGACTTTCAGCATTTTAAAAGCGAAGTGCAGAAAAGGAGTGTTTGACCATTTACAATTTTAGTAAAGGATGACTACGTATGTTTCATTAAATTAAAGGATGATTCAGTCAGTGATGTGCCATTAGCTTCAGTGTGCTTCAAGGTATCAAGTTCCTTGGAAGTAAAAGTGTTTCACAAAAATGTGTGTTTGCCTATGGAAACCTTGAAATGGATACTACAGTCTGGGGAAGAAGAGAACTTGAAATGTGACAAGTGGACGAAATTTGATAATCTGGTGAGTCACCTAAATGGTTTCACAGATAACTCTACTGGCACCATTGACAAGATTATAATTTTAGTCAATGTTCTCAAACAAGCACTAAAAGCTGGTATGATTTTGACGCTGAAATAATACCTAAAATAGAATTTGTTTTGGAGCAATTACAACTCGCAATAACAAAGCAAAGTAGATATTCTCCTGACCTTTTTATATGGGCAGCAACCATTTGCTTTTCATTTCCTGGTGCCTACCATCACATGAGAAAAACAAATGTATTAACATTACCTCATCCTGTCTATTTAAGACAGTTTCTATGCAGAATGGGTCCAAATAAACCTTGTATTGGTCCATCACAGGTAGCTTTTTTGAGGGAAAAAAATAAATTTCTTCAGGGAAGTGATAAAGTAATTTCAGTGATGCTAGATGAAGTTTATGTTAATTCAAAATTCTCTTATAAGGCTGGAAAGATACTTGGTGTTGCTGAGAATGCTTCAGATACTACAACCGCAGGTACAATGCAGGTTTTCATGGCATCATCTTTACATTCTGATTATAAAGAAGTGATAGCTCCTTTCCTGTAAGAAATGTTACTTCTGATACTCTACTGAAAATGACAATTGATGTATTAAAGTTAATGCATGAGCTGCAGTGTGATGTTATATGCCTGGTAACAGATAACCATAGCACTAATAGAAAAATGTATCAGCTTATGTGTGGTGGCAGTTTACAGCCGTGTATTACAAATCCAGTAGCTCCATCCAAATTTCTCTTTCTTCTGTTTGACAATGTGCACTTGCTTAAGTGTATCAGAAATAACTGATTGAATGCAAAAAATGAACCCTTCATAATGCCAAATATTGAGGATACATTTGCTTTCACCAGTACCTTTCTACACAGTGATGAAGGGAATGCTGCATGTGAATATACTGTCAGTGAAGCAAAGTTTTCAGATTTGAGGAACCTGTTTCATTCTGAGAAAAATAAACTGTTGAAACTTGCCCCAAAGCTAGTGAGAAAGGCAGTATATCCAACTTCTATTGAGAGACAGAATGTTATCCTTGCTCTCAGTGTTTTTGATTCTAAGAATGTGGCAGCACTAGAAATTTTGAAAAGTCAGGGGATTGAGATTTCTGATGGCAGTATTCAGTTTTTGAAATTAATCATTAAATGGTGGACAGTTTCTAATGTACAGCATCCCATGAAGGGAAAATACACATCAGATGATAATTCTAGCCCAATCACTGGACCTACTGACTCCAAACGTGCGTTTCTTAAAAATTTGAAAACATTTCTTGATATCTGGCATGCATTGCCTACTCATGGAAAATTAACCAATGAAACATACATTGCTTTCTCTCACACACTTGCAGCAACAGTTCAGTTATGCAGATACATTTTTAACACTTACAACTGGTCCTATATTCTTACAGCAAAATTACAAACTGATGCTTTGGAAGCAAGATATGGAGCTTATAGAAGGCTAAGTGGCTGCACATATAATGTTTCAGTTGAGCAAATCTTGGAATCTGAGAGGAAACTGAAAGTAATAAGTCTACTAAAGCTCAGATCTACTAAACATGGTGAATTTACATTAAATGATTTTGCAGCAAAAGTAAATTACAGCATAAAAAACCAAAAGTATGAAAATTTAGATAAATTAGAACCTGCTCTAGAGGAACTAGCAAACATTCCCATGATGGATGAAGACTTGAAAGTCTTGGTTTGTATTGCTAGCTACACCAGCAAAACAGTGCTTGAGAAGCTGCAAAAAGGTGGAAAATGTTCAGGCTGTGAAGAAATGTTGCAGACACAGGATGAAATTTTGTTGCAGTGTGAAACCAAAGAACTCCTTTCCTATTTCAAGCAACTGAATCGTGGGGGACTGAAGTGTCCTTCTTCTATAATGATTTCCTTGTGTCTTAATATATATAAACTTTTTCAAGTTCTGATTAGCAGCACATATGAACCAGAATTCCTAAAACTTGAAAATCAGAGAGATGCAGTACTTGCCTTAGGAACTGAATTGTGTGAAAATGCCATTAGTAACCTCAGTGATGTGTGCAAATGTGGCATTCCCTTAAAGACAATAATCAAGAAAAGTATTAAAGGGCTTTCAAATATTTTTATTAATAATTACACAAAACTGTTGAATGAAAAGAGTGTTTCAAAGGAAATTGCTTGAACACTAGTCCAACAAAAAAGAGGAACTCATGAAGACATTGCAGCAAAAATAACAAAACGCAAAGTGGCCAAGCTGAGCAGCAAATAAATCCAACAGGTACTCAAACTCAAACACTTCTAACATATTACGTAATGACAGTGACTAGAATTAACTGCATATTGTTTAATACAATTTTGTGCTTTAGATACACGCTTCATTTATTATTGCTATGTAGCTTCTATTGTGCAAATTATTATTAGTGTCCAAATATGCCATTTACACGTGTTTTGTAGTAGTTTTTTGGATTTGATTTTGAGTTGCATCTCATAATTTTACTTCGTCATAGTTCTTATTACGTAATTTGTAGCTTTAGTGACAACTTTTTATTTAAGTTTGAAGATAGAAAAATACATAACAATACATTTCTTATGCAATTTAGAATCTACTTTCCATTTATGAAGTTTGTAAATTATTCGTATTAGGGTAGCGCTGAAATACTTGGCCTAAGACGGCCGCCATCTTGGTTTCTGTGTTGTGGTCTGATGTATTGTAGCTGGTCTTGCACTAACAGTCTGTCGCAGCGCAACCTCTTTGGCTTAGATGTTGCCCATTGTTATTCATATGCTACTGAAGCTTTACTTTTCCGCATTACATCCAAAATTAAAGCAACAAACTGAAATTTTGCAAGATTGCCAGAGAACATTATAAACTGGAGATAGTAAAGTAGGAACAATGTAAAAAATACAGAACGCAGACAACTGCATCATGCATAATAGTACACAAAAATGTTCTTCATTTTTCTCCAATTTAACGAATTTCTACGCAGTTTCAGACAACTTGATAAGATTATCAGTATGGGGTGTGACTACCTCTGACACCAATACAGGCTTAAAAATGACGGGGCTTGCTGTTAATGATGTCATCAGTCTCATGTTGAGGCAATAAAGTCCGTTCTTCCTGTAGAGCTGCTCACAGTCTCTTTGAAAAAAAAAATCGGTAAATCACACAGTGTTACGTCATCATAAGAAATCACCAATTTCTGAATCCCTGGCTAAATTAATTACTTCGCTTCGATGTCTCTATGTCTTGGAGAGTAGTTGGTGGATGCTGACGTGATGTAAGCCGTCTCCTTAGTCCATCCCAAACATGCTCTACGGGATTCACATCGGCAGGGCGAGCAGGCCACGCCATGCGTGCAACGTTTTCAGTTTCCAAGAAAACATCAACAATCCGTGCTCTGTGAGGTAGAACACCATCTTCCGTCAGTACGACGTCTGGGTCCACATCACCTCGCAACAACCGCAAATGAGGCTCCAAGACCTCGTCACGGTACCTGACAGCACTTAAGCCTCGCCGATTATCCTGCAAAATTTCATGAAGAGGAGGTCGAGTGGTCAACGTAATCCCTGCTCCTACCATTG
Organism: Schistocerca serialis cubense; assembly: GCF_023864345.2. Classification (NCBI taxonomy): domain Eukaryota; kingdom Metazoa; phylum Arthropoda; class Insecta; order Orthoptera; family Acrididae; genus Schistocerca; species Schistocerca serialis. The sequence continues at coordinate 30,191,369 of NC_064648.1, forward strand.
GGGTCCTCCTCGATATCGGTCTCTTTCCATAATGTTTGCTCTCTGAAATGGTGTTTCACGTTACCCACAGACACGAATCCATCGAGAATCACTCTCCATACCAAATCGGCATTCATGTGTGATAACAACATTGGCCCACTGTTCGATCGCCCAGGTGGCATGTTGACTACTCGAATCTAGACGGTGGCTCCTGTGAAGACCTCAGAGAGGTAGACATACAGTAGGTCCCCGACAGTAAGGACCAATCTGTCGAAGCTCCCTCTACACTGTTTATCTCGATACAACAAGTCCAGTGGATGCTGCGAGCTCACACGACAGTTGGCGTGTAGTGCTGGGACGCCAGTGTCGTGCCCTTACTGCCAAATAACGGCCTTCTCTTCTGAAATACGTGGTTGGCCCCGCCTGGTCTTTGGGATACAGTATCGATAAACCCTCAACACATCCGACAAACAACAGAATGATTGACGTTAAGCCATCGGGCCACATCATCTTGCCACTGTTCTGGCTTACATTCCTCCTCTGGCCTCCCACTGGAGAGAGGCGTCTTCTCATTGCCGCACTGCACCGCCTCTTACCGTGTACACAGCGACTGTCGATGTGGGACTACCCGGCAAACACTGCGTCGTTTCATAGGTGCCGTGACGTCATTGTTGGCACAGTCGTCAGTTGACCGGAATGCCATCTTCCGTGCAGAATAAGATAGTACCGTCAACTGGTTGACAGTTTGTATGATTATACCGCGAATTAGATGCAGGACGGGGAAATAGTGGTTTGTTGCTTTCATTTTGGACACAAGTGTATTACCGAAATTATTTATTTTATTTATTTATTTATTGATTTATTTAACCTGGCAAGATTAGGGCCATCAGGCACCCTCTTACATCTAACCAGGCATTCTACTTATTTTACATTCATATGATTTAGTAGGCATGTTAAACTACATCTAGTAGAAAAAGTGAAACAAATAATTAGAAAGGTACACCTGGAAAAATACATACATATAGAGTTTATATTCGTAGATGATAAGTGCTGTTATAATTAGACATTATTGAAGAGACAGATTTTAGATAGGAGTGCTGGCAGCAAGGAGTATGAGGGAGACTCATGGTGAAGGGAGGAGAAGAATAGAGAGACATGATGAAATATAATTAAGGAAATATAAAGGAAAAGTAGATTGCGTGGCTAATAGAGATAGAAGAAGAGGAAGGCATCTCAGGAGCAAGATGATTTGACAGATGAGAAGATTGGCCTTGGACATTAATTTTGTGGAGAACTTTATGAGGATGATAGTAGGAAATGCTTCAACTTCTTAAAAGCAGCAGGAGATTGAATTTTGCGCAAGGTAAGGGGCAGTTTGTTCCAGAGGCGGACAGCGGCAACTGAGAACGAGTTTGCAAAAGTTTTTGTTTTGTGAGTGGGCACAGTTAGGATACCAAATAAGAGTGACCTCGTGTTTCGATTATGATGGCATGACAGGTTTTAAATCTCTGAAGCAAGGTACTGGGGTGCTTGCGCGACGAGGAGTCGGTGAAGTAGACACAGAGTGCGGTAGTCACGCAGTTTGTCCGGCCGCAGCCACCATAGCTGGGAGCATGAAGCACTCACTAACACGATCGTAACGGCGAATGTTGCAGGCGAAACGCACACAGGCATTCGTGGTTAGTTCTGACCGTCGTTTGTTTTCACTACTCGTGCCTTGTTGAATTACATCACAATAGTGGAGGTTCGGCAGAACGAGTGCTTGCACGAGCTGGCGTTTCAAGTCCTGTGGAAATATGTTCCGAAACTTTTTGAGAGCATAGAGGCAAGCAGACGTCTTCCGGCACACTGCGACTGTATTCTCCACCAAGTTGAGATGCTCATCCAAAGTTACACCCAAGTTCTTCACCGTTTTCTGATATGGTATTGGAGTACCGTCGAGTAGAATAGGAGGTAGCCGTTCGCGGAAATCTGAACTTATTAATAGCCCATCAGAAATTAATAAGATTACTTGCGTCTTTTTTGCATTTAGTGTAAGCCCCAGGTTTTTCGCCCTTGTCACTACTGAAGACAGATCATCATTCATGTGAGCGATTGCAGTGTTTACATCTTCAAGTCTGACGCTTGGGTAGAGCTGGAGGTCGTCGGCATACAAATGATATTTACAGGAGGATAGAACCGACGAAATATCGTTGACATATAAAGAAAACAAAAGTGGTCCTAAGACTGATCCTTGTGGCACTCCTGAGGAAACATGTTTCCAGGAAGATTTCTCATTTACGCAGACAACACATTGCTGTCTGTCTTTTAAGTAGCTTTCAAACCATCTCATTGCACTATCAGAGAAATTAAGCTGTTGCATTTTTCTGAGCAATATGTCAAAGTTAACAGTGTCAAAAGCTTTGCTGAAGTCCAGTAGCGTCAATATTATTGCCTTTCGATTGTCGATGGCATGTTTCAGGTCATCAGTTACTTTAATTAGAGCAGTGTTTGTGCTGTGATGTTTACGGAAACCGGATTGAAATTTGTCATATAGGCTGAATTCATGCAAGTGTTCAGTGATTTGGTCATGAACGATATATTCAGTGTAACAGCAGGCAGTATGGTAATTGGTCGGTAATCACCAGACAGTTGCGGGTTTTCGATCTTAGGGATGGGTCGAATTATGCTTCTTACGATTTTCTGTGTATAACAATGCCCTTACAACGCGAAATAATACTGTTACACGTGACTTGCTAGTGCGGCACTGTCGTCGGGATAAACAGGAAGCGTTTACAGAGAGCCGTGCAGCCGCGAGGCGAAACCGCTTGATCGGCACGCGCTGGCAGCCCTCAGCCGCACGCGCGCACGCGCTCGCACGCGGCCGCCCCTCTCCCCACGCGCCGCTCACTCAACCGAGTGCGGAGCGAGTGGCAGTTGTGCCGCGTGCCTGCCCACGTTCATTAGATTTTTCTTGTTACGTTTTAATGCACAGTGTAGGAAGATTTTGTGAGGCTACCGAGTGGGTTCTATAACGAATCAGATTTGTCGAACGACGCGCCATATGGTCATATAGCGCGAGAACGGCCTGGCGAGCGGGCGCCTTATCTTACTGGAGCAGTGGGAATTCGTCAGCTACGCTGGGCACCAAGAAGCGAATCTTTTACCATTCATGTTTTCTGGTTAAATATCAACATACAGCTCCAGTTGTGCCGTTCTCTTTACTTGCACTGACAACTTGTTAGTAATACACTACTGGCCATTAAAATTGCTACATCACGAAGATGACGTGCTACAACGCGAAATTTAACCAACAGGAAGAAGATGCTATGCCATGCAAATGATTAGCTTTTCAGAGCATTCACACAAGGTTGGCGCCGGTGGCGACACCTAGAACGGGTTTGACATGAGGAAAGTTTCCAACCGATTTCTCATACACAAACAGCAGTTGACCAGCATTGCCTGGTGAAACGTTGTTGTGATGCCTCGTGTAAGGAGGAGAAATGCGTACCATCACGTTTCCCACTTTGATAAAGGTCGGATTGTAGCCTACCGCGATTGCAGTTTATCGTATCGCGACATTGCTGCTCGCGTTGGTCGAGCTCCAATGACTGTTGAAACACGTCCCCTTAGAAAAATTAGTGAATCACTGTGCTGGTAAACCTCTTACATTATTTGATTTTCAAACAGCTCTTTACCTATTCTGATCAACATTACACTGACACATACTATTTTTTTAGCGCAACGTAATCCGACATTTCGCTCTTTGCCTATTCTGATCAACATTACACTGACACACAATATTTTTTTAGCGCAACGTAATCCGACTTTCAATAATCCCTACAAAGGAATGGCCCTGACTAACTTTAACCTATGCCTTTCATGTATCACTTACCTCACAAAAATCTTGGTTACTCGAACTACTGCAATACAGCAAGCGCCACTACTGCCAGCTACATAAAAGATTCAAACTACGGAAGGCACTAACTACTGATAGGCATAGCTAGCAAATGAAAGATTCTGATAGAGAACAAACAATGTATTTACGTTAATAGTGTTCAAAGGTCATAATATATATAATCTCAGTTCATGACATCCAATCTTACAAATTTACTGTCTCCGTCCATATCATCCGCTCTCAAAACTCCGCCATCTCACTCCCCACATCCACCACTGCTGTCGGCTCACCTCCAACTGCACAACGCTACGCGCTGTTAACAGCCAACTGCCCAACACTACAATGGCGAGTATTACAACAATGCCGACCAGCCACAGACTGCACACAGCACAGCCAGTGATTTTCATACGTGGCGTTACCAATATAAAAACCTAAACAGCCTACTTACACTGCTGGCACAATATGGAATCGGTGGGTTCAGGAGGGTAATACGGAACGCCGTGCTGAATCCCAACAGCCTCGTATCACTAGCAGTCGAGATGACAGGCATCTCATCCGCATGGCTGTAATGGATCGTGCAGCCACGTCTCGATCCCTGAGTCAACAGATCGGAACGCTTGCAAGACAACAACCATCTGCACGAACAGTTCGACGACGTTTGCAGGAGCATGGACTATTAGCTTGGAGACCGTGGCTGCGGTTACCCTTGACTCTGCATCACACATAGCAGCGCCTGCGATGGTGTACTCGACGACGAACCTGGGTGCACGAATGTCAAAACGTCATTTTTTCATATGAATACAGGTTCTGTTTACAGCATCATGATGGTCGCATCCGTGTTTGGCGACATCGCGGTGAAGTCAAATTGGAATCGTGTATTCGTCATCGCCATACTGGCGTATCACCCGGCGTGATGGTTTGGGGTGCCATTGGTTACACGTCTCGGTCACCTCTTGTTCGCATTGACAGCAATTTGAACAGTGGACGTTACATTTCAGATGTGTTGCGACCCGTGGCTCTACCCTTCATTCGATCCGTGTGAAACCCTACATTTCAGCAGGATAATGCACGACCGCATGTTGCAGGTCCTGTATGGGCCTTTCTGGATACAGAAAATGTTCGACTGCTGCCCTGGCCAGCACATTCTCCATATGTCTCACCAATTGAAAACGTCTGGTCAATGGTGGCCGAGCAACTGGTTCGTTACAATACGCCAGTCATTTCTCTTGATAAACTGTGGTATCGTGTTGAAGCTGCATGGGCAGCTGTACCTTTACACGCCATCCAAGTTCTGTTTGACTCAATGCCCAGGCGTATCAAGGCCGTTACTACGGACAGAGGTGGTTGTTCTGGGTACTGATTTCTCAGGATCTATGCACCCAAATTGCGTGAAAATGTAATCACATGTCAGTTCTAGTATAATACATTTGTCCCATGAATACCCATTTATCATCTGCATTTCTTCTTGGCGTAGCAATTTTAATGGACAGTAGTGTAATTGCAGTATCACTCACTTCGTCAAATTGAAGTTACTGTCAGTTCTGATTGACGGGTAGGGTGGCCAATCACAAGTAAGATCCAAGAGAACAGGCGCCACACTGTTAAGATGTCTCACTACTAGTCTGCGATCGATTTTCGAAGTGGCAATGTTCTATCCAGTGTGTGAAGTGTTAACCTGCGTATAGACTGAATCGGTTGCAAAAGTTATGTCGGGAAACGTATTTATGCGTTCTTATGTGGATTCTAGGACTGTGTGAAATATTTTGCGACATTTAATGATTAATCTCTAGAAATCATTTTACTAATTTTGCGATGGAACAAATGAAACAAAATTAGTTGACTTCCTCCCATTTTACGATTATCATTATGCAGTGTTTGTTGCACAAGCGTTAGAATTAGATGCAGAAGGAACTAATTGGGGCTACCCCTACGAGACCCGAGGTAAGTTGACCACAAGATTATTGGGGGGACGACCTGGACTTTCATGTTATGTAAATCACACGTAGCATCACCGTGCGTCTCTGTGTACGTATTTTGACAGACAACATTTCGAACATCCATTCCCCTGTTTGCTGTGACAGTGTCATAACACGAAGCGTGACGAGCGAGCGGTGTGGCACGGGGCTTGTCACACGTGTGTTGCGACGCTTGCAGAAGACAGAAAATAACGTACGTGTCGTTACATCTTCCTCGGACGATGAAACTTTCCTGGCGTTAGTCAACTTAATCAACGTTAATCAACAGACGAGTAACATGCATTGTTGGGCACTGCATTTTATTGACGTTGGCGGTTATGGGTGCCTCACTGACGGGAGAATATTGTAATGAATTCCTTGTGAAGCCGCAGTACATTTCTATTGCGGTATCATTTCGGAAAATATAACGCACCTGTTCTCGAGATTTAATTTTAAAGAAACATATTTTGAAAATTTATCTAGTTTTAATTTAAAAAAAAAACAAGTTTTGAAAAGTTATCGAGTTCTTAACACTAAAATGTCATCCTATAATTATAATGGAATAATGTCTTTTCGTTATGTTTTTAAATTAAATACAGCACTGATGTGGACAATGGCTGCGTCATATTCTCTTTGCCGCGCGGAATTAGCCGAGCGGTTTGAGGCGCTGCAGTCATGGATTGTGCGGCTGCTCCCGGCGGAGGTTCGAGTCCTCCCTCGGGCATGGGTGTGTGTGTTTGTCCTTAGGATAATTTAGGTTAAGTAGTGTGTAAGCTTAGGGACTGATGACCTTAGCAGTTAAGTCCCAAAAGATTTCACACACACACACACACACATATTCTCCTTGCCTCCTTTGCAGGCACGCGTGCGAGTGAATAGTTAGGTGTGTACCAGCGGCAACACGAGACAGCTCTGGATAGCGTCGAACCGAACACCAAAATGTATCTCGTATTTACTGAAGACTGAAAAGGGGTACCGGTTTGCTTCCAGCGCTAAAAACAGTTTAGGTATGTTAGCTACATCTCTTAGCCGCAATATACGCCGTAAAGAGCACCAAACGTAAACTGGCAAGCGACTACATTTTTCACTAAAAACTTTTCAAAATACGCGCGATGCTGTACTTTACTTCAAGTATCACAATAGCTAAGGACAATAATGAAAAGAAAACCAGTTCATTTTCAAGCTGTGATGCGTGACTACACTTTTTTTTATAAATAATTTAAAAGCCAAGATCACTTACATATATTGTTTACTGGATAACCGGTATCAACACACTAAAGGTGCCATCGTCGAATCTGAATGCAGCTTAACATTTATAAAACATTTGGATATAACGACACATGAGGCAGACCAGCTGATATAAAATCATTGTCACAAGAAATAAAAAACGACTGCTCTCATGGTCATTTGTTTTCCATCAGATATGTAAAACCGAAGTCACAAGATAAAAAATTATTTGGTACATGACCTCTGCAGCGTGCTTCTGACCGTTGTTAGTTGAGCAGCGGTCATCTACCAAATAGTTTTATCTTGTGACTTCATATCTGATGGAGAAGAATGACTATCAGAGCAGTTTTTTTTTATTTCTTGTGACAATGATTTTATATCAGCTGGTCTGCCTCAAGCATCGTTATACCGAAATGGTTTATAATGTTAATCTAGATTTAGATCCGAGGATGGCACCTTTAGTGTGTTGAAACCGGTTGTCCTGTATGTGGTGTCACCACAAAGACACCACACTTGCTAGGTGGTAGCCTTTAAATCGGCCGCGGTCCGTTAGTATACGTCGGACCCGCGCGTCGCCACTATCAGTGATTGCAGACCGAGCGCCGCCACACAGCAGGTCTAGTCTAGAGAGGCTCCCTAGCACTCGCCCCAGTTGTACAGCCGACTTCGCTAGCGATGGTTCACTGCCTACATACGCTCTCATTTGTAGAGACGACAGTTTAGCATAGCCTTCAGCGACGTCATTTGCTACGACCTAGCAAGGCGCCATATTCAAGAATAAGAATGAATTCTGAACAAATAATATTGTGAATCATGTATCGTCAAGAGCGACGTTCATCATTAATGGATTAAAGTTAAGTAGCAAACTAATCACGTTCGCTTTCTGAATTCTAATTCCTTGTCATGTTCCAGACCTCACGTCAGTATAGTCCTTCCCTCCTCACGCCAGCCTGCGTGAGCTAAAACGCGTACATTTCGGCCTCCTCTAGTAACACGGTGTTGGCTCTTCAGCCAACACAACACTGTAAACAGTATTTAAGCCATCTTGGCTTGTGAATTATTTCTACAACAGAGTGATCGCCCCACTACGCACTGTGTCTTCACTACAAGACATATTTTTTTTGCTTTTTCCTTTCTGAATACATTCCTCAAAATCGAATGAGAAAGTCTGTGTAGCGTAGAACACGCATGAATTCCGAGACGGTGGTTTTTATTTCTTTATGCCAACAGTAAAAGCCTTACTGAGATACTAGCTACACAGACGGGTGTAGCTTTGCTTCGCGTACGTAATACAAGCTTCTTAGCAAATGGACGACTTGCAATTTGACTCTCTGTTTATCGTACGATGCGAGTTGCGTGGAGCAACCATCATTCTGTGTCGCGCTGGACCACACGACAGACGTACGTATCGATGTCATGTTCTGTCGTCATCCCAAACTGAACCAGTCAGGTCGCTTCCGTTAGCTTTCAATGCACTCCGCCGGTGCGGATTGCTTCTGCGTATCGTATTGCCTCAGTATGAACCCCGCCTGTGCGAGAAGCATTTACTGACAACGACAGAGGCGGATATGGCCCGGCCATACGAAATATTGTGCACACTTGGCGGGCAACACCAGCAACATCCCGACGATACGTCGGCAACCACCTGTATCGGGCAGTTCTGTCTGCAGTACTGTCCGAAGTACGGTAATATTGACCCGTATCGCAGCCAAATTGCAGCAATATTACCGGCAACACTACTGCGACCATACATTGCCGTAAAACATGGGTCGTATAACAGCATCTTGATAGAGGCTAGCGAGATCCAGGGCTGTACATCTCTTGTCGCGTCAGACAAGGAAATATTGGAAACCCTTCGCGGGCCCCCTCCCCCTTCACCCCTTTATATAACTTCAAGCTGAATTTCAACTCGTGGATTTGAACTGGCATTAACGCTACGGGTGCAGTAAAAAAATCGCGGTGGGTTTTAGCATAGTAAGTCTCACTTTTCTCAGTTAAGTACTGCCTCCCTTGGGGAACCAGTCCGCAACAAGACGGAGACGCCCGAAGTTCTCCTCGGAAGCCTTCGGCCCGCCGCTGAGACAGTTGAATGTCGCCAGCCAGCGAGTGTGGCCTTGCCAAGGTCGCGTGACGTCATAAGCGCCGCAGCTGCACCTCTGTGCTGTATTACGGCATCGCATTGTTCCCGCCCGGCATTCTTCACTGTCAAAGAGTCCACGTGAGTTAACTCAACAGCGGGATGCAAGCGCTTAGCGCAGACTTTTCAAAATAACAACTCTATATGTTGGCCCGTCCGCAAAAATGTAGAATGACAACGTAAGGAAACACATCCTCACGGGGTGTCGCGTGACTGTGGCTTATACATCAGATATAATATATATATTAATAAATGGCCGTATCTTACTTCCCTGTCTCAGAAAAGGCCTTCACTAACTTACCCCCTGGATATTGTTTATACTCACACAATTTTAAAGTCCTTGTCTGAACACCAATCTCCTAAACGCAGTTCTAAAACGAACTCTGATAGTATCACTTTTGAAGAGTGGAAGATATTGGAGCACTATTAAGTAAAAAGTTATTCTGGGCATTTTTGGCACTGGCTATAACAGCGAAATCTAACGATCCCGTCTCAGTCCTATGTGAACACTACTTAAAAAATCGCTTGATACGACTTCACTTATTGTGACTTGTAGTGTAAAACGAAGTGTTTTTAATTACATTTTCGGAGAAATATATCGGCTATAGCGTCCAACATTTCTTTTTTGTTTGTCACGTATTTGGGGAATACTAACAGTAATCTAATGCTTATTTCCAAATGCTTGTTTTCTGCTGCTAGTTGGAATCAAATCAGGGGTTAAGTCGTATGCATCTTCAAATGTAAAATGCGTACGCATATGTTAAATGCAAAAAAGCAATGGTAACTGATTACCCGTAACAGGACAAAATGCGTTACTATATTACATTTTAAAGTTATACCAACTGGTTATAAAACTAAGCTGTGTATGTAGAAAACTAGAAAATTAAATTCTAGTGTGTGTGTTATTTTTTCAAAGTACAGAAGTGGCGTAGTAGTGTATTGGTTACTGATATTTTGTGGTTATGTGCGTTAGATATTCTCAGCGGTATTAGGTACAGCGAATCACATTTGACCAACATTTTTAAGAGAAACATTGGACAAAGTGTGGGCTTTAATGTAATTTACGGTACGTACAGAATACCGTCTTTTCATTCCGCTACTGTGGATTAAGTTTTGTAATACAGTAACTGTGTCATTAACGACTACTGTACTATATAGCACAGAAAAGTACCGTAAGTCTCAGACGTGCTCAGTATTTTATCTCATTCATTATCCAAGGCTATGTTCGACATTATTGAACAGTTCTCATTCTTGCCACTCCTTCCTTCACTTATCAAAGGTTCTTACATTTTCCTGTGGGATTTTATTGCTCTACATACTGCATAAACATAACAAAAATCTCTCTTCTGTGGCCCTCCAAAAAACACTGTATTGTAAATGCAGCACGTGTACTATATTCCTCCTACTTTTTGAAGTGTTGTCCCTCTGGCAGCGAAAAATTTACAGATAAGAAATTTGTATAAATAAAAAACAAAGCAAAACCCGGGACGTGCGACTATCGTCTATAAGAACCGTAAACCGTCGGTCCCCTCGACGTTGTAACAAGGATCCGCAGTATTTCCACTTATAGTGTTGCTCCGTTGTAGGCGGACGTGTAACTTTTGCTTCATATATTTTTCATGAGGTCATGCTGGAAAGTAATGCGAATTTTTTGTGTGAATACTTTTAAAGGTTTCTAAATAAAACAAATAAGAAAAAGAAAAAGAAAAAAAACAGCAAATAAAATTTTTTCCTCATTCAAAATATACTCCAACTCCTCAGAAACCATAATTTTATGTTTAAAACTGTTTCTTAAAGCTTTCCTCCGAGCTTACAGACTCTAACGAAAAATATTTCGCGGAACTAATATCCCTTATTTCAATAAATAAGTGTGTGATCTACCATGAAAATATAACTCCAACTGATTACGTCCCCACCACAAAGTAACAGACAGTAATAAAATTAATGCTTTAATTCTGATTATACATTCGATCTCCCAATAAAATTCTACACCAAACTCAGACTGGTAATTTAATTAACTGACAAGTCTACGTAGTGGATCATCGGTTAGAGGTGTGGGGAGGGGGCGGGGGAGGGGAGCAGAAAAATTTTAGCATTCCTCGTTAATTTAATCCTGTATTGTAAGATATTGCCATTTGCCAACAAACCGAAAAATTTACTTGCAGTGTTAAGGAAGCCACTCGTACATGTCAGATGTTGCCGTCTGGCTATACAGAGAGTTTGGCTGCATCGAGCAAGACTGTCTTTAGCGTCATAACGTTGGCATACGTAGCTGAAAATCACCAATCGTTGCTGACTGTCGAGTGTTCGTAAACGTACGCGAAGGTAGCTGAAAGAGTGAATTACTTCTGCCACTTAGAACACATCTAGTTAGATTTTCATACTATCTAAAATGATGCCCAACGATAGTACAGATTACAGTTCCGTGTCTGTGTAAGTAAACGATTAACAATTAAGTCAATATATTCCGTTCCATGCCATACGGCAGCAATCCTAAAACAATGAATAAATCAAAATGGGAACAAACCTAAAGCACTGAATAAATCTAAATTAATCATAATTTCTATGTTCAACCTGTTACACAATATTACGGTATGTTGTTAATCTTTACTTCTGGGCCGTCCGATTACAACTGAATGAAACACAATTTTTAGCCACACCCATTTCGCCTTTATTCTTTGCAAGGTAACATCAGTCGCATGGAATATGAACATAGTTTTGTTTATACTATTCCATTTACATCTACACCTACATAGATACTCCGCTAGCCACCGTACGGTGCGTGGCGGAGAGTATCCTGTACACTACTAGTAATTTCCTTTCCTGATCCACTCGTAAATAGTGAGGGGAAAACGACCATCTACACTCCTGGAAATGGAAAAAAGAACACATTGACACCGGTGTGTCAGACCCACCATACTTGCTCCGGACACTGCGAGAGGGCTGTACAAGCAATGATCACACGCACGGCACAGCGGACACACCAGGAACCGCGGTGTTGGCCGTCGAATGGCGCTAGCTGCGCAGCATTTGTGCACCGCCGCCGTCAGTGTCAGCCAGTTTTCCGTGGCATACGGAGCTCCATCGCAGTCTTTAACACTGGTAGCATGCCGCGACAGCGTGGACGTGAACCGTATGTGCAGTTGACGGACTTTGAGCGAGGGCGTATAGTGGGCATGCGGGAGGCCGGGTGGACGTACCGCCGAATTGCTCAACACGTGGGGCGTGAGGTCTCCACAGTACATCGATGTCGTCGCCAGTGGTCGGCGGAAGGTGCACGTGCCCGTCGACCTGGGACCGGACCGCAGCGACGCACGGATGCACGCCAAGACCGTAGGATCCTACGCAGTGCCGTAGGGGACCGCACCGCCACTTCCCAGCAAATTAGGGACACTGTTGCTCCTGGGGTATCGGCGAGGACCATTCGCAACCGTCTCCATGAAGCTGGGCTACGGCCCCGCACACCGTTAGGCCGTCTTCCGCTCACGCCCCAACATCGTGCAGCCTGCCTCCAGTGGTGTCGCGAGAAGCGTGAATGGAGGGACGAATGGAGACGTGTCGTCTTCAGCGATGAGAGTCGCTTCTGCCTTGGTGCCAATGATGGTCGTATGCGTGTTTGGCGCCGTGCAGGTGAGCGCCACAATCAGGACTGCATACGACCGAGGCACACAGGGCCAACACGCGGCATCATGGTGTGGGGAGCGATCTCCTACACTGGCCGTACACCACTGGTGATCGTCGAGGGGACACTGAATAGTGCACGGTACATCCAAACCGTCATCGAACCCATCGTTCTACCATTCCTAGACCGGCAAGGGAACTTGCTGTTCCAACAGGACAATGCACGTCCGCATGTATCCCGTGCCACCCAACGTGCTCTAGAAGGTGTAAGTCAACTACCCTGGCCAGCAAGATCTCCGGATCTGTCCCCCATTGAGCATGTTTGGGACTGGATGAAGCGTCGTCTCACGCGGTCTGCACGTCCAGCACGAACGCTGGTCCAACTGAGGCGCCAGGTGGAAATGGCATGGCAAGCCGTTCCACAGGACTACATCCAGCATCTCTACGATCGTCTCCATGGGAGAATAGCAGCCTGCATTGCTGCGAAAGGTGGATATACACTGTACTAGTGCCGACATTGTGCATGCTCTGTTGCCTGTGTCTATGTGCCTGTGGTTCTGTCAGTGTGATCATGTGATGTATCTGACCCCCTTCCTGGGACAATGAATTCACGGTGTTCTTATTTCAATTTCCAGGAGTGTATATGCCTCCGTCTGAGCCCAAAATTGTCGCACCTCATCTTCGTGGTCCTTAAGCGCAGTGTACGCTGGCGCCAGTAGAATCTTTCGGCAGTCAGCTTCGAATGCCGTTTCTCTAAATTTTCTCAGTCGTGTTCCTCGAAAAGAACGTCGCCTTCTCTCCAGGGATTCCCATTTGAGCTCTCGAAGCACCTCCGCAACACTTACGTGTTGTTAAAACCTTGCGGTAACAAATGTCGCAGCCCGCCTCTGAATTGCTTCGACTTCTTCCTTCAGTCCAATCTGGTACAGATCCCAAACACTCGAGCGGTACTCAAGAATGGGTCGCAGCAGCGTCGTACACGCGGTCTCCTTACAGAGGAAGAATTCTATCCTAAAATTCTCCCAAGAAACCGAAGTCGACCATTTGCCTTCGCTACCACAGTTCTCAAATGCTCATTCCACGTCATATCGCTTTGCGGCGTTACGCCCAGACACTTAAACCCCTTGTTTGTCTCAAGCAGGACACTAGTAACATTGTAGCCGAACATTACAGGTTTGATCTCCCTACCCATTCTCATCAACTTAAATTTTTTCACATTTAGGGCTAGCTGCCATTCTTCACACCTACTGGGTGTTTCGTCTAAACCGTCTTGTGTTTTCCAACAGTCACTCAACTTCGATACCTTTTCGTACACCACGGCATCATCAGCAAACAAACGCATATTGCTGCCCACCGTGTCCGCCAAATCATTTATGTATATAGCGGTCCTGACCATTCCGTTGTCTCTGATGAACACTCGCCATCGAGGACAACATACCGAGTTCTGTTATTTAGGAGGTCTTCGAGCCACTCACATATCTGCGAACTTACTCCATACGCCCCTACCTTCGTTAACAGCCTGAAATGCGGCACCGTGTCAGATGCTTTCCCGAAATCTAAAAATGTGGAATCTGCGTGTTGCACCTTAATTCATGGGAGAAAAGGGCCAGCTGAGGTTCGCACGGGCGATGTTTTCTACAACCGTGCTGATTCGTGCACATACGCTTCTCAGTCTCAAGAAACTTTACTATATCCGAACTGAGAATATGTTCAAGGATTCTGCAGCAAACAGGATATCGGTATGTAGTTTTGCGGGTCTGTTGTTTTACCTTCTTTACATGCTGTAGTTGTTGTGGCGTAACAAGACAGCTACGCCACACTGAAGTAGCCGAAAGGCACGCGTAATCTCACGTAGGCTAGATAGAGGTCTGAAACAGGATACGTAATAAATGGTAACAAGAAAAGTACGTAACTGCTTTAATACTTAACTTTTAATCCTTCATGTGAATACAGCATTCCTTGATGATCTTAAAATGGTTAATGGTGCCTTGCTACGTCGTAGCCATTGACTTAGCTGAAGGCTATTCTAACTGTCTGTCGGCAAATGAGAGAAAGGCTTCGTCAGTGTAGTCGCTAACAAAGTCGTCGTACAACTGGGGCGAGTGCTAGTCCGTATCTCGAGACCTGCCTTGTGGTGGCGCTCGGTCTGCGATCACACAGTGGCGACACGCGGGTTCGACATGTACTAAATGGACCGCGGCCGATTTGAAGCTGCCACCTAGCAAGTGTGGTGTCTGGCGGTGACACCACATTCCTCCCCCGCAAATCGGCGAACGGTCGTGTTATAAGGCTTCCGCCCGCCGTGGGGAGGACCCCATGTTGACGTATGCGATGAGGTGGGGAGCCTAACAACAGGCGAGGCTGTGCCACCCGCACCCAGCCATTCGGTCCGAGGGGAGCTAGGAAACGCTTGAAAACCTAGTCCAGGGTGCACGTCAACATGCGGCGTATGCGCCCGTAAAGAGACAGGAGGGGCCGAAGGGTCGACCTCCATTGCGTCGGGGTATCCGACGCGCGAAGACGCCATGTGGTCCGGAGCGGGCAAGAGTACCATGGCGGAGGACAGCTGGTCACGGGATGCGAATGCGATCGGCGGCGCGTGACCCAGGGAGGCGCTTGGCGGCTGCAGCGAAGCGTCGAATGCGGGCGGCGACAGCGGGAGAACAGGCGGCGGCGGCGGCGGCTGCGGCGGCGCGTCGCCATGGGGCAGAATGGAAGGCATCGTCGGTAGCACCTGGGGATGAGGCGAGCCAGTAGATGGGTCCCCAGGGCGCTGACCGGACGGCACCGTCGCTGAAAGCAGACGGGGAGCGGCAGAACCCGTGCGACGACAGAGGCGCAGCTGATTGAGATGCCGACGCACCTCACCAGAGGCCCCCAAAACCAAATACATCGCGCGGCCGAGGCAGCGAAGAATGCGCCCTGCGAGCCAACGCCGTGAACCTCGAAAGTGGCGATAGAATACAACGTCCCCTGGAGCAAAAGCAGAAGTCTGCCGCTGCACAGGAACCTGATGCGGCGGGTGCAGCAAAGACATCAAGGTTCGATGAGGACGACCGTGGAGCAACTCAGCCGGCGAGCGACCATCTCGGGGCTGAGAGCGATACGAGGACAAAAAGAGCAATAACGCGTCCTCCCGAGAATGCGACTCTTTCAACTTCAACATCTGTGACTTGAAAGTCCGGGCCAATCGTTCAGCGGCACCGTTTGACTGAGGCGAAAACGGCGCGGATGTCAGATGTTGAATACCATTGGCCTGGCAGAATGACTGAAATTCTGCGGACATGAATTGTGGGCCATTGTCGGAAACAATAGTCTGCGGAAGACCTTCAATGCAAAAGATAGCAGACAACGCTTGGATGGTGGCAGATGACGTCGTGGAAGACATCTGGACAACAAAAGGAAAATTACTGAAGGCATCTACCAGAACCAACCATCGAGCATTCCAGAATGGACCAGCAAAATCGATGTGCAAGCGTTGCCAAGGGGAAGTGGCTTTTGGCCATGCAAAGAGCTGAAAGAGAAGAGGCATTGCGCACATTCAATCACACCATGTGATCCCAAATCGTGAAATGTTCTTGCGACCTCACCACGCAATGCGTGGGGAACATTGCGCGCTCTGAAAAGTTTCGGTTGCGCGTTGACTTGCTGTTCCAAATGTGCTTCATAGTTCTTAACACAACCTAAGCCCGGTGCAATAATGTCTGCAAAGTCTACACACAGACGAGAAACACTGTCTGAAGGCACAGTCTGATTCACTGATAGGACCTGATTTACAATAGACATGTTAAACAACTGAAATAAATCTAAACCAAACACGTTCACTGCAGTAGAAGAATGAAGAATGTAAAATGACAAGTTTTGTTTGTCCCTTGTATGTTGCAAGAAGTGTGCACTGTCCTAATGCAGGGATCTGCTGTCCTGAATATGTAGTGAGCTTAACAGTTGCGGCACGCAATGGAGGTTTGCCCAGTTGTTTGTACGTGTCGTGATTGAGCAATGAAACTGCAGCTCCGGTATCGAGCTGGAATGGTATGACCTTGCCATTAAAGTCCAAATCTACAAAATGTTTATTGCCCTGCTGACGACAAGAGCGACTGTCTTGTGCAATTTGAACAGACACTGGTACAGAATCACTTGTTAATTGACGTGATTTCCTGCGACGTCGACGCACACTTTTTGTGGGACGAACACAGTCACAGTTAGAGAAAGTGGCACTGGGCGGAGTGGAATTAACTACATGAATGTCCATGGGTGAAGGTCCACGAGCCTGAGTGTCCTTGGTTCGATTCCGGCACGAAGCAAAGGGCCTGGAATGATTAAGAGTGTCTGATCTGAGCTTTTTCTGGCAAACACTTTGAACATGTCCTTTCTTATGACAGAAAAAGCAAATAGCTTGGCGTGACGGGCAATTGTCACGCGAATGTCTAGTAGCACACCGCGGGCATGATTTCACTGTATTTGTATGCTGGCGCGGCACAACTGGCTTAGAGCTTGGCGGCAGCTGCGCGGACGTGCGCGAGGGCAGTTTACCGGGCCGCGCAGTGCGCCCGGCGGGCCGGTTAATGTTACACACGGCCGGGCCGGCGAAGTTTCAAAAGATTCCTGAGCAAAGTCAAGCGTGTCTTGTCTATCGAATATGTCTATCGCTTGCTGAAGGGAGGGATTAACTAGTTTCAAAATTTGCTCCCGTATACGAACATCAGAAACGTTCTGTGCAATTGCATCACGTACCATTGTATCTGAATAAGGGAGTCCACATTCACACTCAAAAGCACAATCCCTTGTAAGGCCTTGCAATGTTGCAACCCACTCCCTATTAGTCTGACCGGCTGAACGTTTTGTACGAAAGAAAGTATACCTTTTTGCAACGACATTAACTGTTTCCTTGAAATAGGCGTCCAATGCTGACAGAAGTTCTTCGTAGGACAGAGTTGCTACATCGCGTCGGGGAAACAATTTCACTATCACACGGTAGGTGGACACACCGACACAGGATAATAAGTGAGGCTGCCGCTCATTACCTTGAATTTTGTAGGCGGCAAGATGAAATCCAAACTGGCGTCACCACTCAGTCCATGTCTCTTGGGTTGGGTCAAACTTGCGAAACGGCGGCTGCCGCATCGTGTTGCGTGGCACGTTGACCCTGGACGAGCTGTCGAAGGGCATCCAATAACGCCTGCGTCTGCTGATTCTGCAAGCGATAAAATCTGGACAGCACATCGGGAGATTGTGGCGAAGCCATGACACAAGTAAATCAATTAGAAAGAACAAGACCCTTTCCGTTGCCTCGTCGACAACTTTTGTGGCGTAACAAGACAGCTACGCCACACTGAAGTAGCCGAAAGGCACGCGTAATCTCACATAGGCTAGATAGAGGTCTGAAACAGGATACGTAATAAATGGTAACAAGAAAAGTACATAGCTGCTTTAATACTTAACTTTTAATCCTTCATGTGAATACAGCATTCCTTGATGATACAAGTGAGACTCTATCTTAAAATGGTTAATGGCGCCTTGCTAGGTCGTAGCCATTGACTTAGCTGAAGGCTATTCTAACTGTCTCTCGGCAAATGAGAGAAAGGCTTCGTCAGTGTAGTCGCTAGCAAAGTCGTCCGTACAACTGGGGCGAGTGCTAGTCCGTATCTCGAGACCTGCCTTGTGGTGGCGCTCGGTCTGCGATCACACAGTGGCGACACGCGGGTCCGACATGTACTAAATGGACCGCGGCCGATTTGAAGCTACCACCTAGCAAGTGTGGTGTCTGGCGGGGACACCACAGTAGTCACCTGCGCTGTTAAACAGTTCTGGTGGTTAGCTTTCCTATGATGCAGTAATAAATTAAAATTCTACTTACATATTCCGTCGATGGTGTTCTGCATGTTGTGTTTTTGTCCCATTTTTGACGTTGTTCTTTTTCTTATAATTGCCATTTAGAAATTTATTTTTCAGTTTTCATAGAGAGAGGATGTGTATTTGTTTTCATGTGGCTGCATGTGCAAGTGAAACTATTTTTATCCTATCATTTCTTTTACTGCATATAGCAGAGTCGGTATTGACGCGTGCTTCCTTATTTATCACATGTTTTCAGCAATGGCTTTCTGGATGTGGAAGTTTTCCTGCATTTGTATAAAGTATTTGTCATAGCTCTTTATTCTGATTATTTTCATATGTTGCTCCATGCTTGTACGATGGTGGGTGTGGCGTTTTAACTGCTCTGCAAATGTGCAGTAATTTGTTTCGTATTTCTAACACCAAATGTGTTGTTTGTACTATGTTTTAAGATTCTTGCATGTCCTACTTATCTATACTGGGTCATAAATTTGACATTCAAGCTTGTATACTACTGTTCACTGGAATTTGTCGCTCTCGGTTGTTGACTGCCTTAAGTTCGATTTGAGAGGTTGCGCAGTTTCGTGTGCTATTTGGATACCATGCTTCTTTAGTATTATTGCCATCTATGTCTTAATTTATGGCCATAATGTATCATATCATAATTAATACCATAATGTATAATGTGCTTCTTTTCTCTGTGGTGTTGTCATTCTGTATGTGTGTCGAGTGTGTTTGTGAGTTTGCACTTGTGAGTTTTCTTGGATTCTCGAAATGTTGAGTATGTTTGTTTTATATTTGTGTTGTTTTTCCCTTTTGACTGAGTCTCTATACTGCATGTCTATCATTCCCGTTGTTCCCAGCTATTTACATCGAAAGGGTACAGCACCGCCCGACATTGGAAATAGGTACAACATTCTTCGCTATTCTTGTCAGAACAACATATTTTTTGTAATAATAACTCAGTTTCACTTAATACAGCGAAGCTGGATACCAGTGTAGGAAAGAAGGACAATTTATTTATTTAATTGATCACATGTGTACTCCCACAAAATAAATCCCTACATCCAGTTTGGTGAGATCTGTGAAATGAATAAATGTATGGTCGTCTGCTAACAGCACATAGTGAATGTGCAATATGTGATCATCTTTGAGACGATCCTTTGGTGGAACCAAAGAGATGAAATTTACTGGAGCTCTGAGCGCCTGAAATGTGGCTGACCAATACAGTAGCATGATCTTCCCCGACTTCGGCGGAGGTGCGAGATGACCTGAAGAACGGCCATGTTTTCAGCACTCTGCCGCTGGATCTTGTGTTGGTAAGACCTGTCTTAGGTGTGCTCCGTAAAGACAAGAGAGTGGAGACATGGTATGCATGTGAAATACTTAAAGAGTAGTTTGGAATAATTATTTCTCTATTTCAGGAACTTTTGAGGGGAGAATTAAATTTCAGGCAGGTAATATTAATGGGATCGTAGTAATCTTCGGAAGTGGGCAACGGTCACAATGAAACCATGTGTAGCAATAAGTTGAAATACTTCCGAGTGCTTAAGTTAAGCTGTATTACTGGCGTGTGTAGTATAAGTTGGAAATATTTAAGAAATGGCATGTGCAGGACTTGAAATTAGAGATGAGTACTGCCACGTGATGAGTACTGTGTGAGTCTCAATCTGTGTGTCAAAATGGTTCAAATGGCTCTGAGCACTATGGGACTTAGCATCTATGGTCATCAGTCCCCTAGAACGTAGAACTACTTAAACCTAACCAACCTAATGACATCACACAACACCCAGTGTGACCCCGCCGGGAATCTAACCCGAGAATCCGGGCGTGGGAAGCGAGAACGCTACCGCACGACCACGAGCTGCGAACCAATCTGTATATGAGACACAGGATAAAGTGAAGTACTCCTCCATGGTATCAGTTGAGGACTCGCGTGTGTGATGAATATGTTCTTAATATTACTTTGCGTGTTATGTTTCCATGTGACGCTTGATTCAAACTATAACACTCTGAGAGAGAAGCAAGGTGAGTCAGCCGTCTATCCAGCAACGCCACTTGGCTTGCATTGCACAGGAAGACGTGTATAATCCTCCAGAGTTCATAGTAGGAAAGAAAAGTTACGAAGTGGGGCAGTGTCATGTGAAACTGGGATGAATACTAATTGAAGTGGGAAAGCTGAAAGTGATGTGACTATAATGTTGTGACTACTCCTTGTGTTGTATTCCATGTTGCCAGTGTGGTGTATTCCATGTAATTTAAGTATGTGTGGTTTGCATGATAGAGTAGCAAGATAGGTACAGAGGCAGTGGGTTATGCATGTTCCTTTCGTACCGCTCGGTCTGGAGGAAATTTTCGATGATGGGTGTGAGAGTCGAAGTGTGAGATATAGCAAAAGATCCACCATCCTATCCAGAAAGTGCACTGTAGCGTTAAATAATTACGAGACCATAAGATAGAGAATCACCAATGTGAAGCCATGCCCTCTGGGCCGAGTTTCTCATGTGTAATTGTAGTAGAAAATGTAATGGTGTGTTTAGGTTTATCGGAATAAAAAAGATAGTGAAAAGAAAAAGATTGGTGGCCTTTTCCTTCGAATACTATGTTGCCATGATACCCAGAATTTATAATGCGTGCGCCACTCATATTCAGTGCGATGGCCACGTGTTGATCAAAGCCGTTGGGTAAGAAAGAAAATGCGGTATTGCCAGTGCGTAGTGAACAGTCAGAGTTCTGTAAATTACTAATAGTCAGATGTGCGTTATCCGTTTCCGTTGCGTAATATTCAAACAGGAGAATAATTTGTAACATAATTGTGAGTACTAGAGTTCATGTTACTCGATAAATAAGATTGAGCCCACTCGCTTGGCAGACCACTCTTCTGGCAGGTCTGACTGCTTGATGCCACAGTATGAGCAAGGCGTGTGGGTGCCTCTCAACATGATTGGACTCATTTTTTTCATACTTTCTCTTGATTAGTAGAATCATCTTTAATCTGTACGTCTTAGTGCCACAAGCTTCTGGTCGTGAAGATGACTAGATGTGAAACGTATTATTGCGTCTGTGGTCATCGGTGTTCTGAAAATGTTAAATGTGTGTTTGCCACTGTCCGTTGTTATTGTTATGTCAGGAAAATTTATTTGATCTTTTTATTTTTCAAGTATGAATTTTATGTTCTGATGTGCTTCGTTTATTGCAGAGTGAAGTTCATCTATTTTTTTCATTTGGCACATCTATCAGACAAATACTGCCATCCACGAAACTCTAGCAATATATGATTTTAAATCTTTTATCAGTGACTTTCGTTTCAAATATCTGATTTTCTAAATGACTGATAAAAATGTTGGCTAATATTTCTGACATTGGGGAGACCGTGTGTAGTCCATTACCTTACAGAAAATATTTATTCTCAAAAATGAAAGTAATTTTGATCCGTTATCAATCTGAGCATATTTGTTATCTCTGTTATCGCTTTTATAGTGAGGTCGCTGTAGGATATGAGATTTTGTTATGTGATTTATATTCTTTCTGTGATAGGTATGGAGACGTACATATTTTCCGAAATCAGTGATACTATTTCTCCTGTGTTTATCACATATCCGTTGTTCCTTGTTTTATAGTGCTTGTGATTAGCTTTTGGAGTGTGTGGGGATGTGTTATGTTGGGGCTTTCCTAAAGTTAACAACGGATCTCATTAGTGTATGGTTTTTATGTATCTTTGATTGGGTGCAGATTGTCGCTGCTTGTGGGTTCTTCTGTGTTATGTAGCATTTCTCTTTATCGATGAATGCATGTATAATGTTTTTCAGTGTTCGTTTCAGGTTTACCTGAAATCACATAGTTTGGTCCGATATAAGTTATCGCATAGTGTCGGCATTTATGTATTCTTTGGTTCTTGAGATGTATTGTTCTGTGTCCACAAGTACTGTTACATTTCCATTGTCTGCTCTTGTTAATACAGTGTTATTGTTTATTAAATTTTGTTTCAAGTTTTCACGGTGGCTATTATTGTGTGGTTGTTCTTAATTTCCTTCTCCCAATTCTATTCAGTACCTAGTCATTAGTTACGTGATCTACCCATCTAAACTTCTGGATTCTTCTGTAGCACCACATTTCAGAAGCTTCAATTCTGATTTTGTGTAAACTGTTTATCGTCCATGTTTCACTTCATGCATGACTACACTACATAAAAACACTTTCAGAAAACACTTCCTGACTCTTAAATCGATACTCGATATTCACTAATTTCTCTTCATCAGAAACGTTTTTCTTGCCATTGGAAGTCTACATTTTATATCCTCTCAACTACGACCACCAAATAACAACACTCATCTACTACTTTAAGTGTCTCGTTTCCTAATCTATTTACCTCGGTATCACCTGATTTAATTCAACTTCATTGCATTTGTCTTGTTTTGGTTTTGTTGATGCTCGGCTTATATCGTCCTTTCAAGACACTGTCCATTCCGTTCAACTGCTCTTCCAAGTCTTTTGCTATCCCTAATACAATTACAATGTCATTGGCAAACTTCAAAGTATTTATTTCTTCTCCATGGATCTTAATTCCTACTCGAAATTTTTCTTTGTTTTCCCTTACTGCTTGTTTAATATACAGTTTAAATAACATCGGGGTTAGCCTAGAAGCCTGTCTCACTCCCTTCTAAACCACTCCTTCCCTTTCATGCCTCTCGACTCTTATAACTGCCATCTGGTTTCTGTACAAACTGTAAATAGGTATTCGCTCTCTTTATCTTACCCCTCCACCTTTAGAATTTGAAAGAATTCCAGTCAACATTGTCAAAAGATTTCTCTACGTAGGTTTGCCTTTCCTTAATCTACCTTCTATGTGAAGTCGTAGGGTCAGTATTGCCTCGCGTGTTCCATCATTTCTACGGGATCCAAGCTGATCTTCCCTAAGGTCGGCTTCTACCAGTTTTTCCATCCTCCTGCAAAAAATTCGTATTAGTATTTTGTATTTTTGCGTTATAAAACAGATAGTTCGGTAATTTTCACATCTATCAGCACCTGCTTTCTTTGGAATTGTAATTATTATATTCTTCTTGAGCTCTGAGGTTGTTTCCTCTGTCTCGTTGATCTTGCTTACCAGATTGAAGAGTTTGGTCGTGGCTGGCTCTCCCAAGGCAAGCAGTAATTCAAACAGAATGTTGTCTACCCCTAGGGCGTTGTTTCTACTATAACACCACGTATAAACACACTTAAATCTTGATAACCTGCCATTGCAGCAGCAGTAACCGAAATAATAACTGCGACAGACACTTGTTGCCTTATATAGTCGTTGCCGAGGGCAGCGCCGTGTTCTGCCTGTTTGCATATCTATTTGAATACGCATGCGCATACCAATTTATGTGGCGCATCAGATATATGTGAAAATTATGCGCTTTAAATATGACGAGGCATACCTGTTTTATACGTAGGTTGGAATTTAAATAGTGGCAACTATTTATTCACAACCGATACAAAAGAGTTACATGTTTGCACCTTTTATTGTCCTTGAGAGTAGTCACCAGCGTTGTGTAGAATGTGTTGCCAGCGATGTGGAAGGCTTAGCATACCGTTAGCAGAGCCTGTTGTGTTGATGTTGCGAATGAAGCGGTCCACTACCTGCCGAATATATGCAACAGTTCTGAAGCAAATGCCACGAAGTGGTTCCTTCATCTCCTGAATCAAATCAAAGTCACAAGGACTTAAGTCCGGGGAGTATGGTGGGTGGTACAGTACATCCCAGTCCCATCGACCGAACAGAGCAGCCGCAGCTTGCGCTGTATGCGCCCGCGCACTGTCGTGCAAAATGATGCGTGGGTTGCGTAGGAAGTGTCGCCGCTTCTTTGGCAAAGCTGGTCTGATGCTCCAAAAACGAACAGAAATACTGTGCATTGACGGTCAGCCATGGAGAAACGCTGCTCTGTTCGGTCGATGGGACTGGGATGTACTGTACCGTCCACCATACTCCGCGGATTTAAGTCCTTGTGACTTTGATTTGATTCCGAAAATGAAGGAACCACTTCGTGCCATTCGCTTCAGAACTGTTCGCACTATCAAAAGAACAGGCTCTGCTAACGGTGTACTACGCCTTCCACATCGCTGGCAACGGGTTCTACACAACGCTGGTGACTACTCTCAAGGACAATAACAGGTGCAAACATGTAACTCTTTTGTATCGGTTGTGAATAAATAGTTGCCACTATTTAAGTTCCAACCCACAGTGGCATCGTCAAATGCTGAACGCAAAATCAGCGCCAGCATCGTCATAGGTACATAAATTACAGTTTATACAAGAGCTGCGCGACCGCTACGGTCGCAGGTTCGAATCCTGCCTCGGGCATGGATGTGTGTGATGTCCTTAGGTTAGTTAGGTTTAAGTAGTTCTAAGTTCTAGGGGACTTATGACCACAGATGTTGAGTCCCATAGTGCTCAGAGCCATTTTTGAACCATACAAGAGCTGTGGTTCAAAACAACCGGACGTACAGAGCAAGCTCGCCAGATGTCTCTACTGTAGCTGTACACATATTCTTCAAAGATAATTGTACGATGTAAAAAGAGGAAAACAATTAATAAAATCTGTAGTGCAAAAAAGAGGAAAACAATCAATAAAATCTGTAGTGGACATATAAGCTGTAAAAGTCATTACAGTAATATAATGCAATAAAATAAAACACGACAAAAGCTAGATTCTTAAGAAGGAAAAAGTTAAATGACGTAAATTCTGATACGCTCAAGTGTTAGCGTTCTCGCTTCCTGCGCAAGGGCTCCCGGGTTCGATACCCGGCGGGGTCAGGCATTTTCCCTGCCTCGAGATGACTGGGTGTTGTTGCGTCGTCTTCATCACCATCATTCACCCTCATTACGGTCGGAGGGAGGCAATGGCAAACCACCTCCGCTAGCACCTTGCCTAGTCGGCGGTGAGGGTCTCCCGCATCGAGCCCTACGCTCCTCGGAGTATGGGACCTCACCATCAATGGAGTGGGTGGAGGGGAGGAGGGGGGATGACTGCTTAAGCGGTTCTGTGTGCACTTTAATCAACCTGATCTCGTCTTTATGGTTGCTACAGTAGCATTTTCTAGCGCCCATGATCAAGGGGTAGCTTATTTGGCTGGTAAACAAAACGTCCTCGATCCCAGGTTCGAACCTAGCTACCGCTTAAGTTTTGAATAAAAATCGTCAGCAGTGGCAGTCGATGACTTCTGGCATAAGAAGTCACCCAGTGGCCTTGCGAATGTGGGGGGAGGGGCAGACAGAGCTTCAGGGCACTCTCTTGCCCTTGGGCTGGAAAACTGCCCCTAAAAGGGAGAAGAACCAGCAGTGGTCAACGGCACACGGATCCGGATGGCCATGGAAACCACTGCATTAGAGATACGTAATGTGTAGCCATAGGGCATGTGACATGTAATTCAACAAGTTCATGAAGTTCTCTCCATTGCCAAACGATTCCGGACGAGTCCCCCATCTCTGGAAGGGGATTGCCAAGAGGGAGATGACCACAAGAAAAATATCCAATGAAGAATGAGAGAGTGGTGTTCTATGACTCGGGACGTGAAATGTCAGAAGTTTGAAGGTGGCAGGGAAGCTAGAAAATCTGAAAAGTGAAGTGCAGATGCTTAATTAGATACAGTGGGGACCAGTGTAGTCAAACGGAAAGAACACAAAGATTTTTGGTCAGACAAGTGTAGGGTAATATCAACAGCAGCAGAAAATGGTATAACCTACGAAGGATTTGTTAGGAATACGAGGATAGGGCAGAGAGCGAGTTACTGTGAATAGTCATCAGAATCAACAGCAAACCAACACAGACAACAGCAGTTCAGGTATATATGCAGATGTCGCGAGGAGAAGGTGAAAAGACAGAGAAAACATACGATGATACTGAATGGATATTTCAGTACTTACAGAGAGATGAAAATCTGGTAGTCATGAGGGACTGGGACGCAGTTCCAGGGGAGGAAATACAAGAAAATCTTACAGGGGAATATGTGCTTCCTAGAAGGAACCAGAGAGCAGAAACACTATTTGAGTTCTTCAGTAAATGTCAGTTAGTAATAGCGTAGTATTCAGTTTAGTTAAACAGGAATTTACATTTCTAAGAAGGGCAATCGTAGGAGTCAGAAAGAGAACCACGGGCAGATGGAAGGTAACTGCGAAGAAACCATGGGTAACAGAAGGAATACTTCAGCTGACCGGCCGGCCGGGGTGGCCGAGTGGTTCTAGGCGCTACAGTCTGGAACCGTGCGACCACTACGGTCGCAGGTTCGAATCCTGCCTCGGGCATGGATGTGTGTGATGTCCTTAGGTTAGTTAGGTTTAAGTAGTTCTAAGTTCTAGGGGACTGATGACCTCAGAAGTTAAGTCCCATAGTGCTCAGAGCCATTTGAACCCTTTCAACTTCGGCTGATCAACAATAGATGGAAACACAAAAATGTTCAGGGAAATTCTGGCATACGGAAACACAGGTCACTTAAGAACGAAATAAACAGTAACTGCAGGGAAGCTGAAGTGACATGGCTTCATGAAAAATGTGAGGAAATTGAAAAAGAGGAGACTGTCGGCAGGACTGACTCAGCATGTACAAAAGTCGAAACAACCTTCGGTGAAACTAAAAGCAAGAGCGGCAATATTAAGAGTGCAATGGGAATACAACTGTTAAATGCAGAGAAGAGGCCGGATAGATGCAAAAAGTACATTGGAGGCCTCTGTGAGGACGAACACCTGTCTGATGACGTGAAAGAAGCGGAAGCCGGAGTCGATATGGCAGAGATAGGGGATCCAGTATCAGAAAAATAATTTAAGAGAGCTTTGGAAGACTTAACATCAAAGAAGGCGATAGAGGTAGATGACATTAAACAGACTTTTTAAGTAATTGGGGGAAAATGGCAAAAAACCGAATATTCACGTCGGTGTTAGAATGTATGTGCCTGGCGACATACCATCAAATTTTCGGAAAAACATTATCCACTCAATTCCGAAGGTAGCAACAGCCGACAACTTCAAGAATTGTCGCACAATCAGTTTAACAGCTCGTGCATCAAAGTTGGTGGCAAGAATAATATACAGAAGAATGGAAATGAAAATTGAGAATGTGTTAGTCGACGGTCAGATGGGCTTTAGGAAAGGTAAAGGCAGCAGAGAGGCATTTCTCACGTTGAGGCTGATAATGGAAGCAAGACTGAAGAAAAGTGAAGACCCGTTCAGAAGGAAGTGCACGTTCAGAAGGTTTGTCGACCTGGAAGAACCGTTCGACAGTTTAATGCATTGCAAGAAGTTTTAAATTCTAAGAAAAATAGAGTTAAGCTGTCGGGAAAGACTGGTAATGTACAATTTGTACAAAAACGAAGAGCGAACAATAAGAGTGGAAAACCAACAACGAAGTACTCAGTTTAAAAAGGGTGTAGGTCATGGATTGGGTTGGGATGATTTGGGGGGAAGAGGTCACCGGGGTTATCGGATTAGGGAAGGAAGTCAGCAGTGCCCTGTCAAAGGACCCATCCCGGCATTTGCCTGAAGCGATTTAGGGCAATGACGGAAAACCGAAATCAGGATGCTCGGACGCGGGATTGAACCGTCGTCCTCCCGAATGCAAGTCCAATGTGTGAACCACTGTGGCACCTCGCTCGGTGGTATAGGACATGGAGGTAGCCTTTCGGACCTATTTCACAATCTGCAAGTCGAAGAAGCAATGATGGAAATAAAAGTGAGATTTAAGACTGGGATTAAAATTCAGGGTGAAAGGATATCAATGATCAGATTCGTGGACGCCGCTTCTATCCTCTCTGAAAGCGTAGAAGAATTGCAAGATATGTTGAATGGAATTGTGTAATGAGTACAGAATATGGAGTGAGAGTAAATCGAAGAATGGCGAAAGCAGTAAAAAGTATCAGAAAAGAGAGCAGCGAGAAACTAAACATCAGGATTGGTGATAACGAAGTAGATGAAGTTAAGAAATTCTGCTACCTAAGCAACAAAATAACCCATGACAGATGGAACAAGGATTCCATAAAAAGCAGACTAGCACTGGTGAAAAGGACATTCCTGGCCAAGAGAAGTCTACAAGTATCAAACGTAGGCCTTAATATGAGGAAGAAATTTCTGAGGATGTACGTCTGGAGCACAGCATCGCAAGTAGTGAAATATGGACTGTGAGAAATCCAGAACAGAAGAGAATCGGAGCGTTTGAGATGTGGTGCTACAGAAGAATGTTGAAAATTAGGTGGACTGATAACTAACGAATGAGGAAGTTCTTCAGAGAATCTGCGAGGAAAGAAACATATGGAAAACACAGACAAGAAGAAGAAGCACGATAGGACATCTACTAAGACATCAGGGACTGACTTCCATGGTACTAGAGGGGAAAAAACTGTAGATGAAGACAGAGATTGGAATATATTCAGTAAATGAGTATATAGGATGGAGCTTGTACTCTGAGATTAAAAGGTTGGCACACGAGAGTAATTTGTGGTGGGCCACATCAAAGTATACAGAAGACTTTCTTTCTCTTTCTGAGCATTAATCCCAACTTTGTGGAGTCTGCTGTTATGGTTAACTGGAATTGGCGTGTTAATTTTTAAGGGATGGCCTGATGCCCTTTCTGTCGCCACCCCGTACCCCCTGGGACAGAATTTGTGTACCCCAACTGTCTGCGTGTAGTGTAATCCATGGAATAGTGCGAGTGTGTTCAGATGTCTGTGAGCCGTGTAACTGAGGCAGAACATGGAGACCAGCCTGGTATTCACCTAACAGGATGTGGAAAACTGCCTAAAAACCACATGCAGGCTGGACAGCACTCCGGCCCTCGTCGTTAGTCCGCTGGACGGATTCGATCCGGGCTGGCGCGCCTACCCGAGTCGAGGAAGCAGCGCTACCGTGGCGGGTCAAAGTGTACAGAAGACTGACGGCTCAACAAAAAAAAAGAGCACTGTGGTAGGTTGAAAGGGGTTCATAGTATATTCCTAGAGCCATTATCTAAAGGTGGTTCTTTGTAAGGAGGCTTTGTCACGATAGCTTGCGTCTATTGTTAAGCGTCTATCAGGTCGATTTCTTGAGCATCTCCATGCCACTTAAGCATGTGTCAGGCAATCCTCTGACCATTCATGTTGTCCTACTCTGTAGATGTCCAACATACTCTTCTAGACATATTTGTGAGGGTGCCACACAACTGAACACTATTTTAGACCAGATTGCATGAATGATGCACAAATAGTTTCCTCTCCAAACAGACTGGATTTCCCCACTACGCACTTGAGCGAAGCAGGCTCTGAGCACTTCTTACTAACAGTAGTATTGAGCAAAGCTTTTGGAGTGTCCCCTAGAGTGCTAAATAAAAATGTGCAGTATCTGGTCTGGTTAGATATCTTGGACGATTGCGGCTCTTCTACTGTGAGAAAATGCTCTACTCAGGTATGGGAAAGCTGAATGCAGCAGCCACCGAAAGGAAAATGTTGTTTTTGTCTGAGGTCGTTTCACGGATGAGCGCGTGAAATACATCTGCGTAAACGGCATACGTTCTGTAACAGTTGCATTATCATTCAAATCCTTCTTTTGGTTGGTTGGTTGCTTTGGGGGAGAGGGCCAAACAGCGACGTTAACTGTCCCATCGGATTAGGGAAAGATGAGGAAGGAAATCTGCTGTACCTTTTCAAAGGGACTATCCCAGCATTTCCAGGTAGGCTGGGCAATGTGGCCAGACACATCTAAAATGAATAATAAGAATCATATGAAATGCAATCAGATTTTCTAAGGCTGACGTTTGTTTGTCTCATCCTAAACTGTTTCACCCAACCCTTGCACATCGTGTTCTCCTCTTTTCTCCAGTGGCTGTGGTACTATGGTAGATCATTCCTCTCAGCAAGCTGAAATGCCAAGGGGCGTAATTCAGTAGCTAATATGCCGTAATAGCTTCATTCCACGTAAAAAATACCTTTAAACGATTCTTCCTCTTGGTTGAATACACACCTGGTTTCCTAGAACCTTCTTGTCTTCTGTAGCTTCACGACTTTTTTTTAACAACTCTTCTTTTAAGTGTTTCTTGAAACACTGAACAGTTGGGCTGCTGTAGCAAACGGTGTCTCCTCTTTTCTCCCAGCACCCGGTGCCTTTTGCATGGCTTGCGAATCCCATGATTGTTGCAGCGTTTAGTTACAGTGTCACTCAGGATAACTTCAGCCAATCTAAAAAAAAAAAGGATTTTTCCAATATCTAATGCTCTGGGCAAATATAGATTGCACCAGAAGAAAATCAGGTGTTAATAAGAAGTGAGAACAGTGTTAGCTCAGTACTGCAGGTTTCTCTTGAAATACCAAGATATTTGAATCGACCGGTCACAGTTCAACTTAAACGACTTTCGCCAGAAGCTCTGTTCACATCCAAAGCGATTAAAGAATAATCACAGGCCTAAGAACTTGTAGCAAGTTGGGAACTCAACTGAAATACTAACAAGAAACCACAGAGGTAATAAAACTGTCATTTTTAGTACAAAATAGTGAAAGTAGGTGGAGCAGCAGACATTTGAACTAAAAGTGGCAAGTGGTACAATTGTACCCTGACTGGTAAAAAGTGACCCCGATTGACTGTAATTGGGGAACATAGCTTTTCACCAAGTTGTTAGTTGATGAAATACTCTTGTCTTATTATCACTTCCACTGACGTGATACAAAAGGTAAATCGCAGTAAGAAATTTACGTTGCGGCAAAGTGACTAATTGGCCACAAAGTACTTCAGTGCAGAGATATCCTCACGAGATACTGGCAGACAAAAGCAAAGAAGTGTTTTTGAATTATTTCAAATGTTCGTCACTATGCCGTAGCACTCCCCATGACAATTACAGGAAGCGCCCTCTTCACCTGGTTTGGCCACTATAGCCGGCCGGTGTGGCCGAGCGGTTCTAGGCGCTTCAGTCCGCTACGGTCGCAAGTTCGAATCCTGCCTCGGGCATGGGTGTCTGTGATGTCCTTACGTTAGTTAGGTTTAAGTAGTTCTAAGTTCTAGGCGACTGGCGACCTCAGAAGTTAAGTCCCATTGTGCTCAGAGCCATTTTTTTTGTTTTTGTTTTTGTTTTTTTTTTTTTTTTGCCACTATAGCTGTGCTTACCATATTTGTATGAACTGACCCAATCCAATAGCTATAACTCACTGATACAGTAATTAAAGGGCACTACTTGTTTTCGTATTGTAAAGTGTGCTATTTTTCACTTGTAAACATTTAAGGGAGCCGGAAAATACACTCCTGGAAATTGAAATAAGAACACCGTGAATTCATTGTCCCAGGAAGGGGAAACTTTATTGACACATTCCTGGGGTCAGATACATCACATGATCACACTGACAGAACCACAGGCACATAGACACAGGCAACAGAGCATGCACAATGTCGGCACTAGTACAGTGTATATCCACCTTTCGCAGCAATGCAGGCTGCTATTCTCCCATGGAGACGATCGTAGAGATGCTGGATGTAGTCCTGTGGAACGGCTTGCCATGCCATTTCCACCTGCCGCCTCAGTTGGACCAGCGTTCGTGCTGGACGTGCAGACCGCGTGAGACGACGCTACATCCAGTCCCAAACATGCTCAATGGGGGACAGATCCGGAGATCTTGCTGGCCAGGGTAGTTGACTTACACCTTCTAGAGCACGTTGGGTGGCACGGGATACATGCGGACGTGCATTGTCCTGTTGGAACAGCAAGTTCACTTGCCGGTCTAGGAATGGTAGAACGATGGGTTCGATGACGGTTTGGATGTACCGTGCACTATTCAGTGTCCCCTCGACGATCACCAGTGGTGTACGGCCAGTGTAGGAGATCGCTCCCCACACCATGATGCCGGGTGTTGGCCCTGTGTGCCTCGGTCGTATGCAGTCCTGATTGTGGCGCTCACCTGCACGGCGCCAAACACGCATACGACCATCATTGGCACCAAGGCAGAAGCGACTCTCATCGCTGAAGACGACACGTCTCCATTCGTCCCTCCATTCACGCCTGTCGCGACACCACTGGAGGTGGGCTGCACGATGTTGGGGCGTGAGCGGAAGACGGCCTAACGGTGTGCGGGACCGTAGCCCAGCTTCATGGAGACGGTTGCGAATGGTCCTCGCCGATACCCCAGGAGCAACAGTGTCCCTAATTTGCTGGGAAGTGGCGGTGCGGTCCCCTACGGCACTGCGTAGGATCCTACGGTCTTGGCGTGCATCCGTGCGTCGCTGCGGTCCGGTCCCAGGTCGACGGGCACGTGCACCTTCCGCTGACCACTGGCGACAACATCGATGTACTGTGGAGACCTCACGCCCCACGTGTTGAGCAATTCGGCGGTACGTCCACCCGGCCTCCCGCATGCCCACTATACGCTCTCGCTCAAAGTCCGTCAACTGCACATACGGTTCACGTCCACGCTGTCGCGGCATGCTACCAGTGTTGAAGACTGCGATGGAGCTCCGAGCTCCGTATGCCACGGCAAACTGGCTGACACTGACGGCGGCGGTGCACAAATGCTGCGCAGCTAGCGCCATTCGATGGCCAACACCGCGGTTCCTGGTGTGTCCGCTGTGCCGTGCGTGTGATCATTGCTTGTACAGCCCTCTCGCAGTGTCCGGAGCAAGTATGGTGGGTCTGACACACCGGTGTCAATCTGTTCTTTTTTCCATTTCCAGGAGTGTATTTGCACCTCGCTGACAACTCACCAAGATCTGACTGAATATCTGGGTAGCTTTTCCAAGACAGTACCTCATTACAGGTAACTGCGTCATGTGCTAAAAGTGAGCAGCAAGCACACCCAAAGTCACTTCTGTCGATCGTTCTCCATCCGAGACGCCATGGTACCCGGGTGGTCCCTGCCCAGTAATCCTCAGTCTACCCGCAACCTTCACTCCATACTCGCTACGATCGCACTGAGTTTTCGGAAGTGAAGAAGTAGGGCACCTACGTGACTGCCTCGATGGTGATGGTGATGATGTTTGGTTTGTGGGGCGCTCAACTGCGCGGTCATCTTTACACACTGCAATCTAGCCACTTTCACGAACGATAATGAAATGATGAGGACAACACAAACACCCAGTCCCTGGGCAGAGAAAATCCCCAACCCAGCCGGGAATCGAACGCGGGACCCCGTGATCCAGAGGCAGCAACGCTAGCCACTAGGCCCCGAGCTGCGGACTGACTACTCAGTTTGTATATTTTGCTTATTTTTTTCATATTTCCACACAACTTCTTCCTGTTTTCTCGATTGCTCTGTGTTCAGTTTTCAAGGCCTATCCACTGTGCCAACTTATAACTAAATCTGAGAGGGGTGCGATGGGGAGATTCCCTTGTTAGGCTTCCTGGAGCCTTCGGTACCACCTCAGTAGATGCACTGTGTGTGGTGCTCGGGATATGGCCCATAGATATCACGATCAGATACAGAGCTGCAAGGTACTGCTTAAAGATGGGCAGACTAGATAAGGCACACACAATAACTGGTGTGCCCATAGAGACGATACATGGCAAGGTGAGTGGTATGTAAGTGGTAAGGGACATAGACTGCACGACTTTCTCCCTGACATAAGGGAGCGGTTGAGAATGAGACGTGTCGATCCCAGCCGCGGTATGGTGCATTTGTTAACCGGACACGGACCTTATCCCACGCACTTAAACCGCGTGAGTCTGAGGCAGACACCTACATGCACATATGGGGAAGAAGGTTCTCCAGAACACACTGTCTTTTCCTGCGGGCAATACGCGAACAATAGACATACACTACACTTAGACTAATATATATATATATATATATATATATATATATATATAGAGAGAGAGAGAGAGAGAGAGAGAGAGAGAGAGACGAAGAACAATGGGCACAATTAAACGTAATGACGAACAGAATTTCAAAAACAACACACGAAGAGTACACCACGCGGACACGACATAACAGACGTGCCTATGTGGAGCGTAACAGCAATCTCCAGAGGATGGACAGCGATACCCACAGTGACAGCGAAAATAGTGACAATGAGGAGGAACAGGAGGGGGAAGACGAGATGTGACAGTTAACAAGCATAAGGTGCTGGCGATCTAGCCAAGAAATCACCAAATGCTGTACACGGATGTGCACGTAAAGTTAATACATAGAATTAGTAATAAATAGGTTTAGCAATACTATTTCTCTACTGATAACAATTTCTGTGTGTGTGTGTGTGTGTGTGTGTGTGTGTGTGTGTGTGAGCCGGCCGGAGTGGCCGAGCGGTTCAGTCTGGTACCGCGCAATTGCTATGGTCGCAGGTTCGAATCCTGCCTCGGGCATGGATGTGTGTTATGTCCTTAGGTAAGTTAGGTTGAAGTAGTACTAAGTTCTAGGCGACTGATGACCTCAGATGTTAAGTCCCATAGTGCTCAGAGCCATTTTAACCTTTTTTTTCTGTCTGTGTGTGAGCAGCGGTCAAAACAGCTCGAAGAAACCATTGTCGGATATTCACCGTCAGTCACAATCGGTGATAGTACTAAAATAATCTCTCCTCTATCCTATCATCTTTTTATATTCTTCTTAAAAAAAAAACAACAAAATTATATTTATATTTCAACCTTAAATTATTGTTATTTTGAAAAGTGTTATTCTTTTTAAACGTTGTAGTCAAAAGAAAAGAAAACTTCAAAAAGATGAAAAACAATAACTGTAATATGTAAGACCTGTTTTAAAACATCGGTCTATAATTTGGCAATAAATAAATAGATAAATAAAAGAATTCCAAGTTTTTTGTCGTTCTGTTCGATATGCCTCATTACATTTTAGCTGGGAATATGTTCTCAGACCGTACAACAAGTGGCTGTTGGAGATACTGAACGGTCCTTTTATGGATCGCTTGTGATGTCGATCTTGCAGACGGGTGTGAACTGTGCTCTTCGCGAAAGACTGTGCACGATTTCTCCGTTGAGCGATGTACAGTATGTCATGGCTAACTGATCAGTCGATGTCGAACTGTTTGCACAGTTAAGTAGACTACTAGGCAGTGCTAGAGCTGCTGTGTAGAGAGTACGTGCTTTGGGACACAGCTGGAGTACACACCGACGCTACGTGTACAGGAGTGACTGCACATGGGCGTACGACGTATCACGGTGGAGCGTGACATACCTATGAAACGGCCCGTTACATTATCTCACGAGACACGGCTACGAACTACGTGTTTCGATGACGTCAGTCGGCAGGCAAGGCGCCGGTGCGATAGGACCGCGACGAGGCGGAGGTGCACGAAGCGCGCTTCGGAAACTCTCGGCCCGCTGCCGTGACAATTGAAGCGTCTCTAGCCGAGGCGGCCTTGTCAAGGTCTGGTGACGTCACGAGCTGCACCTGCGTCGCTGCCGCCGCATTGTCCCCGACCCAGGGCAGCGAACACGTGCGGCTCAACTCGGCGTTCGACGCGAGCGTCTGGTGCGGACTCCACAGACGCCAGTGAGTTTGTACACGACAGGGCACTTTACCGACTCGTTCCAGAAACGCGCTCGCGGAAATGCGATTTTTCAGGGGGTTTATATCTCGCTTTCTACTGACCACGGAGATACAAGATCGTTTTGGCTAGCCTTCGGCACAGCGACCATTTACATACCTACCGCAAGAACAGGCTTTCTCTAGGTATCCCAGAGTACAGTGTCAATATTTAAACATTGCACGCTTCCCCGATCCCACGCGAATCGAGCAAGATGATTAGACCTTTTGCATCAGGTGTGGTCTAGGGTGAACATAAGGCGGTTTATAAAAGCACCACTTCTTCAAGGGCGGTTCCTGGGATACTCCTCAAAAATCATGATTTTGGGTACAAAAAGTTCTGAAGATGATGTTCTCGTGGAGCCTTGAAACTTTTTTGATATTATTCATTATCAGTTACCGACAATCAGACGTTCAAAACTACCGTACAATGCGCTTAAAGTATGCACGTAATAGCCAGTGTGAGACGCAAATGTAGTTTTAACGGACGCAGTGAACACATGGCAGAGGTTTTAGGGTCATCGCAAGGTTTCTGACGTCACCAAACTGTGCTTTTAGTCGTCATTGTCTCACCAATTATATTTCATGACGGATTGTTTCTGTGTAACGCACAATGCACGTCTATACGGATATGCCCAAAGTGGTACTACAGTGATGAGTCTGAAAATAACTTAAAATGACTGCCAAAAATCATATAAGACTGGTGAGACTGTAAAGTCAGCAAAGTGTTTCTAATAACATTTTTTCTATTTTAAGATACAAATCATAAGTTGGGCATTTTCAACGAACGTTGAAAGTAGCCACAAAAAATTGTGAAGCAAACAATTTTGTGTTAACCTTATATTATGAGCACTTGTTTATTGTTTATATGTGTCAGTGTTTATAAATGTATCAAAGCGTCAAAATATATGAGGAAAAGTACCGTCACAGTTGTATCTTGAGAGTGTCTTTTCTGTCTCACACGACTGGTTTCGGCGGCACCTAACAGCCATCCTCAGACCCCACCACTGCCGAAAGAGAATTAGATTTCCTTGTCGCATTTACTGTTGAGTCCTTGTTACCAGTACTCGTGGGCTAGCTTTCCTCAGCAGTCTCACCGCGACACCGTCTTGTCTCCATTTGCAACACGGTGCAGCTATTCTCAAGATACAGCTGTGGCGCTACTTTTTCTCATTTATATCATCAGCTGAACTTCCTCGACCATGCAATAGAATGGTAATACTTAAAGTGTTAAAACTTTACTGACCTGTATCATTCGATTTATATGAGCACCACCAGCGGAAAATTGGTCCTTTCGAAGCACTAAGAAGGTGAACATGTTCCTCTTTAAAAGACTGACGGAAAAACGGGGAACCAATTACCACAATCGTCAGTCCACCTTCCTCGCCAAGAATTTAGCCGTGCGGCCGTATTCGTGCTCTTTTAATGGAGATGTTCTAAATCCTTTTAGCATTCTTTCATTTTAGTTGAACCTTCATATTTAGCATTTCCCTCTCACCGCCACCGTCTGTACAACGTCCCTCTCCTGCTGTCTCCTTCTCCGACTCATTATATCCCCCTCCCACTGTCTCCTCTCTCACACTCACCTTTTGTCTTTCTTACCACTTGCCACTGTCTCCAACATACCTCGGCAACTCAAAACTTCTGGGAATCAACCTATTTTCCCCTATACCCACGTGTTTAAAATTTCGACCGAAACTGCGCCCTCCCATATAGCGATTGTGGATCGTCCAGACCCCACAACACTATGTATTGTCTCTACTCATCGCGTTTTTATTCCCATTGTCTCCTATCTCTTTTGCTCTCACAGGCACTGTCTCTTCCCCACATCACTGGCTCTCTGCTACTACATTTCATCACAAAAAAGCACGAAGCTGTTCGCATGTTTATCCCACGGTCATCTCATGCAGCAGCTATTGTGCATCAGGACTATTGGTTTTTCTGTCTTAAGTTTACTGCAATTCTTCTTCTTTTCCTGTTACTTTTTCCTGTTTCTCTACTGGCTGCCACTGCTATATCGGTATTTGTCCAATGTTAGTGACAGTTGGTGGCCGCTTGCCATTTCCTAAAGCCACCAAACGTCCCGGTAGTAAATCTGCATACATCATCTGATGGCACCAACTGTAAATCTTTGTTCAAATGTGGCAATGATTTCTATGTGTTTGTGTAATGTGTACCTAAGGTGAGAAGTGGTGCCAGCCCGGTATTAATCTAGATGGATGTGGGAAACCGACTAAAAAACACTTCCAGCTCACCGGCGGTAGTCGTTAATCTGCAAGGCGGATTCGACCTGGAGCTAAATCAACTCCCTATGTCCCCGGAATCGGCGCGTTTGTGCACTTTTCTTTCGTTATAGGCGCTACCCCCCCCCCCCCCCCCCCCCCGTGGGTTTGAGGGACAGAGTGGGCAGGGGTCGGAACTCAAGGCCAGACCATGCTGTCCCCGCGGCCCTAACCACCGAGATTGAGTTTGGGAATGAAGGAAGGGTAAATACAGGGAACTGAAATTTTTTTTATTTTCGTTTCTTAAATTTGTGTGTGTATTTATTCAGCTATTTTTATTTGTTTTATTTTTGTTTTACGGTGAAAAGCAAATCGAGTCCAGTAAGAAAGGAAAAGAGTAAGAAATAAACAAAGAACGCCTTTCCAGGGGGGTGAGGAATGCTGCTGTGCTCAGCGATCCCTGCCGCATCGCGCATCCGGCACTGTACCTGTCGGCCCGTCTTCACAGAAAGGTTTATCACTTCTCCACGCTGTGGTTCTGCACGTTCCGAAGCTTCAGTTCGTGGACGTGTGTAGTCTCCCACGTGGGAGGCTAAAGCCGCATGGATGGCCGCGGAAAGCACTGTCTAGATGATTGTAATAGAACTGTTGATACTTAGGATTGTGAACAATTTTGACATGCCTCTCTTGCAAGTAACGCCAGAAGTCCAAGTCGTCATTGGTAACGTTCAAAAAAGGTAACGAACCTTGTGTCCTCTGATCCATGTGATAGCATTGGCTTTCGTATCTGAGTAATAGGAATTGTCTGGGAAAATGAGGGTCTATATGTGCCGGAGAAAGTAGGCCAGGGTTTGTTGAACCGGGAGCCAGATGCCACCCACATCTGCAGAGCAAAGATAACGTGCATCCGTGTCCGGCATTCCGCAGGTGGTGCAACTGGCTGAATCTGCCATGTTGATCCAATCAATTCTCGATTGTTTCACCTGTTTGCAATTGGCTGTTACGTATCACATGAACTGAACATCAGTGCTCGGGATTAGCCGAGCGGTCTATTGGCGCTGCAGTCATGGACTGTGCGGCTGGTCCCGGCGGAGGTTCGAGTCCTCCCTCGGGCATGGGTGTGAGTGTTTATCCTTAGGATAATTTAGGTTTTTTTTTGTCATCTGTCTGCTGACTGGTTTGATGCGGCGCGCCACGAATTCCTTTCCTGTGCTAACCTCTTCATCTCAGAGTAGCACTTGCAACCTACGTCCTCAATTATTTGCTTGACGTATTCCAATCTCTGTCTTCCTCTACAGTTTTTGCCCTCTACAGCTCCCTCTAGTACCATGGAAGTCATTCCCTCATGTCTTAGCAGATGTCCTATCATCCTGTCCCTTCTCCTTATCAGTGTTTTCCACATATTGCTTTCCTCTCCGATTCTGTGTAGAACCTCCTCATTCCTTACCTTATCAGTCCACCTAATTTTCAACATTCGTCTATAGCACCACATCTCAAATGCTTCGATTCTCTTCTGTTCCGGTTTTCCCACAGTCCATGTTTCACTACCATACATTGCTGTACTCCAGAGGTACATCCTCAGAAATTTCTTCCTCAAATTAAGGCCGGTATTTGATATTAGTAGACTTCTCTTGGCCAGAAATGCCTTTTTTGCCATAGCGAGTCTGCTTTTGATGTCCTCCTTGCTCCGTCCGTCATTGGTTACTTTACTGCTAGGTAGCAGAATTCCTTCACTTCATTGACTTCGTGACCATCAATCCTGATAAGTTTCTCGCTGTTCTCATTTCTACCACTTCTCATTACCTTCGTCTTTAGGTTAAGTAGTGTGTAAGCTTAGGGTTCAAATGGCTCTGAGCACTATGGGACTTAACTTCTGAGGTCATCACTCCCGTAGAACTTAGAACTACTTAAACCTAACTAACCTACAGACATCACCCACATCCATGCCCGAGGCAGGATTCGAACCTGCGACCGTAGCGGTGGCGCGGTTCCAGACTGTAGCGCCAGAGCCGCTCAGCCATAAGCTTAGGGACTGATGACCTAAGCAGTTAAGTCACATAACATTTCACACACTTTTTTTTTAACATCAGTGTCCATCTGGACCATCCTTATCGCTTTGCACACGACCTTGCATCGAATGTGTGGGTGTTTTGACCCTAAGCCAGTCGGGTGTCGATCCCTTTAGACGACTCGATAAATGTCCCGCGCTGTTATATGACTCATTACTGAGACAGTGAGGTGAACATAGCTAAATTCGACGTAAAACTGGTTTGGATGGTACGAAGAGGGAGTGACGTTTCGTCTCATGAACGGGGGTGCGAGAAAAGATGGCTGAAATGAGTCTAGGAGCAGCCCATCAGGCGTTGTGGGCAAGTCCCCCAGAGCTTTAGTTGTGTTCAGGAAGAGAGCTGCTGCCTTGTCGTGTTCATGAACGCGCTCGCGTCCCCCTCGGTTAGGGGGGAGGGCGAGGGATGCGTAATTGTCCTCGAATAGCATGCCACTGATGGTGAAAGATCCGAAGGCTGTTAAAAAACGTCGTGCTGGCATAGCTAAGATCTGACATGAGAAGCTGAGTAGGTGTTGACAAAATATGTTCGGTGAATGACGTCCATGACTCGCAACCCTTGGTCGATGATGAGAGCCGCGACGTGTCGCAGAAGGCACTGATATTTAAGGGTCGCTCTGCGACATACGTCCCATTGTCAGAATGGGGCGACATACCCCGCATGGAGTCCTGCATCTACTTTCATAGCGACCGGCTTTTCGATATTAAAGACCCTACCATAAGCTACATCGTAAGTCTACAGGGTCGTCCATTCATAGTGACCGGGCCAAATATCTCACGAAATAAGCGTCAAACGAAAAAACTACAAAGAACGAAACTCGTCTAGCTTGAAGGGGGAAACCAGATGGCGCTATGGTTGGCCCGCTAGATGGCGCTGCCATAGATCAAACGGATATCAACTGCGTTTTTTGAAAAAGGAACCCGCATTTTTATTACATATTTGTGTAATACGTAAAGAAATATGAATGTTTTAGTTGGACCACTTTTTTCGCTTTGTGATGGATGGCGCTGCATTAGTCACAAACGTATAAGTACGTGATATCACGTAACATTCCTCCAGTACGGACGGTATTTGCCTCGTGATACATTACCTGCGTTAAAATGGACCGTTTACCAATTGCGGAAAAGGTCGATATCGTTTTCATGAATAGCTATTGCGATCAAAATGCCCAGCGGGCGTGTGCTACGTATCCTGCTCGGTATCCTGGACGACATCATCCAAGTGTCCGAACCATTCGCCGGATAGTTACGTTATTTAAGGAAACAGGAAGTGTTCAGCCACATGTGAAACGCCAACCACAACATCCAACAAATAATGATGCCCAAGTAAGTGTTTTAGCTGCTGTCGCGGCTAATCCGCACATCAGTAGCTGACAAATTGCGCAAGAATCGGGAATCTCAAAAACGTCGGTGTTGAGAATGCTACATCAACATCGACTGTACCCGCACCATATTTCTATGCACCAGGAATTGCATGGTGACGACTTTGAACGTCGTGTACAGTTCTGCCACTGGGCACAAGAGAAATTACGGGACAATGACAGATTTTTTGCACGCGTTCTATTTAGCGACGAAGCGTCATTCACCAACAGCGGTAACGTAAACCGGCGTAATATGCACTATTGGGCAACGGAAAATCCACGATGGCTCCGACAAGTGGAACATCAGTGACCTTGGTGGGTTAATGTATAGTGCGGCAGTATGGGAGGACGGATAATTGGCCTCCAATTTATCGATGGCAATCTAAATGGTGCATGCGGATTTCCTACGTAATGTTGTACCGATGTTACCACTAGGTGTTTGACTGCATGACAGAATGACGATGTACTTCCAACATGATGAATGTCCGGCACATAGCTCGTATGCGGTTGAAGCGGTATTGAATACCATATTTCATGACAGGTGGATTGGTCGTCGCACGTTCACCGCATCTGCCGTCCCCGGATTTCTTTCTGTGGGGAAAGTTGAAGGATATTTGCTATCGTGATCCACCGACAACGCCTGACAACATGCGTCAGCGCATTGTCAATGCATGTGCGAACATTACGGAAGGCGAACTACTCGCTGTTGGAGGAATGTCGTTACACGTATTGCCAAATGCACTGAGGTTGACG
This sequence comes from Schistocerca serialis cubense, assembly GCF_023864345.2. NCBI lineage: Eukaryota > Metazoa > Arthropoda > Insecta > Orthoptera > Acrididae > Schistocerca > Schistocerca serialis. The sequence goes on from NC_064648.1 coordinate 30,233,849, forward strand.
GACATCATTTTGGGCATTTATTGCATTAATGTGGTATTTACAGGTAAGCACGCTGTAACAGCATGCGTTGTCAGAAATGGTAAGTTCACAAAGGTATATGTATCACATTGAAACAACCGAAATAAAATGTTCAAACGTACCTACATTCTGTATTTTAATTTAAAAAACCTACCTGTTACCTACTGTTCGTCTAAAATTGTGAGCCATTTGTTTGTGACTATTACAGTGCCATCTGTCACAAAGCAAAAAAAGTGGTGCAGCTAAAATATTCATCTTTCTTTACGTACTACAAGAATATGTAATAAAAAATGGGGGTTCCTATCTAAAAAAGCGCAGTTGATATCCTTTTGACCTATGGCAGCGCCATCTAGCGGGCCAACCATAGCGCCACCTGGTTTCCTCCTTCAAGCTAGACAAGTTTCGTTCTTTGTAGTTTTTTTGTTTGAGGCTTATTTTGTGAGATATTTGGCCCAGTCACGATCAATGGACCACCCTGTATGTCCAGTTGAGTGTATTAGAGTCATCGTCCCCATTTCAGAACACAGCCACCAGAACATCGGTGTACGCTGGACACTGAAATGTAACTCCATGGAACACCAAGTTCGTAATCTTTTGTAAAGGGCGCATTACAGAGGTTCGAGTGCCAGTGCATACAGGACTGTCGATAACGGGCATTCCTGCAGTGCCAAATGTGAGATGGGAATAGTGTGCATGATGTGGCTGTTGATCAGGAGTTTGGGGGTCGCCGTTCGAAGGAGGCGTATGGCCATAGTAATGAAGGGCTGTACCCAATGTTCAGAAGAGTATGCATCAAGTAAGTATAGTCGACCCGGCCGAAAGCCTGGCTAAAGTCCATGGATGCCAGAGCCCCTGATAATCAGTCAGTCTACACCAGGGCTATCACATCACGATATCTACACAAAACAGCCTGGATACTATTTTGTCCTCCTGATGACACTTGGACATGTTAAATGATGCTAGACTGTGATGGAGTCGTGCTGCCAAGAGGTGGCTGAATATTTTCGTGTAGTAATTGAGAAGTGTTAAGGGACAATAATCGTGAATCCGTGCTCTCCCTTTCGGCTTCAGGATAGGGACGATCGTCCCTACACCGAAGTTAGCGGGAATTGATGTCTCTGGGGACAGCACGCCTGACAGGTGTATCGCCAATACGATGCGAGTAAATACTGGAATGTTCGATAGAACCCCAAAGGGAGTTTGTCCAGCCTCGGTGATCTATGTGTCTCGCCTTTACTGATGGCGTCAAGCTCCATCTTCTCAGTAACATCCATCATCAAGGAGTGAGCCATGGTGGGAGTTAACATACCATAGATCTGCTGTGTGGCCTCCATCACCATCAGATGGTCTGGCCCCGTTTACTGTGGTCTCTGGAGGGGGGGGGGGGGGGTGCATTGAAATGTAATCACGTAAGACGTTGTAATAGAAGTCGAGTGACCACTAGGTCCAATCGGTGGCGCCACGACTATATGCAATCGTAGTACACCAGGTGATAGGTTTGGTGCAAGCAATCCACCACTTCTGTGTTCTGGGATATGCTCCTATGCAGTGGATGAATCAGTGCCAGGCATCTACAATGGCGAGATTGCAGTCGGCGGAAGTCAGATGAGCATTGTTAAGCTTTCAGGGGCTTCAGCTTTGCCACACCTACTGGTGGCAGAGGCTGACAGCTCTTGTGTACGGAATATGGTCCACAGAGACAGTTGGCCAGCGATCTGCATCTTGCAACACGCCTGTAAGCATATCAGTGACATACACAAATCAAAAAATGTTTTGCATCATCCCAGTTCCCAGATCTCCTGAACATTGACTGTGGATACTGTATCACAGACACAGTCCCTTTGACTGTTTAGAGATGTCAGTAAAGCTGCCCAAAGATGTAAACAACCATGCATATGCAGCGCCTATTGGACGGAGGGGACACGGCAGCCAATCAGTTCCAGTCATCCCACCAGGAAGGAGGTACACAGCTCGTGTCGTCTGTAGTTCAACCGTGCATCCGTGGAAGCCCGAGAAGATTTCATCAGCAGTATACAGCAGGAAAGCCTACATTCACAAGCTGCATGATGTGCAACTTCACTCCTGACATCCATGGCGAGGTCCATCTTGGTAACCACCACACCGTGCAGCGCGGTACAGATGGCCCCAACAACATGACGAATGGACCACTCAGGACTGGCATCGTGTTCTCTTCAGCGATGAGTGTCGCATTTGCCTTCAACCAGACAATCATCGGAGACGTGTTTGGAGGCAATCCGGTCGGGCTGAACGACTTGGACACATTGTCCAGCGACTGCAGCAAGGTGGAGGTTCCCTGCTGTTTCTAGGTGGCATTATGTGGGGCCAACGTACACCACTGGCTGTACGATACGTGAATGGCATCTTCCGAATGGTAGTGCAACCATATTGGCAGCCGGCCGGTGTGGCCGTGCGGTTAAAGGCGCTTCAGTCTGGAACCGCGTGACCGCTACGGTCGCAGGTTCGAATCCTGCCTCGGGCATGGATGTGTGTGATGTCCTTAGGTTAGTTAGGTTTAATTAGTTCTAAGTTCTAGGCGACTGATGACCTCAGAAGTTAAGTCGCATAGTGCTCAGAGCCATTTGAACCATTTGAACCATATTGGCATTCGACTTCATGGACGACAAATCGCGCCCCCATTGTGCACATCTTGTGAATGACTTCCTTCAGGATAACGACTTCGCTCGACTATGGTGTTCTCCTGACATGAACCCTGTCGACAATGCCTGGGATGGATTGAAAAGGGCTGTTATTGGACGATGTGACCCACCAACCACTCTGAGGGTTCTGAGGCGAATGGTTGTTGAGGAGTGGGATAATCTGGACCATCAGTGCCTTGATGAACCCGTGGATAGTATGCCACGACGAATACAGGCAGGCATCAATGCAAGAGGGCGTGCTACTGATGTTTATGTTGATCTCTATTCCAATTTTCTGTACAGGTTCCAGAACGTTCGGAACTAAGGTGATGCCGGCCGGAGTGGCCGAGCGGTTCTAGGCGCTACAATCTGGAACCGCGCGACCGATACTGTCGCAGGTTCGAATCCTGCTTCAGACATGGGTGTGTGTGATGTCCTTAGGTTAGTTAGGCTTAAGTAGTTCTAAGTTCCAGGGGACTGATGACCTCAGACGTAAAGTCCCATAGTGCTCAGAGCATATTTGAACCATTTGAGCTGAGGTGATGCAAGACATGTTTTGTTTGTATATCCTGTCTATGCGGCTGGATGAATGGTTCATGTAATGGGTGAACCTGGGAGGATCTCCTGTTAGGTGGTCCACAAGTACGTCCCAAGTACGCACCTGTCTGAGGTGCCAAACGAGAGCCCCTAGGTCAGCACACAGAGAGTATCGTCGGAGCTGGTCCTCTGGCGCTAGGACACAATTAAAATAGCTGTTAAGAACGACCTCAGCATGTCTGCCTTGAAAAAGAGAAGCAACTTCCTCTGTAAGAAATTGCGTGAAGTCTCAGCAGCGTGATGAACGAGATGGAGCACACACTTTGTTAAGTCGCATTCCTCCGGTGATGGGGATGTAGAACTCACCATCATTCCGCAGTCCCTTGGTGGGGGCTATGTCAACACTGGTGCCAGTGGGTCAATTATGGGACATAAATCTATTATAACCATATACGTCAGTGAAGTCTCCTATGCTGGCCTCTAGGAGGAACGCTAAAATGACGTCAGGTACATTTAACTTGTCCTGTAACACCTGTAACTTGGTACATGTACATATGTTGTGGACATTGATAGTCGCTATTTTATATAGACGAATTCCATTACCTCTGTGAAAGGTCGCTGTCAGCTAGTAGGATGTGAAGGCGTCGCATCAGGTGTGTGCAACCACTGCTTCCTACTATTGCAGTAGTTGTCCCTGTGTAGCTATCGACAGCCTGGCCCACGAGGTACAGGCAGGCAATGGTTGTGCAGAAATATCATCTGTGATGGTTTACTGCAGAGCCAGAGTCGACTCTAGCAGGGGGTCAGCTGCAAATCAGTTTGTAGGGTGGAGACGTGGCTAGCAGTATTGTGTCCAGGCACACAGAGAATTATGTAGCCCCAGCTCACGCATTGGTCTGGGCGGCAGCATGACGTCCGTCGTCCACAGGTTGATGTTCAGAAGAGACTGTCATCAGAGGGTGTCCGACGTCACTTCTTATGGTTCCAAGGCGCAGTTGCTTATGGACTCAGGATGCAGATGCAGATGGTGGGTTGCCATCGCATCTCCGTCTGAAAGGAAAGCAGAGGTCAGCACAATCTTTGCATCAAAATGTGGAGCCACCAAAGACAGATGTTGAATACCGTCCGGCTGTCACTCTGTTTCCGGCACATCGTTCAAATCTGTCTCTGGTGCATTGTCAGGACGTGATGTCTCACTAGAGACAGCCTGTCCTCCGTCAGGTGAAGTTGCTGGACTCACTGCCCAGAGTAATTGAGGGTCAGGGCCGCAGCTGCATGATCCTGCGACTGGTCGCCCAGTGGGGGTTGCATGAGGCACCGTTACCTAACGTGGTCTTCCTGGCCACATCTGGAACACACGTGTGGCTGTATGCCATGCGTTATTATTTCTAGGTGGTCACCAATGTTGATATGTGTTTATATAGCTCAACCTTAACAATCCTGAGTCCATTAAGGACCGGATATGTTGTGAACATATTCCATTTCTCGGGTATGTTGTCAAGCACTTTCCCATATGGTTGTAAGGCAGCAATGACAATGTGAGGTGGCACTTCAAAGGGTTAATGACTAGCAGAGAGCATAATCGGAGGCCCATGTGATCGACGGCGACCACTGCCATGTTTCTATCGGTCTGTTTGAACTTGAGGCTGCTGGCATCTCTGGACACTGTTATGACAGGCAGTGTCGCTGGTCATTTTGACATATATGACGCTACTGCTGATAGAAAGGTAGAAGGCTATTACGTCCATGGGATCGAGGTCAACTTCATTGCGAAGGAAGCACTCAGTTCAAACGCCGTGGGTCATGCGTAGTCTGACTGAAAACCGAACTCGATCTTGGATTTCGAGACACGTCAGCCATAGCGAATCTATCAACGATTGTAGCACTATGTGGCGGTAAAGATATAAACAGACTGTGTGCACTTGTGTACACAGCAGATGGGACGCAAGCAAGACGTCCTCGCCGCTACCCTGCCGATGGCGCGCTGTATGCTGTCTGGGCAGGTTTTAAACATACTGCGGTTAAAGGCTGTTTTCCACCAGACACGTTTCTCTTCTATTTGTAAAGCATCTGCTGTGGTCATACTGAAAAAACGGTCCACATAATGTGTTTTTACATTTTGGTATTTAAAGATGTAGAATGTAATTTGAAAAATATATTACTGCCTTGAGCTGCTGGTAAAATTCTTTAATTACACAACCAGTTTGAGCCATCTGACCATCATCAGTTCACAAAAGAATTCACAGCACCATGTTATGCGAAATATAAAATCATTATCGTCATGTGATAAAACCACACATTATACACTGTTACCATATCGCAATATAAATTACATCATCGATTTATGAAAGCTGTATAGGTAGTATACTTCTTCATAAGTACGCCACTTATCAAGTTTCATAGACTGGTTCAAAATGACTCTGAGCACTATGGGACTCAACAACTGAGGTCATCAGTCCCCTAGACTTAGAACTACTTAAACCTAACTAACCTAAGGACATCACACACATCCTCGTAGACTGGCAATGTAATTTACACTATATGTTAACAGTTTATAAAAATTGTGATCATATACGAGTGAACGACGGAATACAAAATTGTGCTTATGTTTCTGAAATAAAGGGGTAGTGCGACGTCCAGATCATATAAGAGTAAACACAGGTCACAGAAAACTGTAAGTAATTACTTATTTACAAAAAAAAAAAAAAAAATAAATAAATAAAATAAAATATAAAATAAAAAAAGCGACGTGAACTGCTTGATAATCTAAAATTAACAAAACCCTATCGTTGTAAATCTCGCTGAAGATGTCTTAGAGCAAGAAAGAAGCGAAACGCGCTTGGGAAAATTGAGCTGTAGCAAGAAAAGGCGGTTTTATTTAAAAAAAAAAAAAACTATTCTGTGTTTGCTATGGAAGATGGCCACGCAAACAAAGTTGTGAGTACACGACCTATCACAGCTTTTTTGATCGACGACCTAATTTATATTACAATATGGTAACAGTGTGTAATGCATTGTTTTATCACCTGATAATGATTTTATATTTCCCATAGCATGGTCCTGTGAACACTTTTATGAGCTGGATGGTGGTTAGACGACTGAAACTGGTTGTGGAAATAAAGAATTTTACCAGCAGATCAAGGTTGTAATATGACATTTTTCAAATGTATAGGAGCTGTGGGGCACAACCTCGTGAAAGTAGAATTTAACTGCTGTGTGGTTATCTTTTGTGTATGTATTGTTGAAACGACTGCTTTTTCATTCATTCATTTTTCGTAGTTTTCGTCTTTTATAAATCTGCTTTTTCCTACATGGCTACCGCGTTTTTTTACTTAATATCACATTCGCAAAACTTCGCAACAGGAATAGTGTTGTGGTAGAGCACTTTCCCGCGAAAGGCAAAGGTCCCGAGTTCGAGTCTCGGTCCGGCACATAGTTTTAATGTGCCAGGAAGTTTCATATCAGCACACACTCCGCTGTAGAGTGAAAATTTCATTCTAGAAACATCCCCCCAGGCTGTGGCTAAGCCATGTCTCCGCAATATCCTTTGTTTCAGGAGTGCTAGTTCTGCAAGGTTCGCAGGAGAGCTTCTGTAAAGTTTGGAAGGTAGGAGACGAGGTACTGGCAGAAGTAAAGCTGTGAGTACCGCGCGTGAGTCGTGCTTGGGTGGCTCAGTGGTAGAGCACTTGCCCGCGAAAGGCAAAGGTCCCGAGTTCGAGGCTCGGTCCGGCACACAGTTTTAATCTCCCAGGAAGTTTCATATCAGCGCACACTCCGCTGTAGAGTGAAAATCTCATTCTAGGAATAGTGCTGTAGTTTATTCATCTCAATTGAATATCTAACACACCTTTTCTACAGATACAAACACGCAGACACAAGGTGCGTACACACACACACACACAAAACCAAACAAAATGGCTTTCGCAGGTTGACAGTACTCACAGCCAGTTGAAAAGCGAATGGATAAACAGAAACAGAGTGCTAAGAGCGCAACACTTGAAACCGCTATTACTCTTGTGAAGTTTTACGAAAGTGAGGTGAAATAAAGAAAACTCAATGCAGCGTAAGTAAAAGCATGTTCAAACAAGACAACGAAGTGCGAAAAGTGAATACGCAACAAAGTTATGTCGATCTTAATCTTCGCTAACAACAAAGGAAAAAGCTGTTGACTTCACAATACATAAAAGTTGTCAAAAAGCATAGAGAATTTTATGAAAACGTGCACGGTATGGAAATACTGCTTTTAAGTAGAAACACCAAAATGTTCCATCGTGATGTTCTTTGACGGAGATAAAGAGTTAATTGTTCAAATGAAGATATATTTTTAGCAGCCGCTCCAGTTTGCTTAAGAGACGCTGACCTGTGGGCGCTGCATATAGGACACACACTAGTAGGTGAGTAAGGACAGTTCACGGATAACAAAGGACGCCGCCCGATCTCTATGACATCACTGATCACGTCATCGTAGAGTAAGAGGGTTTCTATACACCCCTCTCCCCTCTGTGACGAACGCGAAGTTAATATTTTGGAGGGAAATTCAGAATGTTGATAGAAAATTCAAGAAATAGCCCAACTGCACTAGTGTGTTTCATATGGGAGTAGAGCTATGGGGTCCTGCCCACTCGTCGCTTATAGGATGCCTGAAGGATGCTGCGTTCTCGAAAAGCTACTCAAAAGTTCAAGCAAATAAGATTAATAGTTTTTATTTCAATGAAGCAGATTGACAATACTTAACTTGCTATTTATAAGATCATGTCGCAAGCGATGGGGGACATGGAAACAGCCAGTGTCTTTCTCTGTATACTATGACCATACCGTATCGCAGTGCCGGACTACTACTGTGCCGGTCCATCACTGTGCTGGCAGGGGCGGTGCTCGTATTCTCTGCTCGTAGAGGCCGCTGCTGTCGTGGTGACGTCATAGCCAGCCGGCTATCGGCTGACGTCGTCTCACAGACTTCCCTGCTCTTGCGTTCTCCATCGCCGTGGCGGCGCTTTTTGTTTCGCCGGAACAAGGGCTGCAGTCGTGAGAACAAATTGGTGGAAATTCAACGTCGTGCTCTGTCATGCTGACTTAAAATATGAGCACCAGCCTAACTACGACGTCAGGATCGAAGACGTCTCACCTACAGTGCAATATAGCGACAGGGATAAGCAGCACATCTCCATGCTGTCAGGTTATTTATACAACTCTGTGCAATTGTGGTATACTGGTCCAGATCTGGAATACTGGCTCTGGTTCTATGACGTCACAAACCTGCACAGACATGTTGAGCTAGATATAACATGGGGAATTCCAGCCCACAGTTCAAGTATTGAAACACGTCCTATGAAGTCATATTTCACTTTCCAGAATATTGGCCCTACGATGTGTGACACAAAGGGTGTCTGTGGCAAGTCCCCCCCTGTAACATGTTTCGCCTGCCTAGTATTCACTCAGAGATGTACGGTTACTGCTTCCCCTAACTCTATGTATGATTCTTTCCACTCCATATCTGTAACACCACAGTGTGAGCGAAAGACTTTCGCTCGGAGATGTGTGGCTAGTTATAGAATCCCTGCATACTGCTCCTGCTAACTCCAATATTCCTCTAACTCACTCTGGGTCGCGGCAGTGACGGTTCTGCGCACACAGACGACTCACTCACACACACTTTTGATTCAGCTACCTTATACAAGTGGAAGACAGCACTGCAGCCACACCAATTCTAAGTTTATTTTCACATTTACTATAATTAAAACAACTGCAGAGAGTAGGACAGTAACAACCATCATTGTTTAAAGTCATGTGTTGGCAGAAGAGCCAACACCGTGTTACAACTGGAGGCCGAAATGCACGCGTTTTAGCTCACGCAGGCTGGCGTGAGGAAGGAATGACTATACTGACGTGAGGTCTGGAACATGACAAGGAATTAGAATTCAGAAAGCGGACATAATTAGTTCGATACTTAACTTCAATTAATTAATGATAAACGTCGCTCTTGACGGTATATGATTCACAATATTATCTGTTCACAATACATTCTCATACATAGCAACTGAATATGGCGCCTTGCTAGGTCGTAGCAAATGACGTAGCTGAAGGCTATGCCAACTGTCGCCTCTGCAAATGAGAACGTAAGTAGACAGTGAACCATCGCTAGCAAAGTCGGCTGTACAACTGGGGCGAGTGCTAGGAAGTCTCTCTAGACCTGCCGTGTGGCGGTGCTCGGTCTGCAATCACTGATAGTGGCGACACGCGGGTCCGGCGTATACTAACGGACCGCGGCCGATTAAAGGGCTACCACCTAGGAAGTGTGGTGTCTGGCGGTGACATCACATAATGAAACATACGTCAGGTCAGGGATAAGTCGCGTTTACTCAGTCGCAAGTACATGATCGAAAAGTCTGTCTATAGCCGCCAAGAGCTGTATCAGCGTAAACCACTACCGACGTCAAATGACTAACTGTGCCACATAACACATGAGAGCTCTGAGGTAAAATGACAAGAAACGAGAGAACACCTGTACATTAACTCAAATGAAAGGTAAGGGGTAACAGCAGTGTGAAGGAGAGGAATGAGGGGACTAAGAAGCGATGGAGAGTTTCTCCAGCCAAGTCCTACCAGTAGAGAATTGTGCTGGAATGCTTCCTATTCATGAGCACTGGAAAATTGTCCCAGCCAAGTATACTGAATATGGAATGTGTCGGGATGAATACTTTTGAGGAACACTAGAGAGTCGCTCAAGCCAAGGCGACTGAATACGGAATGTATCGGGATGATTATTATGAGGAGCTCTGCAGAGTTAACCCAACCAAGTCTACTCAGTACGGAGTTTTGCTGGGATGGTTCCTATTCATGAGCACTGGAAAATTGTCCCAGCCAAGTATACTCAATATGGAATGTGTCAGGATGAATACTATTGAGGAACACTAGAGAGTCGCTCAAGCCAAGGCGACTGAATACGGAATGTATCGGGATGATTATTATGAGGAGCTCTGCAGAGTTAACCCAACCAAGTCTACTCAGTACGGAGTTTTGCTGGGATGGTTCCTATTCATGAGCACTGGAAAATTGTCCCAGGCTAGTATACTGAATATGGAATGTGTCGGGTTGAATACTATTGAGGAACACTAGAGAGTCGCTCAAGCCAAGGCGACTGAATACGGAATGTATCGGGATGATTATTATGAGGAGTTCTGCAGAGTTAACCCAGACAAGTCTACTCAGTACGGAGTTTTGCTGGGATGGTTCCTATTCATGAGCACTGGAAAATTGTCCCAGCCAAATGTACTCAGTAGGGAATGTGTAGCGATGATTACTGTTGAGGAGTACCGGACAATTGCTCCTGCCAACTCTACTCAGTAGGGAATGAGCCAAGATGTTTACTACTGAAAAGCACTGGAGATCTGCTCCAGCCAATTATTCTCCATAGGAGAGGTGAGGGAATGCTGGGACTGAGAAGCACTGGATAATTTCCTCAGCCAAGTCTGCTGAGTGAGGAATGTGTCAGCATGGTTACGACTGGGAAGCACTAGAGAATCGCTATAGGCAAGTGACCTCAGTAGGGAACGAGAGTAGAATGCTGGGATTGAGAAGCAGTGGAATAGCTTTCCCAGCCAAGGAATTTGCCACGATAGTTGGCATTGGGAAGCATCAGACAATCGCTACAGCCAAGTCCAATCAGTATGGAATGAGAGAGGTTTGCTGGGACTCAGTAGCACTGGAGAGTGGCCCGAGCCAAGTCTATTCAGTAGGCAGTGTGCTGGGGTGGTTACTACTGAGAAGCACTGGAGAGTTGTTTCGGCACCGGAGAGTTGCCACAGCCAAGTCTACTCAGCAGGGAACGAGGTAGGACTGTTGGGGCAGCTAGTGAGTAGCACCAATAGCCCATAACCCACATCTGCATACTTCCTGGATGGAAAATGAAAATCAAGAGTTACGCTTTCGTCCCTCTGATGATGAACGGCTGTGAGCTTTCTCTCAAGCCAAGAGAAGAAAAATCGGGTACTATGCTTGTAAATAGCATCACCTAAATGTGAAGGCAGCAGCGGTAGTAACGTAGGTAATTACCTCACAGCCATCGAACACACACACGGTACTTATATGTAACATCGATATTCGAGCATGAAACAGGCTTATCCTCATCGACGTCTGGAACAGGACGTCTGCGTTGAGAAGTAAATATGGAGGCCCCACAGGATAAAGATGTAGAATGAAAGTAAACTTTGTTTTATTTCGTAAGCTGTAAGAGTTTCCACGTAACAAGATTCGGAGGCACGCCTTCATATATAAATAATTAAGAGAGGATGGTTAGAAACTTCATGAGGCTCCGAGCAGACGAGGTGGTTCTCCGCAAGAAGGTAGCAACAACGTCACAAGACTGTGGCGAAACTGGCTGTTGTGTGATGTCCTTAGGTTAGGTTAGGTTTAAGTAGTTCTAAGTTCTAGGGGACTGATGACCGTAGATGTTAAGTCCCATAGTGCTCAGAGCCATTTTAACCATTTGAACTGTGGCGAACAGCTGAAAGACTTCCAGGAGATCGGCGCTGGTTTAGGGAGTGGCAGCTGACGCTGGACGTAAATAAACGTAACGTGTTGCGCACACGTAGGAGAGGGGGTACCACGGCTGTGTGGCCACACTTTAGCCGACGAATCTCTGGAAACCGTGAGTAGCGTAAAATTCCTGTGTGTAACCGTCCGGAGTGGCCTCAAGAGGAATGACCACGTTGAGCCGTGGTAAAAATTTCTGTTTTGCAGAGCGCGCCATAGCGCGTAGTGTGAAGCAGTCGCCCTCCGTTTCTGGCGGTGGCGCCGCTGAGGCAGTCGCAGCTTTGGTGTCTCCCTCTGGTGGGAAAGGGCAGAGGTTGCCCGTTCACGTGCATTTAAGGGGCGCTACGAGCTCGCTAGGAGGCGAGTTGGTCAGTTGGTCAGCCTGGTCAGTGTGGGGTCTGTCGTCTGTCTGTCGTCCGGAGTGCTAGCATGTGTTAGGCCGCCAGTCTGCTAGAGTTTGTTCAGGCAATGGTCATTGCCGGTTGGATCGATGGGCTGTGTAACGCCACTTCCTCGGACGAGAAATAAAAAAAAAAAAAAAAAATAATTTGCTCCCCCCAAGTCCCAAATTCACAGAAAAGTGAATAAGCGAACGAAGTTCCATTTATCACTTTTATTAGGACGATAACAAGTAATTAAATCAGCAATCTATGACTTGACAATTTAGCAATCTGCGAAAGAAAGATTAAATTTCAGTAAAATTAAAATCAAAATCATAATAAATCGCAAAATTTGCATAAATTAACATTTGCAAAGTAGAACCAACGATCCCAAAGAATAGTGAGTAATGACTAAGTATAATTCAGTGCATTCTCACTACGTTACGAGAGTTAGCCGAAGCAGGTCATATATTTGAATGCTCGTACGTGAAGGCGCGCTTAGGTTGTTTTTGAGATTGAATAATTGCGATCTATTATGACGCAGTAATACGGTCTTCTGACTTCAAATATCACGGCATTAGAATTCGGAGGACTTTTACCTGCTAGAAAGAAGTGAACTTTTAACTAGATAATTGAACTTAACATTACTTAGACAGTGATTTAGGCAACGAACACTGATAGACAATTTTCATTCATAATAGCCAGTGGTTTATGGAACTTCAGTGATAGGTCCGAATCATATAATTTAAATCCCTCCAACACCTGGGAAAGTTTTCTTCTCAATGCTCGGTTAGGAAGTGACTGATATTGTGCAATAAAACACCCTCTCGTGCCAAGTCGTGCATTTGTGATTTAAAATTCTATCAAATTATTGACATGAAACTCCCAAGTAATAATTACGTGCAGAGATAATATTTGACTATAGCGCTCGGCGCTTGTGTAGAATCTTTGACTCAAATAACAAGCCCACTGTTAACGATTTCTTAGATACTTGGAATTACGACCAGCTTGTAGGGAATTTGTTGTGGATGTGACTGTATTGGTTTTATCATTAATATTTCATCATTAGTCAGTTGAACATCGATTACGAACGATTAATTACGATTCTTGGTGAAGTAAATATCTCACGCACGTCGACGTTTCGATTCAGCACTGTTATTTTGTGTAACGTCGTCTTAGTAACTTGATAAGGATCTCAACACTCTACCGACTGTCGCCAAGTTTTAGCCGAGGCCAAGTACAAATCAAACCAAATCATCAAGAAGAAGAGGAGTTATAGTTGGTCGGTGGCGCACTGACAAGGGAACCTCCCCATCGCACCCCACTCAGATTTAATTACAAGTTGGCACAGTGGATAGGCCTTGAAAAACTGAACACAGATCAATCAAGAAAACAGGAAGAAGTTGTGTGGAACTATGAAAAAAATAAGCAAAATATACAAACTGAGTAGTCCATGCGCAACATAGGCAGCATCAAGGGCACTGCAAGCTGTAGAGCGCCGTGGTCCCGTGGTTAGCGTGAGCATCTGCGAAACGAAAGGTCTTTGGTTCAAGCTTCCCTCGAGTGAAAAATTTTTTATTTTCAGACTATTATCAAAGTTAAGGCACTCAAACATAATCAACTTCGCTCTCCAAAATTCCAGGACATGTTCCGATTTGCTTGGACACATGCAGGATTTGACGGTCTACACACGGTAAAATTTGAAAACGTTAGAAATATATGTTTTGACAGAGCACAGGGAAACCTAAATCGGCAAGCTAGAATAATGTTTTTACCCATTCGCCAAGTGTACAGGTTAGGTGGGTCGACAACATATTCCTGTCAGGTGACGCACATGCCGTCACCAGTGTCGTATAGAATATATCAGACGTGTTGTCCTGTGGAGGAATCGGTTGGCGTATGACCTTGCGAGCATATGTTTTCGGTGCCCACTGGAGAGGCACGTCCTTTCGTCTGCTAATCGCACGGTTTTGCGGTGCGGTGGCAAAACACAGACACTAAACTTATTACAGTGAACAGAGACGTCAATGAACGAACGGACGGATCATAAATTTGCGAGAATATAGAAAGTAAAATTTTCACCCGATGGAAGATTCGAACCAAGGACCTCTTCCTCCAGAGCTGCTCACGCTAACCACGGGACCACGGCGTTCTTGAGCTCATAATATCCTTAATGCTGCTTATGTTGCGCATGGACTACTCAGTTTGTATATTTTGCTTATTTTTTCCGTAGTTCCACACAACTTCTTCCTGTTTTCTCGATTGATCTGTGTTCAGTTTTTCAAGGCCTATCCACTGTGCCAACTTATAACTAAACCTGAGGGGGGTGCGATGGGGAGGTTCCCTTGTGAGACACGAGACGACTTGTCCGCCTGGACCGTCGGCGCACGTGAGGTCGCCACGTGAGTCCAGTGGGCGGCGCCGTATAGCGAGGGGTAGTGGCTTCGCGGCCGACACGAGAGCAGCAGGAGTCAAACCACGACATGGGTTTGGCCGGTGCGAGCTGCGACGCCGTGAGTCGGGAGATCGGCGCGCCTTCCTGCGTCCGTTGGAGCCGTTGGCAGCGGACGGTTCGGGAGAGCGTTTTGGGAGTGGTGCGCCAGGTCTTCACCAGACATGGCAGTTTATTGGAATTTAAGCGATTGGTGATATGTTGTTTCATTTCACTTGCTAATTTATACTTGTGTTCTTGGTCAGTCTCTCGTCCCCAGCTTGCTCGTCTGTCTTTCGTCCGCATTTGTTAGGCAGTTAGTGTCTGTCTGTCGGTCTGCCGTACGTTAATAGCTCCCTCTGTCATGTTTGTCGGATTCGGTGTATTAACGAATTTATAGAATTAAGGTGTATGGGCCGAATTCCTGAAATATGTTTTTATCTTGCCAATCATCTTGCGAGGCGGTATATGCATAATGTAGAGCATGTTGTACGTTTTATGTAAGTCTAAATTTCATGGGTTTTATTTAAATAGTCGTTTTTATAAAGTTGCCACCATTGCAGCGTAAGAGTCCTTTTAAAAAACAAATTGCACTTTCGGTGGCAAATAATTTGTTAGTGTCAGTGTTTGTACCATGTCCATCCCTCTTACGGGGTGCATAGTTAATGTGTTTGTGTGAGTTGTTAAAATTTTTAGTTTAAAGTAATGTGGTGTGTTGCAGATTTTCACCAATGTACTCTTTCGGAGGTTGTGAGCGGCCATGACTACGGCCGTGTTGAAAGGGAGCGGCAAGCTTCTCAGCTGTCAATATTAGTCTTTCTGCCTCTAAATAAAATTGTGACTTGATATTTGGAGCCGGCCGGAGTGGCTGAGCGGTTGTAGGCGCTTCAGTCCGGAACGGCGCTGCTGCTGCGGTCGCAGGTTGAAATCCTGCCTCGGGCATGGATGTGTGTGATGTCCTTAGGTTAGTTAGGTTTAAGTGGTACTAAGTCTAGGGGACTGATGACCTCAGATGTTCAGTCCCGTAGTGCTTAGAGCCATTTGAACCTTTTTTTTTTTTTTTTGAACTGTCGCTGCTTGCGGCATATTTTCTCTGCTTATTTCTGTTGCCGTTTTTTCTCAGCAGACATCATGTTATCTGCAACTGTGCTAGCGGCTGTTGGTAAACAAATGCTTAAAGGTGGACTTCGTATTTCAGCGTTATACACTCGGGATTGCGGTAGTGTGGAATGCAGTTACGGTGTGTACAGGAAAAGGTGTTTACTTACGGAAAGGCAAATGGCAACAGGCGGCGGGCAGCGAGGTTGTATCAGGAAATCTATCCCCGCCTACAACAGCCACAGCATTCGATGTCTGCGACAGTGTTTCGCCGTTTGTCTGAGACGGGGTCACATCAGGAAGCAGGAAATCGTGAACGACGTACCCTAAATGTTTCGACACCGGCCTTGGAGGAAAATGCGATTAACGCTGAGGAAGGCGACCGCCGTGTCAGTCCCACGCAGCTGGCCCGCCAGACCAGGGTAAGCCAGACGTCCGTGTGCAACGTTCTCCTGCCTTATCCCTTACACTGAGTGCGGAGCTACTAGCGACAGACCTTCGACATCGGGAGCTTTGTCACTGGTTTCTTCACCAGGCAACCAAAATTCCGGGACTTATGTGATCCATCCTATTCAGAGATTAGACCAATTATACTCAGAGTGGTATCTTCAGCTTTCATAACAGACATCTGTGGGGTAGTTAGCAGAAGACCCATGGTATGGTGACAGCGAATCGCGCCGGCCTCGGTGGCCTGGCGGTTCTAGGCGCTTCAGTCAGGAACCGCGCTGCTGCTACGGTCGCAGATTCCACTCCTGCCTTGAACATGCATGTGTGTGATGTACTCAGGTCACGTAGGTTTAAGTAGTTCTAAGTTCTAGGGGACTGGTGACCTCAGGTGTTAAGTTCCATAGTGCTCGGAGCCATTTGAACCATTTTTTGGCAGCGAATCATCAGCATCAGTGCAGCCGGAATGTGTGGGTCGGGTTGTGGGCACGACCGTATTTTGTGTCTGTGGTGTGCGTACTGTAAGACCTTCGGTATACACAATGTCAGATTATTTGACGTGTCGCTCTAGCGAAGTAGGCGAGTGTCAGCAATATGTCCCGTGGTCTTATCGTGGCGTGTTTATCTTCTGCCGTTAGGTCAGACGATAGAAATGCCACTTGCACGCTTAGAGTAGCAGATTGACGGTGACCAACTTTAAGCAGAACTTGATTATATCTGACGGTAGTATCTGTTCCCGAAAGAACAGTTACCGTGGATGACCATGCAGCTTTGCTAGAAATGAAATGATAATTAAATAGACACCCTAGCTGCAAACAGGCGTTGATGTACTTCATTGGGGACGTGTTGAAAATGTGTGCCCCGACCGGGACTCGAACCCGGGATCTCCTGCTTACATGGCAGACGCTCTATCCATCTGAGCCACCGCGGGCACAGAGGATAGTGCGTCTGCAGGGACTTATCCCTTGCACGCTCCCCGTGAGATCCACACTCCCAACATGTCCACACCACTACGTTCGTAGTGCGCCTAATAGATGCTTGCCCATCATACTCATTACTCGTGGTAGGTTAATCTACCAAGTCCCGTACGAGTTCGGACATAGCAGGTGCGTTCGCACAAGAAGGTCAATGGCCGGGAAGCCATATTTTAACTATATTTGCAGCTAGGGTGTCTATTTAATTATCATTTCATTTCTAGCAAAGCTGCATGATTATCCACGGTAACTGTTCTTTCGGGAACAGATACTACCGTGATAGATAGTTAAAATATGGCTTCCCGGCCATTGACCTTCTTGTGCGAACGCACACGCTATGCCCGAACTCGTACGGGACTTGGTAGATTAATCTGCCACGAGTAATGAGTATGATGGGCAAACATCTATTAGACGCACTACGAATGTAGTGGTGTGGACATGTTGGGAATGTGGACCTCACGGGGAGCGTGCAAGGGATAAGTCCCTAAAGACGCACTATCCTCTGTGTCCTCGGTGGCTCAGATGGATAGAGCGTCTGCCATGTAAGTAGGAGATCCCGGGTTCGAGTCTTGGTCGGGGCACACATTTTCAACATGTCCCCAATGAAGTACATCAACACCTGTTTGCAGCTAGGGTGTCTATTTAATTATCATTTCAGAACTTGATTAGTTTTCACACACATTTATTAAAATAATAAAAAGCAAAGATAGCACGTAACTTGATTCTGGATGCTGCTTACAACTGACAATCTGAAGTTCCCTTGGTCTTGGTACGTTAATCTTATTCTCACATATCTCTGATACTTGACAAAGTGTCTATTCATTTCTCTTCATGGCTATGTACAGGAATATGATAATCTTATTAGGTGCAGACTGAAGCTTGACTACAGACTAATGCAGACTGACTAATCGGAGGTCTGTACACTCGTTATAATACCTCATGCGTTCAGGTATCACTACGCGAGTGTGATCCGTGAGGAGAGAAGGTTCTACGTTAGCAGCAATCTCATTGGCTGCGTTACACATTAATACGCGGATTGGCGGAAGCAGAATTTGGTCCGTCTCTAAGGCAGCGCCATCTCGTAGTGCGGAGACGGACGAGCGCTGCGCCTGCGCTGTTGTGCTTAGCGGGGCGCGCTCTAGTGGGAAAGTTGTGTACGCGCTGACTACGCGGAACTATGTACACAACAGGGACCAATCTTCCTTCGCTTAACAGGCTGGAACTATCGCCGTTCCTTCAGGGTGACTTTGGTTCCCCTTGTGGAAGAAGTACCATTGATGATTCGAAGGGTTACGTGGCTGCTACCTGATGGTGCTCCAGCCCACTTCGCCGTTAACGTTCGCACGCATCTCAATCGTGTCTTCCCTGGTTGATGGATCGGACAAGGGGGTCCAGTTGCATGGCCTGCTCGTGCGATTTCTGACTATGGAGCCATCTCAAAAGTATGGAGTATCAGAACCCATTCCAGATGTGGAGACACTGCCTTTGGCACTGTTCGGATGCAGCCTGACCGATGTGAACGTATGAGACAGAACATGCAGTGGCGCCTACACGCATGCGCTGAGACACACGAAAACCATTTTCAGCACATTTTGTAACTGTGGCTGCATGGGTACAGCGCATATTAGCCCTCAGTAACAATGTATGGTTGAATAAACCGTCTCTAGCATGGAAACCATGCATTTCCGGACGTAAGTTCATTACACATTTTTTGTTCCGTATCATCTCATCAATCAATCCCTACATTTTGTACACAATGGAAAAAATCACCCTCTATATTAAGTTATGCATTAATAACCATGTTATACAACTAAAAAGTTTTGAACGTGAAAAATCTGACGAAAGAGATACAGTCTCCCCTATTGCAGTCTCTCCTCCCGTACAGATTATGCCCTCTACAGCTCCATTATTGCCATGGAACTTATTCCTTGATGTCTTAAGGATGCCCCATCGTCCCGTCCCTTCTCCTTGTCAGTGTTCTCCGTATTTCCCTTTCTTCGCCGCTTCTGCGGAGAACCTGCTCATTGCTCATCAGTCGACATAATTTCCAACACCCGTCCACAGCAAAACATCTCAAAGGTTCCGAGTCTCTTCAGTCCAAGCTTCACTCCAACACAACGTTCGCCTCCTCAGAAATTTTCTCCTCTTCGTTCCACATACGTCTCCGTGAAGTGCCGACTACGTCGCAGTCAGAGCAACTGGAGATCGTCGGAGGTTTACCAACAGTCAGTTTCGCCACGCGCCGCTCGCCAGTAGATGAGTTTGTAGTGCGCGAAGTCTCCTCCTCCACACACACTAGGGTGTCCTGCGGGGAATACATGTCTCTCCAGAGAAAATACAGAAAGGCAAAAGATATACTTTGTCAGTTACAAATGCTTTAGAACCCATGACCGTGTATTCAGTATAAATAACAAAAACTGCAAACTGCCACTTTTTTGGATTACTTGTCTATTTAGTTAACAGGTTTCTTCAACCTCTGCAGGCTCGTGTTCAGATTTCTGCACGCGGAAGTTATTTCCATATCGTAATGCTGTATTAGTGGCTCTGTGACACCAAGATACACGTGACCTCTTAGATTTTCTTGGTTTGATTGGTTCATAGCACACAATTAATGAAAATATACATGCGGATTAGTCCGGCAGTCTTTCAGAACCTCCCTACTGAGCAAGCTCGACTCCGACCAGGACGGGACTGCACTGATCAAGTCGTATCTCTAACACCATTTATTGAAGCAGCGTAGCAAATGAAGTAGCATATGACACAGTTTGGACGTATGGAGTGGTTTAAAAATTATTGCTCCTTTTCCCATGCAAAAGGATAGCAAAACTAATTGACACATTTACTGTAACTACAGAAAAAGACACTCGCTGCACGAAAGCATTGAATAATCTCTTGCCACAGGGACCCGTGTTTCTTCCTCTCTTACTTAATTTGTATACAGGGTGGTCCATTGATCATGACCGCGCCAAATATCTCACTAAATAAGTATCAAACGAAAAAACTACAAAGAACGAACCTCGTCTAGCTTGAAGGGGGAAACCAGATGGCGCTATGGTTGGCCCGCTAGATGGCGTTGCCATAGGTCAAATGGATTTCAACTGCGTTTTTTAAAAATAGGAACCCACATTTTTATTACACATTCGTGTAGTACGTAAAGAAATATGAATGTTTTAAGAATGAGATTTTCACTCTGCAGCGGAGTGTGCGCTGATATGAAACTTCCTGGCAGATTAAAACTGTGTGCCCGACCGAGACTCGAACTCGGGACCTTTGCCTTTCGCGGGCAAGCTTCTGTAAAGTTTGGAAGGTAGCAGACGAGGTACTGGCAGAAGTAAAGCTGTGAGTACCGGGCGTGAGTCGTGCTTCGGTAGCTCAGTTGGTAGAGCACTTGCCCGCGAAAGGCAAAGGTCCCGAGTTCGAGTCTCGGTCGGGCACACAGTTTTAATCTGCCAGGAAGTTTCATATCAGCGCACACTCCGCTGCAGAGTGAAAATCTCATTCTGGAAACATCCCCCAGGCTGTGGCTAGGCCATGTCTCCGCTATATCCTTTCTTTCAGGAGTGCTAGTTCTGCAAGGTTCGCAGGAGAGCTTCTGTAAGGTTTGGAAGGTAGGAGACGAGGAACTGGCGGAAGTAAAGCTGTGAGTACCGGGCGTGAGTCGTGCTTCGGTAGCTCAGTTGGTAGAGCACTTGCCCGCGAAAGGCAAAGGTCCCGAGTTCGAGCCTCGGTCGGGCACACAGTTTTAATCTGCCAGGAAGTTTCATGAATGTTTTAGTTGGACCACTGTTTTCGCTTTGTGATAGTAGGTGCTGTAATAGTCACAAACATATGGCTCACAATTTTAGACGAAGTCTTGGTAACAAGTAGGTTTTTTAAATTAAAATACAGAACGTAGGTACGTTTGAACATTTTATTTCGGTTGTTCCAATGTGTTACATGTACCTTTGTGAACGTACCATTTCTGAGAACGCATGCTGTTACAGCGTGATTACCTGTAAATACCACATTAATGCAATAAATGCTCAAAATCATGTCCGTCAACCTCAGTGCATTTGGCAATACGTGTAACGACATTCCTCTCAACAGCGAGAAGTTCGCCTTCCGTAATGTCCGCACACGCATTGACAATGCGCTGACGCATGTTGTCAGACGTTGTCGGTGGATCACGATAGGAAATATCCTTCAACTTTCCCCACAGAAAGAAATCCGGCGACGGCAGATGCGGTGAACGTGCGACGACCAATCCACCTGTCATGAAATATGCTGTTCAATACCGCTTAAACCGCACGCGAGCTATGTGCCGGACATCCATCGCGTTGGATGTACATCCCCATTCTGTCACGCAGTGAAACATCTTGTAGTAACATCGGTAGAACATTATGTAGGAAATCAACATACATTGCACTATTTAGATTGCCATCGATAAAGTGGGGGCCAATTATCCTTCCTCCCATAATGAACCACCATACATTAACCGGCCAAGGTCGCTGATGTTCCACTTGTCGCAGCCATCGCGGATTTTCCGTTGCCCATTAGTGCATATGATGCCGGTTTACGTACCGCTGCTGGTGAATGACGCTTTGTCGTTAAATAGAACGCGTGCAAAAAGTCTGTCATCGTCCCGTAATTTCTCTTGTGCCCAGTGGCAGAACTGTACACGACGTTCCAAGTCGTCACCATGCAATTCCTGGTGCATAGAAATATGGTACGGGTGCAGTCGATGTTGATGTAGCATTCTCAACACCGACGTTTTTGAGATTCCCCGAATTTTCGCGCAATTTGTCTGCTACTGATGTGCGGATTACCCGCGACAGCAGCTGAAACGCCTACTTGGGTATCATCATTTGTTGCAGGTCGTGGTTGGCGTTTCACATGCGGCTGAACACCTCCTGTTTCCTTAAATAACGTAACTTGTAACGCCGGAAATGCATATCCTCCTATTTCCATCTATTGTACTATAATTTTTTTCCCTTATTTTGTTACCTGAAGATATAACATGTCTGTGTCGTCGTATATTGTAGTTGTTTTACTATTTGTATATATATATGCATTTATGTCGATGTATAATTGGTTTGTTTTGTGAATATTTTTTACGCTGGGTGTGGCCTAGGGAAAACTATGCTATCGAACGAATACGTCGATAGGTCGTGTGGAGAACCAAAGTGTTTAGGATCTTTGGTAGTGTTAACTCTGCCGCGTGGAGCGCGGGCAGAGCAGAGTCTGGCTGCAGTAGGGCGGTGGAGCAGGTGTGTTGTGTGACGCTTCCGCGAGTTGCCGCGCTTTCGGGGTTTGGCAGTACGTAATTGCGCTCGACTTGCTGTGATAGTTTCTGGCACGGTGTCGCGGACGGGGACCATTAACTGGCGCACATCAAGAGCCCGTTTCGCCTGGTGACCGTGTCGAGAAGAAGGCGCGCCAACATCCAGCTTCTGCAATAGCTACGGCCGACAATAAGTGACTGTCGCCACCTCCTCGATCGACGACTTAAAACCTTCAATCAACCAACAAGGATGACTGGAAGCACGTAAAGTTTTAGAACTGTATGGCAGACCTCAGCTTTTAAAAGTGTTCAAATCACAAAATTACAGCAACTTAGCATGAACCTTTGTTGCTCATTGTCCCAATTGCATTACCAAGCAGCGTCCCTTCCTTTTCCGGAATGAACCCGAGTGTCGTTGAAATTCAAACGCCACCATTAAAGCAATATTATTCTATTTCACTGCTTCAATTTCAAAGTTCAGTTAAAGTATTCATAGCTGGCTACAATATTTAGATTACACAAGCACAAATTATGAGTGTGATTTTTGTTACCATATTTTAGCTTACCTGTGACTACAGCTCAGCTTGGTACGTACTAAATTTTGCTATTGTTAATTGTTCAGAATCATTTAATTCAAGTTCAAAGTTAAATCTCTTATTTCTAAATTGCGTAGATTCAAGTAGCTTTTGAAATGATTGTTGAGGTAGTCCAAGACTAACCGTATTTTACTGAATTTCGATGTGCTCCAGAAAGAAAGCTCACTATTAACTTCAGTCCCTAAATTAACTTTCGATTTTCCGGTTTTATTAATTCTTTTGCTAAATTAAGTCAGAGTGTAGCGAAATTTATTACTTCTGACAAACTTTCAGTTTTCACACTACACGTGTCAACCTTCAGTTGGCACGCATCTCGTGCTAATTATATGTGTAATAACCTTTCTTTTTCAGTTACTATAGTAATTGTCCTTAGGACTGGCGACCATAATTTCCCCCAAATCTCAAATATCTAATTACCGCTAGTTAATTGTTAACGTAACGGCCGCACATTTACTTCTTTATTAACTTTACCCCTTTTCAAAATTAATTTCCACCAGTTTCATTTGCATTTTTCCTTTCATTTAGATGTAATCCTTTCCTCCCTCTTTACCGACAAATTAACTTCGGTGACGATTGCTTTTCCCAAATTTCCATTAGGTACACGCGGTTTAATTTTTCACTGTCATTAAGGTCAATAAGTGAGGGGGAGGTTACAAACTATCCGGCGAACGGTCCGGACACTTGGATGATGTCGTCCAGGATACCGAGCAGCATACATAGCACACGCCCGTTGGGCATTTTGATCACAATAGCCATACACCAACACGATATCGACCTTTTCCGCAATTGGTAAACGGTCCATTTTAACACGGGTAATGTATCACGAATCAAATACCGTCCGCACTGGCGGAATGTTACGTGATACCGCGTACTTATACGTTTGTGACTATTACAGCGCCATCTATCACAAAGCGAAAAAAGTGGTCCAAGCAAAACATTCATATTTATTTACATAATACACGAATATGTAATAAAAAATTGGGGTTCCTATTTTAAAAAATGCAATTGATATCCGTTTGACCTATGTCAGCGCCATCTAGCGCGCCAACCATAGCGCCATCTGGTTTCCTACTTCAAGCTAGAGGAGTTTCGTTCTTTGTAGTTTTTTCGTTTGATGTTTATTTCGTGAGATATTTGTCCCAGTCACTATCAATGGACCACGCTGTATACCTGATATCCCTCCAACACGGTCTAGAAAGTTTATGTGTGCAGAGGACTGGGCAATAGCTACACAAAACTTTTGAAGGAACCAAAGAAATCATAACTTCCGATCTTAACCCACTATTTCCGAAAATGTTGGTTACAATTAAACTCAAATGAAATATAATTTTCATGATTTCATCTGTCCAATAGATTGAGACCCAGAGTCCTCAATGTCTCTTATGAAGGCAACAAACTTGATCATAATATGCGTGCAAAATACCTTGGTGTCACCTTAGATGGGAGACTTTGTTTTAAGGAGCACTTGATGCGAACATCTGCTGAGCTCAAACCCAGAAACAGCACGCACCATCAACTGTGCGGCTCTCGTTGGGGATCGTCAGCAGACGCTCTCCGGCCACGAGCAC
This sequence comes from Schistocerca serialis cubense, assembly GCF_023864345.2. Lineage (NCBI taxonomy): Eukaryota > Metazoa > Arthropoda > Insecta > Orthoptera > Acrididae > Schistocerca > Schistocerca serialis. The sequence continues at coordinate 30,258,344 of NC_064648.1, forward strand.
TCGGTTTGGCGCACTCAGCACCAGAGTTCTGTGCGCTGCGCCTGTCCGGCTTCACAGTCACGCATAAAAGAGATACACAGAGTGATCAAAAGTATCCGGCCAGTTGGCTGAAAGTGACTCACAGGTTCGTGGCGCACTCCATTGGTAATAGTGGAATTCATTTGGTGTTGGCCCACCCTTTGTCTTGATGACAGCTTCCACTCTCGCAGGCATACGTTCAACCAGGTGCTGGAAGCTTCCTGCAGATTAAAACTGTGTGCCCGACCGAGACTCGAACTCGGGACCTTTGCCTTTCGCGGGCAAGTGCTCTACCAACTGAGCTACCGAAGCACGACTCACGCCCGGTACTCACAGCTTTACTTCTGCCAGTATCTCGTCTCCCACCTTCCAAACTTTACAGAAACTCGAGTCTCGATCGGGCACACAGTTTTAATCTGCCAGGAAGTTTCATATCAGTGCACACTCCGATGCAGAGTGAGAATCTCATTCCAGGTGCTGGAAGGTTTCTTGGGGAACGGCAGCCCATTCCCCACGGAGTGCTGCACTGGGGGGAGGTAGGGATGTCGTTCGGTGAGGGCTGGCACGAAGTCGGCGTTCGAAAACATCTCAAAAGGTGTTCTTTGGGCTTCAGGTCAGGACTCTGTGCAGGCCAGTCCATTACAGGGATGTTACTGTCGTGTAACCACTCCGCCACAGGCCGTGCATTACGAACAAGTGCTCGATCGTGTTGAAAGATGCAATCCCCATCCCCCAATTGCTCTTGAACGGTTGGATGCAAGAAGGTGCTTAAAACATGAATGTAGGCGTGTGCTGTGATAGTGCCACGCAAAACAACAACGGGTGCAAGCCATCTCCATGAAAAACACGAGCATCGACTGAACTCGTCTGACAGTGTCCATCCACCGCTCTGGAGTCACAAGATGACTCTATGGAAGAGTCGAAACCGGTCATTCACTCCAATAAAAAAATTGTGATCAAGACTGTTTTAGATTTTAATTTTAAAAAACACGACCACACCATAACACCACCACCTCATAATTTTACTGTTGGCACTACACACGCTGGCAGATGATGTACACCGACGGTTCGCCATACCCACACCCTGCCATTGGATCGCCACATTATGTAGCGTGATTCGTCTCTCGACACAACGTTTTTTCACTGTTCAGTGGTTCAGTATTTACACTCTTTACACCAAGCGAGGCATTGTTTGGTATTTGTCGGCTTACGAGCAGCCGCTGGAACATGAAATCCAAAGTTCTGTCACCTCCCGCCTAACTGCCATAGTACTTGCAGTGGATCCTGATGCAGTTTGGAATTCTTGTGTGATGGTCTGGATAGATGTCTGCCTATTACTCATTACGGCCTTCTTCAACTATCGGCGGTCTCTGTCAATCAACAGACGAGGTCCCTTCATGTTTCCAGTTCACTATCACATCGGAAACAGTGGACCTATGGATGTTTATGAGTGTGTAAATGTCGCTACAGACGAATGACACAAGTGGCACCCAATCACCTGACCACTTTCGAAGTCCGTGAGTTCTGCGGAGCGCCCCATTCTCCTGTCTCAGGTTGTTTAATGACTACTGAGGTCTTTGATATGGAGTCCCTGGCAGTACGTGGCAACACAAAGCACCTAATACGAAAAACATATGTTTTTGGGGGTGTTCGGATACTTTTGATCACATATTGTAGACGTACAGTTTCACATTTTTAGTGGGTCAATAATAACTACTCCCATGTACTGGCTACCTATAACGAGCGTCCGCAGCTCATGGTCTCGCGGTAGCGTCCTCGCTTCCCGAGCACGGGGTCCCGGGATCGATTCCGACGGGGTCAGGGATTTTCACCTGCCTCCAGATGACTGGGTGATTTTGTGGTCCTCATCATTTCATCATCAGTCATGCAAGTGGAACGTTGGACTGAGAAACGGTCGGGAATTTGTACGGGCGCTGATCACCGCGCAGTTGAACGCCCCGCAATCCGAACGATCATCAGCATCGTCACCTATAAAGAGCCACACTCCACCTCCTGATATGAGACGGAAGAGCGCGCTACTGCGTGAATACCAGAAGATCGCTAATAACACCGACCTTCCAATAGTGGACGGCGTATCCCCTGCGGAGCGAAAAAGACTGAGGTCAAGACACCCCACTCTCATCACAGCCACAACCCTCATGTAAACTGAATTCAACACCATCGATGAATGGAAGCGTTGCTGACCACAAAACTGCTCCGCGCAATGCCTGAGGCAGTCGTGCACGCAGAGGAAACACCCTGGACATGACCAACCTCGGGCTGTCTGGACTGCGTTGAACCGCAACCGAACGGGCCGTCGACGATGTGCAGACACTCTCTACAAGTGGGGCGAGTCTCTATTGTTTTGTGTGACTGTGGTGCGGAGCGGCAGACAGCTGCTCGTGTTGTGTCGACATGTCCGGCAGGTGCCTACAAGGGTCCTTTCAAAGATTTCCTCACTGCGACGAATGATGCTATAAAATACATAAAAGACCTTCATATCCATATCTAGCTGTTGTCACCTGTGTTGTTTTATACTGGAGAGTTGTGCTTAAATGTTAACGTGTAAGACTTCTGGATTCTTTGTGTAAGTATTGTCATGCGGTAAGTAAATAAATATAGTTAAAAAAGATTCCATTGTGTTTGACTATTGACCATTATGACAACAGCTTTATAAAGATTGTCACGTCAAATCAGCCAGCATCCAGCATGTTCTGTACAACTGCCGCATATCAGCAAGAGATTCGCTCAAACATATGACCTATGTCGCTCTGAGACAATTATCTGTATTGTTCTACATGTTACAGAATCTGTGTGTGGGCCAATACTTTGATTTGAAGTAGTATCAAAATGAATGTTGTAAGATAGTGTACCTATGATTGCCGAAAAAAATGGTTCAAATGGCTCTGAACACTATGGGGCTTAACAACTGAGGTCATCAGTCCCCCAGAACTTAGAACTACACAACTGGCCGTAAAAAATGCTACACCAAGAAGAACTGCAGATGATACACGGGTATTCTCTAGACAAATATATTATACTACAACTGACATGTGATTACATTTTCACGCAATTTGGGTGCATAGATCCTGAGAAATCTGTACCCAGAACAACCACCTCTGGCCGTAATAACGGCTTTGATACGCCTGGGCATTGAGTCAAACAGAGCGTGGATGGCGGGTACAGGTACAGCTGCCCATGCAGCTTCAACACGATACCACAGTTCATCAAGAGTAGTGACTGGCGTATTACCTGCAACATGCGGTAGTGCATTATCATGCTGAAATGTAGGGTTTCGCAGGGATCCAATGAAGGGTAGAACCACGGGTGTTAGCACATCTGAAATGTACACGTCCACTGTTCAAAGTGTCGTCAATGCGAACAAGAGGTGACCGATACGTGTAACCAGTGGCACCCCATACCATCGCGCCGGGTGATACGCCAGTATGCCGATGACGAATACACGCTTCCAATGTGCGTTCACCGCGATGTCGCCAAACACGGATGAGACCATCGTGATGCCGTTAACAGAACCTGGATTCATCCGAAAAAATGAGGTTTTGCCATTCGTGCACCCAGGTTCGTCGTTGAGTACACCATCGCAGGAGCTCCTGTCTGTGATGCAGCGTCAAGGGTAACCGCAGCCATGGTCTCCGAGCTGATAGTCCGCGCTGCTGCAAACGTCGTCGAACTGTTCGTGCAGATGGTTGTTGTCTTGCAAACGTCCCCATCTGTTGACTCAGGGATCGAGACGTGGCTGCACGATCCGTTACAGCCAGGCGAATAAGATGCTTGTCATCTCGACTGCTAGTGATGCGAGGCCGTTGGGATCCAGCACGGCGTTCCATATTACGCTCCTGAACCTACCGATTCCATGTTCTGATAACAGTTATTGGATCTCGACCGACGCGAGCAGCAATGTCGTGATACGATAAACCGCAATCGCGATAGGCTACAATCCGACCTTTATCAAAGTCGGAAACGTGATGGTACGCATTTCTCCTCCTTACACGAGGCATCACAACAACGTTTCAGCAGGCAACCCCGGTCAACTGCTATTTGTGTATGAGAAATCGCTTGGAAACTTTCCTGATGTCAGCACGTTGTAGGTGTCGCCACCGGCGCCAACCTTGTATGAATGCTCTGAAAAACTAATCATTTGCATATCACAGCATCTTCTTCCTGTCGGTTAAATTTCACGTCATCTTCGTGGCGTAGCAATTGTAATGGCCAGTAGTGTACTTAAACCTAGCCAACCTAAGGACATCACACACATCCGCAGGATTCGAACCTGCGGCCGCAGCAGCAGCGTGATTTCGAACTGAAGTGCCTGGAAGCGCTCGTCCACTGCCGCCGGCTCTGGTTGCCGACTTATGGATTATAACTGATGAGCCACATTAATTTCAAGTCCTGTAGAAAGCGTGAAGAACCACATTTCGCACCTCGGATCCCTGCGAGACGTGGAGGAAGAGCGGCAGTGAGGTTGTGGAAGATAGTGGCAGGGATGTGGAGCGACACCAACTACTGCAGTGGACAGCTACTCTAGGGTTCTCGGTTGAGGGTGCGTAGAGCGAAGAGCCACAGAATCTCGACTGGGTTTAATTCTGGGGACCTGGTGGACGGAGGCGTGCGGTAAACTCGTACTGGCGCTCCCAGAACCACGCACGTGCACTGCACCTAGATGTCAAACAAAGACTGCATGTAGCGGTGGACGTGGTCCCCAAGGCTAGATGTGTTCTTGTCGTGGTCCATTGCGCCTACCACAATGACGAGATTACGCAGAAAACGCTTCGAAAACATCCTGCACACAAAAATGCTCCCTCCTTTTGGACGTTTTGCACCGTACACGCCAACGGCTACCTGTCCGATGATGGAGCATAAAACGGCCTACGTCTGAAAACCCGACCTGTCGCTACTCAGTTGCACTGGTTGCATGCAAATCCCACCCTTCGTCGCTGATGAGAAGCATTGAACGTGGGTGCGTGAACCAGTCGCTGCTGCAAAGCCCCACACGCAGCAGCAGTCACAGAGCACCCATTGAGGAGATGCTGCTAGCAGCTCCGTGGTTCATTCGGGAGGTCTATTCCTCCGTGCACACATCCCCGCAGCGATTCTTAACCCTATGGTGCACCATACCTGTGCTCCTGCTGGTTTTGTGAACCACCATTTTGCCGCGTGCACAGTGCAAGGTTCACGCGGCTCCCCCCCCCCCCCCGCCGCTCCCCCCTCCCCCCCCCTCCCCCCGCACCGAACACCCTCCCCGTCGGAGGTGGTCCCATAGCAACTTTTTTTGTTAATGTGTGTGAAATTTTATGGAACAACTGCTAAGGTCATCAGTCTCTAAACTTACACAGTACTTAACCTAAATTATCCTAAGGACAATCACACACAGGCATGATCGATGGTGGAATCGAACATCCGCCGGGACCACCCGCACAGTCCATAGCAACTTACCACGAACGTGCACAGTTTACTTTCATGTACGGCACTTCAGAAATGCTTTCCCCTTGGCCTGAAAGCCAATGGCCATGCTGTTTAGGACGCCAGAGTGGTTGTTGCACGTTGACGTCGGACATAGGCAGTGGTGACATTAATGCGACTGGACTGCATATTTAATGCACATTGCCTCATCGTGATATCTCATATTTTTGAGTGAATGTAACATCCAACAGTTACCTTAGCATTTACTCGATGCTGGTAGACATATCATGGCAAACTGTATGTAGTGAGTGGTTGTAATTAAACTACAGCCACTCACATAGCTCCACTGTGCGCTGTAATCGTCGTATGCCAGCGACACTTGGTAAATATTCTAAAGCATTACTGTGGAACCAATTTACACTGGAAAAAAATATTAGTGCGAGTTTTCGTCAGCAGGTGCAGATGTAGCGTTGCATAAGGAGGAAAGACATACGGTTACTATACGAATAGTTGAAATGGCTCTGAACACTATGGGACTTAACTTCTGAGGTCATCAGTCCCCTAGAACTTAGAACTACTTAAACGTGACTAACCTAAGGATATCACACACATTCATGCCCGAGGCACGATTCGAACCTGCGTCCGTAGCGGTCGTGCAGTTCCAGACTGTAGCGCCTAGAACCGCTCGGCCACCCCGGCCGGCATACTATACGAATGCTTGGTCTCTGTTCTTTCTTACATGTGCGAGAGAACAGACACCCTGTGTTCATATAATTGATTCACCTAGATGGGCATGGAGCCATCTCCTTCGGTGTGGATGCACAAGTACATTCAACCACCTGCCGGGATCTCAGAGCAGGGAGCATGCAGGAGAGAGATAGGGACTGCAAACGGGTGGTGCTCGGTGGGATTAACGGAGCTGTGTCCCGGATGGCCAGGTGGTTAACACACCTGCCTACTAAGCAGGTGATCCCGGGTTCGAGGCCTGCTCCCATACACATTTTCAGTCGTCGCCGCTGATTTCGAGTAATGTGGAGACGCAGATAACATAATTAATCACTTCCCTTTCCTTTCGATTCTGCCCGCTTCCCCCGCTCCCCGCCGCCCTTGCACTTTCTGTTTACATATAACCTATGGCTATGTTTCCATATGCATTGCAGAAGGTATAGGAAAAACAAGTGAGAAAGACATACTGTTGATTTTATTGCTGACTGCAGCTGACACAGTTTGTTCTTTATGAGCACCAGACACGTCGACGAGATAACGTAGAGCGCCAGATTTCCAAGTGGTGGCCAAAAATTAAACTAATTTTCTTTTCCGGTGTAAATCGGTTTCGCATTAATGTACTTGAATATCTGTCAAGATTCGCTGCCTTACGAGATTGCAATCCAAACTGTACCTCTGCGAATAGCGCTGCACTTTAATTAAAACTGGCTTTTACCCGTGATTGCACTCACGTAGAAGCAGCTATTTTTCATGATAACTAATGTTGAATAAGTGTGTTACTGCAGGTGCAACACGTCGACTGCCATCAGTATCCGCCTGATCACGTGAGCACTGCCCCCCCCCCCCCACTCCCCCCTCTCATCTACAACTACCAAACGCAAAACAACGCGGCGATACGCGCAGAAGCACGCATCTGTGCATTCTGCTACTACAGTACCTACATATTGGGCAATGTGTACATCTTGCAGCAAATTTATAGTTTTTAATATGGGTCAGCAAGATGTATGAGACAGGCGAGATACCCTCAGACATCAAGAAGAATATAATAATTCCAATCCCAAAGAAAGCAGGTGTTGACAGATGTGAAAATTACCGAACTATCAGTTTAATAAGTCACAGCTGCAAAATACTAACACCAATTCTTTACAGACGAATGGAAAAACTGGTACAAGCCGACCTCGGGGAAGAACAGTTTGGGTTCTGTAGAAATATTGGAAAATGTGAGGCAATACTCACCTTACGACGTATCTTAGAAGAAAGATTAAGGCAATCCTACTTTACTAGCATTTGTAGACTTAGAGAAAGATTTTAACAATGTTGACTCGAATACTCTCTTTCAAATTGTAAAGGAGGCAGAGGTAAAATACAGGGAGCGAAAAGCTACTTACAATTTGTACAGAAACCAGATGGTGGTTATAAGAGTCGAGGGGCATGAAAGGGAAGCAGTGGGTGGGAAGGGAGTGAGACAGGGTTGTAGCCTCTCCCCGATGTTATTCAATCTGTATACTGCGCAAGCAGTAACGGAAACAAAAGAAAAGTTCGGAGTAGGTATTAAAATCCATGGAGAAGAAATAAAAACTTTGAGGTTCGCCGATGACATTGTAATTCTGTCAGAGACAGCAATGGACTTGGAAGAGCTGTTGAACGGAATGAACAGTGTCTTGAATGGAGGATATAAGATGAACATCAACAAAAGCAAAACTAGGATATTGGCATGTAGTCGAATTAAGTCGGGTGATGCTGAGGGAATTAGATTAGGAAATGAGACACTCAAAGTAATAAAGGAGTTTTGCTATTTGAGGATCAAAATAACTGATGATGGTCGAAGTAGAGAAGTTACAAAATGTAGACTGGTAATGGCAAGGAAAGCGTTTCTGAAGAAGAAAAATTTGTTAACATCGAGTATAGATTTGAATGTCAGGAAGTCGTTTCTGAAAGTATTTGTATGGAGTGTAGCCATGTATGGAAGTGAAACGTGGACGATAAATAGTTTGGATTAGAAGAGAATAGAAGCTTTCGAAGTGTGGTGCTACAGAAGAATGCTGAAGATTAGATGGGTAGATCACATAACTAATGAGGAGGTACTGAATAGAATTAGGGAGGAGTTTGTGGCAGAACTTGATTAGAAGAAGAGACCGGTTGGTAGGACATGTTCTGAGGCATCAAGGGATCGCCAATTTAGCATTGGAGGGCAGCGTGAAGAGTAAAAATCGTAGAGGGAGACCAAGAGATGAATACACTAAGCAGATTCAGAAGGATGTAGGTTGCAGTAAGTAATGGGAGATGAAGAAGCTTGCACAGGTTAGAGTAGCATGGAGAGCTGCATCAAACCAGTCTCAGGACTGAAGACCACAACAACAATTGTAACCACGGGTGTTGCTATTCATTTCATTCTCTGACAACAACAATATGGGTTATCTCCAGTAATGTAGAAAGAGATATTGCATTCCCACTTGACCTACACTGATGACCCAAAGAAACTGGTACACCTGCCTAATATCGAGTAACTCAATAATGTTCTCGTCTGGTGAGTTCGGTGGCCAGCGGAAGTGTTTAGACTCAGAAGAGTGCTCCTGTAGCCACTCTGTACCAATTTCGGAAGTGTGGAGTGTCGCATAGTCCTGCTGGAATTGGCCAAGTGCGTCGGAATCCGCAATGGATATGAATGGATGGTGGTGATCAGAGAGGACAGGATTTTTACGTACGTATCACCTATAACAGTCGCATCCAGACGTATCAGGGGTTCCATATCACTCCGACTGCGCACCACCCACACCATTACAGAGCCGGCACTGGCTTCAACAGTCCCGTGATGGCATGCAGAGGACGTCCTTGAATTGATGAGGTTCTCTGCATACCAGTACACGTCCATCGACTCAATATGAAACGAGACTCGTCCGACCGGGCAATGTGTTTCCAGTCATCAACAAATGTCGGCGTTGACGGGCCCATGCTAGGTGTAAAGCTTTGTGTTCTTCGGCTCCGAAAGCCCATATCGACGATGTTGAATGGTTCGTACGCTGACACTTGTAGATGGAGCAGCTTTGAAATCTGCAGCAGTTTACGGAAGGGTTCCACTTCTGTTACGCTGAACGATTCTCTTCAGTCATTGCTGGTCCCGTTCATGCAGGATCTTGATCCGGCCGCAGCGATGTCGGAGATTTGTTGGTCTGTCGGATTCCTCATATTCACGGTACATTCGTGAAATGGTCGTATGGGAAAATATCTATTTCGTTGCTATCCCGGAGATGCTGTGTTCCAACGCTCGTGCGCCAGCTATAACACCATGTTGAAACTCGTACGTCCTGACAGCCTGGCGTTGGAGCAGCGGTAACCGACCTGACGACCGCGCCGGACACTCGCCTCGTATAGGCAGCGCCGTATTCTGCCTGTTTACATCTGTCTGTGACCGAATATGCGTGCCGAGACCCGTTTCTTTGGCTCTTCTTTGTGTTTGGAGTGAAATTTTTTTGTTTCATTTTCTTTTTTTTTCTTTTTCTTTTTTTCTTTTTTAATCGAAATCGATTCGGCGGTTTAACCGTGAAAACATAAGTCGTAGTTGCTTCGGCGTTGACTATATTGGCATGGAATCGTAGTGAATGGTGAGCAACCTCTAGACAGTTGAAGCTGACACCACCAGAATTCGTATTACACTACCGGCCATTAAAATTGCTACACGAAGAAGAAATGCAGATGATAAACGGGTATTCATTCGACAAATATAGTAGAACTGACATGTGATTACATTTTCACGCAATTTGGGTGCATCAGTCCTGAGAACTCAGTACCCAGAACAACCACCTCTCGCCGTAATAACGGCCTTGATACGCCTGGGCATTGAGTCAAACAGAGCTTGGATGGCGTGTACAGGTACAGCTGCCCGTGCAGCTTCAACACGATACCACAGTTCATCAAGAGTAGTGGCAGGAGTATTGTCACGAAACCGTTGCTCGGCCTCCATTGACCAGACGTTTTCAATTGGTGAGAGATCTGGAGAATGTGCTGGCCAGGGCAGCAGTCGAACATTTTCTGTGTCCACAAATGCCCGTACAGGACCTGCAACATGCGGTCGTGCATTATCCTGCTGAAATGTAGGGTTTCGCAGGGATCGAATGAAGTGTAGATCCACGGGTCGTAACACATCTGAAATGTAACGTCGACTGTTAAAAGTGACGTCAATGCGAACAAGAGGTGACCGAGACGTGTAACCAATGGCACCCCATACCATCACGCCGGGTGATACGCCAGTATGGCGATGGCGAATACACGCTTCCAATGTGCGTTCACCGCGATGTCGGCAACAAGGATGCGATGATGATGATGCTGTAAACAGAACCTGGATTCATGCTAAAAAATTACGATCTGCCATTCTTGCAGCTAGGTTCGTCGTCGAGTAAACTATCGCAGGCGCTCCTATGTGTGATGCAGCGTCAAAGGTAAGCGCAACCACGGTCTCCGAGCTGATAGTCCGTGCTGCTGCAAACGTCGTCGAACTCTTCGTGCAGATTGTTGTTGTCTTGCAAACGTCCCCATACGTTGCCTCAGGGATCGAGACGTGGCTGCACGATCCGTTACAGCCATGCGGATAAGATCCCTGTCATCTCGACTGCTAGTGATATGAGGCCGTTGGCATCCAGCACGGCGTTCCTTATTAGACTCCCGAACCCACCGATTCCATGTTCTGCTAACAGTCATTGGATCTCGACCAACGCGAGCAGCAGTGTCGCAATACGATAAACCGCAATCGCCATAGGCTACAATCCGACCTTTATCAAAGTCGGAAACATGATGGTACGCATTTCTCCTCCTTTCGCGAGGCACCACAACAACGTTTCACCAGGCAACGCTGGTCAACTGCTGTTTGTGCATGAGAAATCGCTTGGAAACTTTCCCGACTTGAGTATGTTGTAGGTGTCGCCACGGGCGCCAACCTTGTGTGAATGCTCTGAAAGGCTAATCATTTGTGTATCACAGCATCTTCTTCCTGTTGGTTAAATTTCGCGTCTGTAGCACGTCATCTTCGTGGTGTAGCAATTTCAATGGCCAGTAGTGTACGATAGAATTCGCAGTTTCAAGAGTGATGGCATCTATACACGAAATTTTATCTATCTTCTTGCCAAAGAGCGACTATCCAACATCAGGCTACCAAAACGAATACGTAACTCGTATCTGCCCCACATGGAGCTGAGCCCGGAATGGTTGGAAAACGGGACTGCGCAACACATTTAAAGGATTACTTTTGGGAAACGCGCTGGTTGCCTCCCATTGGCTCAAAGCCGGCTGCGAGCTTCCTCTGCGGTGGCGCCAAAGCGTGGCGCGACCTGGCCGGCGCTTCACACACACCGTGGCACCGAGCGAGGCGGCGCGGGGCTCAGCAAGCCGGGATGGCATTCGGAAGGACGGCGGTTCAAACCCGCGTCCCGCCATCCCGATTTGGGGTTGCCGTGATTTCCCTAAATCGCCCCAGGCAAATGCCGGGATGGTTCCATTGACAGCGCACGGCCGGCTTCCTTCCCCGTCCTTCCCTAATGCGATGGGTCCGACGGCCTCGCTGTCTGGTGTCCTTCCCCAAGCCAACCAACCGGCAGCGTGTTGCGACATGCGGAAAAAAAGGCCACAGCTCAGAAGTTAATGGCCGGCCGCGGTGGTCTAGCGGTTCTAGGCGCTTCAGTCCGGAACCGCGCGACTGCTACGATCGCAGGTTCGAATCCTGCCTCGGGCATGGATGTGTGTGATGTCCTTAGGTTAGTTAGGTTTAAGTAGTTCTAAGTTCTAGGGGACTGATGACCACAGATGTTAAGTCCCATACTGCTCAGAGCCATTTGAACCATTTTTGATTGGGCAGGTCAGTCCAGAAGCTCGATGTTATTCTCTAGGACGCCAAGTTTATGTACGGACAGATGTATGACAGGTTGCGTTATTGTGCTGGAATTTACCGACGTTCATGTTTGAGTCGCCAAAAACGTTTGCAAAGAGGGCAGTAATGCAGATTCTAGGAAGCCTGAGTACTTTGTGGAATCCATGCGACCATCACATGCGATCATTTCTCCTCCTGCAACGCTCACGCAGCCTGAGATCCAGGCGCCCCCTCCACCGAGTTTTACAGTCGTCACCACACACCCCGTGCTCTCGTATAGTCGCCCTTCCAGCGACTGATGTAGGTCACACCCGGTGCCCCAAAAACCTGAAATATGAATAAATTATATCAAGGGTTTTTAAATTAAAACATTTTGTTTTCAATCTAGGCAACGGCCTTGCCGCAATGGCTACCGTGACATCACCGGATTTAAGCACTGTCGGGCGTGGTCGGCACTTGGATGGGTGACTATCTAGACCGCCATGCTCTGTTGCCATTTTTCGGGGTGCACTCAGCCTCATGATGCCAATTGGGGAGCTACTCGACCGAATAGTGGCGGCTCTGGTCAAGAGTACCATCATAACGACCGCGAGAGTGGTGTGCTGACCCTCTGAGGATGACACGGCGGTCGGATGGTCCCGATGGGCCACTTGTGGGCTGCAGAAGGAGTGTTTTTTTTGTTTTCCATCCGCATGAGTACGTGTTGTTAGCGCATCGAGTTGAGAAAGCTAGCGCATCGAGTTGAGAAAGCTAGCTGAATGTTTGCTTTGTCAGACAAGAAATCTCGGTCGTTGACCGTTTGGTGTAGTAGAACCCACCAATACCGTGCCTATCTATTTTTGTCAGAGAGGCCTGCTTCTTCCTGTCCCTACAGCCTTTTAGGCCAGCTTCTTGAAGTCGTCTAAGAGTGGAGCGAGCAGATATTGTTTTCTTAATGCTTTCAAACGTCTCAGCAAGAGGCCTAAAGAGATTTTTTACCTATTTTTTTCCGGCTCCCTCGCTATCATTCGCTCCTCGCGGCCTGTTGTGATCCGCTGGCGCCCGGTTCAGGACGTATTAACACGGTCATAACGAATCGCTGAGTAGCATATTGTACAGATCGGCGTGAACATTTCATAGTTTTCGAGGTCTCCACCTGCGATTTCCCTCGCTGATGCAGAGGTTTTATCTGAGCTCTTGGTTGTAAACTAAGTTCGTTTCTTTCCAGTATGAGATTTTCACTCTGCAGCGGAGTGTGCGCTGATATGAAACTTCCTGGCAGATTAAAACTGTGTGCCGGACCGAGACTCGAAGGCAGAGGTCCCGAGTTCGAGTCTCGGTCCGGCACACAGTTTTACTCTGCCAGTAAGTTTCATATCAGCGCACACTCCGCTGCAGATTCAAAATCTCATTCTGGAAACATCCCCCAGGCTGTGGCTAAGCCATGTCTCCGCAATAATACTATATCAGGAGTGCTAGTTCTGCAAGGTTCGCAGAAGAGCTTCTGTAAAGTTTGGAAGGTAGGAGACGAGGTACTGGCAGAAGTTCGTTCCTCTTGGGCACAATGCAGCACTATCACCGATGTCACAGACCTCAACAGCAAAACAGCACTAGATTAGTGGCGTGTGTCCACAACGAGCGAATGCAGCAAACTGGCTAGTGCGCAGAAAAACATTCGAATGGCAAATTTTATTACGCCAGATATTCTATTGGTGGCTTTAAAGTCGATCATTATTTTTGGCCTTTTGCAATGCCGACATACTAGTTTTTAAACCAAAGGGTTTATTCACTGTCATGTGTATCGGACACGTACAAAATGTGTAGACTGCTCAGTACTTTTGGCCAAGTGTGTACAAAGGCAAAAATTACGAAAGAAGTAGCGCTGCACACACGAATGGACGTGACGGGCAGTGCGGCCTGAGGTGGCAGGGACCGAGCCTCTCCGTGCAGCGCCGGTGCGAGCAGGCAGATAGGAAACGCAGCCAGCCGCCGCTTTCCCAGGGTTTCCCGCCGCCGGCGGCAGACATCTGGCGCCTGTGACGTCACCACTCCCTCCCCTTCGGTATCCCCCCGCCATAGCGCCACAGAGCCATTGCCGGCACTCATCTCGTTACGGCGGGCATGAAACCCGATACCTGTGTGAGCCAGGATGTGCGTGCGTGCGTGCGTGCGTGCGTATGCCGCTCATATGCGTGCGCAGAGACACGCATCGGAACCTGGCGCAGCCTCCGACGTCCCCGGCTCTTATAGCGGGACCACCTCCGGGTGCGACAAAAGCACACTGCTCCTCCGTTCTTCGCAGTACCGCCGATCCAGCGTTGCGACACTCGCTAAATACAGTCTGTAACCCTACCACTACCACTGTACGCAACTGGCCATGAAAACTGCTACACCAAGAACAGATTCAGATGATAAACGGGTATTCATTCGACAAATATATTATACTAGAACTGACATGTCATTACATTTTCACGCATTTTGGGTGCATAGATCCTGAGAAATCAGTACCCAGAACAACCACCTCTGGCCGTAATAACGGCCTTGATACGCCTGGGCATTGAGTCAAACAGAGCTTGGGTGGCGCGTATAGGTACAGCTGCCCATGCAGCTTCATCATGATACCACAGTTCATCAAGAGTACTGATTGGCGTATTGTGACGAGCCAGTTGCTCGGCCGCCAATGACCAGACTTTTTCAGTTGCTGAGAGATCTTCAGAATGTGCTGGCCGGGGCAGCAGTCGAACATTTTCTGTATCCAGAAAGGCCCGTACAGGACCTGCAACAAGCGGTCGTGCATTATCCTGCTGAAATGTAGGGTTTCGCAGGGATCGAATGAAGGGTAGAGCCACGGGTATTAACACATCTGAAATGTAACGTCCACTGTTCAAAGTGCCGTCAATGCGAACAAGAGGTGACCGAGACGTGTAACCGATGGCACCCCATGCCAACACGCCGCGTGATACGCCAGTATGGCGATGACGAATACACTCTTTCAATGTGCGTTCACCGTGATGTCGCCAGACACGGATGCGACCATCATGATTCTGCAAACAGAACCTGGATTCATCCGAAAAAATGATGTTTTACCATTCGTGCACCCAGGTTCATCGTCGAGTACACCATCGCAGGCGCTCCTGTCTGTGATGCAGCGTCAAGGGTAACCGCAGCCGTGGCCTCCGAGCTGATAGTCCATGCCACTTTAAACGTCGTCGAACTGTTGGTGCAGACGGTTGTTGTCTTGCTAAACGTCCCCACCTGTTGACTCAGGGTTCGAGACGTGGCTGCACGATCCGTTACAGCCGTGCGTATAAGATGCCTGTCATGTCGACTGCTGGTGATACGACGCCGTTGGGATCCAGCACGGCGTTCCGTATTACCCTGCTGAACCCACCGATTCCATATTCTCCTAATAGTCATGGGACCTCGACCAACGCGAGCAGCAATGTCGCGATACGATAAACCGCAATCGGGATAGGCTACAATCCGACGTTTATCAAAGTCGGAAACGTGATGGTACGCATTTCTCCTCCTTACACGAGGCATCACAACGACGTTTCACGAGTCAACGCCGGTCAACTGCTGTTTGTGTGTGAGAAATCGGTTGGAAACTTTCCTCATGTCAGCACGTTGTAGGTGGCTTCCCGGCGCCAACCTTGTGTGAATTCTCTGAAAGCTAATCATTTACATATCACAGCATCTTTTTCCTGTCGGTTACATTTCGCATTTGTAGCACGTCGTCTTCGTGGTGTAGCAATTTTAATGGCCAGTAGTATAATTTAGTGTGCTTTTACCTAAATGACAAAAAACCCTGTCTCTATGTTTACTAAAATTTGGTTTAGTTTCCAAATAAAGTACACTATGGGAGGATAGTCCTGTTTATATCAAAAGCTGATCAATGGCGTTACCCTTTCTACAGGATTTGTCCGTGTGCTGTGTCTAATGGACAAGTAAATCAGACTAGTTACTTCTTTTCCTAAGATCCTACCCAGCTGTTAGATAGAAATAGAAATGCAATATGAATAGTATTATATTGAAGCTAGCAGAACTCAGTTCCAAGTTCATTTAGTGTTTCAGAACATGAACTAATGGTCACTAGCCTATCCACGCAATGAAACGGTGAAGTATTGGAAAAGCAGAAGTGTGTGATCTGGCTACTTTCTTGCTATTGTTTGAGTTGCTTCTGCATTTAATATTCCTCCGCGTAAACAATGTTGCGTTACACACCTATACATTACGATTTTAAAAGAAAAAGGAAACTAAGAAAAAATTTGACCACGGGAGACCTTTAGAAATGCACTTTTCATAATTCACAAACTTAAATACTAAAATTCTTAGATACTAAAGTACACACATTTTATACTGAACATTTCACTTCAAGAAAATCTCATTCTTACTGGAATTTTCTTTCAAAAGCTATTGTTCTTTGACAAAATCTGTATAGTCATTTAACAGATTCTAGTAACTTGGCTTCACTCTGATTGAATTTTTCGGAACCAAACTTTTGGTGTAACATTTTGCAGTAGTTAAGAAAACACAAAAACAATTTAAATGGTGCCTCTTTATATCAACTTGGCACTTCATAAGTCTGTAAAACAGGATACTCGGATTAATCAAACACCAGGAAGGAACCCTATGTAGGTGTATGATTAGGATGAAATAACAGGGTGAACCAGTTTCTTTAAAGTTCAACAATTATTATTAAAACACATTTTAAGTTAATGGTTCATGCTGTACAGAAGTAAAACTACAAAAAAATCTTTTATGGTGACTGTAAGCTCGGGTGTGGCAAAGAATTACGACGGCTATACTACCCACAGTGTGGCCTACTATTATCTTACTGTATGAGCCCAATTTCTCTTCTTGGCGTCGTTCAGTTTTACATACAGTAGCCCAACAACTCGCAGGTATGCCGTAAGCCGTTTGCAGTCTTCGTCCGAAGTAATTTTGTGCAAATTTGCAGGCAAGGGTGTTGCCTCAGTCACTGCTGCTTACGCACTGTGTGACTTTCTTCCTGCGCTTGCTCCAGGTGGCGCGCCAATCCGCCCTTGCCACCTTTTCCATTCTCCAGGTTTGAGACAAAAGCACACTGGCTTTTACATTACACCCATTTCTTACATTGTTCCTTTGCGTGACCATTTCCTACAATTTTCAAATTTACATCAACACACATATTTTTAAGTATAAATGTCATCAGAAAATTATTTAACGTAATAGACAAATTACATAGTACGTTACATACATTACTCACATACAATGCTAAGAACTTCAGTCTCTTGTGTATTACACTTTACTACACATATACAAAAAATATAGTACAGTATCAATATGCGAAAATTTTAAAGCAAGAAATCATAAAAATTTAAATGAACGATAAACAAATAATGTTATAAGTCGCCTTATGAATGCTCGGCAACTGGATGATTCTCTCGACCACCAGCACCAGCTCTAGGTACAACAAAAAAATTCAGAAGAAACTTTAGTCCGCTTCAATGTACACTTGCCCAATCAGTAACTGCCGGAGCATTCGCAAACGGGGGTGTCAGAAAATGAAACACTCCTCAAAAAAATTAAAAAATAAAAGCGTAGGTGTATCTGTTGAATTAAGTGTACATCGGTAGGAGAGGCTGATGACAAATGGAGAAACTCGAATCCGCCGACACAGAAACCGAAACTGCATGCGATGTTGTCTGATCAAGATTCAGTTGGCAAAAAATCATGACAGGATCCTTCTGTCTACTGCCAGACTCACTTCACTTCAAGGTGTAACCAAAAACATTCAGACGAAATCTATTCGGAAAATATACCTATTGAAAAAAGCAGATAAAAATTCATTCGGCTCCTTCGTGAGAGACAATCTCCACTCTTTCCATATTAGCAATGTAAGAGCAGACCAGATGTGGCTTGAATTCAAAGAAATAGTATCGGCAGCAACTGAGATATTTATACCAAATAAATTAACAAACGACGGAGCTGATCCTCCTTGACACGCAAAACGGGTCAGAAAACTGTTGCAGAAACAACGAAAAAGAAAATACGAAATTTATTTAAACAGACGCAAAATCTCCAAGACTGGCGCTCTTCTACAGTAGCTCGAAATTTAGCGCGAACTTCAATGTGAGATGCTTATAACAGTCTCCAACACGAAATTTTATCTCGAGACCTGGCAGAAAATCAACAGAGATATTGGTCGTAAGTGGAGTATGCTAGAAGGAAGACACAGTAAGCGCCTTCTCTGCGCGATATCAATGCGGAGACTATCAAAGACAGTGATGCCAAAGCAGAGTTACTAAACACAGCCTTCCGAGATGCCTTCACAAGAGATGACGAAGTAAATACGCTACTGGCCTTTAAAACTGCTACACCAAGAACAAATGCAGGTGATAAACGGGTATTCATTCGACAAATATATTATACTAGAACTGGCATGTGATTACACTTTCATGCAATTTGGGTAAATAAATCTTGAGAAACCAGTACCCAGAATAACCAACTCTCGCCGTAATAACGGCCATGATACGCCTGGGCACTGAGTCAAACAGAGCTTGGATGGCGTGTGCAGGTACAGCTGCCCATGCAGCTTCAACACGATACCACAGTTCATCAACAGTAGTGACTGGTGTATTGTGACGAGACAGTTGCTCGGCCATCATTGAACAGACGTTTTCAATTGGTGAGAGATCTGGAGAATGTGCTGGTCAGGGCAGCAGTCGAACATTTTCTGTATCCAGAAAGGCCCGTACAGGACCTGCAACATGCGGTCGTGCATTATCCTGCTGAAATGTACGGTTTCGCAGGGATCGAATGAAGGATAGAGCCCCCGGCCGTAACACATCTGAAATATGTCCACTGTGCCGTCGATGCGAACAAGAGGTGACCGAGACATGTAACCAATGGCACCACATACCATCATACCGGGTGATACGACAGTATGGCGATGACGAATACACGCCTGCTATTGGCTTTCACCGCGATGTCGCCAAACACGGATGCGACCGTCATGGTGCTCTAAACAGAACCTGGATTCATCCGTAAAAATGACGTTTTGCCATTCGTGCACCCAGGTTTGTCGTCGAGTACACCATCGCAGGCGCTCCTGTCTGTGATGCAGAGTCAAGGGTAACCGCAGCCACGGTCTCCGAGCTGATAGTCCGTGCTGCTGCGAACGTCGTCGAACTATTCGTGCAGACGGTTGTTGTCTTGCAAGCGTCCCCATCTGTTGACTCAGGGATCGAGACGTGGCTGCACGATCCGTTACAGCCATGCGGATAACATGCCTGTCATCTCGACTGCTAGTGATATGAGGCCATTGGGATCCAGCACGGCGTTCCGTATTACCCTCCTGAACTCACCGACTCCATATTCTGCCAACAGTCATTGGATCTCGACCAACGCCAGTAGCAATGTCGCGATACGCTAAACCGCAATCGCGATAGACTACAATCCGACCTCTATCAAAGTCGGAAACGTGGTGGTACGCATTTCTCCTCCTTACACGAGGCATCACAACAACGCTTCAGCAGGCAACGCCGGTCAACTGCTGTTTGTGTATGAGAAATCGGTTGGAAACTTTCCTCATGTCAGCACGTTGTAGGTGTCGCCACCGGCGCCAACCTTGTGTGAAAGCTCTGAAAAGCTAATCATTTGGATATCGCAGAATCTTCTTTGTTAAATTTCGAGTCTGTAGCACGTTATCTTAGTGGTGTGGCAATTTTAATGGTCAGTAGTGTAAATACCTAGGAATTACAATTGCGAAGAACTTAAATTGGAACGAACGCATGGAAAATGTTGTGGAGCAGGCTAACCAAAGAGTGTGTTTTATTGGCAGGACACTTAGAAAATGTAACAAAGCTGCTACAGAGACAGCCTACAGTTCGCTTGTCCGTTCTGTTTTAGAATACTGCTGCGCGGTGTGCTTACCGGATAGGATTGACGGAGTACATCTAAAAAGTTCAAAGATGAGCAGCACGTTTTGTATAATTGCGAAATAGGGGAGAGAGTGTCACTGAAATGATACAGGATTTGGGATGGCTATCAGCAAAACAAAGGCATTTTTCGTTGCGACGGAATCTTCTCTCGAAATTCCAATGCCCAACTTTCTCCTCCGAATGCGAAAATATTTTGTTGACGTCGACCTACATTGCGAGGAACGATCACCACGATAAAATAAGGGAAATCAGAGCTCGTACTGAAAGATATAGGTGTTCGTTCTTTCCGCGCGCTATACGAGATTGGAATAATAGAGAATTGTGGTGGTTCGATGAACCCTCTGCCAGGCACTTGAATGTGATTTGCAGAGTATCCACGCAGATGTAGACGTAGAAGCCTCAGTTTGCTGCTACCTACGTTTCCCAATCGGACTGTTATCCTGGGAGACGTTCGGCGCATACGGCAATCAGTCGGTGAGAAATTACACTTTAACTGGAGGACGGGCCTTCCGAGAGATTGCTAAATGCCTTCTCTGATAACTAACTACAACAGGAACTTCGGTAGCCGAGTCGCGATGGAAATATATTAGATCTAACGGCAACAAACAGACCTGTCTCCCGTAAGGTTGTCCACACTGAAACTGGTGTCAATGACCACAAGGCAGTTGTACCAAAAATGCTTACTAGAGAGTAAAGCGTAGCCAAACAGGTTAGTTAGTTAGTTAGATGTGCAACAAGTCAGTTTACAGGATTAGTACTAACATTAATGAACATACACTCCTGGAAATGGAAAAAAGAACACATTGATACCGGTGTGTCAGACCCACCATACTTGCTCCAGACACTGCGAGAGGGCTGTACAAGCAATGATCACACGCACGGCACAGCGGACACACCAGGAACCGCGGTGTTGGCCGTCGAATGGCGCTAGCTGCGCAGCATTTGTGCACCGCCGCCGTCAGTGTCAACCAGTTTGCCGTGGCATACGGAGCTCCATCGCAGTCTTTAACACTGGTAGCATGCCGCGACAGCGTGAACGTGAACCGTATGTGCAGTTGACGGACTTTGAGCGAGGGCGTATAGTGGGCATGCGGGAGGCCGGGTGGACGTACCGCCGAATTGCTCAACACGTGGGGCGTGAGGTCTCCACAGTACATCGATGTTGTCGCCAGTGGTCGGCGGAAGGTGCACGTGCCCGTCGACCTGGGACCGGACCGCAGCGACGCACGGATGCACGCCAAGACCGTAGGATCCTACGCAGTGCCGTAGGGGACCGCACCGCCACTTCCCAGCAAATTAGGGACACTGTTGCTCCTGGGGTATCGGCGAGGACCATTCGCAACCGTCTCCATGAAGCTGGGCTACGGTCCCGCACACCGTTAGGCCGTCTTCCGCTCACGCCCCAACATCGTGCAGCCCGCCTCCAGTGGTGTCGCGACAGGCGTGAATGGAGGGACGAATGGAGACGTGTCGTCTTCAGCGATGAGAGTCGCTTCTGCCTTGGTGCCAATGATGGTCGTATGCGTGTTTGGCGCCGTGCAGGTGAGCGCCACAATCAGGACTGCATACGACCGAGGCACACAAGGCCAACACCCGGCATCATGGTGTGGGGAGCGATCACCTACACTGGCCGTACACCACTGGTGATCGTCGAGGGGACACTGAATAGTGCACGGTACATCCAAACCGTCATCGAACCCATCGTTCTACCATTCCTAGACCGGCAAGGGAACTTGCTGTTCCAACAGGACAATGCACGTCCGCATGTATCCCGTGCCACCCAACGTGCTCTAGAAGGTGTAAGTCAACTACCCTGGCCAGCAAGATCTCCGGATCTGTCCCCCATTGAGCATGTTTGGGACTGGATGAAGCGTCGTCTCACGCGGTCTTCACGTCCAGCACGAACGCTGGTCCAACTGAGGCGCCAGGTGGAAATGGCATGGCAAGCCGTTCCACAGGACTACATCCAGCATCTCTACGATCGTCTCCATGGGAGAATAGCAGCCTGCATTGCTGCGAAAGGTGGATATACACTGTACTAGTGCCGACATTGTGCATGCTCTGTTGCCTGTGTCTATGTGCCTGTGGTTCTGTCAGTGTGATCATGTGATGTATCTGACCCCAGGAATGTGTCAATAAAGTTTCCCCTTCCTGGGACAATGAATTCACGGTGTTCTTATTTCAATTTCCAGGAGTGTATTATTACTTTTAGTCCTGCTCATGCAACTGCGCTTAACTTTTTTAAGAAATCTAGATAAAATGCAAGTAATGTAATATCATGTAGAGGATCTCAAAACATCTTCCCCTGGGCAGGAGCATGTGGAATAACTATGGCTCATGTTCAAAGTAATAGTTGTCCACGCACGGGATAGAGATTCATCTAGTGGAACAGTATGTGGTCGGAATGACACTCTGTGGTGTACAGTCACTGTAAAGAAACTTGTAACAACACAGACCTCTACACAATGTGTGTAAAACTAAACATAAGGCTGCAGATAGAGAAATGTTGAATGAAACGCGGTTGCCTCTCAGGAGGACAGTGCGCGAAGCCTTCAACAGGTCCGTGCGGGAATTCTCGATACACCTCCCACAATACCCAAACAAATTCTGATCATACGTAAAGGCGGTCAGCGGTGCCAAACTCATTGTTCAGACACTCGTGGACGAGACAGAAGCTGAAATGGAGGGTACCAAAGCAGAAGCAAAAATGCTCCTTTTCAAAGGAAAATTCAGCAGTGTTGCGCCAGTTACGTTCTCTGAGTGGTCCAGATATTACCGTAAGTACTGTTGAGAAACCGGTGATATGGCTCCTGTTTAACAAGGCTCCAGGGTAGGACTGTTGATAAAACATGGATATGTAGAAAGTTCCCAAAAACTAGCGATATACATGTCGGCGACACAATTTTCCTCGCTGTCGTATGTATCGATATCAAAACGGGACTATCGAGTACCGATATTTTTTTTATATTATATTATCATTTTCGCAATTTTTGATAAATATTTAATACTACTCTTCTGGAACTGTAATAGAGTATAACTTCCCTTTTGCTGTGCGAAGGAGTTTCACGACTTCCTGAGCTTTCATCACGTCCTGTCTGTCTCTTTGACTGTGTGGAGCAGGTATGTTGTAGGTGTTGTCGTTTTCAGTCCTGTGGGATCCTGCCCACTTGTCTAATGTAGGGTGCCTAGGAAGTTGTTTCCTCTGATAGCTAGACAACATTCGAGTCAATCTTATTACTGTTCATTACAGTAAATTAAATTGACAATACTTAACTTTACCTTTTCACAAAGACGTGTCACAAGCAATTTGCAACATGCAATTAATAAATGTCTTTCGATATACGCATGCAAGCAATTAATATAGATCACAAGTCATGGCTGAATCGTTTGGGACACGCCTCGTCTTCCAGTGCGACTCTTCCAGTTCGGCCGAGGCTGGATGGAGCGGCGTGGAGGACGATCCTGTCTTGGAGTCGCCCTAGTCAGCCTACTATTGGCTGAAGTCGTCTCACAGCCTTCTCTTCTGTGACGTTCCAGGCCGACGTGCCGGCGCTTGATGTTACGCCGGAACACTCCGAAGACTGGTTCGATGCAGCTCTCCATGCTACATTGTCCTGTGCAAGCTCCTTCATCTCCCAGTACCTACTGCAGCCTACATCCTTCTGCATCTGCTTAGTGTATTCATCTCTTGGTCTCCCGCTACGATTTTTACCCTCCACGCTGCCCTCCAATACTAAACTCGTGATCCCTTGATGCCTCAGAACATGTCCTACCAACCGATCCCTTCTTTTGGTCAGGTTGTGCCACAAATTCCTCCTCTCCCCAATTCAATACCTCCTCATTAGCAACGTGATCCACCCATCTAATCTTCAGCATTCTTCTGTAGCACCACATTCCGAAAGCTTCTATTCTCTTATCGTCCATGTTTCACTTCTGTACATGGCTACACTCACTGCTAATACTTTCACAAAAGACTTGCGACACTTAAACCTTCGGAAACACTTTTCTCGCCATTGTCAGTCTACATTTCGTATGCACTCTACACCGACCATCCTCAGTTATATTGCTCCCCAAATAGCAAGACTCATATACTACTTTATGTGTCTCATTTCCTAATCTACACTACTGGCCGTTAAAATTGCTACAGCACGAAAATGACGTGCTACTGACGCGAAATATAACCGACAAGAAGAAGATGCTGTGATATGCAAATGATTAGCTTTTCAGAGCATTCACATAAGGTTGGCGCCGGTGGCGACACCTACAAAGTTTCCAACCGACTTCTCGTACACAAACAGCAGTTGACCGGTGTTGCCTGGTGAAACGTTGTTCTGATGCCTCGTGTAAGGACGAAAAATCCGTAGCATCACGTTTCCGACTTTGATAAAGGTCAGATTGTAGCCTATCGCGATTGCGGTTTATCGTATCGCGACATTGCTGCTCGTGTTTGTCGAGATCCAATGACTGTTAGCAGAAAATGGTATCGGTGAGTTCAGGAGGGTAATACGGAACGCCGTGCCGGATCCCAACGGCCTCGTATCACTAGCAGTAGAAATAGGCAATCTAATCCGCATGGCTGTAACGGATCGTGCAGCCACGTCTCGATCCCTGAGTGAACAGATGGGGACGTTTGCAAGACAACAATCACCTGCACGATGCAGTAGCATGGACTATCAGCTCGGAGACCGTGGCTGCGGTTTCCCTTGACGCTGCATCACAGACAGGAGCGCCTGCGATGGTGTACTCAACGACGAACATGTGTACATGAATGGCAAAACGTCATTTTTTCGGATGTATCCAGGTTCTGTGTACAGCATCATGATAGTCGCATCCGTGTTTGGCGACATCGCGGTGAAGGCACGTTGGAAGCGCGTATTCGTCATCGCCATACTGGCTTATCACCTGGCGTGATGTTATGGGGTGGTATTGGTTACACGTCTCGGTCACCTATTGTTCGCATTGACGGCAATTTAAACAGTGGACGTTACGTTTCAGATGTGTTACGACCCGTGGCTCTACCCTTCATTCGATCACTGCGAAACCCTACATTTCAGCACGATAATGCACGACCGCATGTTGCACGTCCTGTACGGGCCTTTCTGGATACAGAAAATGTTCGACTGCTGCCCTGGCCAGCACATTCTCCATATCGCTCACCAATTGAAAAGTCTAGTCAATGGTGGACGAGCAACTGGCTCGTCACAATACGCCAGTCACTACTATTGATGAACTGTGGTATCGTGTTGAAGCTGCATGGGCAGCTGTACCTGTACACGTCATCGAAGCTCTGTTTGACTCAATGCCCAGGCGTATCAGGCCGTTGTTAAGGCCAGAGTTGGTTGTTCTGGGTACTGATTTCTCAGGATCTATGCACCCAAATTGCGTGAAAATGTATTCAAATGGTTCAAATGGCTCTGAGCACTATGGGGCTTAACTGCCGAGGTCATCAGTCCCCTAGAACGTAGAACTACTTAAACCTAACTAAGCTAAGGACATCACACACATCCATGCCCGAGGCAGGACTCGAACCTCAGCCGGTAGCGGTCTCGCGGTTCCAGACTGTAGCGCTTAGAAAATGTAATCACATCTCTGTTCTAGTATAATATATTTGTCCAATGAATATCCGTTTATCATCTGCATATCTTCTTGGTGTAGCAATTTTAATGGCCAGTAGTGTAATTCCCTGAGCATCACCTGATTTAATTCGACCATATTCCCTTGTCTCGTTTTGCTTTTGCTGGTTTCATTTTATACCCTCCATTCAAGACACTCTCCATCCAGCTCAACTGCTCTGCCAAGTCCTTTGTTGTCCCTGACAGAATTACAATGTCATCGGCAAAACCTCAGGTTTTTTATTGCTGCTCCGTTTATTTTAATTCCTACTCCAAACTTTATTATGGTTACCGTTACTGCTGGTTCAGTGCACAGATTGAATAACATCTGGGATAGGCTACAACCCTGTCTCACTCCCTTCTCAACCACTGCTTCCCCTTCATGCCCCTCGACTCTTAAATCTGCCATCTGGTTTCTGTACGAATTTTAAATAGCCTTTTTCCCCATGCCACCTTCAGAACCTGAAAGAGAGTATTCCAGTCAACATCGTCAAAACCACTCTCTAAGTCTATAATTGCTATAGATGTAGGTTTGCCTTCCGTTAACGTAACTTCTAAGATGAGCCGTAGGGTCAGTAATGCCTCGCGTGTTCCAACATTTCTACTGAATCCAAACTGTGCTTCCCCGAGGTGGGCTTCTACCAGTTTTCCATTCTTCTGTAAGGAATTCGCGTTAGTGCGAGTATTTTGCAACCGCGACTTATGAAACCGGCAGTTCGGTAATTTTCATACCTGCTTTCTTTGGGATGGTAATTATTATATTCTTCTTGAAGTCTGAGGGTATTTCGCCTGTCTCATACATATTACGCACCAGATGGAAGAGTTTTGTCGTGGCTGTCTCTCCCATGCCTATCAGTAGTTCTAACGGAATGTTGTCCACACCTGGATCCTTGTTTCGACTCAGGTCTTCCAGTGCTCTGTCAAACTCTTCAAGCGGTATCGTATCTCCCATCTCATCTTCATCTACATCTTCTTCCATTTCCGTAATACCGCTCTGAAGTACCTCTCCCTTGTACAATTCCTCCACATACGCCTTGCACCTTTCGGCTTTCCCTTCCTTGCTTAGGACTGGTTTTCCATCTGAGTTTCTGATATTCATAGAGATAGTTCTCTTTACTCCAAAGGTCTCTTTAATTATTCCGTAGGCGGCATCTATCTTACACTTAGAGATACATGCTTCTACATCCTTACATTTGTCCTCTAGCCATTCCGCTTAGCCGTTTTGCACCTTGTGGTGATCTCATTTTTGAGACGTCTGTATTCCTTCCCCTGCTTCATTTACTGCATTTCTATATTTTCTCCTTTCATCAATTAAACTCAATATTTTTGTGTTACCCAAGGATTTATAGTCGCCCTCGTCTTTTTACCTACTTGATCCTCTGCTGCCTTTACTATTTCATCTCTCAAAGCTACGTATTCTTCTTTCCCCCGTTCTTGTCAATCGTCCCCTAATGCTCCCTCAGAAACTCCTTACTACATCTAGTACTTTCATTTTGTCCAGGCTCCATCTCCTTAAATTCGTACCTGTTTACAGTTTCTCACTTTTAATCTACAGTTCATAACCTATACATTGTGGTCGGAGCACACATCTTCCCCTGGAAATGCCTTACAATTTAAAACCTAGTTCCTAAATCTCTGACTTACCATTATATAATCTATCTGAAACTTTGTGTAGCCGGCCAGGGTGGCCGAGCGGTTGTAGCCGCTTCAGTCTGGAACCTCGCGACCGCTACGGTCGCAGGTTCGAATCCTGCCTCGGGCATGGGTGTGTGTGAGATGTCCTTAGGTTAGTTAGGTTTAAGTAGTTCTAAGTTCTAGGGGACTGATGACCTCAGCAGTTAAGTCCCATAGTGCTCAGAGCCATTTGAACCATTTTTTGAATCGTTGTGCTGGCTCCATACCTTCTTTCATGGTTCTTAAACCAACTGTTAGCTTTGATTAAGTTAAGCTCTGTGCAAAATTGCATCAGGCGGCTTCCTCTTTCATTCCTCACCCTCAGTCTATAAACACCTACTACTGTACTTTTCCTTCTCTTCCTTTTCGTACTATGGAATTCCAGTCTCCCACGACTACTAAATTTTCATGTGCCTTAACTATTTGAATAATTTTTTTTTATGTCATTATGCGTTTCTTCAATCTCTTCACGTCTGCGGAGCTAGTTGGCATATAAACTTGTGCTACTGTGGTAGGCATGGGCTTCGTGTATGTCTTGACCACAGTAATGTTTACACTATACTGTTCGTAGTAGGTTATTCGCGTTCCTATTTTTTATTCATTATTAAACCTTCTGCTGCATTACCCCTATTGGATTTTGTGTTTACAACCCTGTATTCATCTGACCACAAGTGTATTCCTCCTGCCACTGAGCTTCAATAATTCCCACAGTGTGTAACTTTAACCTATGCATATCCTTTTTTTAAATTTTCTGACTCGTCTGCCCGATTAACGGATCTGACATACCATACTACGGTCCGTAGAACAGGTTTGGTTCTACAGGTGGCGCAAAGAAGAAGTTGGATTGCAGTGGGTGGTGGCGGTGTGAATGGAACAACAAGATTTCCAAGGTGATGAAATCGGACACCAGTTGCGTTAGAAAACAATTTTTAAACGGCTCTAGTGTGAGGTGTGCTATTTCTTCACGTCAGCATTACTCAAAACAGTTTCTGGAAATGGTGAACTAAAGTCAAAGCGACAAGATTGCTCTCTGCGATGGGCGAAGAGGAGTCACCGGAAATGCTGACGCAGTCGACGCTCGGCGGTGCCAGCACAGACTGCAACGTTTAGCTTCACCACGCAGCTTGAGAAAAAAAAAAAAAAAACAAAAAAAACAAAAACACGCATAAGTCGACGTGAAGTGTTCCGCACAAATCCGACATGTGGCGAAACCGAACGTTGCACCCCTCAGTCACCTACCTTTTATGTTGCCACTTACACACACTTACCAAAGTTAGCAAAGCGGTTATGCCAAGCGTCAACTTGGATCGTTGTCCTTTCAATTCTTGCTCTAAGGGGGAAAGGCAGGCTGCTAGCATGTTGATGTACAGAATATCCAATACTAAATGAGTACTTAAATATACAGCTCTAAAACTGGCAGTGTATTTACAGTGGGCAGCCGATATTTTTATAAGCCGGCACATCGATGTCTCTCCGTCTATATATATCGATATGTTTTCGATACATCGCGAGTCATAATGTTATCTTCTAAATATCGATATATCGGACTAGCGATATTTTCAAAAAATATCCAGATGCTACGCACAGTTTTCAGATGAGTTAGATCCCATTTTAATACAAGAATACAGTCCTCAGTGAGTGGAAATAAGAGGAGGCTACACCCGTCTACAACAAGTAGAAGTGATGCTCAAAACTACTGCCCAGTCACCTTCACATCCACCTGTCACAGTCTCTCAGAGAGTAATTGGAGCACCAACATGGTTATCTGTCTCCGAGAACAAGTAACTCTCTCAGTGGCGTCGGATTATGTTCGCCATGGTTCTGCGCTACTCCAGGGTGACCTCAGGAAATGTCCCAGTCTTTCAACGTTTCTCGACAAGTGCAGCGGTGCTCCAGTCCCCGTGTCGCCAGAGTCACCGGGTACAGCTTCAGGTTACAACTGGCAGTGACTGACTGTACTGTGATGGCACACGTGTTCGTCACGGACACCCTGCATAACCGCGTGTTACGTCTTATACGACTGCATCGCGGTGCCATTTTCCAACAGCACGATGACCGTGCACATGGCACGGGTCTCCGTGAACAGTCTGTGTGGTGGTGCAGAGGTACCTTTTTATGTCGTCGCGTTGCCTCTGTAGAATTGTACCATGGCAGCAAGGAAAGGATGTTGTTTGGTGACCAGTATGCTCTTTCTATAACACAAACTGCACGCAAGATTGTCTGCAATCTTTATTCATAAGAATGGAAATTTACTTACCTCGAGATCTTCATTGTGGTACAAGCTCTTCTGTACAGTCCACGTTAGCCTTATTGCTGGTGAAGTAGAAAGTCCACTACGAACACTTTTACGGTTGCTGTATGCTGCCCTCTTCCGAGCTAGAGGCTGTCACCGGAGCTCCGACTCGGTCACACCCTGTAACTCACTCGGTGCGGCAGACTCGAACAGACTACAGCTAACTGGCCCTCCGGTCCGCGGCGGCCATTTAAATACTGGCGGCCGAGAGCGTGTTGGCGGCGCGTTTCCTGCCAGTCTGTCGTTGGCCTCTGTCGATATCCGCACAACCTCTGTGCCACACGGTGTGCCGGCGCCAGCTTACGGCAGCACACTTTCGTAGTCGGCAGGATCCCCAGGTCTGCCCCCGATAGGACGTATTTGGGACCAGCTTGAATGTCAGTTCCGTCCCAGCGCCAGTATCCACAATATCGGGGGCCAGATGCGAGAGCTCTGGGGCAGCTCACCTCGGGAGACATATGATGGGCCTCGTGAAACCCCTTCCCGACTGAATCGGCCCACTTATCCAGGTGAAATCGAATGCAAAGTCATACTGACAAGTGAGATCTTACTACAAAGTTTTCTTCGTAAATTTCAGTCGACTTCATAGTCACTGAAATAAAATCACACACTCTTTGAACCTGTCAAGTCTCAGATGGTTTGTCTTCCCCACTAGATGATTCACCATCTTGTCAGGCAGTTACGATAGTGTGTGTCAATGGAAAATGGGTCACAGCTGTCATAAAAATTCCATTGTTGTTTGAGAACATGACATCAGCATGATGTAGGCAAACATAACAATTTCCAATAAATTTTTCGTCCAGTTGGACCAGAGGACCATGTCCGTTCTCTGTAAACACACCATTATGGGCCCACCACTAACTTGCACAACTTGGGTTCGTGCCCTTGTGGGATCTGGGCCACAGTCGAACCCTACCATCAGCTCTTACCAGCTCAAATCAGGACTCATGCGACCAGGCCACACTTTTCGACTCTTCTCGGGTCCGATCAATATGGTCACGAGCCCAGGCTATGTCCCACTGTCAGTAAAGGCACTCACGTCGGTTGTCTCCTGCCGTAGCCCATTAGCGCCAAATGTCACCGTACTGACCTAACGGATACGTTCGTTGTATATCCCACATTGATTTCTGCAGTTACACTACTGGCCACTAAAATTCCTACACCACGAAGATGACGTGATACAGACGCGAAATTTAACCGACAGGAAGAAGGTGCTGTGATATGCAAATGATTAGCTTTTCAGATCATTCACATAAGGTTGGCGCCGGTGGCGACACCTACAACGTGCTGACATGAGGAAAGTTTCCAACCGTTTTCGCATACACAAACAGCAGTTGACCAGCATTGCCTGATCAAACGTTGTCGTGATGCCTCGTCTAAGGAGGAGGAATGCGAACCGTCACGTTTCCGACTTTGATAAAGGTCGGATTCTAGCCTATCCCGATTGCGGTTTATCGTATCACGACACTGCTGCTCGCGTTGGTCGAGATCCAATGACTGTTAGCAGAATATGGAACCGATGGGTTCAGGAGGGTAATACGGAACGCCGTGCTGGATCCCAATGGCCTCGTATCACTAGCAGTCGAGATGACAGGCATCTTACCCGCATGGCTGTAACGGATCGTGCAGCCACGTCTCGATCCCTGAGTCAACAGATGGGGACGTTTGCAAGACGACAACCATCTGCACGAACAGTTCGATGACATTTGCAGCAGCATGGACTATCAGCTCGTAGAGTATGGCTGCGGTTACCCTTGACGCTGCATCACAGACAGGAGCGCGTGCTATAATGTACTCAACGACGAACCTGGGTGCACGAATGGCAAAACGTCATTTTTTCGGACGAATCCAGGTTCTGTTTAGAGCATCACGATGGTCGCATCCGTGTTTGGCGACATTGCGGTGAACGCACATTGGAAGCGCGTATTTGTCGTCGCCATAATGGGGTATCACCCTGCGTGACGGTATGGGGTGCCATTGGTTACATTTCTCGGTCACCTCTTGTTCTCATTGACGGCACTTTGAACAGTGGGCGTTACATTTCAGATGTGTTACGACCCGTGGCTCTACCCTTCATTCGATCATTGCGAAACCCTACATTTCAGCAGGATAATGCACGACCGCATGTTGCAGGTCCTGTACGGTCCTTTCTGGATACAGAAAATGTTCGACTGCTGCCCTGGCCAGCACATTCTCCAGATCTCTCACCAACTGAAAACGTCTGGTCAATGGTGGCCTATCAACTGGCTCGTCACAATACGCCAGTCACTACTCCTGATGAACTGTGGTATCGTGTTGAAGCTCCATGGGCAGCTGTACCTGTACACGCCATCCAAGCTCTGTCTGACTCAAGGACCCAGGCGTATCGAGGCCGTTATTACTGCCAGAGGTGGTTGTTCTGGGTTCTGATTTCTCAGGACCTATGCACCCAAATTGCGTGAAAATGTAATCACATGTCAGTTCTAGTATAATATATTTGTCCAATGAATACCCGTTTATCATCTACATATCTTCTTGGTGCAACAACTTTAATGGCCAGTAGTGTATTTCACGCTGTGTTGGTTGTCTATTAGGACTCACAAGTCTACACAAACGGCACTGCTCTCGGACGTTAAGCGATGTCCTTCGGCCACTGCGTTGTCCGAGGTGAGACGTAGGGGAGAGTGGGGCACATTAAACCATAAAAAATATTTCCCCGTGTTACCCATCCAATAATTTTATTACAGAGTAGTGATTTACAGATTTTTACAGTTTAATCCTTCAACTATCAAATGACCTTATACGATTGCATTGTCATTAATTGCTTTTTAGCTGCACGCCTTTGAAGAAAATTTGGTAAATGGTTCATTGTGCCCCACATGTGGGGTACAATGAGCCACTTTAAACAGGTTCATTGAAAGAACCTATTTAGCATACAAAGTAAGTGTAAATGTACTTTAAACATAATGTTTATATATATTCCACGTGTGAATCATATAATTAAATCTGTAGGCACACATCATGTAAATTATTTTGGAATTACCGAACATCAATGGACTCGAAGCTGATTCCAGATTTTAAATATGATTTTTGTCTCTTACTCACACCATCAGTAGCAGGTCATAGAAGCATGTAAAGTATGTTGCTAGCTGGAACAAAAGCTTCACCCTTTACCTCAGGAAAATAAAACTTCCCTCCCATTTTTTCACCTTTTCTCAAAAATGATACCTGATATTCTCCTGCGTCATCCTTCGGTTTCAAAATCTTCCCCTCATAGTAAACCGGTGTTTTGTTTTCCAGTTCAAATTTGGTCAAAACAAAATCATCTGTTTCTGTTAATTTGTCTAAGTCTTCAAAGTTGTATTCAGTTTCACCAGACACATTCACAAGCCTTAAACACAGACACTTGTATTTTTACCCTTGCTCAGGAAATAAAGTACAGAGTGCTTGTATTGGACAATTAAAAGAGTCCTGGGGCACAATGGACCACCCTGGGGGCACAATGGACCATGGCTCATTGTGCCCCGGGAGAGATTGGTTCGATGTGCCCCAACGGTACATGTTTGAAACAAACCTCATGTGAGGTTATGTATGAACATTGTTAATACTGGAAATCTATATAATTAAAATACAGTATTGATATTGTTAGAATGACTTACTTTCTCTAAAATTTGGTGACAAAGGATTGAACAAAATTCAGTCTATCTATGTCTCCAAAAATTACTTCGCTCTTACAAAACTAACAGATCACCGGTACAACACTAATGGCGGGAACTAGATCCTGCAGAAAACAAATGGCAGTCGGTAGAGCAGTACTGACGACATATGCCCAGAGGAAAAAATAATTTACCACGTTATACTGAAGATATGCTACCTGATTCATTGTGCCCCATGGTTCACTCTCCCCTAATGCCTGTAACCTGCTGTGTGTCTCTAGCTCCAACTACCATTCCGCGTACAGAGTCTGTTAATGCCCTTCGTGTGGCGGCCGTCACGTCGGGAACCTTTCCACGTGATTCACCTTAGAAAAAATGACAGCTCCGTCAATCACTGACCTTTTATACCTCGTGCACTTGATACTAACGCCATCTGCAAATGTGCGTACCTCTACCCCGACACTTTCGCCATGGCAGTGTATATGCAACATAGCGCCACTCCGATGCAGGTGTATAAGCACCGACCTGTAGTGAAGGGACTGTCGTTACAGTATTTACGACGTGCGTGCGGCAGATCCGCAACCTTGAACTATGGCGACGTTACTACCAAATGCGTCCAAACAGGATCGTCGTTCTGTTATTCATTCCTTGCCTGTTGAAAGACGAACACCGGTAGGCATTCCTCAGAGAATGAACAATGTGTAATGGGCAGCACGTTTGTGGAAAACCACCGTTGTGGAATGGTGCCCCGAGTTCAGTGTTGGTCGCGATTCACCAGAAGAGGCCGGTCGATCTGGCAGGACAGTCTGATTCGTTACGGTCAGCAGCAAGCAGGCAGCTGGTAATGCCCTACAAACCCCATTTCTCAACACGCCTCTACCACGCCCACGGTCTCTCAGAAAAGGCACCGTAGGCAGTCGTGGACTGTTTCATCAAACGGATACCTTCGACCTCGTGCGTCGGTGTGATGATTGCCTCAATGCTCACGATTATTTGTCTGATTGACGTACAAATTCTAAACTGTACAGCCATCGAACTATAATATTTGATAGCCCCTTTTCCTGTCTTGTACAAAATGATTTACTTGTTTTCGTCTCCTCGTCAGTGTATTTCCCATGTATTTACGGACTTACTGCGTTCAGGGCGTGGGGGGAGGAGGGGGGGGGGGGGACATCATTCCGTCCCGTGTAACGTTTTCGCAGTCATTCATTATTTTTTTTTTTTTTTTATCAGCACTCGTCAAGTTCCGTAGGACCAAATTGAAGAGCAAATCTCGAAGGTCATGGGACGGGTCAGTACATGAAATTAAAACATAAACGTAATAACAGATAAAAATACATGTTAATGAACCTTAAAAAAGTCACTCCATAAGTTTAAGTAAACGCTATCAGCAATACAATAAAAATCAGCTTAATTTTTCAAGAAACTCCTTGACAGAATAGAAGGAGTGACCCACTAGGAAACTCTTCAGTTTTGATTTGAAACCGCGTGGATTACTGCTAAGATTTTTGAATTCGAGTGGCAGCTTATTGAAAATGGATGCAGCGGTTTACTGCACACCTTTTTGCAAAAGAGTTAAGGAAGTCCGATTCAAATGCAGGTTTCATTTCTGCCGAGTATTAACCGGGTGAAGGCTGCTTATTCTTGGGAATAAGCTAATATTGATAACAAGAAACGACAATAAGGAATATCCATATTGAGAGGCCAATGTCAAAATACCCAGACTCGTGAACAGAGGTCGACAAGAGGTTCGTGAACTCACACCACTTATTGCCCGAACCGCCCGTTTCTGAGCCAAAAATATCATTTTAGAATGAGAAGAGTTACCCCAAAATATAATACCATACGGCAACAGCGAATGAAAATAAGCAAAGTATAATTTTCGTGTCGACCGATCACTCACTTCTGATACCGTTCGAATAGTAAAAATGGCAGTATTAAGCCTCTGAACAGGATCCTGAACGTGGGCTTTCCACGACAGCTTGATACTATCTACCTGAACACCTAGAAATTTGAACTGTTCAGTTTCACTAATCATATGCCCATTCTGTGAAATGAAAACGTCAGGTTTTGTTAAACTGCGTGTCAGAAACTGTAAAAACTGAATCTTACTGTGATTTAGCATTAGTTTATTTTCTACAAGCCACGAACTGAAGTCATGCACTGCAATTTTTGAAACCGAGCCAATGTTGCACACATCCTTTACTACCAAGTGTAAGTAGGCTGTTTATGTTATCTTATTGGTAACGCCACGTAGCGCTCTGTATGAAAATCACTGGCTGTGCTGTGTGCAGTCTGTGGCTGGTTTGCATTGTTGTCTGCCATTGTAGTGTTGGGCAGCGGCAGCTGGATGTGAACAGCGCGTAGCGTTGCGCAGTTGGAGGTGAGCCGCCAGCAGTGGTGGATGTGGGGAGAGAGATGGCGGAGTTTTGAAATTTGTCATGAACTGCTATATATATTATGACTACTAAGGTAAATACATTGTTTGTTCTCTATTAAAATCTTTCATTTGCTAACTATGCCTATCAGTAGTTAGTGCCTTCCGTAGTTTGAATCTTTTATTTAGCTGGCAGTAGTGGCGCTTGCTGTATTACAGTAGTTAGAGTAACGAAGATTTTTGGTGAGGTAAGTGATTTGTGAAAGGTAAAGGTTAATGTTAGTCAGGGCCATTTTTTTGTAGGGATTTTTGAAAGTCAGATTGCGTTGCGCTAAAAATATTGTGTGTCAGTTTAAGCACAGTCTCGTATATAATTCTTCAAAAGGGGACGTTTCACAAGCAAACAGAAATGTTTTAGAGTTACCTGTAATACTAGAGGGCATATCACTTATATAAATAAGGAACAGGAGTGGCCCCAACATTGACCCCTGGGGCACCCCCCACTTGACAGTACCCCACTCAGACCCCACATCACAGCCGTTATCAACATTGTGATTAATGACCTTTTGCTGCCTGTTGCTAAAGTAAGAGGTGAACCAATTGTGAGCTACTCCCCATATTGCGTAATGGTCCAACTTCTGGAGCAATATTTTGTGATCAACACAATCAAGTCTTGCTAGATCAAAAGTGTGTTAAGCTACTTAATGATATCTTAAGTAAATATCATTTGCGATTGGCACAAATCTCTCACAACTGATGCAAAAGCGATCTATCACTCTCCACTCACGACCACAGGGTCCTGGGTTCGATTCCCGGCCGGGTCGGCGATTTTCTCTGCCCGGAGATTGGGTGTTTGTGTTGTCCTCATCATTTCATCGTCATCATTCGTGAGAGTGTCTAGATTGGATTGTGAAAAAAAATTGGACTGTGAAAAAATTGGTTCTTTGTGCGGGCGCTGATGAACGCGCAGTTGAGCGCCCCAAAATGAAAACATAATCATCATCAACTCTCCATTCAGGTCACCAATAGCCACATGCTGGCTAGAAACGGTTTCACTTCGTTACATTACATTATTAATACACACCAAGATAGAAAGAACGGTGCACAACGGTGCAGTTAGCGGAATAGGACGAAAATCGGTAGATGTGATGTAGATGTACAGACAAATAAATGGCTGCAATTTCGGAAAAAGGGCATATTTTGTTTAAGAGAAAAATCTTCACAAATTGTGCAATGGTCGACGTGTAGCCCTTATGGAAGAAATTATTCGGCTTCGCATTGATTGACCAAGTTGTTGAATGTCCTCCTGAGGGATATCGTGCCAGATTCTGTCCAATTGGTGCGATCGGTCGTCAAAATACCGAGCTGGTTCGAGGACGAAGCCCATATTGGTCCAAACATTGTCAACTGTGAAGAGATACAGCTAGCCTGCTGCCCAGGTAGGGTTTGCCAATCACGAGACAAGTAACAGAAATTATACCTGTGGAAGGGCATCATCTTGCTGAAATGCAAACCTGGGATGGCTTGCCATGAAGGGCAACAAAACTGGGCGCAGAATACCTTCGACGTACTGCTGTGCTGTCAGGGTCCAGCGGATGACAACCAGAGGAGTCTTGCTATGAAAAGGAATCACTCCAGACTGTCGGGCCCTACGGCGTGCGGCAGACGGTTGTCCTGGAGCGAGTAGAATTGTCTTCAGTGGTGAGTCACGCTTCGAACTGAGCTCTGATGACCAGCAGAAACCAGCATACAGACGCTCCTGACATGATTGGGATACCAACTTGTCTGTCACCCACCATGAGGTTCAAATGGCTCTGAGCACTATGGGACTTAACTTCTGAGGTCATCAGTCCCCTAGAACTTTTTTTTTGTTTTACCTGACTGGTTTGATGCGGCTCGCCACGAATTCCTTTCCTGTGCTAACCTCTTCATCTCAGAGTAGCACTTGCAACCTACGTCCTCAATTATTTGCTTGACGTATTCCAATCTCTGTCTTCCTCTACAGTTTTTGCCCTCTACAGCTCCCTCTTGTACCATGGAAGTCAATCCCTCACGTCTTAGCAGTTGTCCTATCATCCTGTCCCTTCTCCTTATCAGTGTTTTCCACAAATTCCTTTCCTCTCCGATTCTGAGCAGAACCTCTTCATTCCTTACCTTATCAGTCCACCTAATTTTCAACATTCGTCTGTAGCACCACATCTCAAATGCTTCGATTCTCTTCTGCTCCGGTTTTCCCACAGTCCATGTTTCACTACCATACAATGCTGTACTCCAGACGTATATCCTCAGAAATTTCTTCCTCAAATTAAGGACGGTATTTGATATTAGTAGACTTCTCTTGGCTAGAAATGCCTTTTTGCCATAGCAAGTCTGCTTTTGATGTCCTCCTTGCTCCGTCCGTCATTGGTTATTTTACTGCCTAGGCAGCAGAATTCCTTAACGTCATTGACTTCGTGACCATCAATCCTGATGTTAAGTTTCTCGCTGTTCTCATTTCTACTACTTCTCATTACCATCGTCTTTCTCCGATTTACTCTCAAACCATACTGTGTACTCATTAGACTGTTCATTCCGTTCAGCAGATCATTTAATTCTTCTTCACTTTCACTCAGGATAGCAATCTCATCAGTGAATCGTATCATTGATATCCTTTCACCTTGTATTTTAATTCCACTCCTGAATCTTTCTTTTATTTCCATCATTGCTTCCTCGATGTACAGATTGAAGAGTAGGGGCGAAAGGCTACAGCCTTGTCTTACACCCTTCTAAATACGAGCACTTCGATCATGATCGTCCACTCTTATTATTCCCTCTTGGTTGTTGTACATATTGTATATGACCCGTCTCTCCCTATAGCTTACCCCTACTTTTTTCAGAATCTCGAACAGCTTGCACCATTTTATATTGTCGAACGCTTTTTCCAGGTCGACAAATCCTATGAAAGTGTCTTGATTTTTCTTCAGCCTTGCTTCCATTAGTCCACAGCTCGTGGTCGTGCGGTAGCGTTCTCGCTTACCGCGCCCGGGTTCCCGGGTTCGATTCCCGGCGGGGTCAGGGATTTTCTCTGCCTCGTGATCACTGGGTGTTGTGTTCTGTCCTTAGGTATGTTAGGTTTAAGTAGTTCTAAGTTCTAGGGGACTGATGACCATAGATGTTAACTCCCATAGTGCTCAGAGCCATTTGAACCATTTTTTTGCTTCCATTATTAGCCGTAACGTCAGAATTGCCTCTCTCGTCCCTTTACTTTTCCTAAAGCCAAACTGATCATCACCTAGCGCATTCTCAATTTTCTTTTCCATTCTTCTGTACATTATTTTTGTAAGCAGCTACGATGCATGAGCTGCTAAGCTGATTGTGCGATAATTCTCGCACTTGTCAG
This sequence comes from Schistocerca serialis cubense, assembly GCF_023864345.2. NCBI lineage: Eukaryota > Metazoa > Arthropoda > Insecta > Orthoptera > Acrididae > Schistocerca > Schistocerca serialis. The sequence continues at coordinate 30,297,240 of NC_064648.1, forward strand.
CTCTTGCCGTCTTCGAATTGTGTGGATGATGCTTTTCCGAAAGTCAGATGGTACGTCGCCAGACTCATGTGTTCTACACACCAACGTGAATAGTCGTTTTGTTGCCACTTCCCCCAATGATTTTAGAAATTCTGATGGAATGTTATCTATCCTTTCTGCCTTATTTGACCGTAAGTCCCCCAAAGCTCTTTTAAATTCCGGTTCTAATACTGGATCCCCTATCTCTTCTAAATCGACTACTGTTTCTTCTTCTATCACATCAGACAAATCTTCACCCTCATAGAGGCTTTCAATGTATTCTTTCCACCTATCTGCTCTTTCCTTCTGCATTTAACAGTGGAATTCCCGTTGCACTCTTAATGTTACCACTGTTGCTTTTAATGTCACCAAAGGTTGTTTTGACTTTCCTGTATGCTGAGTCTGTCCTTCAACAATTATATCTTTTTCGATGTCTTCACATTTTTCCTGCAGCCATTTCGTCTTAGCTTCCCTGCTTTTATTTCATTCCTCAGCGACTTGTATTTCTGTATTCCTGATTTTCCCGGAACATGTTTGTACTTCCTCCTTTCATCAATCAACTGAAGTTTTTCTTCTGTTACCCATGGTTTCTTCGTAGCTACCTTCTTTGTACCTGTTTTCCTTCCCAACTTCTGTGATGGCCCTTTTCAGAGATGTCCATTCCTCTTCAACTGTACTGCCTACTGCGCTATTCCTTATTGCTGTATCTATAGCGTTACAGAACTTCAAACGTATCTCGTCATTCCTCAGTACTTCCGTATCCCACTTCTTTGTGTATTGATTCTTCCTGACTAATGTCTTGAACTTCAGCCTACTCTTCATCACTACTATATTGTGATCTGAGTCTATATCTGCTCCTGGGTACGCCTTACAATCCAGTATCTGGTTTCGGAATCTCTGTCTGACCATGATGTAATCTAATTGAAATCTTCCCGTATCTCCCGGCCTTTTCCAAGTATACCTCCTCCTCTTGTGATTCTTGAACAGGGTATTCGCTATTACTAGCTGAAACGTGTTACAGAACTCAATTAGTCTTTCTCCTCTTTCATTCCTTGTCCCAAGCCCATATTCTCCTGTAACCTTTTCTTCTACTCCTTCCCCTACAACTGCATTCGAGTCGCCCATGACTATTAGATTTTCGTCCCCCTTTACATACTGCATTACCCTTTCAATATCCTCATACACTTTCTCTATCTGTTCATCTTCAGCTTGCGACGTCGGCATGTATACCTGAACTATCGTTGTTGGTGTTGGTCTGCTGTCGATTTTGATTAGAACAACCCGGTCACTGAACTGTTCACAGTAACACACCCTTTGCCGTACCTTCCTATTCATAACGAATCCTACACCTGTTATACCATTTTCTGCTGCTGTTGATATTACCCGATACTCGTCTGACCAGAAATCCTTGTCTTCTTTCCACTTCACTTCACCGACCCCAACTATATCTAGATTGAGCCTTTGCATTTCCCTTTTCAGATTTTCTAGTTTCCCTACCACGTTCAAGCTTCTGACATTCCACGCCCCGACTCGTAGAACGTTATCCTTTCGTTGATTATTCAATCTTTTTCTCATGGTAACCTCCCCCTTGGCAGTCCCCTCCCGGAGATCCGAATGGGGGACTATTCCGGAATCTTTTGCCAATGGAGATATCATCATGACACTTCTTCAATTACAGGCCACATGTCCTGTGGATACACGTTACGTGTCTTTAAAGCAGTGGTTTCCATTGCCTTCTGCATCCTCATGTCGTTGATCATTGCTGATTCTTCCGCCTTTAGGGGCAATTTCCCACCCCTAGGACAAGAGAGTGCCCTGAACCTCTATCCGCTCCTCCGTCCTCTTTGACAAGGCCGTTGGCAGAATGAGGCTGACTTCTTATGCCGGAAGTCTCCGGCCGCCAATGCTGATTATTTTATCAAAATTTAGGCAGTGGCGGGGATCGAACCCGAGACCGAAGACGTTTAGATTATGAATCAAAGACGCTACCCCTACACCACGGGTCTAGAACTTGGAACTACTTAAACCTAACTAACCTAACGACATCACACACATCCATGCCCAAGGCAGAATTCGAACCTGCGACCGTAGCGGTCGCGCGGTTCCGGACTGTAGCACCATAAGGTGCGAGAACCAGGAGTGATGGTCTGCATTGCCATTTATTTTCATAGCAACACCCCTTCGCTTGTCATTCTCGCCACCGCCCTTCGCGACAAGCCATCCCGGACTTACACTTCAGCAAGGCGCTGCCCCGCTGCAAACGACGAGATTTTCTAGCGCTTGTCTTCGTCCTTGCCAAAATCAATCTCGGCCAGCGATGTTACCCGATCTCTGCCCAACTGGTAACGTCTGGAACATTACGGGCAGAGCCCACGAAGCAGCTCACATTTGTACGACCTAACGTGCCAGTTGGACACAATTTGACATGATATCGATCAGGAGGTCATCTAACAACTCTTATCAGCCAATGACATGCCCAATAACTTGTTGCTTAAGGGTCAGAGGTGGACCAAGGCGTTATTGACATGCTCAGTCTGTGAAGCTCTTTCTCTTGAATAAACCATTCAACTTTTCTCAAATTGTAGTCACTTGTTTGTTTGTAGATATACATCACAACTACCGATTAGCGTCCCATTCGGATAATTCCTTCGTGGTGCGTCGTTTCCTTGTCTTAGAGTACATGTGAGTTGCAATTTCATTACTCATACTAATCAACAAAGCAAGAGGCCAACAAGCTGATGTGGTGAGGAATGCAGAGGCACTGAAACAATCAATTTTGATGTTCATTTAAACAAGCTCCAACTCTTCCCCGTGTCTACCCCACTACAACCTATTTTGACCACATAATATAATCGAACGAGTTACTGTTAACTTTTCCTATTAGGATCTGTATTAACGATAGCTTACAAACATACTTGCAATATCTCAATAAATTAGGAAAATACTGCTATCATCTACAGCCAGCAGAGACATTTAAGCAGTTACTCTTCCTGCGCTCCACAAGCAATTAAAGCAGGAAAAAGCGCTTATATTGGCTACCATGACAAGTACCCTCTGCCAATCACATAACACGCGTTTGTACGGTATCGGTATGGACGCAAGTCACTTCTGATCAACGTCACCGCTGCCATTTAATTCGCATTTTCAAGAGGTATTGAGGGTAGTACAGGGCAATCTGGCCGTGTGTAAGCGTTATGCTTAGACAAGATGCCCTAGAAGAAGTGAACGAATTTTAACGCAACGGTAATCGCTTCACGTGCACACACAGAGATAGTGAAAGATACGTGGGGTAGCGACATCCAGCTACCACGCCCGGATCTGGGGGGGGGGGGGGGGGGGGGAGGGCAAACTGGGGTATCTCAGGGCGCGCCAAATTCATATTCTTCAAGAAAAAAGTCTTGTTTCACAAAGCGCCTAGCATCCAGGGCACGTTCGTCTATAGATTGTTCATATAATTTTGAAACGCATTCCCGTTGGTTTTTGGACATTTTCAACACATTCTCAGGGAATCATAAGTTTATTTTTGAAAGCGTTGATAGTGTACTTGGTGTCTCTGCCAGGGGAATCCCCGTCGTATCTGGAAATAAAAGAAACTTTCCCGCAGACAAAACCAGACGAGGCTATACGAGCTGCGCTGAATAAACCCGAACGGGTGAATGGGAGTCGCTGTTTCCTTAAATGGTTGAGTGGGTGAGCGAATGATCACACCGTTGGTGTAATTACTAGCGAAATCCATTGATTGAGACTACCAGTGTGAAAATAAACGACAAATAGTTGAAACTTCCCGGCTGAGATGGAAGAACACGACCATTCCAAATTTATATGAAAATTTCGTACTGCTAATACCTCAGAAGATGTCTCCCGCAGATGGAGACGAAACGTTAGGTGGAAATTCTATACATCGACCACGGCCTCTCAGCCCTACAGTTTCAACTGAAGGCAACACCGGCCGTGAAAGCCTACATTGTATGATTAAACGACAAATAGTTAATAATACGTAAGAAAGACTACATGTTACCTTCTCGGTGTAGCCAAGAAAATGAAATTTTGACAGAAATTTTTTGCCACATCGCTACACTAATAAAGGCCAGTTGCACAGTCCCCAGTTAGAAGCCGCTTAAATTCTGTTCTCGGAATAGCGCGAACACGTAATAAACGCCTAACCTGACAATAAACGCGGGGTAACTAAACCGGTGATACTCGCAGGGTTAGCGAAGTTACAAAAGCACTCCGTGTTCAGGCCACAAGTGGCCCATCAGGACCATCCGACCGCCGTGTCATCCTCCGTGGAGGATGCGGATAGGAGGGGCGTGGGGCCAGCACACCGCTCTCCCGGTCGTTATGACGGTTTTATTTGACCGAAGCCGCTACTATTCGGTCGAGTAGGTCCTCAATTGGCATCACGAGGCTGAGTGCACCCCGAAAAATGGCAACAGCGCATGGCGGCTGGATGGTCACCCATCCAAGTGCCGGCGACGCCCGACAGCGCTTACCTTCGGTGATCTCACGGGAACCGGTGTATACACTGCGGCAAGGCCGTAGCCTAGCGAAGTTAACTGGAGAGTAAGTTTTGACAATGGCAGCAATAGTTACAGAGTTAGCAATAGTTACACAATTAGTGATGACCAGATTGTTTGTTAAAATGAGGAAGGAGACGAAACAGGGACGTCACACAAATTGTATGGAAGAACACAAGCAGTCCAAATTTATATGAAAATTTTGTACAACTAATACTTTTCCATCCCATTCGTGAGAAAGTGGAGCATAAGAATGGAATGTCAAACTATTTTCTAACATAAAGCTTTTTGCTTGTAATAGGCTTAATAGGCATTTGATATTGGTACTTCGTGAATTACATTCTGTCCTGTTATGAAAATGACCATTTGAGCGAAAACAGTCACGGTTATTTGATGTGTGTTACATTTGCGGCAATACTAGAAAGACCTATTTCGTTTTATCTAGGAGACAGTCAGAAAATATACGTATCGAAATCGAGAAACCACACCAGTTTTGGATACTATTCGTATTGACAGGTTTTTCAGTATTAGACAACGACATTTTGATTTTTCATGTGGCAAAACGTTTGACAAACTTCGATGAAATGAAATGCCGTGTGGCTAGGGCCCCCCGTCGGATAGATGAGTGGCGTGGTGCCAGTCTTTTCACTTGACGCCACTTCAGCGACTTGAGCGTCGATGAGGATGAGATGATGACAACACAACAACCAGTCCCTGAGCGGAGAAAATCTCCGATCCGGCCGGGAATCGAACCCGCACCCCTTGGCATAACAGTACGCCGCGCTGACCACTCACCTATAGGGGCGGACACCAACTTTGATGGGATATCAGATGCTTTCGCAGAAAGGATGACGCACCCTGCAATGCTATAGCAATATTAGAGACAAAAAAATGTTTGGGACCTAAGGATCGAATAAATATGTACTGTCTAGCTTGTCTCTTGTCTTAATTTTACGTCACACAATAAAGAAAATTATTAACTAGTAGGCAATAAAGGGAGCAAATTTTCTGAAGAGTTCTCATTCTCCCGATCACAAATAATCCCATCCAGTAGTAATTGTGGGGTGTTTTTTTAACGGGGCTGGGATGTCAGACCGTCCGACTTGGAGTAGGACAGCCACCACAGGACATTTTAACTTCCACTGACCTGAATATGGCTTTGATTGCTTCCATAACAAAATATACACTTTTGGATTACACAGAGCGAAATACAGTGACGTGCATAGAAGAATACTGCCCGAAGAGGCGTGGCACTGCACTTTGGCACACTTAATAGCATCTCTTACATTGCCTCGAAAATATATTGTTTAAATATCAAAGTCTTCAGAAAAATGTGCGCTACAAAATGAACATATTTCTGAAAGATCGAATTTTTTAAAATTTTTGACGTCTTATGTCAAAGGCTATAGGGGGAGAGTAAGGGGGTGCGGGGCCCCACTGTCAAGTTTTTGTCCAGGTTTGGAAACGTAGATCCGGGACTAGCACGCATACAGAATCGCGTACACAATGTGTAACATAACAGCGCATAGGCGGAGGTGTCACCTGTACTCAGGTGGTAGATGTGAGGACGTGTCCGACGTTATCATGGCCGCACCATGCGAAGTAACACGCTTTGAACGCAGAACTGTTGTTGGATGGAGACACATGGGACATTCCATTTCACAAATAGTTAGGGAATTCAGTATTCTGAGATACACAGTGTAATGAGTGTGCCGAGAACACCGAAGTCCGGGCATTGGGAGAACCAGGCCTAACAAAACTCCACCATCTGGTCAGCAAGATGCATGAGACAGGCGAAATACCCTCAGACTTCAAGAAGAATATAATAATTGCAATCCCAAAGAATGCAGGTGTTGACAGATGTGAAAATTACCGAATTTAATGGGCCACGGCTGCGAAATACTGACACGAATTCTTTACAGACGAATGGAAAAACTGGTAGAAGCCGACCTCGGGGAAGATCAGTTTGGATTCCGTAGAAATCTTGGAACACGTGAGGCAATACTGACCCTACGACTTACGTTAGAAAATAGGAAACAAAAGAAAAATTCGCAGTTGGAATTAAAATCCATGGAGAATGAAATAAAACTTTGAGGTTCGCCGATGACATTGTAATTCTGTCAGAGACAGCAAAGGACTTGGAAGAACAGATGAACGGAATGGACAGTGTCTTGAAAGGACGATATAAGATGAACATCAACAAAAACAAAAGAAGGATAATGGAATGTAGTGGAATTAAATCGGGTGATGCTGAGGGAATTAGATTAGGAAATGAGACGCTTAAAGCAGTAAATGCGTTTTGCCATTTGGGGAGCAAAATAACTGATGATGGTCTAAATAGAGAGGATATAAAATGTAGACTGGCAATGGCAAGGAAAGCGTTTCTGAAGAAGAGAAATTTGTTAACATCGAGTATAGATTTAAGTGTCAGGAAGTTGTTTCTGAAAGTATTTGTATGGAGTGTAGCCATGTATGGAAGTGAAATGGTTCAAATGGCTCTGAGCAGCATGGGACTCAACTGCTGACGTCATAAGTTCCCTAGAACTTAGAACTACTTAAATCTAACTAACCAAAGGACATCACACACATCCATGCTCGAGGCAGGATTCGAACCCGCGGCTGTAGCGGTCGCGCGATTCCGGACTGTAGCGCCTAGAACTGGAAGTGAAACGTGGACGATAAATAGTTTAGACAAGAACAGAATAGAAGCTTTCGAAATGTGGTGCTAGAGAACAATGCTGAAGATTAGATGGGTAGATCACATAACTAATGAGGAGGTATTGAATACGATTGGAGAGAAGAGAAGTTTGTGGCACAACTGGACTAGAAGAAGGGATCCCTGGGTAGGACATGTTCTGAGGCATCAAGGGATCACCAATTTAGCATTGGAGGGCAGCGTGGAGGGTAAAAATCGTAGAGGGAGACCAAGAGATGAATACACTAAGCAGATTCAGAAGGATGTAGGTTGCAGTAAGTACTGGGAGATGAAGAAGCTTGCACAGGTTAGAGTAGCATGGAGAGCTGCATCATACCAGTCTCTGGACTGAAGACCACAACAACAACAACAACAACAACAACCTCTCACCACGGAAAACGCAGTGACCGACGGCCTTCACACAAAAACAGAGAGCGGCGCCGTTTGCGTACAGTTGTCAGTGCTAACAGAAAAGCAACGCTGCGTGCCATAACCGCAGGAATCAATGTGGGACGCACAACGAACGTATCCGTTAGGGCAGCGCGGCGAAATTGGGCGTTCACGGTCTACGGCACATGACGACCGGCGCGAGTCGCCTCCAGCGCCTTTCCTGGGCAAGTGACCACATCGTCTGGAGCCTAGACGACTGGAAAACCGTGGCCTTTCCAGGTGAGCCCCGATTTCATTTCCCAAGGGCTGGCAGTAGGTTTAAAATGTCGCGCAGACCCCACGGCCAACTTGTCAAAAAGATACTGTGCAAACTCGTGGGATGTGTTTACATGGACTGGACTGGGTCCTTTGCTCCAACTGAACGGATAATTGAATGGAAATGGCTATGTTTGGCAACTTGGAGACCTTCTGCAGCCATTCGTGGATGTCATGTTCCCAAACAACGACGGAATTTTGGTGGATGACAGTGCGTCGTGGCACTGGGAAAGGCTCGTTCGCGATTGCTATGAAGAACATTGGAGGAAATGGCGTCGCCACCCAGATCGCCCGACATGAATCTCATCGAACGTTTATGGGACACGATGTTTCGTGTACAAAATCCTGCACCGAGAACACTTTCGCGAGTATGGAGCACTACAGAGGCAGCACGGCTCAGTATTCCTGCAGGGGACTTCTGTCCACTTGCCGAGTCCACGGCACGCCGAGTTGCTGTGCTACGCCGGGCAACAGCAGCTCCGACACGGTATTAAGGCAGAATCCCGTGAGTTGTTTCATCTCAGTGTAGAAACAAGAAGATAGTCAAAGACAGGAAAACAAGGTTAACCGAATGTAGTCGAATTGAAGCAGGCGATTTAGTAGGGAACACATTGTGCTCAGGTGGGAGCGGTCTACACTACTGGTCATTAAAATTGCTACACCAAGAAAAAATGCAGATGATAAACGTGTATTCATAGGACAAATATATTATACTAGAACTGACATGTGATTACATTTCACGCAATTTGGGTGCATAGATCCTGAGAAATCAGTACCCAGAGCAACCACCTCTGGCCGCAATAACGGCCTTGATACGCCCGGGCATTGAGTCAAACGCAGCTCGGATGGCGTGTACAGGTACAGCTGCCCATGCAGCTTCAACACGATACCACAGTTCGTCAAGAGTAGTGACCGGCGTATTGTGGTGAGTCAGTTGCTCGTCCACCATTGACCAGACGTTTTCAACTGGGGAGAGATCTAGAGAATGTGGTGGCCAGGGCAGCAGTCGAACATTTTCTGCATCCAGAAAGGCCCGTAGAGGACCTCCAACATGCGGTTGTGCATTATCCTGCCGAAATGTAGGGTTTCGCAGTCATCGAATGAAGGGTAGAGCCATGGCTCGTAACACATCTGAAATGTAACGTCGACTGTTCAAAGTGCCGTCAATGCGAACAAGATGTCACCGAGACGTGTAACCAATGGCACCCCATACCATCACGCCTGGTGATACGCCAGTATGGCGATGAGGAATACACGCTTCCAATGTGCGTTCACCGCGATGTCGCCAAACACGGATGCGACCATCACGATGCTGTAAACAGAAACTGGATTCATCCGAAAAAATGACGTTTTGCCATTCGTGCACCCAGTTTCGTCGTGGAGTACACAATCGCAGGCGCTCCTGTCTGTGATGCAGCGTCACGGGTAACCGCAGCCATGGTCTCCGAGCTGATAGTCCGTGCTGCTGCAAACGTCGTCGAACTGTTCGTGCAGATGATTGTTGTCTTGCAAACGTCCCCATCTGTTCACTCAGGGATCGAGACGTGGCTCCACGATCCGTTACAGCTATGCGGATAAGATGCCTGTCATCTCGACTGCTAGTGATACGAGGCCGTTGGGATCCAGCACGGCGTTCCGTATTACCCTCCTGAACCCACAGATTCCATATTCTGCTAACACTCATTGGATCTCGACCAACGCGAGCAGCAGTGTCGCGATACGATAAACCGCAATCGCGATAGGCTACAATCCGACCTGTATCAAAGTCGGAAACGTGATGGTATTCATTTCTCCTCCTTACACGAGGCATCACAACAACGTTTCACCAGGCAACGCCGGTCAGCTGCTGTTTGTGTATGTGAAATCGGTTGGAAACTTTCCTCGTGTCAGCACGTTGTAGGTGTCGCCACCGGCGCCAGCCTTGTGTCAATGCTCTGAAAAGCTAATCATTTGCATATCACAGCATCTTCTTCCTGTCGGTTAAATTTCGCCTCTGTTGCACGTCGTCTTCGTGGTGTTGAGCAATTTTAATGGCCAGTAATGTAGATGGTTGTAAAACAATAAACTGATAGCCAAGATCGCAGGAATTATTTTTATTCCATATTTACCGGTTTCGCCGAAACTAAAGCTTCCTTCATCGGATCTTAGGATACATACAGGTTACAACATCAACGCAAACAATGGTGATATTAATTGTTGCCTATAACACGCAGGCCTTACAAAATTGTCTTAAGTAGCACATAGGCGTCCAAGAGAGATGACATTATAAATATTAAGTGTCTCCATCACATACAAGTGCAATTAGATTAGCAAAAGAGACTGTAGTGGTAGAAGAAAACTTTTGGTATGTGGCTAGTATAATGAGTGTTGCTGTTTGGGGAGCACAGTAAGTGTTGGTGGCCGAAGTAGATAGAAAGTAAAATGAAAACTGGCTGGGTAAGAAAATTATTTCTGGAAAAGAGTAATTTATTAATATTGAGAGTAAATTTAAGTCTTAACAAGTCTTTTTTGAAGGTATTTGTGTCGAATGAAGTGTTGTACTGGCGTGAGATGAAGAAGAAAAGCAGTTCAAACAAGAGAGGAATAGAAACTTTTGAAATGTATTGCTACAGATTTATCCTGTAGGTAGTAGGCGGAATAAAAATGAGGGGATACTGAATAGAACTAGGGAAAAAACATAACTGTGGGACAATTTCAGAAGGGAATCAGTTGACAGTAGACGTTCTGATCATTAAGCGATCTTCGGTTATCGAGGGAACTGTGTGTATGTGGGGAAGAGGAGTGGGAGTAAAAGTGTGGAAAGAAGACTCGAATACAGTAGGCAGGCTCAGATGGTTGTAGGTTGTTATTTGGAAAAGAAGTGTTGCGACCAGATGAAACTAGAATCGTCCAGCCATGGCTGTAGGTTCTTTGATTGCCTTGTGAGATGGCTCATTGGAAATACAGCATATGGAATATTATTACACTTTATTACATGAATGAACAAAAAGATTACCCGCCAGGTTAGCCGAGAGCGCTGACGCGCTGCCTCCTGGACTCGGGTAGGCGCGCCGGTCCCAGATCGAATTAACGACGACGGCCGGTGTGCCGGCCAGCCTGGATGTGGTTTTTAGGCGGTTTTCCACATCCTACTAGGTGAATACCGGGCTGGTCCCCACATCCCGCCTCAGCTACTCGGCTCCCAGACATTTGAACACTTTCGCACTATTCCATGGATTACAGCCGTCGCAGACAGTTGGGGTACAGTAATTCCGTCCCAGACGCTACAGGGTGGTGGCAGGAAGGGCATCCGGCCACCCCTTAAACTAACATTGCCAAATCCGATTAAGCATGCCGATCCTGCCTAACTGTGGGACAAGGCACAAGTGAAAGAAAGAAAGAAAGACATGAATGAATGAAAAGGTTGACCTAACTTGATAGAGTCGTTTGCCACTGGAGCACTCGAATATTTACAACTTTCTGTGACAATTAAAGCACCGCTCGATGCACACAATGAGAAACTCTTCTCTCACAGTACAGTGCCCAACATTTACAAACGTACATTTCTATTTGTTACTTGAACAGTTTTTACTACCACTCGATGACCGGAGTGGCCGAGCGGCTCTAGTCGCTACAGTCTGGAACCGCGCGACCGCTACAGTCGCAGGTTCAAATCCTGCCGCGGGCATGGGCGTGTGTGATGAGCATAGGTTAGTTAGGTTTACTTAGTTCTACGTTCTAGGCGACTGATGACCTCAGAAGTTAAGTCGCATAGTGGCCAGAGCCATTTGAACCATTTCACCGACCCTGGGAGCAGCAACACGCAAACAACAGAGAGACCTCAAGCAGTGGAGGTTTCAGTACTGGACACGGTTCACTCAACTTCAAACGTCCTGGGCTACAGCCCCTCGGTTCGACAGTGCCTTTGCACTGCAGATCTCCTCGCTGCTCGGTCCGAAGCCGAACTGATGTGCTTTCGCAACTCTCCTCTAAATCCAGTACGTAGAGAGCATTAAAATAACTGCACATTCAAAACCACACGAAACACACGGATCCGGGAAAACAATTTCACCAACAACTCTCAATACTAAAAGCAGTCACTGTAAAACAACATGGACCAATTGTAAATCGGCACAAACATAGAGAAGCCAGAAGCGGTCGGAAGACCAAATGCACGTCGTCCGCTGGGACGACCGACCGAACTACCAACCAATGATCGTCCCCACTCAATTCAGACACGGGAAAGGTCCCAGTATAAATCGTCGACTGACAACTTATTGTCATGAGGTCACTTCGACTGGCGGACACACACACACACACACACACACACACACACAGGTGACAGTTGCGCAACTCGAATATCACGGTCCATACAAGTAACACTCGCTGAATCCGGTCCTTGACGTGGTCGTGCACTCTGGCGACCACATCCTTCCGTCGGACAGCGCATGTGTGTCGCCAGCGGTCGGTCGAGTACTGGCTGTCCGGAGCTCACTGCTGCACCGTCCCAACTCCTCTGCCTCGACACACGACGACCCGGAAATACTAGAGGCCGCTCCAAAGATGGTACCACAGTAGGCGCTAACGATACGCGCTGGTGCTGCCACTCACGGATAGACAAGGCGAGCAGATGTAGTGGCGCCGGTGAACACACTACGAAAAAGAGACGCCACTATCACTATAACAAAGTGCCAAGCTACGAACGGCATTCAACATTCTGGCAGCTACAGTGGATATAAATGTGTAAGGACTGCACATTTTCAGTGGCTTTTCTGCTTACATTAACTTGTGATCTTGTAGTGTGAATCACTTAAATATGTTAGCTAGGCAAATATATTCCCAAGTTTCATTACACTATATCAATTATTTTGTGGCGCTCCTTCAGTTTAGTCGGCGTTCGTTTTCGGTGGACTAACAGCATTCTATTGTTTTTCTATAGTGCAAGTAGAGCTTGAAGACCAAATGGAATTACAATACAGCGAAAACAACATATAATCGCGATGTCGAAAACAAAGCAGTACAAATCAACATCGGCGAAATGAAACCATTATATGGGTTGCACATGGCTGAATGGATCAAAAAATAAAGGTAGGACTAAAAAAGGATTCTGAAGTAGGACAGAGTGTTGCATCTTGGAACACTTCTCAGACTTTCTCCCCCAGCCAGTCGTGTAATAGAACTTTAATTTTTTAATTCCATTTCTGAAGGATAGCATTCACTTTTTATGTGCTGAAATCTCTTTCTGAAATTAAAAGAATCCTCCGGGAAATTAAGATTTGTCTACGTGTGACAATGAATTCCAACATAGAACATGGTCATGTACCTAGGAAGAAACATTGTACTGAAATGTAGAAGCGTTGCAAATGGAGAAATTGTTGTTAATGTTCTGTTTAAACGTCGGTTCCGTTATTACTAGCATTAATCAGTCAGTGAAATCAAATTAAACAGGAGTACTATCAAAAACCAGTTACAAGTGAAATACGTTTTGAAACTGAAGATACTGCAAAATAACACAAATTTCCATATTCAAAGTAGGTAAAATTGTTTAGATAGTAACGAAACTCAGACAGTTTGCAAATGTCACAGTTCCATAGTAAGAGACGTTCTTCTGTTTGAAGCTACAAGACGGTGCACGATCGACGAAGTAGGGCTTAATCGCCATACGGTATCCTTACATAACTAGTTTTAAAACATGTACAGAATTTTGCTACCGATAACAGACAAACAGACCCGAACTTTTCGACTCTGTAAGCGCAGAACAGGGAATCAGTGATCATAAGGCCGTTGCAGCATCCCTGAATATGCAAGTAAATAGGAATATAAAAAAAGGGAGGAAGGTTTATCTGTTTAGCAAGAGTAATAAGAGGCAGATTTCAGGCTATCTAAACTAAAATTTCTGTTCCGACATTGACAATGTTGAGTGTTTATGGAAAAAGTTCAAGGCAATCGTAAAATGCGTTTTAGACAGGTACGTGCCGAGTAAAACTGTGAGCGATGGGAAAAACCCACCGTGGTTCAACAACAAAGTTAGGAAAATACTGCGAAAGCAAAGAGCTTCACTCCAAGTTTAAACGCAGCCAAAACCTCTCAGACAAACAGAAGCCAAACGATTTCAAAGTTAGCGTAAGGAGGGCTATGCGTGAAGCGTTCAGTGAATTCGAAACTAAAATTCTATGTACCGACTTGACAGAAAATCCTAGGAAGTTCTGCTCTTACATTAAATCAGTAAGTGGATCGAAACAGCATATCCAGACACTATGGGATGATAATGACACTGAAACAGAGGATGACACGTGTAAAGCTGAAATACTAAACACCTTTTTCCAAAGCTGTTTCACAGAGAAAGACCGCACTGCAGTTTCTTCTCTAAATCCTCGCACGAACGAAAAAAATGGCTGACATCGAAATAAGTGTCCAAGGAATAGAAAAGCAACTGGAATCACTCAACAGAGGAAAGTCCACTGGACCTGACGAGATACCAATGCGATTCTACACAGAGTACGCGAAAGAACTTGCCCCCCTTCTAACAGCCGTGTACCGCAAGTCTCCAAGTGATGGGAAAAGAGCACAGGTAGTTCCAGTTTTCAAGAAGGGTCGTCGAGCAGATCCACAAAACTATAGACCTATGTCTCTGACATCGATCTGTTGTAGAATTTTACAACTTGTTTTTTGCTCGCGTGTCAAGTCATTTGTGGAAACCCAGAATCTGCTCTGTAGGAATCAACATGGATTCCGGAAACAGCGATCGTGTGAGACCCAACTCGCTTTATTTGTTCATGAGACCCAAAAACTATTAGATACAGGCTCCCAGGTAGATGCCATTTTCCTTGACTTCCGGAAGGCGTTCGATACAGTTCCGCACTGTCGCCTGATAAACAAAGTAAGAGCCTACGGAATATCAGACCAGCTGTGTGGCTGGATTGAAGAGTTTTTAGCAAACAGAACACCACATGTTGTTATCAATAGAGAGACGTCTACAGACGTTAAAGTAACCTCTGGCGTGCCACAGGGGAGCGTTATGGGACCATTGCTTTTCACATTACATATGAATGACCTAGTAGATAGTGTCGGAAGATCCATGTGACTTTTCGCAGATACAGAGAAGTTGCAGCATTAGAAAACTGCAGCGAAATGCAGGAAGATCTGCAGCGGATAGGCACTTGGTGCAGGGAGTGGCAACTGACCCGTAACATAGACAAATGTAATGTATTGCGAATACATAGAAAGAAGGATCCTTTATCGTATGATTATATGATAGCGGAACAAACACTGGTAGCAGCTACTTCTGTAACATGTCTGGGTGTATTTGAAGTGGAATGATCATATAAAATTAATTGTTGGTAAGGCGGGTGCCAGGTTGAGATTCATTGGGAGAGTCCATAGAAAATGTAGTCCATCAACAAAGGAGGTGGCTTATAAAACACTCGTTTGACCTACACTTGAGCATTGCTCATCAGTGTGGGATCCGTACCAGATCGGGTTGACAGAGGAGATAGAGAAGATCCAATGAAGAGCGGCGCTTTTCGTCACAGGGTTATTTGGTAAGCGTGATAGCTTTACGGAGATGTTTAATAAACTCAAGTGGCAGACTCTGCAAGAGAGGCGCTCTGCATCGCGGTGTTGCTTGCTGTCCAGGTTCCGAGAGGGTGCGTTTCTGGATGAGGTGTCGAATATATTGCTTCCCCCTACTTATACCTCCCGAGGAGATCACGAATGTAAAATTACAGAGATTCGAGCGCGCACGGAGGTTTTCCGGCAGTCGTTCTTCCCGCGAACCGTACGCGACTGGAACAGGAAAGGGAGGTAATGACAGTGGCAGGTAAAGTGCCCTCCGTCACACACCGTTGGGTGGCTTGCGGAGTATAAATGTAGATGTAGATGTGTAGCTAACGACCAGTAACTAAATAATTAACAATACATTTGAAATAGTTTTAACACTTTACAGGTATTTACAAACGCTGCACAAAAGTCAGCCTTACGTCTAACGACAACAATAACTGAAGAACATGCCGGACTCTGCTTACGGCAGTCTCCAGTGCGCATTCCCTCATGTCATTCAAAAATAATTCATTAAATTGAAGCATCGACCAAAAAACACCGAGTGTTTCAAGTAGACTTCCTCTACTTTTAGTTATCTGTACAGTAATTTCAGATATTTCGGCGTATCTGAGGGGATAAGCTAGCAATCAGTTTGTGTTTCCAGTTACGAATGAGAACAGTGAGACAGGGGGTTTCTCTACGTAACCGTTTAATTTCGGTCAAATTCAAAGCAAGGGCGCCAACATTACCATTGCGGTGGGAATTCCACTGTTAAACGCCGCGGAAGGAGCGGACAGGTGCAAAGAGTACAGAGGAAGGGCAGGACCTGTCTGATGTGGCAGGCGAAGAAACGAGTGCGGATTTGGAAGGAGTAGGGAAACCACCAATAGACTTGAAGAGAGCTTTGCGAGACTTAAGATCAAATACGGCAGAAGGGATAGATATCATTCCATCGGAATTTCCTAAATCATTAATGGGAGTGGCAACAAAACGAAAGTTCAAGTTGTTACGTGAAATGCAAGAAAGAGACGACGCACTGTCGGACTGTCGGAAGAATTTTGTCATACACAGATATGGCTGGAGACCGTGTTAGTATTCTTAATGAGAAGACTGAATTGAAAAACACTGCTTTCCTGAAAAATTTCTAAAAGATACTATCTGGTCCAATATAAATAATTATTTGTACACGTATATGCAGAACAAGTAACATATCTTATAATATTTGATGTACCTACAATAGTCCGTATTATTTAGGGCACTGAATAAATGCCAATGTATTTCCATTACCGATGTTCAAACACAACTTAAGAATTCGCAGACGTCTTCCCCACACTTGTATCTCTATCGTTGTATAAACTTAGTTTGTAATGTTATAATTCACATAATCCAATGTATTTATCGTTTCTGTCTCCATTAAATGTCCTACATTTAATGTTCAACACTATTTAAATGTAACATCGCAGTAATTTTTGTTTCCTCCTTCCCCCCTCCCCCGTCCCCCCATCCAGAGAAATATGCCGTATATTTTTGTCATTACATTGTAGCATCTTCGACATTCACGTACTTTGCAAATTGTGTATTTGTTTTCGTGTGCTATAAATCAAAACATGTGCTGCACATTGAAAATTCGTTTTGTGACCGAACGAAAGCAGTTTACAGTGCAGTGCAACGTTTGTGAATGTGCAAATACGAACATCCTTGAGAACGTATTTCATTGCAAGAAAACTGCTGATACAAATGCGCCAGATGGACTTTCACGTAAGGTGCATTCCAACGCAAATATGTAGCGCAACACGTTTGTAATTTGTAAATATTTGTAAATTATTGTTTATCCTAGGGCAACTCACAGGAAACCAATGTGTAATGGCTACTGACGGAAATATTAAAAAACTGTCTGATGGCGAGATGAAAAAAAAAAAAAAAAAAAAGAGTCGAAACCACCGGTAACAGTAATTATTGAATAAAGTAACCTAAAACCAATTTGTGGCTCGTTGCCGTACACCACAAACAATTTACGGAATACTATTCCACAATCTCGAAGATAACAATGATAGGTACCTGTGAGAACTACTGCACAATAGGATCAACTGTTCATGCACCAACTCGTTGACAAGAAGAATATACAAAACAGTGGAATATGAAACTGAGTATATGTTAGATGACAATCAGTTTGGCTTTAGGATATGTGAAGGCACCAGGGAGGCAGTTGGGACGTTGCGCTTCGTAACAGAGGCGAGGGCGAAGATAAACCACGACTCATTCGTTAGATATGTTTAGCTAGAAAAAGCGTTCAACAGCACACAAGGGCACAAGATGTTTTAAATTCTGAGAAACGAAGGTATAGCTATGGAGAAAAGCGGCTAATTTACAGTATGTACAAGAAGCAAGACATTTCCAGGGGCAGCTGTGGATTCTGACCACAATCTACTGGTTATGAACTGCAGATTGAAACTGAAGAAACTGCAAAAAGGTGGGAATTTAAGGAGATGGGACCTGGATAAACTGAAAGAACCAGAGGTTGTAGAGAGTTTCAGAGAGAGCATAAGGGAACAATTGACAGGAATGGGGGAAAGAAATACAGTAGAAGAAGAATGGGTAGCTCTGAGGGATGAAGTAGTGAAGGCAGCAGACGATCAAGTAGGTAAAAAGACGAGGGCTAATAGAAATCCTTGGGTAACAAAAGAAATATTGAATTTAATTGATGAAAGGAGAAAATATAAAAATGCAGTAAATGAAGCAGGCAAAAAGGAATACAAACGTCTCAAAAATGAGATCGACAGGAAGTGCAAAATGGCTAAGCTAGAGGACAAATGTAAGAATGTAGAGGCTTGTCTCACTAGGGGTAAGATAGATATTGCCTACAGGAAAATTAAAGAGACCTTTGGAGAGAAGAAAACCACTTGTATGAATATCAAGAGCTCAGATGGCAACCCAGTTCTAAGCAAAGAAGGGAAGGCAGAAAGGTGGAAGGAGTATATAGAGGGTTTATACAAGGGCGATGTACTTGAGGACAATATTATGGAAATGGAAGAGGGTGTAGATGAAGATGAAATGGGAGATACGATACTGCGTGAAGAGTTTGACAGAGCACTGAAAGACCTGAGTCGAAACAAGGCCCCGGGAGTAGACAACAATCCATTAGAACTACTGATGGCCTTGGGAGAGCCAGTCCTGACAAAACTATACCATCTGGTGAGCAAGATGTATGAGACGGGCGAAATACCCACAGACTTCAAGAAGAATATAATAATTCCAATCCCAAAGAAAGCAGGTGTTGACAGATGTGAAAATTACCGAACTATCCGTTTAATAAGTCACAGCTGCAAAATACTAACGCGAATTCTTTACAGACGAATGGAAAAACTGGTAGAAGCGGACCTCGGGGAAGATCAGTTTGGATTCCATAGAAATGTTGGAACACGTGAGGCAATACTAACCTTACGACTTATCTTAGAAGAAAGATTAAGAAAAGCCAAACCTACGTTTCTAGCATTTGTAGACTTAGAGAAAGCTTTTGACAACGTTAACTGGAATACTCTCTTTCAAATTCTGAAGGTGGCAGGGGTAAAATACAGGGAGCGAAAGGCTATTTACAATTTGTACAGAAACCAGATGGCAGTTATAAGAGTCGAGGGGCATGAAAGGGAAGCAGTGGTTGGGAAAGGAGTGAGACAGGGTTGTAGCCTCTCCCCGATGTTATTCAATCTGTATATTGAGCAAGCAGTAAAGGAAACAAAAGAAAAATGCGGAGTAGGTATTAAAATTCATGGAGAAGAAGTAAAAACTTTGAGGTTCGCCGATGACATCTACATGTACATCTACATTTATACTCCGCAAGCCACCCAACGGTGTGTGGCGGAGGGCACTTTACGTGCCACTGTCATTACCTCCCTTTCCTGTTCCAGTCGCGTATGGTTCGCGGGAAGAACGACTGTCTGAAAGCCTCCGTGCGCGCTCTAATCTCTCTAATTTTACATTCGTGATCTCCTCGGGAGGTATAAGTAGGGGGAAGCAATATACTCGATACCTCATCCAGAAACGCACCCTCTCGAAACCTGGACAGCAAGCTACACCGCGATGCAGAGCGCCTCTCTTGCAGAGTCTGGCACTCGAGTTTGCTAAACATCTCCGTATCGCTATCATGCTTACCAATAACCTAACAAACCAAAGGACATCACACACATCCATGCCCGACGCAGCATTCGAGCCTAAGATCGTAGAAGCAGCGCGGTTCCGGACTGAAGCGCCTAGAACTGCTCGGCGACAGCTGCCGGCCGTTAAGTAGAACTGGAACACTGACTTCTATATCTTTGGACACGGCACACTCACAGGTTGCTCCCCGTGTGCGGCTTTTCAGGATGACAACGCGCGACCTCGTCGAACTGAGGATATTCGGCGTATGGAATGGGCTGCAGGTTCCCAGCATGCCCACAAACATGCTGTTACCATCGGCGCGCTGTATGAAAATGTCCCACCTGTTGTAATGCCCGGGGACCATCATAAATCGTGGTGACCTCGGTATAACTACTGTCTTTGAATAAAAGTGTCATTTCTGTTCGTCTCGCTGCGCATTTGTTTTGGTTACCTTGTGTACTACGCCGCTGCTGTTCTTTCCATGTACGGTCCAGGTCTCAGCGAGGTACGTCAACTGGCAGTGATACGCCACGTGAATGTGACTTTGTAGTGCTGCGGTTCCCAATCTGAGGGTAGTCACGCCCTGAGGGACAACATGAAATTTGCTGACGGGTAATAACTGAATGTTTCGAGTCTGTTTGAATCACGAAACTAAATTATTTTCAACAGATCATGATTGTCACAATTTAGCAAGACTCTAGTCATTACACAAGTTATCAATAATCACTTTTCTCAATTAGTGGCATTAATGCGACGGAGGTTACAGGGTCTTGACATAGCCCACCTACTACGCATTATAAAATTATACGTGGTCACGTTGGAAGTCAGATCTGGAATTTGGAGAGATCTGGAGAGGTGGAATGAGAGTCCCTAACTGTTGTTTCCACGAATCTGTCGACATCTAAAGCTGTTCCGAAGCGCAGAAGACAGTTCGTCGGTCGTGGGATCTTCTTCGGCGGAGGCTCCTATGCTGTCATCTCGAAGTGAACCTGTGTTTGGGACGCCACTTGCCCAGCTTAGTCTCTGTCTCCGCAGAGGGCAAGATCTGTAGCACTCGCAGTGATGGTGGGCGACACCTCGTTTATATGTTAAAATACCACTTTTTACACTGTTTTATACAACACTCGACATAGCTTTCTTAATAGTACGGTAACTTTTCTGACAACTTCCGATACAGAGTACGACCTGTCCGTCCGAAACAGACATAGACGATCGTCTCTGAAGAACACACGGAACAGACTTCGTCTCCCCGGCGCGCCGAAGCGTCCCAAAAGTGTCCGAAGCACTTCGGTTGTGGTATCATTATTCTTATGTTTCTCAAAACTAGTGAAACATTGTAAACAAAAACGGTAGACTCATAGGGTAACCATGAGAGACTGTCATACTGAAAACTGGTTTAAATACAATGAAGAGTATCTAAACAATTAATAACAGAAGTTAGGTGTTTTGGCGCCCAACACCCGACTGTGGCGACCGATCAGAAGGAAGTTCAGTGCAATTGGCGGACTCTCCCAGGGGACTGGTACATACATACTGTACCATCTGCTGCTGGTACCTCACTCCATTTTTGTACCATGTGCTACTTCACGTATAACAAGCTGTATTAAGGCGAGCTTCTAGCAAGATAAAATTCTGGCGGCCAGTGCCAGGAATATCGCAGTATGTATGTTGTGCTTTGTCTCGTACATCGCTGATGATAAAAGTGAGACATATGCGTAACAAATACTAAATATCTAAAGAAAATGTCTTCTCCAAGTTGTAGGTAGCATCTGCAGTAGTCCAGAAATTGTTTCATTACTCGCTTAGAAACGGACAAATGAATTAATTGACAGCACGACACAGCAGCAACTACACAGCGTCTCCCACTTTAATCTATACCTGCCAATATCTCTAGAGCGGGACAATTCTCCAAAAAAAGTCTCTTAGTAGAAGTTGTAAGGTTTGAAGGGGGTCATGGTATGATTACCTCGAAACGGCCTTGAACCCTGTTTTCAAGGTCAAATCAATGTCAAGTTAATTCTTGAAAATGGTAACCTCTATTTTTTATCCATATTCGTATTCTACGTGAAAAAACGTACTGTTTGTAGGGTACATTTTTTTTTTCAAAAAATCAGTCGTTTACCGCCAGAGGGCACTTCATTGTAACTTTCCCAGGTTACCAGTATCTCAAGAACGAAGCAAGATCGGGAAAAATTTTCAGTGCAAATCTCGTATGGTTTCTGAACTCCGTCCACAGGTGAAATTTTCGTGATCTTGAAATGGCCTTGAAATTACTTTATCTCGATAACGAAGCGAGATCGCGAAAAATTTGCAGTGAAAATCTTGTACGGTTTCTGAACTCTGTCCACTGGTGAAATTTTCGTGAACTTGAAATGGCCTTGAAATTCTTTCTCGACATACTGGTAACCTGGCAAAGTTACAATAAAGCGCTACCTGGCGGAAAACTATTGGTTTTGAGAAAAAATGTTCTCTACAAACAATTCGTACTTTTCACGTAGAATACCAGTATGGAATAAAAGATGGGGGTCACCATTTACAAAAATGAACTTGACCTTTGTTTGACCTTGAAAACAGTGTTGAAGGTCATTTCGAGGTAACCACCCCACGACCCCCTTCAAACTTTACAACTTTTACTAGAGACTTTTTTGCAGAATAGTGCCGCTACAGAGACATCGGCCGGTATAGATCAATATGGGACGCCCTGTATAAGATATACTATAGTGATGTACAATATATTATTATTATTATCATTATTATTACTATTATATTAGTGGCTGTGGTCAGAGACAAAGTATTAACAGCGTGAAGCCTTTCAGTTTTTACCAGCTCAGAGGTAAGAAGTGTAGCAATCAAGCTGTTTACCAACAGTAAGTGCAGTGCACACATTTCACCTGGTTTGATTTGAAATGGGGTTGCAGTGTGCAGATCAACCAACTGCCACACTGGAGAGGTGTAACGCAGGGGAAGCATGTTTTGTAGCAAGTGAGCCCCTCACTGTGGATAGTTAGCTTTCTTATCTGAGAACAAGTTGCGGGTAATTGCTTCGACATTCATTTTAATAGACAAATACACGCATACACACACACACACACACACACATTCACTCACTCACACATACACACACACACCACAAACAAACAAACACACAAACAAGCTGAATAACATTGATCTTTCATCATTTTAAAGATAAAAGTGTTCCAAGAAAAGTGTTTCATTTTACAGTTTAGTTAGGTGCTAAGGTTAGTAATAATATGTGAGTGTGGCACATACAGCAGGGGGGATAGGGGGGGGAGGTGTTAGCTAGTTTCTAATTGCACTCAGGGGTAATAGTCTAACAAGGTTTAGGAACCAGTGTTCGAATGTATAAAATTAGCCTTATGGAAGACTTAACAAGTCGAGGACATTGGCACGTTGGATTTCATTTCATCCTTGTAGAATTGTATGTAGTTCTCAAAAAGCCGTCCTAGCATGATTATTTTTTCGTGTTTCTCCGGTACGCGTGGTGCGTAGGACATAGTCGTGAGTTGCGGTGCTTCTTCGCCTGTGCGCGCTGTGGGCGCGCGGCGTTAAGCTTCGCGGGTCACATACACGGCAGGTTGTAGGCGCCACCCTAGCGCTGTCTGCTTCACCTCCAAACGATTTTATGTCTGGCGGACAGTTTCGAACATTTCGACGGCTTAATTACAGCAATAGTAGCTACAAGCAGCTGGAGCTGTCACTGTGGGAAATATCACTTATTTAACCTGCTGCATTCCAACTGAGGCACTGTGGACTACGAACTGACGATCATTTTTCCATTTTCAGCTGCTGTTCGGCTGTCAGATTTAATGTGCCACGCGTACCTCACTCGCTGCGTGCTTCCCGTTTTCTGACGGAGGCCACACGTAGCTTGAAACCCCGACAGTTTTCTACCATTTTCCTAAATTCATTCCTGTCCACGGTTTTGACCTCTGGGAAACCTAACTGGTTTGAAACCATTACCACATTTTCTCATTCTGCTGTGTTCATGATTTCCCACCAGAAACACCAAAGTTCTTAGTAACTGACGGCGACTCATAGAGTGAAACGGAAGTGACATCTGGTATTCGCGAAGGCTGTAGGCCCCCTGCCGTTTCTAGTCCCTATACACTGTCACCAGTCCTCTTAGACTGTTTGTGGATAATGGTGGCGTTTGGCGACTAGTAAAGTCTTCAGAACTTAAATTACAAAAATGTGCGAAAATATGCAATCGGTCCTGAACAATAAATGAAAAGTGTAAAGTCGTCCAGGTGGGTACTAAAAAGAATCCGCTAAATTTCGGATACACGAGAAATCACACAAATCTTTATGTTGGCGATTCAGTTTAATCCATTCGGATTACAACTGTGAACCAGCTTAAATTGGAACAATCACCTGCAAAATGTTATGCGGAAGATGAACCAAAGTTTGCGTTTGTTTGGCAGAACATTTGCAAGACGCAACAGAACCGCTAAAGCCATCGCCTGCGTTAGGCTTGTCTGTCCTTTGCTGGTGGCATGGTTACCAGGTAATATTGCCGGAGAACATCGAAAGAGTTCAGTGAAGGGCAGATCGTTTTTATTGTCTCGAGATAGGAGGGAGAGTGACGGATGTGATACGTTCGATGGGGTGGTAATGATTGAAACAAAGGCGTTTCTGACGTTTTCCAAACTTTCAGTCACCGACTTTCTCCTACGAATGCGGGAATGTTGTCTTGACTCCCACCTACGTACGAATAAATGACCATTGCAATAAAATAAGAGAAATCAGAGCTCACGCGGAAAGACTTAGACGTCCGCATTTCCCACGTGCTTTGGAGGGTGGATCGGTCCAGAGATGGTCTAAATGAGCTTCTGTAAATCGCCTCCGAGAGAAGTCATATGTATGGGGCAACAATCCTATCTCTTTAACCGAAAATGTTAATGGCACTGTCTTTCTGCAAAGTAGCGCATTTGATATCAAAAGTATCTGCTGATTCATTCATCTGTTGCCTAAATCTTCCTTAATATCCTGCTTTATCGTTTGACTAACAGTCCCCGCCTACTCACAGTCCCCGAAGCATGTAATCCTTCTAGTATGGAAACTGCGCTGTAGCGTCTTAACTTCGCTCCACCGCTCAGCGACTTCTAATTATAGCAGTTTTCGTCGGGTGACAGGTTGAGTCCAGTTTGCAGATAATCGCTTCCTGCTTTAACCTGAGTTAGGTACCTGGATTTCGGGTCACGCGATTGTGGACGCGCCACAGAGAGAGAGAGACCAGTTTAACACGGCTGCCGACGCATTGCAACACCACGTAAAGACCGACATCTGTCCAGCTCTTCGTTCCGGCGTCCCACGGATACGCCAGGGCGCTGGAAGACGGTCTCAGAATGTCCGCTGGAGCCGCTGTGTCCGGTCAGACTGTGAGGAACAGGCTACGAGAAAGGACCTCATGACCCACACACCCTATTCCAGTTCGACGCGACAATATTTTGCAGCTCGCCTTCAGGTCTGCCGTCCCCATGTTGAAGGGAAACGAGCGCTGTGGCACAGTGGCGAACAAGTGCGCCCCAGCTCACCCCAGTTCACTGCTACTACTAGCGCCCCGTCATCGTGACGCGCCTATGCGTAGCGTACAGAGGATTACAGCATAATCTATGAGTAAAGTTAAAAATTACAGTAACTTTTCCAAAGTTCTTCAGTGTACACCTCAGCATATTAATGATTGCATTGTGAAGTCCCAGAACGATCTTATGAAAATGTTTTGATAAATATATTATATTAAGAAAAAAACAGTAACGCTAGATATGAAGCTTGAAAGCTAAAGAAACTATTCAGAATATGCAAATCTATGTCACAATCAAAAGTGACAAGTCTCAACTTGATCAGAGGAATATTTTCGTCAACAATGGTGTTTTTAGAAAAATTGAAGGCACTAAATATTACATTCTCGAACAAGAAAATTCGTATGTAGCCTCAGTTTGATCTAGCAACATTATATCTGTGACACCAATACGCTACCTCCATTAGTTTTCAAGTTATTTACAAAAAACCAAATTTGTAACAAGCACTTTCTCGTCCACAGTAGATTATTATTTGTGTTCGTTATAGGAAGTTCTAATTACAGCACTCGGTTACATTGATGAAATACACTTAAGCGGCAAAGAAACTGGTATAGGCATGCGTATTCAAATACTGAGATATGTAAACATGCAGAATACGGCGCTGTTGGCGGCAACACCTGTATAAGACAACAAGTGTCTGGCGCAGCAATTAGATCAGTTACTGCTGTTACAATGGTAGGTTTTCAAGCTGTAAGTGAGTTTGAACTTGGTGTCACAGTCGGCACACGAGCTATGGGACACAGCATCTCCGAGATGGCGATGAAGTGGGGATTTTCCCGTACGACCATTTCACCAGTGTACCGTGAATATCAGGAATCCGGTGAAATATCAAATCTCCGACATCGCTGCTGCCGGGAAAAGATCCTGCAAGAACGGGACCAACGACGACTGAAGAGAATCGTCCAATGTAGCGGCAGTGCAACCATTCCGCAAATTGCTGCAGGTTTCAATGCTGGGCCATCAACAAGAATCAGCTTGTGAACCAAACGAAACATTACCGGTATGGACTTTCGGAGCCGAAAACACACTCACGTACCCTTGATGAGTACACGACGCAAAGCTTTACAGCTCCTCTGGGCCCGTCAACTCCGACATTGCACTGTTGATGACTGGAAATATGTTGCCTGGTCCGAAGAGTCTCGTTTCAAATTGCATCGAGCGCATGGACGTCTATGGATATGAAGACACTGTCACGAATGCATGAACCCTGCATGACTGTTGCAACCCTTGTTCACAGTACGAGCAGCCCTTAGCGGCTCGCCATCTCACAACTATTCAGGACGTCGCCTCTCCGGCTTAGATCATTTTTAATATGTGACTTCTAAGTACTGCATCTTTTCCGGTCAGTACAAACTTTAATTTTATTAATGTATTATATAAATAATATGTTTTAGACCAGTTAGTCTAATTCTGAAGACGACGCTCATAGTAGCGTCGAAACCTGGTCAATTCTGACTTAATATTTGTGACCGAGGGCTTATTTGTTCTAATATAATTCTGACACGGTCACTGAACCTTGGCAGCTATGTTCAAAGATTTACCAAAAGTTTTCCTTCGTACAAACAGTGTCCCGACAATAATGAACACAAAAAGAAAATATCAACTAAATCGGACAAGCCGTTCTCAGGGATGATCTGTCGTACAGGTGACAAGTGATTTTTATTTATATAGATATTGAAAATCAAATTTTTGTTGCGCCTGCAGGCCGGTAGATAGGCAGTCTGCAAC
Organism: Schistocerca serialis cubense; assembly: GCF_023864345.2. NCBI lineage: Eukaryota > Metazoa > Arthropoda > Insecta > Orthoptera > Acrididae > Schistocerca > Schistocerca serialis. The sequence continues at coordinate 30,324,155 of NC_064648.1, forward strand.
TGAAGCTGGTTGCTCGTGAGCTCGTTTAGCCATTAAGTAACAGAGATGATTGAAACCAGTTGTTTGTAAAGGCACTAATTCTGTGATATTCGCTACATCAGCGATATGTAGGGGAATGAAGAACACAGTTTGTTTAAGGAATGCCAGCACTGGATGATTGTCTTTTAGTTCGTCTACTCTATGTGTGGTTCAATGGACAGTAATGGATTTAGTGGAGGGAATAATTCCAAACGGTACGTAGAGAGAAGCAATGAGATGTGCACTGAATACTGATGTCTGTGTGTGTGTGTGTGTGTGTGGGAGAGAGAGAGAGAGAGAGAGAGAGAGAGAGATAGGCTACTGGGGGAGAGATTGGAGGGAGGGATATATAGCGACCTCTGTTTTCTACCAGCGCTCGCTATAATGTCGCGAGAATGACGAGAGAGAGAGAGAGAATAAAAAGAAAAGGTACAAAAGGAAAAGCCAAGACAGGATAAGTGTGTGTGAGGCGGGAGCATCCGGTGGCGGTCCGGCTCCAATCACCCCTGTCGGACAGTTAGGGGTGGCGGCGGCGGTAATTTTAAATTGTAATTCTGGCAATTTTGCTACCCCCTCCCCAACCATCGTCCCGGAGCCATCAAGCTAACAGCATCGGCGGCGGGATAGCAGCGCGCTGTCTGAAGGGGGACCGGCTGAGGGGGTGGCAATAGAGGAAGAGAGGGGGTGCCGCAGGGGTGGGTGGCGTGCCGCGAGAAAAAAAAAAGCGCTGGCTCCGCTCGAGGAAAATAAGGCGCAGAAAGAGGCGGCGACGCTACAGGGGTGTCCGGTCCGCCGGGGACTCGAGCTTGTGGTGGCAGGGTTCGATGCCTGCTGTTAGCACTGTGGGTCGAACTTTCCAGCGCAAGAGGGGCGGGAGGGGGGGGGGGGAGTGGAGGGTCCGTGGATCTCGCCGCCGAAAGGCGAACAGTGACGTCACAAGAGTAACAAAAACATAGTCCAACAACTGAAAACACAAATTGCTGTAATCAGTCACGTTCGTGTACGCATCCCGCTATTAGCCTGCCCTTGCCTGTTAGCCGGGCAGGCAAGCTGCGGCGCGTAGTAAGCAGAACGGGCGGGCCAAGCTGTGCCCAGGCCAAGCACGCTACAGGAAACCTGCTCTCGCCCGTCCGCATTCCCGCCGTGCTACGCTATGTAGCAGCTTCTCCGGTACGCTTCCATTGTAGTTTTATGAGCATGTTTCGGAAGTTGATGGAAAAGCTTTCTTTTACCCGATTCTCAAAATATATATACAGGGTGGTCCATCGATAGTGACCGGGCCAAATATCTCACCAAATACGCATCAAACTAAAAAAGTACAAAGAACGAAACTCGTCTAGCTTGAAGGGGGAAACCAGATGGCGCTATGGTTGGCCCGCTAGATGGCGCTGCCATATGTCAAATGGATATCAACTGCGTTTTTTAAAATAGGAACCCCCATTTCTTATTGCATATCCGTGTAGTACGTAAATAAATATTAATGTTTTAGTTGGACCACTTTTTTCGCTTCGTGACAGGTGGCGCTGTAATAGTAACAAACATATGGCCCACAATTTTAGACGAACAGTTGGTAGCAGGTAGGTTATTTAAATTAAAATACAGAAAGTAGGTACGTTTGAACATTTTATTTCGGTTGTTCACATGTGTTACATGTACCTTTGTGAACTTATCATTTCTGAGAACGCATGCTGTTACAGCGTGATTACCTGTAAATATCACATTAATGCAATAAGTGCTCAAAATGATGTCCGTTAACCTCAATGCATTTGGCAATACGTGTAACGACATTCCTCTCAACAGTGAATAGTTCGCCTTCCGTAATGGTCGCACATTCACTGACATTGCGCTGACCCATGTTGTCAGTCGTTGTCGGTGGATCACGATAGCAAATATCCTTCAACTTTCCCCACAGAAAGAAATCCGGGGAGGTCACATCCGGTGAACGTGCGGGCTATGGTATGGTGCTTCGAAGACCAATCCACCTGTCATGAAATATGCTATTCAATACCGCTTCAACCGCACGCGAGCTATCTGCCGACATCTCTCATCGTCCCGTAATTTCTCTTGTGCCCAGTGCCAGAACTGTACACGACGTTCAAAGTCGTCGCCATGCAATTCTTGGTGCATAGAACTATGGTACGGGTGCAATCGATGTTGCTGTAGCATTCTCAACACCGACGCTTTTGAGATTCCCGATTCTCGCGCAATTTCTCTGCTACTGATGTGCGGATTAGCCGCGACAGCAGCTAAAACGCCTACTTGGGCATCATCATTTGTTGTAGGTCTTGGTTGATGTTTCACATGTGGCTGAACACTTCCTGTTTCCTTAAATAACGTAATTATCTGGCGAACGGTCCGGACACTTGGATGTCGTCCAGGATACCGAGCAGCATACATAGCACACGCCCGCTGGGCATTTTGATCACAATAGCTATTCATGAACACGATATCGACCTTTTCCGCAATTGGTAAACGGTCCATTTTAACACGGGTAATATATATATATATATATATATATATATATATATATATATATATATATATATAATGATGCTCCATTGATCGTGACCGGGCTATATATCTCACGAAATATATATATATTCATTTTGGCTCATTGTAGGCCACAAAATGGTGCATTTTATTTGTCCTTTTCGCCTTAAGTAGGGCTCATTTTTTTTCTATATGGACAGTTGTCTCCACAGTTTCATCGTCTTTCGACCAGTACCGGCTATCCTCACTTCCAACTGCCATCAGGCCACATCTAACACGTGTTTCTACAGTATGTCTCCGAGAGTGGACAACTTTTGCAAATGCGACGCCAACTAACGTAATGTTTGGAAAGTCTACTTCCTGTAATCCTAGTGTGTTTCAGCCAAATATGACCCCAATCACGCCAATTTTAATTACTTGTCCAGGATGAGTATTCCGAACTGAATTCGTCCTAAATGGCCAAAATAGTTCGTTCAAAATGCCCCAAAACCATTTTAGCAAACACGATGTTCGTTTTTATATTATGTTAAACTAAAAAGTAAGTGTCTGAAAGAAGAAGCTTTTCTTTCGTACTAAGCTTACTTTGCACTGCGTTGCATACCACCCGAATGTGTTTTTAATATCAACCGATGCATATTTTTTTCCTATTTGCATGTTTGCTCTTAATTTAGAAAGTCTATGTTCTGCTAACTTCCTCAAGTCCTTAGCACACATTTGCACACACTTGCTAGTTACTAAATGTATGTCCTGTTTTAAAATGTACTACGGAGTGCGGAAACTGCTAGCCAAATTTACAAACATATTGGAATACACTCGAGGTTTCCGAATGAGTGTAAGCTTGTAGAAAATTTTTGCACGAAGTGCATTGCGAGACAACTGCTGATTTATCTGAAGCTGCCTCATAAACACACGAAAACTTTTCCCTAATTCTCAGTTTCTCTTCGGTGTGCTTTAAAGTTTGGTTTGTTCATTTTGCTGCTCCCACCATTACTGTAACTCAGCTGCAGTGAAGCTGCCTAAGCAAACACACAGCTGACTGTCGTTCAGTCACGCTTAAAACACGTGGTTCGGTACACGTGCACGCTCTTGCGTCCGTTGCGGCAGGTAGATGTGCTGTACCGGTTGCGGCCCACACAGGGGCAGCCAGTCTCGAAGGAGAATCTGTACACCTCTCGTTCGTTATTACTTCCAGTACTTTTGAGCAAGTAGTAAAGGAAACAAAAGAAAAAATCGGAGTAGGTATTAAAATCCACGGAGAAGAAATAAAAATTTTGAAGTTCGCCGATGAAATTGTAAATCTGTCAGAGACAGCAAAGGACTTGGAAGAGCAGTTGAACGGAATGGACAGTGTCTTCAAACGAGGATATGAACATCAACAAAAGCAAAACGAGGATAATGGAATGCAGTCGCATTAAGTCCGGTTACGCTGAGGGAATCAGCTTACGAAATGAGACACTTAAAGTAGTAGATGAGTTTTGCTAATTGGACAGCAAAATAAATGATGACGGTCGAAGTAGAGAAGGTATAAAATGTAGACCGCCAATGGCAAGGAAAGCGTTTCTGAAGAAGAGACATTTGTTAACATCGAGTATAGATTTGAGTGTCAGGAAGTCGTTTCTGAAAGTATTTGTATGGAGTGTAGCCTTGTATGGAAGTGAAACATGGACGATAAATAGTTAGACAAGAAGAGAATAGAAGCTTTCGAAATGTGGTGCGTCAGAAGACTGCTGAGGATTACATGGGTAGGTCACATAACTGCTGAGGAGGTATTGAATAGAATTGGGGACAAAAGAAGTTTGTGGCACAACTTGACTAGAAGAAGGGATCGGTTGGTAAGACATGTGATGAGGCATTATCGGATCACCAATTTAGCATTGGAGTGCAGCGTGGCGGGTAAATATCGTAGAGATGAATACACTAAGCAGATTCAGAAGAATGTAGGTTGCTGTAGGTACTGGGAGATGAAGAAGCTTGCACAGGATAGAGTAACATGGCGAGCTGCATCAAACCAGTCGCAGGACTGAAGACCACAACAACAACAACTCGTAAAATTACCCCTCCGTCATTGTACGGTCTTGGGTCATTAATCAGGCACCGGAGTACTGTCCGAACGACTTTTTTCTGACATTTGACACTGTTTTACAGCAGGAGAACAAAGAAAGCTATACTATGTGATCAAAAGTATCCGGACGACCCCAAAAACATACCCTTTTCATATTAGGTCCATTGTGCTGCCGCCTACTGCCAGGTACTCCATATCAGCAACCTCAGTAGTTATTAGACATCGCGAGAGAGCAGGATGGGTCGCTCTGCGGAACTCACGGACTTCGAATGTGGCCAGGTGATTGGGTGTCACTTGTGTCATTCGTCTGTACGCGAGATTTCCATCCCTAGGTTCACTGTTTCCGATGTGATAGTGAAGTGGAAACCTGAAGGGACACGTACAGCACAAAAGCGTACAGGCCGACCTTGTCTGTTGATTGACAGAGACGAGCCGTCGAAGGCGCTGCAGTCATGGACAGTGCGGCTGGTCCCGGCGGAGGTTCGAGTCCTCCCTCGGGCATAGGTCTGGGTGTTTGTCCTTGGAATAATTTAGGTTAAGTAGTGTGTGAGCTTATGGACTGATGACCCTAGCAGTTAAGTCCCATAAGATTTCACACACATTTGAACATTTTTTTGACTGACAGAGACCACCGGCAGTTGATGAGGGTCGTAATGTGTAATAGGCAGGCAGCTATCCAGACCATCACACAGGATTTCCAAACTGCATGAGGATCCACTATAAGTACTATGACAGTTAGGCAGGAGGTGAGAAAATTTGGATTTCATGAAACACAAATCATGGCGGTAAATGCCAAACGCCGCCTCGCTTGGTGTAAGGTGCGTAAACATTGAACGATTGAACAGTGGAAAAACGTGTGTGTGGAGAGACGAATTACGGTACACAATGTGGCGATCCGATCGTAGGGTAGGGCTTTGGTGAATGCCCTGTGACCGTCATCTGCCTGCGTGTGTAGTGCCAACAGTAAAATTCGGAGGCGGTGGTGTTATGGTGTGGTCGTGTTTTTCATAAAGGGGGCTCGCACCCCTTGTTGTTTAGCGTGACACTATCACAGCGCAGGCCTACATTGACGTTTAAAGCAACTTCTTGCTTTCCACTGTTGAAGAGCAATTCGGGGACGGCGAATGCATATTTCAACAGGATCGAGCAACTGTTCATAATGCACGGTCTGTGCCGGAGTGGTTACATGACAATAACATCCCTGTAATGGACTGGCCTGCACAGAGTCCAGATGTGAATCGTACAGACCACCTTTCAGAGATTTTGGAACGTTTATTCGTGCCAGATCTCACCGATCGACATCGATACCTCTCGTCAGTGCAGCACTCCGTGAAGAATGTGCCGCCATTCCCCAAGAAACCTTCCAGCACCTGACTGAACGTATGCTGCGAGAGTGGAAGCTATCATCAAGGCTAAGGGTGGGCCAACACCATATTGAATTCTATCATTACCGATTGAGGGCACCACGAACTTATAAGTCATTTTCAGCCGGGTGTCCGGATACTTTTGATCACATAGTGTACTTTAGTACCAAGCCCAAAGCTACTAAAACATACTCGTGTCTCTGTTAGTGTTGCATTTCGCTAAATCGCATCAACAACCGCGTAATTGCACTGCACTCAGAAAATAATGGTAGGAAAGTTGATCTGCTGGAACAGTTATCAGCACTTTTACACAGAGAAAAATTTTCTGAAAACATACTACATGGTCAAACCGAGTTCAAAAACGACAGTTTTGTCAGCATTTTCAAAAGTTTGCTTTTTCCCTAGACAAATTATTATTTGCATCCGTTTCAATCATAAAGTCAGATCTCATATTTGCACAAATAATTCTTTTGGATACGACATCTACGCAGGGTGTTAAAAATGTCTATTATTTTTTGAGGTTGTAGTACCCACTAAAAAAAGAAAAAAAGTCTAGTAAACCTTAGGAGGCAGGAGTACTTGTTCATCTTTGATACTGTGAAACACATCTGTTGTACTGAAAGGTCTTTGCTTTCCATGTATAGAGTGGTGATAGTATCAACCTACTGTCAAACACATCTTTCCCACTGAACAAGTGTTTATAGTTCTTAAGATATGCAATTTTAGCGAACATTTTTAACAGACTTTGTTTTTGTTTTTCTGTCGGTTCGCATCCACCCCCGATAATATTCGACACATTTTATTTTAACACCTGTAAAGAACATTGTAACATACAAGAGGGCACATCGAACGCCGACTCAAAACATGCCCATATGTGGCAATGTCACGTGCGCCAGTGACGTCACAGCCGGCAGCTAGCGTATATAAGGGCGCACCAACAGCCCACTGGCAGTCATAACACTTGACAATGGCCAAGGAGTGCTTGGCCGAAAGTTCTACATCTACATCTACATCTACATGACTACTCTGCAATTCACATTTAAGTGCTTGGCCGAAAGTTCTACATCTACATCTACATCCACATGACTACTCTGCAATTCACATTTAAGTGCTTGGCAGAGGGTTCATCGAACCACAATCATACTATCTCTCTACCATTCCACTCCCGAACAGTGCGCGGGAAAAACTAACACCTAAACCTTTCTGTTCAAGCTCTGATTTCTCTTATTTTATTCTGATGATCATTCCTACCTATGTAGGTTGGGCTCGACAAAATATTTTCGCATTCGGAAGAGAAAGTTGGTGACTGAAATTTCGTAAATAGATCTCGCCGCGACGAAAAACGTCTTTGCTTTAATGACTTCCATCCCAACTCGCGTACCATATCTGCAACACTCTCTCCCCTATTACGTGATAATACAAAACGAGCTGCCCTTTTTGCACCCTTTAGATGTCCTCCGTCAATCCCACCTGGTAAGGATCCCACACCGCGCAGCAATATTCTAACAGAGGACGAACGAGTGTAGTGTAAGCTGTCTCTTTAGTGGACTTGTTGCATCTTCTAAGTGTCCTGCCAATGAAACGCAACCTTTGGCTCGCCTTCCCCACAATATGTGGTCTTTCCAACTGAAGTTGTTCGTAATTTTAACACCCAGGTACTTAGCTGAATTGACAGCCTTGAGAATTGTACTATTTATCGAGTAATCGAATTCCAACGGATTTCTTTTGGAACTCATGTGGATCACCTCACACTTTTCGTTATTTAGCGTCAACTGCCACCTGCCACACCATACAGCAATCTTTTCTAAATCGCTTTGCAACTGACACTGGTCTTCGGATGACCTTACTAGATGGTAAATTACAGCATCATCTGCGAACAACCTAAGAGAACTGCTCAGATTGTCACCCAGGTCACTTATATAGATCAGGAACAGCAGAGGTCCCAGGACACTTGCCTGGGGAATACCTGATATCACTTCAGTTTTACTCGACGATTTGCCGTCTATTACTACGAACTGCGACCTTCCTGACAGGAAATCACGAATCCAGTCGCACAACTGAGACGATACCCCATAGGCCCGCAACTTGATTAGAAGTCGCTTGTGAGGAACGGTGTCAAAAGCTTTCCGGAAACCTAAAAATACGGAATCAACTTGAGATCCCCTGTCGATAGCGGTCATTACTTCGTGCGAATAAAGAGGTAGCTGCGTTGCACAAGAACGATGTTTTCTGAAACCCTGCTGATTACGTATCAATAGATCGTTCCCTTCGAGGTGATTCATAATGTTCGAATACAGTATATGCTCCAAAACCCTACTGCAAACCGACGTCAATGATATAGGTCTGTAGTTCGATGGATTACTCCTACTACTCTTCTTAAACATTGGTGCGACCTGCGCAATTTTCCAATCTGTAGGTACAGATCTATCGGTGAGCGAGCGGTTGTATATGATTGATAAGTAGGGAGCTATTGTATCAGCGTAATCTGGATGGAACCTAATCGGTATACAATCTGGACCTGAAGACTTGCCCGTATCAAGCGATTTGAGTTGCTTCGCAACCCCTAAGAAACTCATGCTAGCAGCTGTTCGTGTTTCAAATTCTGGAATATTCCATACGCCTTCCCTGGTGAAGGAATTTCGGAAAACTGCGTTCAATGACTCCGCTTTAGCGGCACAGTTGTCGGTAACAGTACCATCGGCACTGCGCAGCGAAGGTATTGACTGCGTCTTGCCGCTTGTGTACTTTACATACGACCAGAATTTTTTCGGATTTTCTACCAAATTTCGAGACAATGTTTCGTTGTGGAACCTATTAAAGGCATCTCGCATTGAAGTCCGTGCCAAATTTCGCGCGTCTGTAAATTTCAGCCAATCTTCGGGATTTCGCGTTCTACTGAACTTCGCATGATTTTTCCGTTGCCTCTGCAACAGAGTTCGGACCTGTTTTGTGTACCATGGGGGATCAGTTCCATCTCTTACCAATTTATGAGGTATGAATCTCTCAATTGCTGTTGCTACTATATCTTTGAGTTTGAGCCACATCTCGTCTACATTTGCATAGTCAGTTCGGAAGGAATGGAGATTGTCTCTTAGGAAGGCTTCTAGTGACACTTTATCCGCTTTTTTAAATAAAATTATTTTGCGTTTGTTTTTGGTGGATTTGGAAGAAACGGTATTGAGCCTAGCTAGCTACAACGACCTTGTGATCACTAATCCCTGTATCAGTCACGATGCTCTCTATTAGCTCTGGATTGTTTGTGACTAAGAAAAACTGGTTCAAATGGCTCTGAGCACTATGGGACTCAACTGCTGACGTCATAAGTCCCCTAGAACTTAGAACTACTTAAACCTAACTAACCTAAGGACAACACACACATCGTAGCGGTCGCGCGGTTCCAGACTGTAGCGCCAGAACCGCTCGGCCACCAGCGGCCGGCGTTTGTGGCTAAGAGGTCAAGCTTGTTTTCGCAACCATTTACAATTCGCGTGGGTTCGTGGACTAACTGTTCGAAATAATTTTCGGAGAAAGCATTTAGGACAATCTCGGAAGATGTTTTCTGTCTACCACCGGTTTTGAACAAGTATTTTTGCTAACATATAGAGGGATGGTTGAAGTCCCCACCAACTATAACCGTATGAGTGGGGTATTTATTTGTTACGAGACTCAAATTTTCTCTGAACTGTTCAGCAACTATATCATCGGAGTCTGGGAGTCGGTAGAGGGAGCCAATTATTAACTTAGTTCGGCTCATACAATGTAAACTTTCACGGCCGGTATTGTCTTCACTTAAAACTTCCGGGATGATAGGCCGTGGTCGAAGTATAAAACTCTCTGCTGACGTTTCGTCTCCGACTCCGGGAGACATCCTCGGAGGTAAAGCGGCGAACTGCGAAGAGAACTCGAGGAAGCGCTGGTTATATAGGCAGTGCAGAGGGCGCCACAGTCTATCACGTGGCGTCGGCTATCAGATTGTCTCTGGGAACGCCAACATTCTCGATTGAAAGTAATCGATCGTCACGCTTGCGGTGCAACGCTGACACCCAAATTTTATCGTTTAACACCTTCGTCTTTCCTGTTAAAATTATTACGATGTTTATCAATCTCGATAGGCTCTCTATACAAGCGTGCATAATAATGCGAAGTTTTTGATATGACGCTCGTCTCGCTGTATTTTATTTCATGATCACCTTCCTGGTAAACATGTTCCGCTACGGCCGATCCGTGTGACCCAGGCGGCAGTTCCTCATATGTTCGACAAGACGGGTGTTCACACTTCTCTTTGTGGTATCGATGTAAACCTGTCCACAACTACAAGGAATTTTACATACCCCGGTGTAGCCAAAGGGTGCCGTGCATCTTTTGCCGACCTTAAAAATTCTTTTATTTTCCTAGTAGGTCTGAAAATAGTTTCCACCCCATACTTGCTTAAAACTTTCCCAATACGATCTGTGACCGTACTAATGAACGGAAGAAAAACTTTGCCCATGGACGACTGTTGTTCGTCGTTACTCCAGATTCTCTGCCTAGAGCGAAGTGCTCGATCTATATCCTTGCTAGAATAGCCATTCTTCACGAAAGTTGACCGTAGGTGTTCAATCTCATCTTTTAAATAAACAGGTTCACAAAGTTTGTGCGCCCTGTCTACCAAAGTTTTCATTACACCTCTTTTTTGTCTAGGGTGGTGGTTTGAATGTTTGTGTAGATGACGATCAGTATGTGTGGGCTTTCTACGCACCTTATGACCCAACGTTCCGTCCCGTCGTTTAATCACAGTGAACGTCACCTTTGGACAATTATAAAGGACTGTGCTTAAACTGACGCACAATTTTTTTTTTTTTTTTTTTTTTTTTTTTTTTTTTTTTTTTAGTGCAACGCAATCTGACTTCAGAATCTGACTAACATTAACCTATGCCTTTCACAAATCACTTACCTCACAAAAATCTTCGTTACTCAAGCTACTACAATACAGCGAGCGCCACTACTGCCAGCTAAATAAAAGATTCAAACTACTGAAGGCACTAAAAACTGATAGGCATAGTTAGCAAATGAAAGATTTTGATAGAGAACAAACAATGTATTTACCTTAATAGTCATAATATATACAGCGGTTCATGACATCCAGTCTTACAAATTTCAAAACTCCGCCATCTCTCTCCCCACATCCACCACAGCCGGCGGTTCACCTCCAACTGCGCAACGCTACGCGCTGTTCGCATCCAACTGTCCAACACTACAATGGCAGACAACAATGCAAACTAGCCACAGACTGCACACAGCACAGCCAGTGATTTTCATACAGAGCGCTGCGTGGCGTTACCAATAAGAAAACATAAACAGCCTACTTACAACAGTTCGGCTGTTAAGTATAACCTCCACCCATACCAATTCGCACGAAGTATCTACTTCGACTTCACTACAAGATAAACCACTACTGACAGACACAAACACTCCGCCACCAATTCTGCCTAATCTATCTTTCCTGAACACTGTCTCAGACTTCGGAAAAATTTCTGCAGAACTTATTTCAGGCTTTAGCCAGCTTTCTGTACCTATAACGATTTCAGCTTCTGTGTTTTCTATTAGCGATTGTAGCTCAGGGGCTTTCCCAGCACAACTACAACAATTTACAACTACAATTCCGACTGTTCCTTTATCCAAGCACGTCCTGTATTTGCCATGCACCCTTTGAGATTGCAGCCCACCCCGTACTTTCCCGAGGCCTTCTAACCTAAAAAACCGCCCAGTCCATGCCACACAGCCTCCGCTACCCGTGTAGCCGCCAGCTGAGTGTAGTGAACTCCTGATCTATGCAGCGGAACCCGAAACCCCACCACCCTATGGCGCAAGTCAAGGAATCTGCAGCCAGACCCTCCTCCCGGCTCTGCACCAAAGGTCCGCAGTCGGTTCTGTCAACGATGCTGCAGATGGTGAGCTCTGCCTTCATCTCGTAAACAAGACCGGCAACCTTCACCAAATCAGATAGCCGCTGGAATTCAGAGAGAATTTCCTCAGATCCAAAGCGACGCACGTCATTAGTGCCGACATGTGCCACCACCTGCAGCTGGCTGCACCCTGTGCTCTTCATGGCATCCGGAAGGACCCTTTCCACATCAGGAATGACTCCACCCGGAATGCACACGGAGTGCACACTGGATTTCTTCCCCTCCTTAGCCGCCATATCCCTAAGGGTCCCCATTATGCGCCTAACATTGGAGCTCACAACTACCAATAAGCCCACCCTCTGCGATTGCCCGGACCTTGCAGTCTGAGAATCATCCTCTGAAACAGGGCAGGCAGCTGCATCTGGCTCAGCCAGAGACAGTGCCTGAAACCTGTTTGTCAGACGCACCGGGGAGGCTTTCTGATCAGCCTCTGGGGACGTCTTTCGCTGCCTGCCACGCCTTGGGACGACCTCCCAATCAACCACAGGCGAGGGCTCAGCCCCACTGCGGGCAGCAACCGGGGCAACCACAGCGGCAGACCGATCTGGGGACAGACGGGACGAGGTTGACATCCCCGTGATACCAATCTTAAAATGGGTGAGGGAGTAGATGCGGTACTACTGAACACTTCGACTGTACCGCACCGCACTGAACAGCAGTACCATGGGGTAGACAAGAGACAAACCAACAACTGTTGCAAGGCAGCCTCAGCAAAGGCAGTAAGAAAATATTTGGGGCTTTAAACTCTCGGGAGGGCCACACCACACCACAGAATGACGTCCCAAACTAAATTATGGAAATACTATCGGCGATTTCGCCACGACAAGTAGAACCGTGAAATACCATAAGTAGTGAACTGCAATTAAGACGATTCATAAGCGTCCCACTGTAAAGCTGCACAGTCAATCTTTCCATTGCTACAAACACTTAACAGTACCTCCAAAGCTCACTCGTGGACACTACCAGAGTGTCAAATTACTCAATATCCTCGTTTTCCTGTCAGAAAGGTCGCAGTTCGTAGTAATAGACGGAAAGTCGTCGAGTAAAACAGAAGTAATATCCGGCGTTCCCCAAGGAAGTGTTATAGGCCCTCTAATGTTCCTGATCTATATTAACGAATACGAAACAATCTGAGTAGCCCTCTTAGGTTATTTGCACTTGAAGCTGCTGTTTACCGTCTTGTAAAGTCATCAGATGAACAAAACGAATTGCAAAACGATTTAGGTAAGGTATCTGTGTGGTGCGACCCTGAATAAAGAAATGTGTGAAGTTACTTACATCACTACTAAAAGAAATCCGCTAAATTTCGTTTACGCGATAAGTCACGCGAATCTGAAGGCTGTAAATTCAAGTAGATACTTAGGGATTACGATTACAAATAACCTAAATTGGAACGATCACATAGATAATGTTGTGGGTAGAACAAACCAAAGACTGCGATTCATTGGCAGAAGATTTAGAAGGTCCAACAGGTCTACTGCTTACACCACGCTTGTCCGCCCTATTCTGTAGTATTGCTGTGTGGCGTGGGATCCGCATCAGGTGGGACTAACGGAAGACATCGAAAAAGTACAAAGAAGGGAAGAGAGCCACAGACATGATACCCGAATTGGAATGGCAGTCATTAAAACAAAGGCGTTTTTCGTTGCGACGGGATCTTCTAATGAAATTTCAATCACCAGTTTTCTCCTCCGATTGCGAAAACATTCTGTTGGCACCCACGTACATAGGGAGACATGATCATCACGATAAAATATGAGAAATCAGGGCTAGCACAGAAAAATTTAAGTGCTCGTTTTTCCCGCCCGCCATTCGAGGGAACGGTGGTTCATTGAACCCTCTGCCAAGCACTTTATTGTGAATAGCAAAGTAATCACGTAGATGTTATAACTGTAGATAATAGAATTTAACACGCTTAAGGCAAGCAGTGATTCGGTCCCTCACTTGGATGCACCTTCGATCGAAAACAGTCATTTACTTGAAAGCAGCTAGGTAGATGACAGTGCCGACATCAACGCTCTCCTCCCAGGCGGCGCTCTAACTGGAGACTGCAGTACCGAAGCAAAGCTTACACCACTCACAAGTCTACATTTACATCTGCATCTACATATATGCTCCGCTAGCCACCAAGCGGTGTGTGGCGGAGGGCACAACTCGCGCCAAAGTCATATTCATCGCCCCCCCCCTACCCCTCTGTTCCACTCGCGGCTCGCGCGAGGGAAAAGCGACTGTCTGAACGCCTCAGTACGAGCTCTTATTTCCCTTATCTTTGAATGATGATCATTACGCGATTTGAAAGTTGGTGGTAATAATACATGCTTTACATCCGCGGCGAAGATCAGATTTCAGAATTTAGTGAGCAGCTCCTTCTGTTTAGCGCGTCGTCTATCTGCAAATGTGTCCCACTTCAAACTTTCTATGAGATCTGTAACGCTGTTGCGATGGCTAAATGTACCACTCACGAATCTTGCCGCTCTTCTTTGGACCTTCTCAATCTCTTGAATCAGACCAAACTGGTAAGGGTCCCATACAGACGAACATTACTCAAAGACTGTACGAAATAACGTATTGTAAGCTATTTCCTTTGTTGAAGGACTGCATCGCTTCAGGATTCTACCAATAAACCGCAATCTAGAGTTCGCCTTACCCGTTACTTGTGTAATCTGATCATTCCAGTTGAGATCATTTCGAATAGTCACACCCTGATACTTGACTGATGTCACCGCTTCCAAAGACTGATCATTTACTTTGTACTCGTACATTAAAGGGGATTTTCGCCTTGTTATACGCAGTAGATCACACTTACTGAAATTGAGAGATAACTGCCAGTCATTACACCACGCATTTATTTTCTGCAAATCCTCACTGATTTGTTCACAACTTTCGTGTGATACTACTTTCCTGTAGACTACAGCATCATCGGCAAACAGTCTAAGGCCGTTGTCAATACCATCAACCAGATCGTTTATGGAAATCGTAGAAAGGAGAGGACCTATTACGCTGCCCTGAGGCACACCTGAAGTCACTCTTGTTTCTGTTGAAGTTACCCCGTTCAGGACGACATACTGCTCCCTGTCTGTTAGAAAACCTTCTATCCATCCGCATATGTCACTGGACAGACCGTAAGCGCGCACTTTTTGTAGCAAGCGACAGTGCGGAACTGAGTCGAACGCCTTTCGAAAGTCGAGAAATATGGCATCAACCTGGGAGCCGGTATCTACAAACTCGCACAAAGAGGCCAGCGGTGTCGCGCATGACCGCTGTTTCCTAAAACTGTGCTGGTTTCTGCAGATGACCTACTCAGAGTCTACAAAGGTCATTATGTCTGAACACAAAATATGTTCCATGATTCTACAAGAAATTGAAGTCAGTGAAATTGGCCGGTAATTATGAGCATCCGATTTTCTACCTTTTTTATAGATTGCTATGACCTGGGCCTTCTTCCAGTCCCGTGGAACTTACCGCAGTTCCGATGATCTCTGATAGATGACGGATAAGAATTGTGCTATATTTGTAGCATGTTGTTGTTGTTGTTGTTGTTGTTGTGGTCTTCAGTCCTGAGACTGGTTTGATGCAGCTCTCCATGCTACTCTATCCTGTGCAAGCTTCTTCATGTCACAGTACCTACTGCAACCTACATCCTTCTGGATCTGCTTAGTGTATTCATCTCTTGGTCTCCCTCTACGATTTTTACCCACCACGCTGCCCTCCAATGCTAAATTTGTGATCTCTTGATGCCTCGGGACATGTCCGACCAACCGGTCCCTTCTCCTTGTCAAGTTGTGCCACAAGCTCCTCTTCTCCCCAATTCTATTCAGTACCTCCTCATTAGTTATGTGATCTACCCACCTAATCTTCAGCATTCTTCTGTAGTACCACATTTCGAAAGCTTCTATTCTCTTCTTGTCCGAACTATATAGCGTCCACGTTTCGCTTCTATACATGGCTACACTCCATATAAATACTTTCAGAAACGACTTCCTGACACTTAAATCAATACTCGATGTTAACAAATTTCTCTTCTTCGGAAACGCTTTCCTTGCCATTGCCAGTCTACATTTTATATCCTCTCTACTTCGACCATCATCATTTATTTTGCTCCCCAAGTAGCAAAAGTCATTTAGTACTTTAAGTGTCTCATTTCCTAATCTAATTCCCTCAGCATCACCCGACTTAATTCGACTACATTCCATTATCCTCGTTTTGCTTTTGTTGATGCTCATCTTATACCCTCCTTTCAAGACACTGTCCATTCCGTTCAACTGTTCTTCCAAGTCCTTTGCTGTCTCTGACAGAATTAAAATGTCATCGGCAAACCTCGAAGTTTCTCCATGGGTTTTAATACCTATACCAAATTTTTCTTTTGTTTCCTTTATTGCTTGCTCAATATACAGACTGAATAACATCGGGGATAGGCTACAACCCTGTCTCACTCCCTTCCCAACCAATGTTTACCTTTCGTGCCCCTCGACTCTTATAACTGCCATCTGGTTTCTGTACAAATTGTAAATAGCATTTCGCTCCCCGTATTTTACCCCTGCCACCTTTAGAATTTGAAAGAGAGTATTCCAGTCAACATTGTCAAAAGCTTTCTCTACAAATGCTAGAAACGTAGGTTTACCTTTCGTTAATCTTTCTTCTAAGGTAAGTCGTAAGGTCAGTATTGGCTCACGTGTTCCAACATTTCTACGGAATCGAAACTGATCTTCCCCGAGGTCGGCTTCTACCAGTTTTTCCATTCGTCTGTAAAGAATTCGCGTTAAAATAAAATCTTACGGAGATGCCGTCTGGGCCAGATGCCTTTCTGGCGTCTAAGGATCTTAACTGTTTTACAATCCCAGACAGACTAAACACTACGTCAGGCATCCTTTCGTTTGTGAGATAGTTGAAAGGGGGAATGGTGCTGCGGTCCTCTATCGTAAACGAGTTTTTGAAAGCTGGTTTTAGAATTTCGGCCTTCTGTTTGTCATCATCAGTTACACTACCCGTACTGTCAGCAAGAGAATTCTGAAAAAGGCGCCACCAACGTGCACCTTTTTAGAATTCTCATGTTCACATCATACACCAAACTTGCCGTAATTCTTCGTCGGAAGCCAAGGGCAGAATCGAGAAATCACTTCTCAGCGCTTGAATGAACACACGATGACGGTCATCGGGACGACGTCGGCCCTCCATAGAAGGATCTCCGATTGGTTGGTTGGTTGAAAAGAAATTTGGGGGGGGGGGGGGGGCTGGAGGGACCAAACTGTGAGGTGATCGCTCCAGGATTTTGGAGCCCACGGCGTTCTGTCCCCCAGCGACTGCCTCCCGGGGGCGCACCGACAGCCGGCGTCGCTCTCCGACACTGGTGTCGCTCCCCACGCATTGTCCAGAGCTGACTCGCCCTTCTTCCTCGTTCTGCCGCCTCGCTATGCGCGGGAAGCCGACCCGCCAAAGGTATGCGGCGACCAGAGTCCGATATCGGTACTGACATCGCGGCGACTACTGAGAAGCCGTGTGAGATCAAAAACAAAAAATATTTAAGTAGCGAGCCGTATTGGCTCAGTGACGATCACTCGAAACTCATCATAAGCAAAGAACACTACTGGCAATTAAAATTGCTACACCAAGAAGAAATGCAGGTGATAAACGGGTATTCATTGGACAAGTACATTATACTGGAAATGACATTGATTACATTTTCACGCAATGTGGGTGCACAGATCCTGAGAAATCACTACCCAGAACAACCACAACGCCTGGGCATTGAGTCAAACAGAGCTTGGGTGGCGTGTACAGGTACAGTTGCCCATGCAGCTTCAACACGATGCCACAGTTCATCAAGAGTAGTGACTGGCGTATTGTGACGAGCTAGTTGCTCGGCCACCATTCACCAGATGTCTTCAGTTGGTGACAGATCTGGAGAATGTGCTGGCCAGAGCAGCAGTCGAACATTTTCTGTATCCAGAAAGGCCCGTACAGAATCTGCAACATGCGGTCGTGCATTATCGTGCTGAAATGTAGGGTTTCGAAGGGATCGAATGAAGGGTAGAGCCACGGGTCGTAACACATCTGAAATGTAACGTCCACTGTTCAAAGTGACGTCAATGCGAACAAGAGGTGACCGAGACGTCTAACCAATGGCACCCCATACCATCACGCCGGGTGATACGCCAGTATGGCGATGACGAATACACGCCTGCTATGGGCTTTCACCGCGATTCCTCCAGACACGGATGCGACCATCGTGATGCTGTATAGAGAACCTGGATTCACCCGAAAAATGACGTTTTGCCATTCGTGCACCCAGGTTCGTCGTGCAGTAAACCATCGCAGGCGCTCCTGTCTGTGATGCAGCGTCAAGGGTAACCGCAGGCACGGTCTCCGATTTGATTGTCCATGCTGCTGCAAACGTCGTCGAACTGTTCGTGCAGATGGTTGTTGTCTTGCAAACGTCCCCGTCTGTTGACTCAGAGATCGAGACGTGGCTGCACGATCCGCTACAGCCATGCCGATAAGATGGCTGTCATCTCGACCGCTAGTGATACGAGGCCGTTGGGATCCAGCACGGCGTTCCGTATTACCCTCCTGAACCCACCGATTCCATATTCTGCTAACAGTCATTGTATCTCGACGAATGCGAGCAGAAATGTCGCCATAGGATAAACCGCAGTTTCGATAGGCTACAATCTGACCTTTATCAAAGTCGGAAACGCGATGGTACGCATTTCTCCTCCTTACACGAGGCATCACAACAACGTTTCGCCAGGCAACGCCGGTCAACTGCTGTTTGTGTATGAGAAATCGGTTGGAAATTTTCCTTATGTCAGCACGTTGTAGGTGTCGGCACCGGCGCCAACATGTGTGAATGCCCTGAAAACCTAATCATTTGCATATCACAGCATGTTCTTCCTGTCGGTTAAATTTCGCGTCTGTAGCACGTCATCTTCGTGGTGTATCAATTTTAATGGCCAGTGACCAAGACCATTCCAGGTACCAGTTGGATGGCAATGTGGTGTTATTTCAGTGATGACGAAATCGAGTGATATTTACGTAGGTGATCCCCCTTTTACCGGCACCGCGTTGTGCTCCCTCTGGCCGTGGTGCGGTTGGGAGGTGCGAAGCAGCTGAGCCGTCTCCTGGGGCGACCTGGCCCACACCTGTTGTAGCTGGCCCTCCGTGCCCTGGACAGTGCGGCTGGCCGCTGCAACACGGCTCGAGTGCCAGCTGGTGGGTCACGTGTTCCACCAGGGACACTGTTCAGTCACCAACTGCGGCACAATCGCGGGCTCAATTAACTGTTTAGAGAGACCTTACCATGAAGAAGGTTGATAACAGACATAAATTTCCGATTTTCAGAAAGTGTACATGTACAGATACGCAGGGGAGAGAGTGTGGCAGATATGATACGGGAGTTGGGATGGAAGTCATTAAGGCAAAGACGTTTTTCGTCGAGGCGAGATCTATTTACGAAATTTCAGTCACCAACTTTCTCTTCCGAATGCGAAAATATTTCGTTGAGCCCAACCTACATAGGTAGGAATGATCATCAAAATAAAATAAGAGAAATCAGTGCTCGAACAGAAAGGTTTAGGTGTTCGTTTTTCCCGCGCGCTGTTCGGGAGTGGAATGGTAGAGAGATAGTATGATTGTGGTTCGATGAACCCTCTGCCAAGCATTTAAATGTGAATTGCAGAGTAATCATGTAGATGTAGATACTATAATTGGAGCCAGTTCATGCCATCCGCCTCGATATGAAAGGGCTTTTTTCACCTCTATGATCCACCGACGTTTTAGATTACCATTGGCCGACAGTGAAATACACCAAGAACTTAGTATATTAAAGCAAATTGCAGTAGCCGACGGTTTTTCAGCTAAAGATGTTACGCGCCTATACAATAGGATAAAAAAAACAGAAAGTAAATAATAGGCCGACCCACAATCATATAGAGAAAAGAAAGAATAAAGCAAACCTGAAAACTATTCCAATGAAATTTTACGGAAAAATGTCCCAACAAATGGAAAAGTGTTTGAACAAATTTAAGGTTAGATGTCGTTTTCAAGTTAACAACACTCTGAAACTCCGTTTAAAACGCAGTTTGAGTAAATACTCTGATAAATTTGACGGTTCTGGGGTTTACAAAATCATTTGTAGTTGTTGTGGCAAATTTTACATCGGTCAAACTGGCCGCTCTTTTAAAATTAGATTCAGGAAGCATTTGCAAGCACATAACAAAACTTCATTAGGAACGCATTTAGCAGAAACCGGCCACACTGTAGACAATATCGAGAGTTGTATGCGTATTTTACACAGGGCAGAGAAAGGTCGCGCTCTCGACTTGTCGGAAGAGTTAGAAATTTACAAAGCCAAAAGACATGAGCCCACTAGAGTACTCAATGGACAAAGCCATTTTGAACACAACGCCTTCTTTGCTTTATTTGATAGCATACTACGATAACTAAATAATGCCTCGCGTATTTATACGTAGCCTTACTTGATGAGTTATGTTGAGAACAGAAGGCATTTGCCTTACTTCCGCACAGTAGTCGCTCTAATCTTGTAACTGATTGTCTCCTACCTACTCATGGAATGTATAGCCAAACTATATAATTTTATTTATTGAATGCTTATATGTTGTTCAAACGTTCTCTGTGGGAGACATGTCACGATGTACGTAAAGCCATCTATTGGTGAAGTTCTTATGATCGGTGCGCGCCTACATGAGATCCTAGCAGCCGACCCAACACAGCGCGCTGGTCATTAATCCGTCTCTCTTTCAGCTGTCACATACACATTTTATCTTTCATAAGTAACTTATAGGATACCACAGGCAATGTATTTCGCTATATTAATTCTTGATCGTAAATTCACCATAAAAAAGGGTCGGATTTACACTCTTCATACATTTTCTTTTAATAGTTTTACATGGGTACCTGCACTCATATTTTAATGTATCACAATTACTTTCTATACTTTTATCTAATGTGCTTTTATCAGATTATGTTTTTGCGTAAATGATGACTACATATAAGCAAGCCCACAGTAGCGACATCAAGAGAGGGTGTAGGCAAACAGGTTTCTCGATGCTGCTGTACCTCAGTAGCTAGTTGGCAGTAATCACCATGTGGACGATGTGGCCTATTCTACACCATATCTTAAATATATGTGACGATGCTATGCTGATTATATTTATATGTTTTGACGATGCCATTATGGCCGTATCACTTTAGGACATGGTCTAAAAAATGTACGTTATACCATATTTTATCTGTACATTTCGCTGGTGTGTGACAGTATATTGTGATACATATTGCTGTTTTATGTTAAAAGACACACTGCGCACTAGTTGTATATATTTATATATTTTAGATCTGAAGATGGTCATTACAGACTGAAACCGGTCATCGTCTAAAGAATTCATTTGTGATCAGAGACTGGAGTAAAGAAGCATCATGGAGGCACCCGCCACGTGTGGGCCAGCTCCGTCCTGTTGGGGAGTGGAACCTCACTCCTGTCGCATGAGGCACCAGAGCCCTCAGCCACAGCCGGCCGTCGCCTCAAACCACGCGTCATAGTTTCGCCACACGAGGGCGCCTCGAGTGATACCGTTATGTGTCCAGAGCAGAGGTCACCACATTTTTTCTTTCTCTTATACCACTTTCAAAATCTTACTGTTTTCGGTAGACCCCCTTGTGCTACGTTTCTACTATATTCCCAAAATTCCTAAACACATTCACGGTCGAGCCCCAACCCTAAATTCGGAGTGGCAAAAATAAACAGAAAAATAGCACATTTTCTTGTGTCCTATTTATTAAAATAGTACTTATGATTATATGCTTAATAAGATTAAAAATAAACATTGATAACGTACTAATCAGAAATCTACAAAACATTAACAATTAAGTCAACAATGCAAATAAACAATTTAAAAATACAGTCATAATTTTAATGAGACGGATGTACTTCATGAATTGACAGTAAATTATCAATATTTGGCTTCAATATTGTAAGGAATAACCTCAAATCTCACCGTTCTGTGATGTTCAACCTGCTCCTTTTTTTTTCGACAATATATGACGAGGGGAAAGCTATCAAAAAATTTTCTCGCAATTTCCTACAGCCCAGGATATTTTTCGGGTATTTCTGCCTGCAGCCAAAATGTTTGATAGCCCTTCTTAAATTTCACCTTCAGTTCCTCAATGGTACTACGCTCAAGTAGTTCCTCTTGTAATACCACATTCGCCACTTCCGTTTCATCAAATGGATTTATGATCCATGGTGGTATTTCCATAGAATATCTTCAAATCTATTTTTGAAGTCTTCATGCTGTGTAATTATATGTTGAGCATATGTATGAATATCCTCATCAAGACATTCTGCCTGTGACAAGTTTGGAAACTGGCAGCATTCACGCTGACTAATATTTTGCTTCATAAATTTCAATTTATCAAGAAAAACCGGAATTAGACCCTTTCTTTTTATTAAATTTAGGGTCCCCTCGTAACTGCAAGTTAACGTCATTAAATTTGTTGAACAAACATGTCAATTATGCAATGTCTGCTTTAAATCTGATCACATTTTCTTTTAAATCTGGATCTTTAGTTTCCAGAAATTCTATAACTGATTCGAAAAGTCAGTAAAATCTTGATAAACATGCACCATTCGACAACCAGCGTACTTCAGTATGCAAGAGCAATCGTTGGAAATCTTCATCATTTTCTTCGTACAATAGTACAAATAAACGATTATTCAACGCATTACTTCTTATTTTGCTAACTGCGTTAATCACAAACTGAAGCAACTGGTGCAATTTATAACTCGAATTTTTCGCTATAGGTGTTGTCGGTGGATGACACAGTGAACTGCAGTAAGTCCTGATATCATTCTTTTAAGGTGGCTTATAAACCCAAGATATCGCCCGAACGTGGCCGGAGCTCCATCTGCAGCCACCGAAATAATGTCTGCAGATGGAATCGATTTTTCCTTTAAAAAAGGTCGCTCAGGACATTAAATACTGTGTCGCCTTTAATGTATGTTTTCATAGTTTCCGCGAATAGCAGCTGTTCATGGATTTCTTCGTCCTTAACAAAACGACCATATGCCAACAATGATACTTCATTATCATATAAAGTCGACTTGTCCAGCTGAATAGAAAAATGAGTGGTTTGCAGGTAATTACACAAGAAGTTTTTAATATCAGAGCTCATTTCATTAATACATCTTTGTACAGTGTTGTTATTTAAAAGAATTCTTTTTGAAACGTCCCCTTAGAACTATTTATACACGAGACTTCCCCTTACAACAATTATACATGACTGTGCTTAAACTGACACACAATATTTTGTTAGCGCAACGCAATCTGACTTTCAAAATTCCCTACAAAAGAATGGCCCTGACTAACATTAAACTATACCTTTCACAAATCACTTACCTCACAAAAATCTTCGCTGCTCAAGCTACTGCAATACAGCGAGCGCCACTACTGCCAGCTAAATAAAAGATTCAAACTATGGAAGGCACTAACTACTGATAGGGATAGTTAGCAAATGAAAGATATTAATAGAGAACGAACAATGTATTTACCTTGATATCATCATATACAAATATAGCAGTTCACGACAAATTTCAAAACTCCGCCATCTCTCTCCCCACATCCACCACTGCTGGCGGCTCACCTCCAACTGCGCAACGCTACGCGCTGTTCACAGCCAGCTGCCTAACACTACAATGGCGAGTATTACAACAATGCAAAGCAGACACAGACTGCCCACAGCACAGCCAGTGATTTTCATACAGAGGTGGCGTTACCAATAAAAAAACCTAAACAGCCTACTTACATTTTGAGTACGACAAATGGAGGTCTGTGCATAACAGTTTTTAAAACCTCTTCGATATCGGGTAAAACTTTCTCCGATGGTATGCGGTTTTCCAGATTTCGCAATAAGCAACGAGATACTGTAAGATACCCTCAACCCATCATCATTACTTTGAGATGTTGAAGTGAACATACTGTGTCTTTTCATATTTTTCCTTTATGTTTGAAACTATTTCAAATCTTTACCTATTTCATTAGGATGACACCTTCTTAGATAATCTTCGAGGTTCGATGGTTTCATAGAGTCATTGCTCAAAACCTTGTTGCATAAAAACATAAGGGCAATCGTTTGTCTGTCTTTGACGAAAGAAAACCAAATTTCAAATAATCAACACTGTATTCTCGACATTTATTCTTAGATTCCGCCATTTTCCGTATCAGTTGTAATCTGCAAAGAAAAAAATGTGTTTTTTTAGTAGTAATGATGCAATTTTAACGGGATATGGCTAATTTAAAAGAACAGAATAGAATCACTTACTGCAATGAAGAAACTAAAACATAGAGGAAACACTGTTTTTAATTGTTAAAACCAATAAACTTCTAAGAACTATTATTCAATCGTCGAAGCTTTAGCAGCCACGAGATTAAATAACCGGTTGTTAATTCATGATTAAAGAAAATGTATACCTAATTCACGAGACCAGTGCTTCGTTTCATAAGCATAGAGTCTCTTTATTACTGGACTGTATTAGTACTTAGATATACTGCACTCAATAAGAGCATCGCCTTATTGTTTAGTGTAGGTTCTTATTGTTAATACAAACAATAAGACTGAGAAGTTAGAAAGGCTTTTTATTATAAATTTAATACATCGCTAACAAATGGGCAGGTACTTACTTTTTTCGGCACAGGCAAACACCGACGTCGATTCACCCACACTTCTATTCTAAAAATTCTGGAAACAAATGAGTAACGATTTGTCCTCCGCATTCGTATTTACATTAGTGAAGCCTGCAAGCACAGCACCAGCCGTATTCCGTCCCACTGCACGTCTAAGCAAGCACTCTGGGCGAGCGGGCGACGCTCTGCGAGTCTCTACGTGCGTCGTACTGAATATCGTATATGCTTGATTTTACAAGCAGCAGTCGCTGACCACCTTGAAATACACAAGCTACTCAAAAAAAAAAAAAAAAAAAATAAGGTGCTTAAAAATTTTCGTGGACCCCACTTACAAGTTGCGAACCCCCCTTTATTTTTTTCACGGCAGCGTAGACCCCCGGCTGGTCTCCCATGGACCCCTGGGAACTGCGTGTCTAGAAACTATAGCTGTTGATGAAATATCGATATGACCACAACTGTTCCAATAGACATCGAAATACACTACTGGCCATTAAACTGCTACACCACGAAAATGACGTGCTACCGACGCAAAATTTAACCGACAGGAAGAAAACGCTGTGATACGCAAATGACTGGCTTTTCAGAGCACTCACACAAGGTTGGCGCCGGTGGAGACACCTACAACGTGCTGACATGAGGAAAGTTTCCAACAAATTTCTCATACACAAACAGCAGCTGACCGGCGTTGCCTGGTGAAACGTTGTTGTGATGCCTCGTGTAAGGAGGAGAAATACGTACCATCATGTTTCCGACACTGATAAAGGTCGGATTGTTGCTTATCGCGATTGCGGTTTATCGTATCGCGACATTGCTGCTCGCGTTGGTCGAGATCCAATGACTGTTAGCAGAATATGGAATCGGTGGGTTCAGGAGGGTAATACGGAACGCCGTGTTGGATCCCAACGGCCTCGTATCAATAGCAGTCGAAATGACAGGCATCTTATCCGCATGGCTGTAACGGATCGTGCAGCCACGTCTCAATCCGTGAGTCAACAGATCAGGACGTTTGCAAGACAGCAACCATTTACACGAACAGTTTGACGGCGTTCGCAGCAGCACAGACTATCAGCTCGGAGACCGTGGCTGCGGTAACCCTTGACTCTGCATCACAGACAGGAGCGTCAGCGATGGTGTACTCGACGACGAACCTGGGTGCACGAATGGCAAAACATTACTTTTCTCGGATGAATCCAGGTTCTGCTTACAGCATCATGGTGGTCGCATCCGTGTTTGGCGGAATCGCGGTGAACGCACATTGGTAGCGTGTATTCGTCATCGCCACACTGGCGTATCGCCCGGCGTGATGGTATGGAGTGCCATTGGTTACACGTCTCGGTCACCTCTTGTTCGCACTGACGGCACTTTGAACAGTGGACGTTAC
This sequence comes from Schistocerca serialis cubense, assembly GCF_023864345.2. NCBI lineage: Eukaryota > Metazoa > Arthropoda > Insecta > Orthoptera > Acrididae > Schistocerca > Schistocerca serialis. The sequence goes on from NC_064648.1 coordinate 30,350,110, forward strand.
ATTTCAGATGTGTTACGACCCGTGGCTCTACCCTTCATTCGATCCCTGGGAAACCCTACATTTCAGCAGGATAATGCACAACCGCATGTTGCACGTCCTGTACGGGCCTTTCTGGATACAGAAAATGTTCGACTGCTGCCCTGGCCAGCACATTCTGCAGATCTCTCAGCAACTGAAAACGTCTGGTCAATGGTGCCCGAGCAACTGGCTCGTCACCATACGCCAGTCACTACTCTTGATGAACTGTGGTATCGTCTTGAAGCTGCATGGGCAGCTGTACCTGTACACGCCGTCCAAGATCTGTTTGACTCAATGCCCAGGCGTATCAAGGGCGCTATTACGGCCAGAGGTGGTTGTTCTGGGTACTGATTTCTCATTATGTATTCATCCCAATTGCGTGAAAATGTAATCACATGTCAGTTCCAGTATAATATATTTGTCCAATGAATACCCGTTTCTCATCTGCGTTTCATCTTGGTGTAGCAAATTTTAAAGGTGAGTAGTGTACTATCTCCGCGGCTCGTGGCCTCTGGATTACAGGGTCTGGGTTCGATTCCCGCCCAGGTTTTGGATTTTCTCCGCTCGGGGACTGGGTGTTTGTGTTGTTCTCATGATTTCATCATCATTCAACAAAGTGGTGAGGTCGGACTGAGCTAACATTGGGACTTTGTACGGGTGCTGATAACCGCGCATTTGAACGCCCTACAAACCAAACATCATCATAATCGATATACAATGACGACACATTTTCCACCATCGATGTATCGATATCAATAGGGCCTCTTCGAGGGCCGATATTTTTATTTTATATGACATTTTTCCAATAAATTGTAACATCCCACCCGTCACTTATCTGGTTTTGGCGTGTGTTCACCCCAGCTAATTGACTAACAGGTCAACAGAGAGAGCAAAACTGCCGCAAAATCGGATAACGCAAAGAAAGTAATAAGGCCCTGTGACTGCTGATTGAACTGCGGTGGCAGTGTTGACATTAATTGATTTAGAAATGATCCCTTTTAATTAAAGAGGGGTGCACATTGATGTTATATTCAGCTATCGAACACCAGATGCAAATGTTGCACATAAAATTAATTAAGAAAGTGACTTGGGATTTCAACTACTTGATTGAAAACAGATGCAGTCGATTAGCACAGATTTATTTTAACTCACGACCTTCAATCATCACATTACATGACTCTCCTAACAGGCAGTGATAATAAATTGCGTTTGTGTGGAGTAAAGCTCGATAGCTCAAAAGTAATTCATATCGACTGACCCAGGCATAATGCGAAGTGCGACAAGAATTCTACACTACATGGCCCATGAAACCCTCGTGGAAACTTTGCCGACGTGATCCAACTAATTAATCAGTGACCGGAGCGGGCGCAATATCACCGAATACAGCGTGGCGGAGCGGCGTCGTTGTGTGGACGTCGGCCGACCTCGTGGTAGTGCAAGGCTGCGCTCGTCTATTCACTCCTAGCTATCTTGCTCAGTACGTAGCTAAACGAAAACTTTCTATCTCCAAGCTCAATCGTTCCATTTGCTAAGTCCTAAACTGCAGAGATGCTCACTCTTTCTCAGGCAAGCTGAGTAAAGAACGCCACGTCCGCACTCTAGGCAAGCTGGGAACGGAAGACCGCCACGGGGACTTCTGCCAGTCTGCTCTTCGCCTCGGTTTCCCCTCCAGCAAAATCACTTACGCCAATTGCAGCGCAAGTCGCGTTAATTATGCGTCGCTTCCCACTGCCGGCCAATGCCTGCTCTGGAAAGTGAACAAAATCCCATAAAATTTCCCTTCTTCTCAATTTCTGCTATTTAGCTCCTCCCAGGTCACCCATCGAGGTTAGCGTCAGCACAAACACCAATTTTTCCGGAATTCTGACTCCCAGGAGAGTACTTCAAATTCCTCGGTCCTACGTTCCCATCGGAGGCAGGCGTATTTCATGCTGTCGCTCTTCACCTGATTTACTTCAGGCTCTGCAGACTGTGAATTCAGCATCAAGTTGCTATAGTCACGAACACGCATATTTTGGCCTCTGTTGACCGCTCCACCGTAGCTTTGCGTGGCTTTGTCGCACGTTTCACAGAAAACCGGAGGACAGACATTTATCAACAGGCGTAAAGTTCTCCGTCTGCTTCCCAGTACACCAGCCTGGGGTCGGGGTCAACCACCCACTCACTGTCACTCATGTTAAGGCGGCTGGAGGCCGCGCCCCGTTACCGCTTTCTCAGAGCTTGAGCCACCCTAAGCCGCCTATTGTCGCTTCCCTTAGCCGCTCCCCCGGCTGGCCATGCTCAATTCTATATACTTCCCTGGGGTAAACTAGCGTCCAGTAAATCGACTCGTTTCCACAAAGTTTTCATGTCGTGTGACTTACTTTAAAACCATCACCCGACATTAGTTATTTCACTAGGTCCATACTATACCCTCTACAAGATGCATTGTGCCTTGTCAGTCATTTTGTTCAGCCCTACTGCTCGTTCAACGTGAGTTAGGTGATCTTTAATGACATCACGTAAGGGGCATAGTTCTTGCCATCTTACAAAATCTTTGAAATTGTTGTTTTAAAATTGTAGTAGAACATGATCCTGTTTTCATTGCGTGAAGTAGGCCTAGTATTTTCTGAGCTTACGTCACGTCCAGTCTTTTTGACTGTGTGGAGTAAGTATAGGTGGCACAAAAGAAGAAGCACGTTTGCACTGGGGGGGGGGGGGGGGGGGAGGGTATGGAATAACAAGATTTCTGATCAATGTGAAGAAACAGCACAAGTTGTGTTAAAAGAAATTAACACAACTAGTGTGCTCTTTGTTGACGTCGGCATTCTTCAAAAAATGAACAAAAATCTAAACAGTAAGGTCGGTTGCTGCGTTCAGGGGACAGGTTTGAAGGGATGCGCTGACGTAATCGGCGCTCGGCGCTACCGGCAGAAACTGCAACGTCTAAACTCACTACGCAGATTTGACACTAGAAATGCTAGGTCGCTGGTGTTGGCAGGAATGAGAAAGACAGGGTAGTCGACATGAAGTACACACAGAAAATGCAGCATTAGAAAATTGCAGCGAAATGCAGGAACATCTGCAGCGGATACGCACTTGGTGCAGGGAGTGGCAACTGACCCTTAACATAGACAGATGTAATGTATTGCGAATACATACAAGAAAGGATCCTTTATTGTATGATTATATGACAGCGGAACGAACACTGGTAGCAGTTACTTCTGCAAAATATCGGGGAGTATGAGTACGGAACGATCTGAAGTGGAATGACCATATAAAACTAATCGTCGGTAAGGCGGGTGCCAAGTTGAGATTCATTGGGAGAGTTCACAGAAAATGTAGTCCATTAACAAAGGATGTGGCTTACAAAACACTCGTTCGACTTACACTTGAGTATTGCTCATCAGTGTGAGATCCGTACCAGGTAGGGTTGACAGACGAGATAGAGAAGATCCAAAGAAGAGCGGCGCTTTTTGTCACAGGGTTATTTGGTAAGCGTGATAGCGTTACGGAGATGTTTAGCAAATTCGAGTGGCAGACTCTGCAAGAGAGGCGCTCTGCATCGCGGCGTAGCTTGCTGTCCAGGTTTCGAGAGGGTGCGTTTCAGGATGAGGTATCGAATATATTGCTTCCCCCTACTTATACCTCCCGAGGAGATCAGGAATATAAAATTATAGAGATTCGAGCACGCACGGAGGTTTTCCGGCAGTCGTTCTTCCCGCGAACCATTCGCGACTGGAACAGGAAAGGGAGGTAATGACAGTGGCACGTAGAGTGCCCTCCGCCACACACCGGAGTATAAATGTAGATGTAGATGTGTGCGAAAGTGAACGTGGGGCTCATCGGACACCTCTTATCGTGCCACTCACATGCAGTTATCATTTTTTGTAAAGTGGCTAACATGAAGAATGAATGTGCATCTTTTTAATTTCGTTTCTTGCTCTGAGGGGGGATAGGATGAACAGAATATGAATTAATAAATGAATACTTCAATATACAGCCCTAAAACCTCCAGTGTATTTAAAATGTGGGACTGATATCCTAGGTTGATATTTGTGGTACGCCGATTTATTGATGATCCGTTGCGTTCTCCATATATCGAGAGACTATAACGGCATTGCTGTAAAAAATATCGATATAACTTTTTTCGGATACTTTTGAAATATCAACAGTGTGTTGGCTTTCAAAAAAAATGTGATTGTGGCCCTCAGCTACGTACTCTGTGACTTAGAATTGAAATATTAAAAGTTTTGGCTGGTTTCGTTGTCCAAGGGCTGCCGCATTAGAAGCCAAATACTGCTGGGTCTGCAGTACACGATAAGAATACACACAAGAATAGAATTGTCGACGAAAATGTAACATAGAAATTTATAAATGAAAGATTGCAATTAAATAAAATCTGCAGAGACTATTTTTAACGACTTTACATGATCAGTACGATAGCAGAAGTACCTTTAAGAATGCCGTTTATTACTGCACAACACTTATTGGTGTCGATGGCGCAGCAATGAAATAAAATGTAAGTTGCATAAGAGGGAAACAACACATTCCTACTTCACGTGATTAGTCATGAACAACACCATAGCTTGTGAGATATTCACTTCTAAACGCATACTACGTCTTCACTGCAGAAGCCGCGGAAATCTCACAAGTGCCGCAGTCGGCACTACGAAGTGTTTCTGTCTCCCGCGACCACGCGCCAACTGCTCCACACTCTGCAAGTCCTCCCAGCGACCCACCGTCGCTGCTTTTCCATCCAGCTCTCCCCCGTCCTCTGCGAGCCGATCGTATCGCGCCGTGCTGTTCAGTACCCCTCCCCCACTTCCATGCACTCTCCCATTAACGAGCGCTCTGATTGAGTAGAGCGCTTCCGCTATTTCTCCAAGCCAACGCACACTAAAAATGGCTCTGAGCACTACGGGACTTAACGTCTCAGGTCATCAGTCCCCTAGAAACAACTACTTAAAGCTAACTAACCTAAGGACATCACACACATCCATGCCCGAGGCAGGATTCGAACCTGCGAACGCTGCGGTCGCGCGGCTCCAGACTGTAGCGCCTAGAACCGCTCGGTCACCCCGGCCGGCCAACGCGCACTCACAAACATATTGAAACACATACGAAACGCTCGATTTACATTTGAATAACTTGAAATTAAATAACTATTCCTACGGCTGGACCATAAACACTTTCTAGCACAAATTATTAAATACATGTGGTGTGCGTACTGTAAGACCTTCGGTACACACACCGTCAGATTATTTGACTTGTCGCTCTAACGAAGTAGGCGAGTGTCAACAATATGTCTTGTGGTCTTATCGTGGCGTGTTTATCTTCTGCCGTTAGGCCAGGCGATAGAAATGCCACTTACACGCTTAGAGTAGCAGATTGACGGTGACCAAAATTGACAATCTGAAGTTCCTTTGGTCTTGGTACGTTAATCTTATTCTCACATATCTCTGATACTTGACAAAGTGTCTATTCATTTCTCTTCATGGCTATGTACAGGAATATGATAATCTCATTAGGTGCAGACTGAGACTTGTGTATAGACTGGTACAGACTAATGCAGACTGATACAGACTGGTGCAGACTAATGCAGTCTGGGGCAGAGTAATGCAGACTAATGCAGACTGACTAATCGGAGATCTGTACACTCGTTATAATACCTCGAGCGTTCAGGTATCACTGCGCGAGTGTGATCCGGGAGGAGAAAAGGTTCTATGTGACATATTAATACGCGGATCGGCGGAAGCAGAATTTGGTCCGTCTCTATGGCAGCGCCATCTTGTAGTGCGGAGACGGACGAGCGCTGCGCCTGCGCTGTTGTGCTTAGCGGGGCGCGCTCTAGTGGGAAAGTTGTGTGCGCGCTGACTACGCAGAACTATGTACACAACAATACACAAATAAATCAAATAAATGTATATCAAAGGAATAGCAACAAGAGCTAGGCCAGTAGCCTAATGTCTCTGTGCTTTCTAAAACACAGTAAATATTTAACCAATTTCTTCATGAATAGTATATATCGGATATAAACAAAGCCATAGGCGAATAAATGTGTTTGTAAGCATGCTGCTACCATTTTTTCGTGTAACTGTGGAGTGCTTATGGCCTGACGCAATGAATGGTAACTGGCAACTTTGACCTCCAATAACACATGTACTTTTCAAGTTACATGTCTGTAATTCATATCAATTCAGGTTTACACTAATAGCTTTCTAAAGACCCATCGATCGACAAAATCGGATGAACCGTTTAGATTTTGGAAATTCGTTGCTGGGTGTTACTTGTATAACTTACAGTGAGGTACTAATATTTGAACTAGTAAAGATATTGAAAATCTGATTACAGCATCAGAATTGTCGTGCAAATAATGGTAATGTACATGTTTCTTTTTTAAGGTATCATGATTCCTCTGGCTGTTTTTAATTTCTACATGAACTGTGAAATATCTGCCGTTATGGTTTCACAAAGTCGGCCGCCTTTGGTACTCCCGGTACACAAATCTCCTTCATCGGCATAAAGCCCATTTCTCGACACAGCGCCAACACGGAATTCCCGTGCAGCCCGGGCTGGGGCTGTCCCTCTTGCTCCGGCTAATGCTCGGCACCACGCGGTTGCTGACGAGTCCCAGCTCGCCGAGAGGCCCGTGCTGCCAACTCCGAACTTACAACATTTCCAGGCCGCCACAACTCGTACGTTACCTCACAAGTTCTAGCCTGAAGTAACACCGTCACGCCTCCAGAAACCATTGTAAGAGTGGGACCTCTGACAAGGTCACCGCTGTACGCACAGAGGACGGTTGTCAGACGTGGAGCAGAGCCACGCTTCATCGCTGAACACAGTGCGATGCCAATAATTGACAGTGCGTGCTTTCTGATCACCACACCACTCCAGACGCGGCCGTTTGTGTTGTGCTGACAATGGCAGCCTAGGCGTCGGACGGTAAGTTTGGCAGTGCGGTTGTCGCTAGTGTCCCAGCAATTGGTTGGGGGATAACGCAGAGTGTTGCAGGAGGGGAGTCCTCTGCACGTCCTCGGATGTCGCTCGCGGGTACGGAGAGGCTACGGCGCGCTCTGTGCTCAGTACAGCGGTCCTCCCACCCTTCCGCCGTGCTGGTTCAGGCGTCGTCGGTCTGCACCTTTCACGACGATTACGCCTGCCTCAAGTCCTCACGCACTCCGACACCGGTGAACCGTGGATTTATTTTCAAAGAATGTTCTTAAGAATTTATTTTATTTACTACCGATTCATCAAGAACATTAACACATTTAATCACACTATGTGAGCGTGGAAGTAGTTGCCAAGGAGTAACTGATGAAATCATAAGTAAACTCCTTTTTAACAAATGGTAATTTTATTCACTTTAATAGTGCCTAAAAGCATTTTTTTAAAAGAAACAGATTTAAAATTACAATCAGAAAGCACCCTCTAAATATCAAAGTTACAGTTTATTCAGAGGCAGAAAGAAACAAGTTTTGACTGTTCGAGCTTTCGGGCAGAGAACCTTGCTGCTCCCTTTTGACTCAGCCATAGTTACGAGCGCTCACAACAGCCTCTGAAAGACTACACTGGTGCAAATCTGCAACACACCAGATTACTTTTGAAACGTCCCCTTGGAAAAATTATAAATGACTGAAACTTCCTGGCAGATTAAAAAATGACTGTCCGGATAAACCTCTTACATTATTTGCTTCTCAAACAGCTGAGCAAAACTGAACGTACTCAGACATTACCTTCTTTACTTATTCTGATCAACTCTAAACTGACAAACAATATTTTTAGCGCAACGCAATCTGACATTCAATAATCCCTACAAATGAATGGCCCTGACTAAATTTACCTATACCTTCCATGAATCACTTACCTCACAAAAATCTTCGTTACTCGAACTACTGCTATACAGCGAGCGCCACTACGAGGTGCATTCAAATTCTATGGCCTCCGATTTTTTTTCTCCGGACTGGAAAGAGATAGAAACATGCGCATTGTTTTAAAATGAGGCCACGTTCATTGTCAATACGTCCCAGAGATGGCAGCACCATACGGCAGATAGAATTTTACCGCCAGCGGCGAGAATGAGAACTGTTTTAAATACTTAAAATGGCGACGTTTTCCTTACTTGAACAGCGTGCAATCATTCGCTTTCTGAATTTGCGTGGTGTGAAACCAATTGAAATTCATCGACAGTTGAAGGAGACATGTGGTGATGGAGTTATGGATGTGTCGAAAGTGCGTTCATGGGTGCGACAGTTTAATGAAGGCAGAACATCGTGTGACAACAAACCGAAACAACCTCGGGTTCGCACAAGCCGGTCTGACGACACGATCGAGAAAGTGGAGAGAATTGTTTTGGGGGATCGCCGAATGACTGTTGAACGGATCGCCTCCAGAGTTGGCATTTCTGAGGGTTCTGTGTAGACAATCCTGCATGACGACCTGAAATTGCGAAAAGTGTCATCCAGGTGGATGCCACAAATGCTGACGGACGACCACACGGCTGCCCGAGTGGCACGTTGGCAAGCAATGTTGACGCGCAACGGCAGCACGAATGGGACTTTCTTTTCGTCGGTTGTGACAATGGATGAGACGTGGATGCCATTTTTCAATCCAGAAACAAAGCGTCAGTCAGCTCAATGGAAGCACACAGATTCACCGCCACCAAAAAAATTTCGGGTAACCGCCAGTGCTGAAAAAATGATGGTGTCCATGTTCTGAGACAGCGAGGGCGTAATCCTTACCCATTGCGTTCCAAAGGGCACACGGTAACAGGTGCATCCTACGAAAATGTTTGGAAGAACAAATTCCTTCCTGCACTGCAACAAAAACGTCCGGGAAGGGCTGCGCGTGTGCTGTTTCACCAAGACAACGCACCCGCATATCGAACTAACGTTACACAACAGTTTCTTCGTGATAACAACTTTGAAGTGATTCCTCATGCTCCCTACTCACCTAACCTGGCTCCTAGTGACTTTTGGCTTTTTCCAACAATGAAAGACACTCTCCGTGGCCGCACATTCACCAGCCGTGCTGCTATTGCCTCAGCGATTTTCCAGTGGTCAAAACAGACTCCCAAAGAAGCCTTCGTCGCTGCCATGGAATCATGGCGTCGTTGTTGTGATCTTCAGTCCTGAGACTGGTTTGATGCAGCTCTCCATGCTACTCTATCCTGTGCAATCTTCTTCATCTCCCAGTACCTACTGCAACTTACATCCTTCTGAATCTCCTTAGTGTATTCATCTCTTGGTCTCCCTCTACGATTTTTACCCTCCACGCTGCCCTCCAATGCTAAATTTGTGATCCCTAGATGCCTCAAAACATGTCCTACCAACCGATCCCTTCTTCTAGTCAAGTTGTGCCACAAACTTCTCTTCTCCCCAATCCTATTCAATACCTCCTCATTAGTTATGTGATCTACCCACCTTATCTTCAGCATTCTTCTGTAGCACCACATTTCGAAAGTTTCTATTCTCTTCTTGTCCAAACTAGTTATCGTCCATGTTTCACTTCCATACATGGCTACACTCCATACAAATACTTTCAGAAACGATTTCCTGACACTTAAATCCATACTCGATGTTAACAAATTTCTCTTCTTCAGAAACGATTTCCTTGCCGTTGCCAGTCTACATTTTATATCCTCTCTACCTCGACCATCGTCAGTTATTTTACTCCCTAAATAGGAAAACTCCTTTACTACATTAAGTGTCTCATTTCCTAATCAAATTCTCTCAGCATCACCAGATTTAATTTGATTACATTCCATTACCCTCGTTTTGCTTTTGTCGATGTTCATCTTATATCCTCCTTTCAAGACTGTAAATTCCATTCAACTGCTCTTCCAAGTCCTTTGTTGTCTCTGACAGAATTACAATGTTATCGGCGAACCTCAAAGTTTTTACTTCTTCTCCATGGATTTTAATACTTACTCCGAATTTTTCTTTTGTTTCTTTTACTGCTTGCTCAATATACAGATTGAATAACATCGGGGATACGCTACAACCCTGTCTCACTCCCTTCCCAACCAATGTTTACCTTTCGTGCCCCTCGACTCTTATAACTGCCATCTGGTTTCTTTAAGTCTACAAATGCTAGAAACGAAGGTTTGCCTTTTCTTAATCTTTCTTCTGAGATAAGTGGTAAGGTTAGTATTGTCTCACATGTTCCAACATTTCTACGGAATCCAAACTGATCTTCCCCGAGGTTGGCTTCTACTAGTTTTTCCATTCGTCTGTAAAGAATTGGTGTTAGTGTTTTGCAGCTGTGACTTATTAAACTGATAGTTCGGTAATTTTCACATCTGTCAACACCTGCTTTCTTTGGGATTGGAATTATTATATTCTACTTGAAGTCTGAGGGTATTTCGCCTGTCTCATACATCTTGCTCACCAGATGGTAGAGTTTTGTCAGGACTGGCTCTCCCAAGGCCATCAGTAGTTCTAATGGAACGTTGTCTACTTCGGGGGCCTTGTTTCGACTCAGGTCTTTCAGTGCTCTGTCAAACTCTTCACGCAGTATCATATCTCCCATTTCATCTTCATCCACATTCTCTTCAATTTCTGTAATATTGTCCTCAAGTACATCGCCCTTGTATTGACCATCTATATACTCCTTCCACCTTTCTGCTTTACCCTCTTTGGCTAGAACTGGGTTTCCATCTGAGCTCTTAATATTCATACAAGTGGTTGTCTTTTCTCCAAAGGTCTCTTTAATTTTCCTGTAGGCAGTATCTATCTTACCCCTAGTGAGACAAGCCTCTACATCCTTACATTTGTCCTCTAGCCATCCCTGCTTAGCCATTTTGCACTTCCTGTCGATCTCATTTTTGAGACGTTTGTATTCCTTTTTGCCTGCTTCATTAACTACATTTTTATATTTTCTCCTTTCATCAATTAAATTCAATATTTCTTCTGTTACCCAAGGATTTCTATTAGCCCTCGACTTTTTACCTACTTGATCGTCTGCTGCCTTCACTACTTCATCCCTCAGAGCTACCCATTCTTCTTCTACTGTATTTCTTTCCCCCATTCCTGTCAGTTGTTCCCTTATGCTCTTCCTGAAACTCTCTACAAACTCTGGTTCTTTCAGTTTATCCAGGTCCCATCTCCTTAAATTCCCACCTTTTTGCAGTTTCTTCAGTTTCAATCTGCAGTTCATAACCAATAGATTGTGGTCAGAATCCACATCTGCCCCTGGAAATGTCTTACAATTTAAAACCTGGTTCGTAAATCTCTGTCTTACCATTATATAATCTATCTGATACCTTTTAGTATCTCCAGGATTCTTCCACGTATACAACCTTCTTTTATGATTCTTGAACCAAGTGTTAGCTATGATTAAGTTATGCTCTGTGCAAAATTCTACAAGGCAGGTTCTTCTTTCATTTCTTCCCTCCAATCCATACTCACCTACTATGTTTCCTTCTCTCCCTTTTCCTACTGACGAATTCCAGTCAGCGTCAGCGTTGTGAAAAATGTGTACGTCTGCAGGGCGATTACGTCGAGAAGTAACGCCAGTTTCATCGATTTCGGGTGAGTAGTTAATTAGAAAAAAAAATCGGAGACCTTAGAACTTGAATGCACCTCGTACTGCCAGTAAATAAAAGATTCAAACTACTGAAGGCACTAACTACTGATAGGCATAGTCAGCAAATGAACGATTTTGATAGAGAACAAACAATTTATTTACCTGAAAAGGGTTCTAAAGTCATAATATAAATATAGCAGGTCATGACATCCATTCTTACAAATGTACTGTCTCTGATAGACACACGTCCAGATCATCCGCTCTCAAAACTCCGCCATCTCTCTCCCCACATCCACCACTGCTGGCGGCTCACCTCCAACTGCGCAACGTTAAGCACTATTAACATCCAGCTGCCCAACACTACAATGGCAGACAACAATGCCACCCAGCCACGGACTGCACACAGCACAGCCAGTGATTTTCACACAGAGCGGTACGTGGCGTTGGCGTTACCAATATAAGAACCTAAACACCCTGCTTACACTTTAAACTAAGCGTTTTAACAATTTACACAAGCACACCCCCCTCCCCCTAGGAGGATGGAAATGGTACACAATACTAACAATTAAAATTTTAACCTTGCCACTGAATGTGCAACTTGATTTTAAGTTCTAAGAAAAGTCTTACAGTGAAAGGGTGGCAACTTAATATACTAAAATGATCATTTAAATAAAAGCCCATGAAATGCAATCTTATATAAAATGCTACAAGGTTGGCCAAGCAATAGTTAAGATGCTCTACATTACACATGTACCGCCTTACACAGATACCGCCTCTCAAGATCCTAGGCAATAATATCAGTTTCCAAAGATCAAAACATATTTCAGGTATTAGGCCGTTATACACCAAGTAATAAATTCGTTTGGACACCAAATCCGACAAACATCACAGAGGCAACTACTAACGTACGGTAGATTCATAAGGAGATTACCGAACAACCTGAACCGCAGGTTGCTCCAACCCGCCCCTACTCCACAAGGAAAAAACGGACCGCCCAATTTAAAAACAGCCACCTTCCCGCGGGTGGGCAAACGGAGAGGAATGGTGCGACGGCTGGTGACCTCACCAAGAAAACAAGTAGAATTTAACAAGTAAATGAAACAACATATCACCAATCACTTAACTTCTAATAAACTCGAGAAGACCTGGCGCAGCACCCCCAAATCGCTCTCCCGAACCGTCCGCTGCCAGCCACTTCAACGGACGCAGAAAGGCGCGCCGATCTCCCGTCTCACGGCGCCGCAGTTCGCACCGGCCAGACCGATGTCGTGCGTTGACTCCCATTGCTCTCGTGTCGGCCGCGAAGCCACTACCCCTCGCTATACGGCGCGGCCCACTGGACTCACGTGGCGACCTCACATGCGCCGACCCTCAAGGCGGACAAGTCGTCTCGTGTCTCAGTGCGCGACCGACCAACCGATCGATCCGACCGCCAATGAACATTGCCTGAGCAACTGGAGCAGACTGGCGGCCTAACGCGCAGACTCAAACGCAGGAACTCAGCCCCGACTGGGCGACCACTCGCTAAGTTCTCTTACTGGCGGACTGGAAAGACTCTCATTTTGCCGGCTTTAAAGGTTGATCCGAACGACAGACACTAACTGCCTAACAACTCCGGACGAGAGACAGACTAGCACGCTGTGGACGAGAGACTGGCCCAGACTGATCTACTGGTGACTTTTTTTTTTTTTCCTTTATTGTAATTTTAAACACCTATACAGGCGGGCTGTCAGCAGCATAGTACGCTGCTCTTCAGCCTTAAGTGGAACAATAAACATGACAGAGAGGTGATATATACAATACAAAAAACGGCGGGCAAAAAATGGAGATACAAAAAAACAATAAACAAGAAGCTGTTCACGTTGGACGAAAAAAACACTAACACTTGGAGACACGGCGCACAAAACACGGAGAACGGCGACGGCACATGTGAACAGTTGAGTTGTAACTGCACGAAACACAAAACGATGCACACACACTAAACATTTAGGGCGATGATCTCCGGCGCGCGAATGTTCACTGAGCGTGTACGAGTCCGGGGACCTGCCAAGAGAGGAGGTGGAGGAGGAGGAAGGGGAAATGGGAGAGGGGAAAGCAGAGATGCCATGGGCAAAGGAGAGAGGGGGAGGGAGGAAGGGGAAGCCCGGGGGAGAGGGTAGGAGGGAGGGGGGAAAGGAAAGAGAAGGGAAGGGAAAGGGGGGGAGGGAGCGTGCCTAAAGGAAAAGACGCAGGAGGTGGGGGGGAGGACCAAAGTTGATAGGAGGGGTAGATGCAGGGGAGGAGGACATCATCAGGGAGGGGGAGCTGGCGGAAGCCACCTTGGGAGAGGGTAAGGAGGGTTGAGAGATGGAGACCGGGTGGGACATGGGAATACAGGCGCGGCAGTGGGCCGGGGTGGGTGAGGATCGGGGAGATGAGTGGGTGAGGAGGGTCGAGTTTACGGGAGGTGTACAGGATCCGTATCCTTTCAAGGAAAAGGAAGAGGTGGGGGAAGGGGATGAGATCATACAGGATCCGCGTGGGGGAGGGGAGACGGATGCGATAGGCGAGGCGGAGAGCATGGCGTTCAAGAATTTGAAGGGATTTATAAAAGGGAGGGGGGGCGGAGATCCAAGCCGGATAGGGCGGATGAGGGATTTATAGGTGTGGAGGATGGTGGAGGGGTCCAGACCCCACGTACGGCCGGAGAGGAGCTTGAGGAGACTGAGTCGGGAGGGTGCCTTGGCTTGGATTGTCCGGAGGTGGGGAGTCCAGGAGAGGCGATGGTCAAGGGTGACGCCAAGGTACTTAAGGGTGGGAGTGAGGGCGATAGGACGGCCATAGATGGTGATGTAGAAATCAAGGAGGCGGAAGGAAGGGGTGGTTTTGCCTACAATGATCGCCTGGGTTTTGGAGGGATTGACCTTGAGCAACCACTGGTTGCACCAAGCGGTGAACCGGTCAAGATGGGATTAGAGAAGGTGTTGGGAGCGCTGTAGGGTGGGGGCAAGGGAAAGGAAGGCGGTGTCATCGGCAAACTGGAGAAGGTGGACGGGGGCTGACGGTGGCGGCATGTCCGCCGTGTACAAAAGGTACAGAAGGGGGGAGAGGACGGAGCCTTGGGGCGCACCAGCAGAGGGGAAAAAGGTGTAGGAATCTGAGTTATGGACGGTGACATAGAAAGGACGGCGGGAGAGAAAGGAGCCGATCAGACGGACGTAGTTAATGGGAAGGGCGAAGGTTTGGAGCTTGAAAAGGAGACCGGAATGCCATACGCGGTCATAGGCACGTTCGAGGTCCAGGGAGAGGAAGATTGTGGAGCGACGGGAATTAAGCTGTTCGGAAAGGAGATGAGTGAGGTGAAGGAGAAGGTCGTCGGAAGAGAAGGACGGCCGAAAGCCACACTGGGTGACGGGAAGGAGGCGGTGCTGGCGGAGATGCTGGTGGATGCGGTGGGTGAGGATAGATTCCAGGACCTTGCTGAAGACCGAGGTAAGGCTGATGGGGCGGTAGGAGGAGACGGTGAACGGTGGTTTGCCGGGTTTAAGGAACATGAGGATACGGGAGGTTTTCCACAGGTCGGGGTAGTAACCGGTGGACAGGACTACATTGTAGAGCCTGGCAAGGGTGGAGAGGAAAGAGACGGGAGCTTCACGAAGGTGACGGTAGGTGACATGATCGTGACCAGGAGCGGTGTTGCGTTTTGTGCGGAGTGTAGCAATGAGATCCTGTGTAGTGATAGGGGCATTGAGTTCCGTGTGTGCAATGTTGTCCAAGTACTGGAAACCAGGAGCGAGGGGAGGGGAAGAGGTGTCAGTTCGATCGTGGATATCCGGGAAGAGGGAGTAATCGAACTGGGGATCATCGGGGATGGAAAATATATCGGAGAGGTAGGAGGCAAAGTGATTGGCCTTACTAAGGGAGTCAGGGAAATGGTGATCATCATGGAGAAGAGGATAATAGGGGGAGGGTTTAGTTCCGGTAAGGCGATGGAAGGCCGACCAGAACTTGGACGAGTTGATTGGTAGGGTAGCAGTTAAACGGGTGCATGTCTGTCGCCAGTCCCAGCGTTTCTTAGCCGCGAGCAAAAGACGAATGTGTCGCTGGAGTTGCCGGTGGCGTCGTAGTGTGTCCGGGTCACGTGCGGAGGAAGGCACGGTAGAGACGACGGGATTCACGGAGGAGGAGGATGGCCTGTGGGGGTAAGGTAGGACGGTGGGGGTGGATGGCGACAGTAGGGACGTGGGCCTCCACGGCTCCGGACAAGGTCTGCTGGAGAAAGGAGGCGGCATGGGTGACATCGTCAGGGTGGTGGTAGGTGAGAGGGTGGCTATCGACCTGGGTGGAAAGGGTATCCCGGTAGGCATTCCAGTCGGCTCGGGAATAGTCGTGGACATACTTAGGGGGAGGGTCAGTACGAGGGTCAGGGCGAGGGCGACGACCGTCTGAAACGGTGAGGAGGACAGGGAGATGGTCGCTACCAATAGGCTCCAGGACATCCACCGTTATGCGGCCAAGGAGGTTGGGGGAGGAGAGGATAACATCAGGAGTGGAGTTGGATTCGGGACGGGTGTGCTGGGGGATGGGAATGAGGTCACCTTGAGGGAGGAGAGGAACCGATGCCACTGCCGGAACTGGGCGGCAGAACGACTATGGATGTTGAGGTTGGCGGCGATCACGTAGGAGGAGAAGGTACGGTCAATGTGGGAGAGGAAGTCGAAGGGAATAGGGGCGTTAGGGCGGACATAGATGGTGGCGCAGGTAACGGTAAGGCCAGGAAAGAAGAGACTAAGGATCAGGTGTTTGGTGGGGTCGGGAAGGAGAGGTTGGAGCCGAACGGGGATCTGGCGACGGTGCCCAATGGCAACTCCGCCACGCGCAATTGGGAGGGGATTATTGGAGCGGTGGAGGAGGTAGGGCAAAGTGTGGATGGTGTGGTGGGGTTGGAGGAAGGTTTCATTAAGGAGGAAGGCGTCCACGCGGTGGGTGGCAAGGGTATGGAGAAAGAGGTTCTTGTTGGCGGGAAGGGAGCGGATGTTGTTGAAAAGGATACGTTGCTGTCGCGCCATGACAGGGATTTAAACGAGGGTGTCAAGACGGGTGAAGGTGAAATGGGCCTGGTTGTTAGAGTAGGTGGCGTACATTTTGAGGTGGAAAACGGATCGGGCGGCGAGGGAGATCTGTTGGAGGGTGTGTGGGCGCTGAAAAGGATGTACATTCTGCAGGACAATGGTGAGGAATCGGATGATGACCTCACCGGTAGGGGGTGGGCGAAGGGAGTTGCCGGGAGGGGTGGGGGCGTCCAGAGGGCGGAAGGAACGGTGAGTTCAGGAGTGGTAGGAGGGGGTCGGGCCTTACACTTCTGGGAGTAGGTGGGATGAGGGAGGTTACAGGTATTACAGGAGGGGGGGGACTGGAGATTGGGGCACTGCCGTAAAAAGTGGGCTTGCCTACAGTGCGGGCAGGTGGGGGCCTCGCGGCACTCAGATGTTGGGTGCACATTATATCGCAAGCACCTTTGGCAGCGGAGAGATTGAGGAGGGGAACGGGAGGGGTCAACTTTATAACGCTGGTGAGAAAGGAGGGCACCCTCCTTCAGGAGACGGTCTATGGAGGGGGCGTGCTTAGAAAAAACGCCTATAAGGCGGGTGGGGCCGGCTCTACTGGTGACCTCATAGCGCCCCTTAAATGCACGTGAACTGGCAACCTTTCCCCTTTCCCACCAGAGGGAGACACCAAAGCTGCGACTGCCACAGCGGCGCCACCGCCAGAAACGGGGGCGACTGCTTCACACTACGTGCTGCGGCGAGCTCTGCAAAACAGCAATTTTTACCACGGCTCAGCCGGAACGGAACAAAGCGGCGCAGCGGTTAGCAGACTGGTCTCGCATTCGGGAGGACGGCGTTTCCAACCCGCATCTGGCCATCCTTATTTAGATTTCCCGCGATTTCTCTAAATCGCCTCAAGCAAATTCGGGGATGGTTCCTTTGTAAAGTCGCGTCCGACTTCCTTCCCCTCCCTTCGCCAATCCGATGGAGCTGGTGACGTCGCTGTTTGATTCCGTACTCCCACCCAACCAACCGACCAATACCGTATCGCTGTCATATCGGAATGCGCCACAAATCGGGATATCGCGCGACTCGACCAGCCGGCCACACGGAGACCCGCAATGAGGCCACTTTCAGGTACTGATAACGCTATCTCAGGCGAGTGCTCGGCATCTCCGCGTCTTTGACCGTGCTCACTCGACGTATGACACTCCTTATGCCCCTCACATGCTCTACCAGGCCTAGTAACAACATTAAACACTCCTTGTTGGAGAATGTAGCAACCAGCCACAAATACTTCTTGAATATTTTGTTTTGCTGCCATAACCGGTTTCGACCTACCATGCCCATCATCAGGTGGCTAATATTTTTCGTTGCATAGATGTTTTGGTTAACAGCATATGATCTGCTCCACACTGTTCATATTCCCAACACGCATGTTGAACATGGCACATGTGATATACACCTGATGTTTTTCTTTACAATGTAAAGATTATCATTAAGCAAAGATACAAAAATATCCTATAGATCAAGACTGTAAACAGTACGAAGATGATGTATGGTGTCAGTAGCCTGTCTATTTGTTTGTATGTTGGCAGCGCTTTAGACTGCATTAATATTACTGACAGCGGTGTGTGTCCTTTGTAAGAGACTCAGTGAGTGGTCGAACATGCAGTTAGAATTTAATAGTTAGCAGTGATGGATGATGATGATGATGATGTTAGGTTTGTGGGGCGCTCAACTGCGTGGTTATCAGCGCCCGTACAATTATCCAATCCTTGCTCAGTCCAATTTCGCCACTTTCCTGGATGATGATGAAATGATGAGGACAACACAAACACCCAGTCATCGCGAGGCAGGTGAAAATCCCTGACCCCGCCGGGAATCAACAGCAGTGATGGAGGTTGGAAGCAGTGTTAGCGCGAACGGTTCGTCTGGACGTGTGTCTGTGATGGAGATTTAATATTGGTTGGACGTGGATTGTAAAATGTAGCCGGCCGTTGTGGACGAGCGGTTCTAGGCGCTTCAGTCGGGAACCGCGCTGCTGCTACTGTCGCAGGTTCGAATCCAGCCTCGGGCATGGATGTGTGTAATGTCCTTAGGTTAGTTAGGTTTAAGTAGTTCTAAGTCTAGGGGACTGATGATGTTAAGTCCCATAGTGCTCAGAGCCATTTTTTGTAAAATTTAAGTAATGTAATTATTGGCGATTATATAATTTTTGGGACTGAATGTCACATGATTAAGGTAAAAATGTGCTAAATACATTGTTCGTTCTGCATCAAAATCTTTCCTTTGCTGACCGCATGCCTATTAATAGTTAGAGCCTGCAGTAGTTAGAATCTTTTTATTTAGCTGGCTCTAAACTTGCTGTATTTGCTGTAGTTCGTGTCATGAAGATTTACTGTATGGGTTATTGATAGATTTTCTTCTAATTCAGGGCCATTCTTTTGTGTTAATTAATAGCCAGATTGCGTTATCCTTGTATATTGTGGCTCATTAATGAATAGAATAAGTCTGATATATACTTGTGACGGAAAACTCTGTAGGTCGGTGTTCTAACGATAAAGACAAGCTAAGTGACTGTACGTCAGTTTCACTCAGTAGTTTTAGAAGGTTCAGTTGCATTAAGCAATTTAAGTAAAAATGTAGAAGTTCCACCTTCTCAGTTATTTCAGTTTCAGTAAAAATATATTGAGAAGTATCAGTGGGACATGCAGAACGTAACATGTTAATGACAAAAAAATACTAACACTTTAAGGATAAACTTATTATTAAAAGACAGTAGGATGAACAGCAACAGCAAGAAATGCCTGTCACGGAACCTTTAACTTACGCACTGTAGATCAGTCATACGACCAGTAGCGCTGTATACCATGGAATGTTTTCACATGAGCCGCGCGGTTTAAGGCGCCTTGTCACGGCTCGCGCTGCTCCCCCCGTCGGTGGTTCGAGTCCTCCCTTGAGCATGGGTGTGTTGTCCTTAGCGTAAGTTAGTTTAAGTTCGATTACGTAGTGTGTAAGCCTAGGGACCGATGACCTCAGCAGTTTCGTCCCATAGGAACTTACTACAAATTTCCAAACTTTCTTCCCATGAACTGGAAGTCAGGGAGAATTGAATCCTCGGGAAGATCCTACACGTATCATATCGAGAGGCTCTCTGACTGTGCAAGAAAAAGAAGTGTAGCTCTCTATATCCATGTTGGAAGACTGCCTCCAAAGAGATTGACCAACCGTCTGTCCACCTTCTGGCAAAACAAGAAGCTTCGCACCACTTGGCTGACAGAATCTGAAAGAACTGGAAATAACTGACCTCTAGAACAGACAGTCTGTGAGACGCACCCTGAAGGAAGTCCGAGGATTTGACGCGATTGTCTTTCTCCTAGTGGTGAGACGGTTAATGGACTCTGGATACCAACATTATTATGTACTTCTGCCTAATTTTTTGCCCTGGACTAGGGCTGGAGCTTACGTTCGCAGTGGAGATACGCGCATTTTCATGTTTTTTATTCGAACTTGTACTGAAGTCCTGTGATGGAATCAACCCACAGTTTGTGGTGCTAGTCGCCGCCACGGATTTATTTATGCAGTTAACTCTTTGTAATCGGGCCACCATTTTATGGCACAGTTCACATATCGTTCGAGTACCATTTCTAATTTCATGTGCACTACTAGCCATTAAAATTGCTACACCAAGAAGAAATGCAGATGATAAACGCGTGTTCATTGGACAAATATATCATACTACAACTGACATGTGATTACATTTTCACGCAATTTGGGTGCTTAGATCCTGAGAAATCAGTACCCAGAACAACCACCTCTGGCCGTAATGACGGCCTTGATACGCCTGGGCATTGAGTCACAGAGCTACGATAGCGTGTACAGGTACAGCTGCCCATGCAGCTTCAACACGATGCCACAGTTCATCGAGAGTAGTGACTGGCATATTGTGACGAGCCAGTTGCTCGGCCACCATTGACCAGTTGGTGAGAGATCTGGAGAATGTGCTGGCCAGGGCAGAAAGGACCATACAGGACCTGCAACATGCAGTCGTGCATTATCCTGCTGAAATGTACGGTTTCGCAGGGATCGAATGAAGGGTAGAGCCACGGGTCGTAACACATCTGAAATGTAACGTCCACTGTTCCAAATGCCGTCAGTGCGAACAAGATGTGACCGAGACGTGTGACCAATGGCATCCCATACCATCACGCTGGGTGATACGCCAGTATGGCGATGCCGAATACACTCTTCCAATGTGCGTTCACCGCGATGTCGCCAACCACAGATGTCACTATCATGATGGTGTAAACAGAACCTGGACGTTTTGCCATTCGTGCACCCAGGTTCGTCGTTGAGTAGACCATCGCAGGGTCTCCTGTCTGTGATGCAGCCTCAAGGGTAACCGCAGCCACGATCTCCGAGCTGATAGTCGGTGCTGCTGCAAACGTCGTCGAACTGTTCGTGCAGATGGTTGTCGTCTTGCAAACGTCCCCATCTGTTGACTCAGGGATCGAGACGTGGCTGCACGATCCGTTACAGCCATGCGGATAAGATGCTTGTCATCTCGACTGATAGCGATACGAGGCCGTTGGAATCCAGCACGGCGTTCCGTATTACCCTCCTGAACCCACAGATTCCATATTCTACTAACAGTCATTGGATCTCGACCAACGCGAGCAGCAATGTCGCGATACGATAAACCGCAATCGCGATAGGCTACAATCCGACCTTTATCAAAGTCGGAAACGTGATGGTACGCATTTCTCTTCCTTACACGAGGCATCACAACAACGTTTCACAAGGCAACGGGGGTGGGTCATCTGCTGTTTGTGTATGAGAAATCGGTTGGAAACTTTCGTCATGTCAGCACGTTGTAGGTGTCGCCACCGGCGCCAGCCTTGTGAGAATGCTCTGAAAAGCTAATCATTTGCATATCACAGGATCTTCTTCCTGTCGGTTTAATTTCGCGTCTGTAACACGCCATCTTCGTCGTGTACCAATTTTAATGGCCAGTAGTGTATAATGCATGTATCCTTATTTATTGTGATGTACATTAATTTAAAAACCTCTACGATTTGTATGTATTTGGTAAGAATCTTGGTAAGTGTCAGTTGGATTATGATAGAATTCCTATTAAATAAAAATACTTGTTTTGGAATGATAAATGATGGATCGAGTTGGGCCACCCTTTGGCGTGTTTTCCTGAAATTAATTCCGTTCCTTGTTGTGCATGTCGAAGACGAATAACACTGGTCTGCGGTTCCCCAAGGAATTAATGCAGACCCTCTGTTGTTCCTAACCTGCACAAACGACTTGGGAAACAACTTGCGCAGCCCTCCCGCATTGTTTGCGGATAACGCTGTCATACAGCGTCCAGCAAAATCATCTGAAAATCAAAAACAGCTGCAGAATAAACACGATATCTGTATGGTGCGAAAACTGGCAAATGTCTGTCAATAAGGAACTGACAGCTACGAAAAAAAGTCAAATTTTGGTTACACGATAGATCACACAAGTGACGGCTGTCAGTTCAACTAAATACGCAGCAATTACTGTTACGAACAACTTAAATTGTAACGATCGCGTAGATAAAGTTGTGTGGAAGATACACTAAAAAACAAAGACTGCTTTGTCTGAACATTTTCGATATGTAGTTCGCTTGTCAGTTCTCTGCCACAGTGCCGCCTGTGCAGTATCGGCTCCTTAGCAGACAGGACTGACGGAGGTCATCCAGAAGGTGCAAAGAGGGGCAGTTTGTGTTGTACTGTCACGAAATAGGGGAGGAGTGCGGCGGATGTGATATGCGAGTTGCGGTGCAAGTCATTAAAACAGATGCGATTTTCGTTACGGCGTAATCTCTTCACGCAACTTCAGTCAACAGCTTCGCGCCTAAACATGAAAGCATTTTATTCCCGCCGAGCTACATAGGGAGGAACAATCATCGTAATGAAATAAGACAAATCGCAGTTCGTACCGTTAGACAGTGGCACGGCAGAGAAATAGTCTGAAGGTGGTTCGAAAAATCCCCTGCCAGGTACTTTAGCGTGGATTGTTGGGTAATCTGTAAATGTAAGAGGGTAATCCGAAAAGAAAGGTCTCCTATTTTCTTATAACTACGTAGACCTGTTTATTTCTACAATGGTTTACATCAGTTTACAGCTTCCACATTTAGCTATTTTTCGACAGATCACCATTTCTGCCGATGCATTTTTGTAGACGCTGTGGCAGTTTTTGTATGGCCATGTCATACCAGCTCGCCGCCATGCTGTTGAGGGAGTTATGAACCTCTTCTTTCACCCCGTCGTCGGAGCTGAATCGCTTTCCGGCCAAATGTTCTTTTAACCTAGGGAACAGGTGATAGTCGCTGGACGCGAAGTCAGGACTATAGGGTGGGTGGGTGATTATGTTCCACTGTTGCAGCAGAGCAAGAGCTTGCCGAGCGATGTGTGGGCGAGCGCTGTCACGGAGAATGTGTTCGCCCTTGCTCAACATTCCGCTTCTCCAGTTCTGAATTGCCCGTTTGAGTTTTTTTCAGAGTCTCACAGTACGTGTCAGCGTTAATTGTGGTCCCAGCGAGTCAGCTCCGACGACGAGGTCAAAGAAGAGGTTCATAACTTTCTGAACAGCATGGCGGCGAGCTGGTATGACATGGGCATACACAAATTGCCTCAGCGTCTACAAAAATGCATCGACAGAAATGGTGATCGTGTCGAAAAATAGCTAAATGTTCAGGCTGTAAGCTGATGTAAACGACTGTAGAAATAAACAGGTTTACGTACTTATAAAAATATAAGAGACCTTACTTTTGGTGTTACCCTCGTAGATGTCCCCCGGATGCATTCACTCCTTTTGCCAGTCACCGTAAACGGCCGCCAGTGGTGTCAGCAAACGACGCGCCCGCCGTGGCGGCTGCAGACGCAGTGGCCGGCCACGCGGACGCAACTTCCGGCTGGCACACGCACCGTACCGCCGCGCACCCGGCCAGCGGAGCGCCACGCGCGGCGCGCCGCCCGCTGCTCGGACACCCCTGCCGCTGCCGCTGCCGGCCTGTTTGCTGTCCGCTCGCCGCCGGCTGTCATCGGAAACACACCACCCCCTCCCCAGCACCACCCCCACCCCCGCCCCCACCACAGCCTCTCAACTCCTCGTCCGGAGCTATTCCCTCCGCCCCGAGACTTCCTTCGAACGAGATGGGGTCGTGACGTACCACGCCTTGCCCTGTCCGAACAATACAGTCATCTGGAGAGGAAGGCAAATTTACCTCCACAAGGCCACACTCCGCAGTTAATTTCGTATCCCTGAATATGTTGTACCTTTTCGAAGGATGCTGCAATAGAATGAGATTTTCACTTTGCAGCGGAGTGTGCGCTGACACGAAACTTCCTGGCAGATTAAAACTGTACCGAGCGAGGTGGCGCAGTGGTTAGCACACTGTACTCCCATTCTGGAGGAAGACGGTTCAATCCCGCGTCCGGCCATCCTGATTTAGGTTTTCCGTGATTTCCCTAAATCGCTCCAGGCAAATGCCGGGATGGTTCCTCTGAAAGGGCACGGCCGACTTCCTTGCCCGTCCTTCCCTGATCCGACGAGACCGATGACCTCGCAGTTTGGTCTCTTCCCACAAACAACCCAACCCCATTAAAACTGTGTGCCGGACCGAGACTCGAACTCGGGAGCTATGCCTTCCGCGTGCAGGTGCTCTACCAACTGAGCTACCCAAGCACGACTCGCGACCCCTCCTCACAGTTATAATTCCGCCAGTACCTCGTCTCCTACCTTCCCGAATTCGAGTCACGGCCCGGCACACAGTTTTAATCTGCCAGTAAGTTTCGATACTGCAATAGTCCCACATCAACTGCTGCTTACCTGACAAGTATTCCCTATTTTGCCGAAAACAGACATTTTGTGCCTGTGCCTGTGACTGTGTACAAAACACGTGTTGACTCTTGCAGAGAAGATAACCGCAAGCAGCCATTTTTATAATGATGCTTATTTATATAGATTGCGCCGTTAGCGTTTTCCAACGGACAGGTTCAAAGAAAAAAAAAGTGTGTTCAAATGTGTGTGAAATCTTATGGGACTTAACTGCTAAGGTCATCAGTCCCTAAGCTCACACCCTACTTAACCTAAATTATCCTAAGGACAAACACACACACACCCGTGCCCGAAGGAGGACTCGAACCTCTGCCGGGACCATTCATTCCCCCTTATGATGAAAACTCCTTGAGGTGGTGCTGCCCTACGACAAAATCGTAACGTGAGAATCTCTCTATTTAACCCTAACTATGCCACATAACGATTTCTGACGATGTAAACAAATTTGTTTACACCGTTCGAAGTCGCTTTTAACCCACAATTCTAGTTTCTCATATAATATTTCCGTTTCAGGGCACCAGACTGTCTATTTAACTTTAATTCTTGCTCAAAACAAACTGCAATTGTGTCTCATTACCATTTAGAAGGATGTAAACAAATTTGTTTACATCGTTCGAAATCGGTATGAGGTACAGTTTCAGTTAAATAGACAGTTTCTCACATTACATTTTCGTTGTAGGGCACCACCACCCCAAGGAATTTTCATCATATGGGGCAATGAAAACTGAAAACTAACGTAAACTACAAGAAATATTCTTAATTTTTGTGGCCGTAGTGTCCGTAATTGCTTAATAATTTCTGAGGGTATTTTTGTTCTGTCGTAGTTGCAACGACAGGACAGAAATACCCTCAAGAAGTACGAGAAAAATGTATCTTAACCTGAACAGTCCTCTGATTATGAACCTGTCTGTTCGAAACCGGCAACGACGTTATTTATATAAATAAACAGCTCTATAAAAAATGACTGGCTGCCGTTAACTTCTCTGCAAGAATCAACCTGTAAAAAATAGTTCGTGTTTCCGTAAGAGCGTGCTAAAATTTAACAGGGCATAGAGGATGCTCCAGTGGACAAGTTGAGGTAGGGAACCTGGGTTCAGAGAAGCCAGCCACATAATAGGAATAAAACCGCATTACTCTGTACTTTTTATTTACGAGGGTGAATCAATTGAAAACCTTAAATTTCTAATAACAAATGGAAATATCACGCCGTTATCCTGTAAGTCGGTGAGCGTGCTACAAACATCGTGCAGAATGGCCTGTAGCTGGCAGCATAGTGCAGATGCACACATACCGTCGCAGTATCAGTATAAAGATGGCCGCCCCACTTGCGACTTGCACCGGGGAAGAACAGCGTTCTGTTATTCGGTTTTTGCGTAGTGAAGGTGTGAAACCTGTTGAAATTCATCGCCGAATGAAGGTTCAGTACGGTGATGCATGTTTGTCACAGTAGCAAGTCCACGAATGGAGTAGGAAGATGCTCCTCGTGCAGGTCAGGCACAACGAGTTGTGATTCCATAGAACATTGCAGCAGTTGAAGTCATTGTGAAGGTAAACCGCCGAGTGACACTGAATGACATTGCAGCATGTTTACAGATCGGTCATGGGTCAGCACACCACACTGTGCATGATGTGCTCCAGTTTCGCAAAGTGTCTGCAAGATGGGTGCCACGGCAGCTGACTCCTGAAATGAGAGAACGACGTGTTGATGCTTGTGAAGAACTTCTTCGGCGCTTTGAACGAGAAGGTGATGGTTTCCTTGCAAGAATCGTTACTGGGGACGAAACCTGGGTTCACTTCCTCCAACCGGAAACGAAGGGAGCGAGCAAGAATGGCGCCATTCCTGAGCACCAAAACCGAAGAAGTTTCGAACAGAACCATCAGCAGGGAAGGTTATGCTCTCTCTTTTGGGACGAAAAAGGCGTCATTTTGGAGCATTACATGCCTACAGGAACCACTGTCACCAGGGCATCATACACAAATCTCCTAAAAAATCATCTGCGGTCTGCAATCAAATCGAAGTGTCGTGGATTGTTGTCAGCAGGTGTCCTTTTGCAAGATGGCAATGCAAGGTCCCACACTGCCCGTACAACACTTGCAACGATCACAGACTTGCATTTTGAGTGTCTTCCACATCTACTATACTCACCACACCTTGCCCCAAGCAATTTCCATATGTTTGGACCAATCAAAGACGCAATGGGAGGAAAGAGGTTCCGTTCTGATGAAGAGATACGCCACGCGGTGCATGAGTGGTTGCCCGGACTACCAAAAGAATTTTTTTCTAAAGGCAATTATGCACTTTGTTAAGCGCCGGAGGACTTGCATTGAGCGTGTGGGAGATTATGTTGAAAAGTGATACAGCTTTGTACCACTTCTGCACAATAAATAATATGTAAAAAAATATTTAAGGTTTTCATTTGATTCACTGTTGTATATTAGTTACAGTTAACTGCAGATAACATCACTGACACAATGAACGTACCATTTGTAGAGTGCCTTACAAAATGTGCTGAAACTGACGGCCATCAACCTCAATGCAAGCATGGCGTCGGCGAATTGGATTCTGACGCACCCTGACAAATACCCCAGTGTATTTCGAATCGCATCACAGGGAGCTACAATTCTGGCAACTAATTCCATCTCCTTATCCACTGGGGTCTCATACACAAGTGACCTTCGATATCCCCACAGCAAATAATCAAGGGAATTCAGGTCAGGTGACATCGCAGGCCGTGCAATAATACATCCCTTTCCAGTGCAGGAAATCCAGCAGACATCCATAGTGAAGGGAGCCGGTGCAACGTCGTGTTGCAGACACGTCCTCTCACGTACAGCCAACGGTACGTTCTGTCAACAACTGAGGTAGGGCTCTCTGTAGGAAACTTAAGTACAAGTGGCCATTCAGACGGCCTAATTCACCATGACTTACTAGTAATCAGGCTAGTCCTCCATGTTTCCTTGCAGGAAATAAAGGATGTACATGTAAATAAAGAGCACACTACGTGTAAACTTGTACGCTTTTCAGTCGTAAATACGCCGGAAAACAGTAGTGCTACCCAAAGAGGTAGACAAGTTTACTTCCACATCTCCTTAAGCTGGCTTCTCCGGCACCAGGCTCGCTACCTCGAATTGTTCAGTGGAGCATTCTCTGCGTTCTGTTACATTTTTACACACTCTTACAGAAACACCCAGTATTTTCTTTTTTACTTTTCGTGCGATTGGTTGGTTTTGGCCTTACAGGCACTTATCGAGTGCTACAGGCTCTTATCGAGTGCTGTCTGTAAGAGACAGGAAAGGAAGTAAGTAACCTGTTCATTATTTCAAAAAATAATCATCGTAACTCTTAATACATGTATCCCACTGTGACGCAAGACGGTCAAAGCCGCCATAGTGTGCAGGCCCACATCTCGCCAAGATTGTTCCGACTACGTTGCAGAAATTTCCCTGGGTAGCCCTTACACATCCTCCATACGATTTCCATATTTTTTCCATATTTTAGGAGCCCTGAAGAGAGACATTCGTGACCGTCCTTTGCTTCAAACGAGGAGATGCACACCTGGGTACTATCAGGGTTGCGTAGGCAACTACAAACGTTTTTCCGCACTGCACTGGCCGTCTTCTCTCACAGTGAGATGTATGTATTTACTATTATGCAGATTGCTTTTGTAATGCTAAACAGTTTACTTACTTTTTGGGGTTCCGTAGTGCAGTCGGCAAAACCGGAACCTTCCGTAATCTCTTTCTCAATCCGCAGGTCTGTCTCTCTGTCCACCCGACTATCAAGAACTACATTTCCCAACAATGGCTAGATGTATCAAGTTGAAATTTACGTCACACATCTATGGTCCCTTGCTGGTGGAATAAACGCTAGCTTCTAAGTCGGTGCAGTCAAAACATACGGGCGTTTACGTCACGTGTTTTGATACTCGCAAACTTACTCATCAAAACCTATAGGGTGCCTCTCGTTGGTCTAGAATCATGAAATCTGATAAAAATCAAGGTTTTACAGTAGATCTGAAGAAAATAATCCGAAAACTGTGAATTTATATCACACGAAAAACGCTTATTGCCATTTGTTATACGACTATCTGTCTGTCTATTCGTCTGTTAAGACCCATATTCTCAGGAGCGAGTAGACGTATGAAGTTCAGATCAATGTCACATATCAACGTCCATAGTCCCTTGGTGGCTGAAATATGGTAAACTTGTAAATCATTGCAATGTTAATATATGACGGTTTGTGTCACACATTTTGATACTAGTTAACTCTCTCATTAAAACCTACACGGAACCTTCCGTTGAAGTAGAGTCAAGAAATTTGGCAAGAACGAAGCTTTCATAGTATAAGTAAAGCAAGTAACCAACAAATTGTTAGTTTGTAACTATAGAAGAATAGAAAAATATTTCTTCTTCCATTTGTTATCCGACTTTAAACTGAAAACATTCTCGAAATTCTTGGAATTTCCTGAACCGATGTTTTGCCCATATTACTATTGATAACAGGCAAAATCGATCCTTGGATCGACAAACAGTCTGAATATATAATTAAGTTAGTACGGAACCCTCAGTCCTACTCAAACCTGGCCAGTTCTTTTCCATCTGCCTCGTTTTCATTTCACTGCCCCTTATGTAAGTATCGCATATAAACACAAAACTCCATTATTCCAGAATGAGATTTTCACTCTGCAGCGGAGTGTGCGCTGATGTGCAACTTCATGGCAGATAAAATGTGTGCCCGACCGGGACTCGAACTCGGGACCTTTGCCTTTCGCGGGCAAGTGATCTACCATCTGACCTACCGAAGCACGACTCACGCCCGGTACTCACAGCTTTACTTCTGCCAGTATCTCGTCTCCTACCTTCCAAACTTTACAGAAGCTCTCCTGCGAACCTTGCAGAACTAGCACTCCTGAAAGAAAGGATACTGCGGAGACATGGCTTAGCCACAGCCTGGGGGATGTTTCCAGAATGAGATTTTCACTCTGCAGCGGAGTGTGCGCTGATGTGAAACTTCCTGGCAGATAAAAATGTGTGCCCGACCGAGACTCGAACTCGTGACCGTTGCCTTTCGCGGGCAAGTGCTCTACCATCTGAGCTACCGAAGCACGAATCACGGCCGGTCCTCAGAGCTTCTGTAAAGTTTGGAAGGTAGGAGACGAGGTACTGGCAGAAGTGGAGCTGACAGGACCGGGCGTGAGTCGTGTTTCGGTAGCTCACTCCCTTCCCAACCACTGCTTCTATTCCTCGTCCCTCGACTCTTGTAACTGCCATCTGGTTTCTGTATAATCTGTAAATAGCCTTTCGCTCCCTGTATTTTACCTCTGCCACCTTCAGAATTCCAGTCAACATCGTCAAAAGCTTTCTCTAAGTCTACAAATGCTAGAAACGTAGGTTTGCCCTTCCTTAATCTATCTTCTAAGATGTCATAGGGTCAGTATTGCCTCACGTGTTCCAACATTTCTACAGAATCCAAACTGATCTTCCCCGAGGTCAGCTTCTACTAGTTTTTCCATTCGTCTGTAAAGAATTCGTGTCAGTATTTTGCAGCTGCGACTTATTAAACTGATAGTTCGGTAATTTTCATATCTGTCAACACCTGCTTTCTTTGGGATTGGAATTATTGTATTCTTCTTGAAGTCTGAGAGTATTTCGCCTGTCTCATACATCTTGCTCACCAGATGGTAGAGTTTTGTCAGGGCTCGCTCTCCCAAGGCCGTCAGTAGTTCTAAGAATGCTGTCTACTCCCGGGCCTTGTTTCGACTCAGGTCTTTCAGTGCTCTGTCAAACTCTTCGCGCAGTATCATATTTCCCATTTCATCTTCATCTACCTCCTCTTCCATTTCCATAATATTGTCCTCGGGAGCATCGCCCTTGTATAGACCCTCTATATACTCCTTCCACCTTTCTGCTTTCCCTTGTTTGCTTAGAACTTGGTTTCCATGTGAGCTCTTGATATTCATGCAAGTGGTTCTATTTTCTCCAAAGGTCTCTTTAATTTTCCTGTAGGCAGTATCTATCTTACGCCTAGTGAGATAAGCCTCTACATCCTTACACTTGTCCTCTAGCCATCCCTGCTTAGTCATTTGCACTTCCAGTCGATCTCATTTTTGAGACGTTTTTGTTCCTTTTTGCCTGCTTCATTTATTGCATTTTTGTATTTTCTCCTTTCATCAATTAAATTCAGTATCTCTTCTGTTACCCAAGGATTTCTACTAGCGCTCGCCTTTTTACCTACTAGATCCTCTGCTGCATTCACTATTTCATCTCTCAAAGCTACCCATTCTTGTTCTACTGTATTTGTTTCCTCCATTGGCGGCTGGAGTGACCGAGCGGTTTTAGGCGCTGCAGTCTGGAGCCGCGCGACCACTACGGACGCAGGTTCGAATCCTGCCTCGGGCATGGATGTGTGTGATGTCCTTAGGTTGGTTAGGTTTAAGTAATTCTAAGTTTTTGGGGACTAATGACCTCAGCAGTTAAGTCCCATAGTGCTCAGAGCCATTTGAACGATTTTTCCCCCATTCTTGTCAATCGTCACCGTAATGCTCTCCCTGAGCCTCTCTACAATCTCTGGTTCTGTCAGTTTATCCAGGTCCCATCTTCTCAAATTGCCACTTTTTTGATATATTTCCATAATATTTGGAATCCCATGGAAACTCGCTACCAGTTCTTGTAACATCTTGCATACTGTTAAATATAGCCATGTAGACTGATCGAAAAAAAGTCGCAACACCAAAAAAATAATGTAATGTAAAGTAATTTCGAGATTGCAGTTGCCTAGGTAACATGTTTAAGTGATTAGCATTAGAACATCACAGGTTAATGTAGGCCATTGGAAAAGTGAAATGCTGGAACACTAATGACCAGTGTAATCGGCAGAAAGTTGAATGCAAGCATGGAATCATGCGTGCATTGTGTTGCAGCGGTACCGGATGCCAGTTTGTGGGGGGCAGTTCCACGCCTGTTGCACTTGGTCGGTCAATACAGGGACGGCAACACTGGTTGTGGCTGACGCACGAGTTGTCGCAAGGTGACGGCCCCTGTGTGCTCGACTGGAGACACATCTGGGCCCGCTACGGTCGCAGGTTCGAATCCTGCCTCTGGCATGGATGTGTGTGATGTGCTTAGGTTAGTCAGGCTTAAGTAGTTCTTAGGCGACTGATGACCTCAGAAGTTAAGTCCCATAGTGCTGAGAGCCATTTGAACCATTTTGAACCAGATCTGGGGATCGAGCAGGTCAAGGCAACATGTCGACACTCTGTAGAACACGTGGGATTACAAAAGCGGTATGTGGGCGAGCGCTATCCTGTTGGAAAACACCCCTTGGAATGCTCTTCATGAATGGCAGCACAACAAGCCGAATCGCCCGACTGACGTACAGATCTGTAGTCAGGGATAACCGCGAGAGTGTTCCTGCCGTCATACGAAGCCGCACTCCAGACAATGACTCCAGGTGTGTTTAGCACGCTGGCTGGTTGGTTGCACGCTCTCAACTGCTGTACTTCTAACCAACGGATATCACCGAAGCACCACCAGATGTCATCAGAAACCACAGCACACCTCCACCCTGCCCTCCAATGAGCAGTCGCTTGACACCACTGAAGCTACAAATGGCGTCGGTTTTGGGGTCAGTGGAATGCGTGCTACAGCGCGTCTGTGCCCGAGCTATCCTGGAAGTAACCGATTTGCAGCAGTTGGTTGCGCCACTGCGGTGCCAACTGCTGCTCGAGTTGCCGCTGCAGATGCAGAACGTTGCGCCAGAGCCGTACGCCGAACACGAAGGTCTCGGCTCTCGCTGGTGCTACGTGGCCATCCGGAGCCCCGTCTTCTTGCGACCGTACATTCTGGTGACACCTCTACCTGCAGTCGTGCACACCGGCTACATTCCTGCCAAGTCTGTCCGCAGTACCGCAGGAGGAACATCCGGCTTCTCGTGTCGCTATTACACGACCGTGCTCCAAGTCAGTGAGGTGTTGATAGTGGCGCCCTTGCCGCCTTAGAGCCAATTTCAAAGATGACTGACGCTCACACCGGTACGACGTGTGGTTGAAGCACATCTGATTTGCGCTACTAGCGGCACTCATATGCGGCTGGCGCGAAATGTGAATTGAGATCATGTTCCAGATACAGAAGGCGGCCTACCAACTTTGGTTCATGCCGCACAACACCTTGTTGCTGTTGTGTTTTTTTTTCCGTCAGTGGAGCTCGCTCATAAAATGAGCGTTCGTGCACCATAGTGTTAAATTGTCCTAATGTGGTTAACTTCTCTGTTTAGTGACCATTAAATTGTGAGCCTGTGAATATACTTATAAGGAATGTTGACAGATTTTATATGGGACAATGTTTCTGCTGAATGTGATAAACAGGAAGTATGGAGAGAAGATTCGAGGGGGTGGAGCGCACCAGGACAACAATGGTGATGCTTTGTGGCAGCTTTAGGTAGTCGCGTCAGTCGCGGCTGTCACTGCTGTCGAAACAACACTGACTCACTCGAAAGGCAGCTGCTGGTAGGACGAAAACAGGATGAGTGTAGAACTGTGGAGACCAACCAGATCGCCACGCCCGAATCTCTAGTCCTTGCTGATATCAGCACTGCACCTACCGTCACTAGAGCACTGGTTGTTCGGGCCGACATACGTCGTCTGGTCCAAAAGGATTCGTACACGATTGTTGTTGTTGTTGTCTTCAGTCCTGAGACTGGTTTTATGCAGCTCTCCATGCTAATCTATCCTGTGCAAGCTTCTTCATTTCCCAGTACTTACTGCAACCTACATCCTTCTGAATCTGCTTAGTGTATTCATCTCTTGGTCTCCCTCTACGATTTTTACCCTCCACGCTGCCCTCCAATGCTAAATATGTGATCCCTTGATGCCTCAGAACATGTCCTACCAACCGGTCCCTTCTTCTTGTCAAGTTGTGCCACTAACTCCTCCCCAATTCTATTCAGTACCTCCTCATTAGTTATGTGATGTACCCATCTAATCTTCAGCATTCTTCTGTAGCGCCACATTTCGAAAGCTTCTATTTTCTTCTTGTCCAAACTATTTATCGTCCATGTTTCACTTCCATACATGGCTACACTCCTTACAAATACTTTCAGAAACGACTTCCTGACACTTAAATCTATGCTCGATGTTAACAAATTTCTCTTCTTCAGAAACGCTTTCCTTCCCATTGCCAGTCTACATTTTATATCCTCTCTACTTCGACCATCATCAGTTATTTTGCTCCCCAAATAGCAAAACTCCTTTACTACTTTATGTGTCTCATTTCCTAATCTAATTCCCTCAGCATCACCCGACTTAATTCGACTACATTCCATTATCCTCGTTTTGCTTTTGTTGATTTTCATCTTATATCCTCCTTTCAAGACACTGTCCATTCCGTTCAACTGCTCTTCCGAGTCCTTTGCTGTCTCTGACAGAATTACAATGTCATCGGCGAACCTCAACGTTTTTATTTCTTCTCCATGGACTTTAATACTTACTCCGAATTTTGCCTTAGTGGTCTTAGTGGACACTTATATGATGTGTGTTCCACCCTTCGCTTTCGTGATACACTTTCAAAGATGTACGGGAACACCTGAGGGGGAATGGCGGCCCGTTCCTCCTGAAGAGCCGAAACCACTGTCTAGACAAGAGGGAAGTCGGCGGTCTAAATCGTTGCAGAGGTCTTCCATTGCGTTCCACAAACGATTGCTGCTCGAAGGAAGGGCACATCGTAATGGTGATACAAACAGTCGCCTCTGAACTGTTGCTCTCCTGTATGGAGTCCGCAATGCTATAAAATGTGTTGACATCCTTCCCCACTGAGAGGTTTCTTATGCACGATAAGGGAAGGACACCCTAACTGACAGCCCCACACCTGACAGATACTCCACTGGTGACGCTACAGCCGATGCCAGGTAAGGTTCTCTGCACGTTCGTCAAGCCCACACCCCTCCATTTGGTTAGGACAGCGTACAGCGGAATTCATTTCTCCGAATCACTCATTTCCAGCCATCGACAGCGCAGAGGTGTCGCCCTTTACGCCACCTTGCGAGGTGGCTGCAATACACAGTGTCCGATCAAACAGATCGATAAATTGATGAACAGATTCTACGAAGAATGGCAAATATCTTGACGTGTGACAACAGAAGATCCCCACAGCCGCCATCTCACTCAAGCCCATGTCCAAATCTAATCCTCATAAAGCCGAATGACAAGTAAGAACACCTACACTTCAAAACATATCACCACATCAACATCAAATGCTCTGTCTCTGACAGCCTGGGCATCCACAGCAGACATCTTCTTCTCCACAGAATCCTGTACTGGCACGGTCTCGCACAACTACCCACACAGGTATTATGCACAAACTCTTGCCCTCGTGTCAGACACCCCCATCATCCAGTACCTCATACACCTCGAAACTGTGTGGCTTATGACTCCACTGTACCCATTCTTTTCAAGTGCCCACGCGAAGTCAGAGTATTGTGTGAGGTTCTGATGTCACTTTTTAACTCCTGGGTGATTCCGTCCTCTGATTTGATGCGATTTTTTTAACCCTCCCCCGTAATGCACGACGGTTCGTGTCGTCACTACATGAAGTCTGGCTGGTTTTGTTTTAGCTGTGCTCGTTCCTTAGAGCTTCCACTTGACAGTCACACCACCAGCGACTGACTTGGGGAGCTTTAGAGCAGTTGATATGACCCTGAAGTATCTGTTTGTCGTGTGGCATCCAGTGAGCAGTCCAGCTGCAAAGTCACTCATCTCTCGTGACTCAGCCGCTGTGGCGTTACTGCTTCTCCGCTGACAACAGAACGTCTGTCTCACAGAAGAACCACAGGGCTGTGCCCCTCTCATTTCCAGTAAGACTTTAACGATTAATTATCTACAAAGTTGAAAATTTGAATTAAACGCTGTGCCACAGCTGGTAGTTGGGCCTGGGTCTGCTTGCTTACTAGCCAGGTTGTTATTGTTGTTGTTGTTGTTGTTGTGGTGGTCTCCAGTCCTGAGACTGGTTTGATGCAGCTCTCCACGCTACTGTACCTTGAGCGAGCCTCTTCACCTCTGTACAATTACTGCAGCCTACATCCCTCTGAATCTCGTTACTGTACTCATCTCTTGACGTCCCTCTACAGTTTTGACCCCCTATGCAACCCTCCAGTTCTAAATTGGTGATCCCTTGATGCTTCAGAACGTGTCCTAGCAACCTCTCCCTTCTTCTAGTCAGCTTGTGCCACAAATTTCTTTACTTCCCAATTCTGTTGAGTACATACTCATTAGTTACGTGATCTACCCATCTGATCTTGACCAATCTTCTGTAGCACCAGAGTTCAAAGGTTTCTATTCCGTTCTTGTCTAAACTGTTAACTGTCCATGTTTCACTTCCATACATGGCTACACTAGGCAGC
Source organism: Schistocerca serialis cubense (assembly GCF_023864345.2). Taxonomy (NCBI): domain Eukaryota; kingdom Metazoa; phylum Arthropoda; class Insecta; order Orthoptera; family Acrididae; genus Schistocerca; species Schistocerca serialis. The sequence continues at coordinate 30,385,933 of NC_064648.1, forward strand.
TATAGCATGGCTGCATGGAGTACCCTAGTCCAATGCCCTCCCTAACACAGACTTCTATTCGCATCTTCATCTTATTTTCCCCTCATTAGATCGTCACTGTTGCCGAGGTTTTCCGGTACTGGAATAGCACCACAGTGTAGGACATAACGGGCAAATCCTGCCTATATCTGAGGCCCAGATGTAGATCCGACGCTGTCCTGCTATTCCGGTACCGCAGAAGCACGACAGTAGTACATCTATATCTACATTTATACTCCGCAAGCCACCAGACGGTGTGTGGCGGAGGGCACTTTACGTGCCACTGTCATTGCCTCCCTTTCCTGTTCCAGTCGCGTACGGTTCGCGGGAAGAACGACTGCCGGAAAGCCTCCGTGCGCGCTCGAATCTCTCTAATTTTACATTCGTGATCTCCTCGGGAGGTATAACTAGGGGAAGCAATATATTCGATACCTCATCCAGAAACGCACCCTCTCGAAACCTAAACAGCAAGCTACACCGCGATGCAGAGCGCCTCTCTCACAGAGTCTGCCACTTGAGTTTGCTAAACATCTCCGTAACGCTATCACGCTTACCAAATAACCCTGTGACGAAATGCGCCGCTCTTCTTTGGATCTTCTCTATCTCCTCCGTCAACCCGATCTGGTACGGATCCCACACTGATGAGCAATACTCAAGTATAGGTCGAACGAGTGTTTTGTAAGCCACCTCCTTTGTTGATGGACTACATTTTCTAAGGACCCTCCCAATGAATCTCAACCTGGCTCCCACCTTACCAACAATTAATTTCATATGATCATTCCACTTCAAATCGTTCCGTACGCGTACTCCCAGATATTTTACAGAAGTAACTGCTACCATTGTTTGTTGCGCTATCATATAATCATACAATAAAGGATCCTTCTTTCTATATATTCGCAATACATTAAATTTGTCAATATTAAGGGTCAGTTGCCACTCCCAGCACCAAGTGCCTATCCGCTGCAGATCTTCCTGCATTTCGCTGAAATTTTCTAATGCTGTGTATACTACAGCATCATCCGCGAAAAGCCGCATGGAACTTCCGACGCTATCTACTAGGTCATTTATAAATATTGTGAAAAGCAATGGTCCCATAACACTCCCCAGTGGCACGCCAGAGGTTACTTTAACGTCTGTAGACGCCTCTCCATTGAGAAAAACATGCTGTGTTCTGTTTGCTAAAAACTCTTCAATCTAGCCGCACACCTGGTCTGATATTCCGTAGGCTCTTACTTTGTTTATCAGGCGACAGTGCGGCACTGTATAGAACTCCTTCCGGAAGTGAAGGAAAATGGCATCACCCTGGGAGCCTGTAGCTAATATTTTCTGGGTCTCGTGAACAAATAAAGCGAGTAACGACCTAAGAAGGGGAAAATGATGATGTGAACTGGTTTGTGTTAGGTAGGGCTCTACACTAGAGTAGTCCGCGCACCTGTGGTAGCTGTACTGCCGTGTGGTGTAGTGGGTGGCATACCTGCTTGGTAAGTATACCTGGGTTCAGGTCCTGGCTGTGGCAAAAATTTTAATTCATTTCTTCAGCTTCGAAGCTGAAGGTGAGACTCAAATTCCTTGAGAAAAATCCAAAAATGGCGATGTTTACGTATCTCAGATGGAAACCGAGTTCTAAGCAAAGAAGGGAAAGCAGAAAGGTGGAAGGAATATATAGAGAGTCTATACAAGGGCGATGTACTTGAGGACAATCTTATGTAAATGGTAGAGGATGTAGATGAAGATCAAATGGGAGATACGATACTGCGTGAAGAGTTTAACGGAGCACTGAATGACCTGAGTCGAAACAAGGCCCCCGGAGTAGACAACATTCCATTAGAACTACTGACGGCCTTAGGAGAGCCAGTCCTGACAAAACTCTACCATCTGGTGAGCAAGATGTATGAAACAGGCGAAATACCCTCAGACTTCAAGAAGAATATAATAATTTCAATCCCACAGAAAGCAGGTGTTGACAGATGCGAAAATTACCGAACAATCAGTTTAATAAGTCGCAGCTGCAAAATACTGACACGATTTCTTTACAGACGAATGGAAAAACTAGTAGAAGCCGACCTCGGGGAAGATCAGTTTGGATTCCGTAGAAAACTGGAACACGTGAGGCAATACTGACCCTACGACTTATCTTAGAAGCTAGATTAAGGAAGGGCAAACCTACGTTTCTAGCATTTGTAGACTTAGAGAAAGCTTTTGACAATTTTGACTGGAATACCCTCTTTCAAATTCTAAAGGTGGCAGGGGTAAAATACAGGGAGCGAAAGGCTATTTACAATTTGTACAGAAACCAGATGTCAGTTATAAGAGTCGAGGGACATGAAAGGGAAGCAGTGATTGGGAAGGGAGTGAGACAGGGTTGTAATCTCTCCCTGATGTTATTCAATCTGTATATTGAACAAGCAATTAAGGAAACAAAAGAAAAATTCGGAGTAGGTATTAAAATCCATGGAGAAGAAATAAAAACTTTGAGGTTCGCCGATGACATTGTAATTGTGTCAGAGACAGCAAAGAACTTGGAAGAGCAATTGAACGGAATGGATAGGGTCTTGAAAGGAGGATAGAAGATGAACATCAACAAAAGCAAAACTAGGATAATGGAATGTAGTCGAATTAAGTCGGGTGATGCTGAGGGAATTAGATCAGGAAATGAGACACTTAAAGTAGTAAAGGAGTTTTGCTATTTGGGGAGCAAAATAACTGATGATGGTCGAAGTAGAGAGGATATAAAATGTAGACTGGCAATGGGAAGGAGAGCGTTTCTGAAGAAGAGAAATTTGTTGACGTCGAGTATACATTTAAGTGTCAGGATGTCGTTTCTGAAAGTATTTGTATGGAGTGTAGCCATGTATGGAAGGGAAACATGGACGATAAATAGTTTGGACAAGAAGAGAATAGAAGCTTTCGAAATGTGGTGCTACAGAAGAATGCTGAAGATTGGATGGGTAGATCACATAACTAATGAGGAGGTGTTGAATAGGATTGGGGAGAAGAGAAGTTTGTGGCACAACTTGACCAGAAGAAGGGATCGGTTGGTACGACGTGTTCTGAGGCACGAGGGATCACCAATTTAGTATTGGAGGGCAGCGTGGAGGCCAAAAATCGTAGAGGGAGACCAAGAGATGAATACACTAAGCAGATTCAGATGGATGTAGGTTGCAGTAGGTACTGGGAGATGAAGGAGCTTGCACAGGATAGAGTAGCATGGAGAGCTGCATCAAACCAGTCTCGGGACTGAAGGCCACAACAACAACAACATATGTATCTCAATGATTGTGTGGACCTATGGCCTTTTCTTGCAATCTGTTGGAGCATAAATTCCAGTTGAGTATGGGTACAGGCGTCTTATTTGAGATGTCGTAGCTGTACTGCTGTGTGGTGTAGTGGGTAGCATACCTGCTTAGTAAGTAGACCTGGTTTCAGGTCCTGGCTGTGGTAAAAAGTTTAATTCATTTCTTCAGCTTCGAAGCTAAAGGTGAGACTCAAATTCCTTGAGAAAAATCTAAAAATGGCGATGCTTACGTATCTGAATGATTGTGTGGACCTATGGCTTTTGCTTGCAATCCGTTGGAGCATAAATTGTCAGTTGAGAATGGGTACAGGTGTCTTATTTGAAGTGTCGCGCTAATGTGGTCCCAACTAATGAATGAGATGAGAGTGGAACCCTTCTGAGTTCCTCTCTGTGTCACGCGGTACCCTGACGGTCCCTTCATGCTGGCATTTCCGCGTCCCTTGACGCCCAGTGGTCAGCCAGGGGTGTCCGGGTCCCTGCGACGCTGCAGGCAGGCGCCTCTTCTCTGCGGAGTTGGAGGCGCCTTCCCAGCGCGCTCTTCGCCGCCTCCGCCGCCCCTACTCGCCTCGCCCTTCCTTCTTCTTTTTCTTCTTTCCCTGCCCACTCCTCCCTCTCTGTGCTCTCGCCCCGCCGCTGCGACTGCTCACTCGCTGCTCGCTGCCGCCGCCGTCTAAAAATAGCCTCTCTCGGGGTGGCCGTCCCAATTACGCGCCGCCGCCGCCTCCTGCGCCCTCGCTTTTGCTACCCCTGAGAGCCGGTCGCGTTATAAGCGGCCGCTGGCTGACCCAGTGGTGCGCGCGCCGCGACAAAAAAAGCCGCACCGGCGCGCCGGCCGCGCGCAGTGAAAGCCCAGCCCGTCCCCAGCACAGCACAGCACAGCACAGCGCAGCGCAAGCGGACGCCGCTTGCCCCAGGTCAGGGACGGCGCACAGCGAGGAAGGCGGGCCGCCGCCTGGGTACGGGACACAGCACGCGGCAAACGTCCACCTTCACGATCAAACGTGTCTGTAGACTTGGCCACTGTTTCTATGTTTCGATACAGTGTATCGATACGTGCAACTGTTTCAGTGTTTCGGAGCGGCTGTGGTTCACTGTTTCGAAACAGTGGTGTTTCATTCCACCCCTGTCTCGGATAACCGGACCAGATTCGATCTCGAGCCAGACACAGAAACTGTATCGTTGTTTCAAAATAAGGCTGTTTCAGTCCACCTGTGCTCGGAACGGACTAATTGTATCGAAACAGTGATGTTTCATTCCGCTCTGTGTCGGACGAGATTCGGGCTCGGCACAGGTACTGAAACACAACATACCACTTCGTGAAACTCTTTCGAGAGTGTCGAAATCTTTTTGACAAGCAATAGCATGAAGCTTAAGATATCCGAAAATAAAGCTTCGTTTCTAGCTGACTGTCCTATTCCGAAATGGCGCAACATCTGCTTTATAAACACTAACCAAACAATAAAACAACGCATACTATTCACATTCAAAATAATAAGTATGTGAAAATCATTCAGTTAAGTTACACTTTTTTATAACATACGCTTCTGTGTTCATGTACAGTAATCACATTAAGAAACGCAAGTAAGCCTACAATATTTTGAATAGAAAATATACATAAATCTGATGTAGGTATAATTCCAAGTAATCTGTTTGACATATGACTGGTAGTGTAATGGTGAATGGGAAGGGCTGGGAAGCATGGAGAATTTATAGTAGCGATTCGAAATACCTTGAAAGACAAAAATTTTTTCTGTTATATTTTGTTATTTATTCGAATTATTTCGCGTTATTTGTGAGTCTATAGGCACTGTGCCTATTATCCACAATGATTCCCTATGTGTAGATGGAAATTAGCAGGATGGGTATATTACCCATACTAACGGAATGCAGTTTGCTCCCACCTCCAGTTCCGTTCGTGGTGGTTCTTCTGTCTTCAGCTATGGCTGTCCTCAGCCAATTGAAAAAGTATGAAAGTCACACGACACGGAAGCAGCGCATTTGCTGCAGGAAATACGAAACTGCCAAGACGCCTAAGTGATAGTTTCACACTTTCTGCGACATGATTAGCGCTCTCGCACCTCATTTGTGTTTATATGGACATACTTATACAGTAGACATTCAAGATGATAAAATGTGTAGGTTTATTAGATTACAAAACATAAACTGTTTCACTGTTTCGAAACAGCGTATCGGAACATTACACTGTACTGTTTCATTTGTTTCGAAACACTTACATGTTTCAGTTTGCCCATCTCTACGTGTCTGGCAAAATCGCACGGGTTTTCCCACCGAGCCCGTACACCTCCGAACAATGTATGCCGCCTAATTTTATCCATTGTCTGCAGTGTTTCTTCTGCGGCTGTATTACTTTCGAAAAAATAAAGAACAACCGCCTTCAGCCACAAATCGTGACTTTATTAAAATGCGCGGTGCGTTTCGAGCCCTTGGGGGCTCATCTTCAGGTGCTGTGATAGTCTACATAACCTGTACAGTCCGTTTAATTCTGGCTCTGACAACATGACCTTATGAAATACACTGAAGAGCCAAAGAACCTGCTACACCTGCCTGATATCGTGTACAGCTCCCCGCGAGCACGCGGAAGTGTCGCAACACGACGTGGCGTGGACTCGGCTAATGCCTGAAGTGGTGCTGGAGGGAACTGACACCACGAATCCTGCTGCAGGGCTGTCCATAAATCCTCAAGAGTACGACGGGATGGAGATCTCTTAAGAAGCACGTCGCAAGGCATTCCAGATATGCTCGATAATGTTCATGTCTGGGGACTTGGGTGGCCAGCGAAAGTGTTTAAACTCGGAAGGGTGTTCCTGCGTTCAGTCTGTAGCAATTCTGCACGTGTGCGCTGTCGCACTGTCCTGCTGATACTGCTCAAGTTACTCGAAATCAGTGTTGACTAACTGAAACCCTCAGCTGCCGACAGGTGTTGTTGATACACCTCGATGAGGACAGCTGAAAATGTGTGCCCCGACCGGGCAAATGTCTATAAGGTACAATACATATGTAGAATTGCTGACAGTTGGGAATGTGCATCTCACGAGCAGCGTGCACAGTCATCAATAGCAACTTCTTTCGAGAACAGTTACTATCTTCGTATATTACTCGAAATCCGCAATGGACATGAATGGATGCAGGTGATCAGAGAGGATGCTTACGTACGTATCACTTGTTAAGAGTCGTATTTAGACGTCTCAGGAGTCGCATATGGCCTCAACTGCAGACGCCCCACACCATTACAGAGAATCCACCAGCTTGAACAATCCCCTGATGACATATAGGGTCCACGGATTCATGAGGTTGTCACATACCCGCTCGATACAATTTTAAACGAGACACTTCCGACCAGGCAACATGTTTCCCGTCATCAATGTTCATGGGCCCGCCGGCCGTTGTGGCTGAGTGGTTCTAGGCGCTACAGTCTGGAACCGCGCGACCGCTACGGTCGCAGGTTCGAATCCTGCCTCGTGCATGGATGTGTGCGATGTCCTTAGGTTAGTTAGGTTTAACTAGTTCTAGGGGACTGATGACCACAGCTGTTAAGTCCCATAGCCCTCAGAGCCATTTGAACCATTTTGTTCGCGGGCCCAGGCGACTCGTAACGCTTTGTGTCATGCAGTCATCATGATGGGCCTCCGGCTTCCAAACCCTATACCGACGATGTTTCGTTGAACGGTTCGGACGCTGACACGTGTTGACGGCCCAGCATTGAAATCTACAGCAATTCAACGATTCTCTCCAGTCGTTGTTGCTCCCGTTCTTGCAGGATCGCTTTCCGGCCACAGCGATGTCGGCCATTCGATGTTTTACCCAATTCCTGACATTCACGACTACAACACCACGTTCAACCTCACTTAAATCTTTATACCCGCCATTGTAGCAACAGTAACCCACTAAAAACCGAATCACAGAAGCTGGATGGAAAAACATAGGTACAGAGAAGGTAACTGCAAAGAAACCGTGGGTAACAGAAGAAATACTTCAGCTGATTGATGAAAGAAGGAAGTACAAAAATGTTGCGGGAAGCTCAGGAACACAGAAATACAAGTCGCTGAGAAATGAAATAAACAGGAAGCTAAGACGAAACGGGTGCAAGAAAAATGTGAAGAAATCCAAAAAGAAATAATAGTAAGAAAGTCAAATTAACCTTCGGTGAAATTAAAAGAAAGAGTGGTAACATTAAGAGTGCAAACGGAATTCTATTGTTAAACACAGAGGAGATAGCAAATAGGTGGAAGGAGTACATTGAAAACCTTTATGAGGGCAAGATTTGTCTGATGTTATAGGGGAAGAAACAGGAATCGATTTAGAAGACATAGGGGACCCAGTATTAGAATGAGAATTTAAGAGAGATTTGGAGGACTTGATATGAAATAAGGCATAAGGGATCGATTAAATTCCATCAGAATGTCTAAAAACATTAGGGGAAGTGGCAACAAAACGACTATTGACGCTGATGTGTGCAATGTATGAGTCTGGCAATATACCGTCTGACTTTCGGAAAAATATCATCCACACAATTCCCAAGACTGCAAGAGCTCACGAGTGCGAGAATATCGCACTGTCAGCTTAACAGCTAATGCATCCAAGTTGTTGACAAGAATGATATACGGAAAAATGGAAAAGAAAATTGAGGATGTGTTAAATCACGACCAGTTTGGCTTTTGGTAAGGTAGAGGCACCAGAGAATGAATTCTAAGGTTATGGTTGATAATAGAAGGAAAACTGAAGAAGAACCAAGACACTTTCAAAGGTTCTGTCGACCTAGAAACAGCGTTTGTCATTGTAAAATGGTGCATGATGTTCCAAATTGTGAGAAAAGTAGCGGTACGCTATAGGGAGAGACGGGTAATATTTTATATGTACAAGAACCAAAAGGAAATAATAAGAGTTGACGACCAAGAACGAAGTGGCCACACGACATCTGTGCTTGCCAGGACGACGGTTGGAGAATCTGCACAAACGCCGACACTCCAGGTACCACAGCTTACCTACCAAAGACCGGGAACTCCCGGAATCGAGCAGGCCACAGACCGGCTCACTTCCCAGAGACGCACATACGTAAGGGCCGCCTCACGCCTCCCCCACTCTGACGTCACTTGGACGCACGCTCACGACGCTGCACCGGGCACTGCCGGACAAGGTGGTCTGCAGCTTGACAGCGGAAACAGCGTCGGGCGTCAGACACGTTCTGCGTAAGGTTCGTCGACACCTGTGGCTCGGCGATTCGCGGGGAGCGCGTTTCGGAGACTAAGTTTGGTCTCTACTCATCGGCGAATCTTAAGGCATCCACCGTAATAATCAGACCTTGTTAGAAACTATCTGGCCTCTCCCCATGAACCATGGACCTTGCCGTTGGTGGGGAGGCTTGCGTGCCTCAACGATACAGATGGTCGTACTGTAGGTGCAACCACAACGGAGGGGTATCTGTTGAGAGGCCAGACAAACGTGTGGTTCCTGAAGAGGGGTAGCAGCCTTTTGAGTAGTTGCAGGGGCAACAGTCTGGATGATTGACTGATCTGGCCTTGTAACACTAACCAAAACGGCTTTGCTGTTGTGGCACTGCGAACGGCTGAACGCAAGGGGAAAGTACAGGCGTAATTTTTTCCGAGGGCATGCAGCTTTACTGTATGGTTAAATGATGATGGCGTCTTCTTGGGTAAAATATTCCGGAGGTAAAATAGTCCCCCATTCGGATCTCCGGGCGGGGACTACTCAAGAGGACGTCGTTATCAGGAGAAAGGAAACTGGCATTCTACGGATCGGAGCGTGGAATGTCAGATCCCTTAATCGTGCAGGTAGGTTAGAAAATTTAAAAAGGGATAGGTTAAAGTTGGATATAGTGGGAATTAGTGAAGTTCGGTGGCAGGAGGAACAAGACTTCTGGTCAGGTGAATACAGGGTTATAAATACAAAATCAAACAGGGGTAATGCCGGAGTAGGTTTCATAATGAATAAAAAAATAGGAGTGCGGGTAAGCTACTACAAACAGCATAGTGAACGTATTATAGTGGCCAAGATAGACACGAAGCCCATGCCTACTACAGTAGTACAAGTTTATATGCCAACTAGCTCTGCAGATGACAAAGAAATTGAAGAAATGTATGATGAGATAAAAGAAATTATTCATGTAGTGAAGGCAAACGAAAACTTTAATAGTCATGGGTGACTGGAATTCGACAGCAGGAAAAGGGAGAGAAGGAAACATAGTAGGTGAATATGGATTGGGGCTACGAAATGAAAAAGGAAGCCGTCTGGTAGAATTTTGCACAGAGCATAACTTAATCATAGCTAACACTTGGTTCAAGAATCATAAAAGAAGGTTGTATACATGGAAGACTCCTGGAGATACTGAAAGGTGTCAGATAGATTATATAATGGTAAGACAGAGATTTAGAAACCAGGTTTTAAACTGTAAAACATTTCCAGTGGGAGATGTGAACTCTGACCACAATCTATTGGTTATGAACTGTAGGTTAAAACTGAATAAATTGCAAAAAGGTCGGAATTTAAGGAGATGGGACCTGGATAAACTGACAGAACCAGAGGTTGTACAAAGATTCAGGGACAGCATAAGGGAACAATTGACAGGAATGCGGGAAAGAAATACAGTAGAAGAAGAATGGGTAGCTCTGAGCGATGAAGTAGTGAAGGCAGCAGAGGATCTAGTAGGTAAAAAGACGAGGGCTAGTAGAAATCCTTGGGTAACAGAAGAAATATTGAATTTAATTGATGAAAGGAGAAAATATAAAAATGCAGTAAATGAAGCAGGCAAAAAGAAATACAAACGTCTCAAAAATGATATCGACAGGAAGTGCAAAATTGGTAAGCAGGCATGGCTAGAGGACAAATGTAACGATGTAGAGGCTTATCTCACTAGGGGTAAGATAGATGCAGCCTACAGGAAAATTAAAGAGACCTTTGGAGAAAAGAGAGCCACTTGTATGAATATCAAGAGCTCAGATGGAAACCCAGTTCTAAGCAAATAGGGGAAAGCAGAAAGGTGGAAGGAGTATATAGAGGGTCTATACAAGGGCGATGTACTTGAGGACAATATTGTGGAAATGGAAGAGGATGTAGATGAAGATGAAATGGGAGATACGATACTGCGTGAAGAGTTTGACAGAGCACTGAAAGACCTGAGTCGAAACAAGGCCCCGGGAGTAGACAACATTCCATTAGAACTACTGACGGCCTTGGGAGAGCCAGTCCTGACAAAACTCTACCATCTGGTGAGCAAGATGTATGAAACAGGCGAAATACCCTCAGTCTTCAGGAAAAATATAATAATTCCAATCCCAAAGAAAGCAGGTGTTGACAGATGTGAAAATTACCGAACTATCAGTTTACTAAGTCACAGCTGCAAAATACTAACACGAATTATTTACAGACGAATGGAAAAACTGGTAGAAGCCGACCTCGGGGAAGATCAGTTTGGATTCCGTAGAAATGTTGGAACACGTGAGGCAATACTGACCTTACAACTTATCCTAGAAGAAAGATTAAGGAAAGGCAAACCTACGTTTCTAGCATTTATAGACTTAGATAAAGCTTTTGACAATGTTGATTGGAATTCTCTCTTTCAAATTCTAAAGGTGGCAGGGGTAAAATACAGGGAGCGAAAGGCTATTTACAATTTGTACAGAAATGAGATGGCAGTTATAAGAGTCGAGGGACATGAAAGGGAAGCAGTGGTTGGGAAAGGAGTGAGACAGGGTTGTAGCCTCTCCCCGATGTTATTCAATCTGTATATTGAGCAAGCAGTGAAGGAAACAAAAAAAAATTCGGAGTAGGTATTAAAATCCAGGGAGAAGAAATAAAAACTTGGAGGTTCGCCGAGGACATTGTAATTCTGTCACAGACAGCAAAGAATTTGGAAGAACAGTTGAACGGAATGGACAGTGTCTTGAAAGGAGGATATAAGATGAAGATCAACAAAAGCAAAAGGTGGATAATGGAATGTAGTCGAATGAAGTCGGATGATGCTGAGGGAATTAGATTAGAAAATGAGACGCTTAAAGTAGTAAAGGAGTTTTGCTATTTGGAGAGCAATAATAATTGATGATGGTCGAAGTAGAGAGGATATAAAATGTAGACTGGCAATGGCATGGAAAGCGTTTCTGAAGAAGAGAAAATTGTTAACATCGAGTGTAGATTTAAGTGTCAGGAGGTCGTTTCTGAAAGTGTTTGTATGGAGTGTAGCCATGAATGGAAGTGAAACATGGACAATAAATAGTTTGGACAAGAAGAGAATAGAAGCTTTCGAAATGTGGTGCTACAGAAGAATGTTGAAGATAGGGTGGGTAGATCACTAATGAGGAGGTATTGAATAGAATTGGGGAGGAGTGGAGTTTGTGGCACAACTTGACTAGAAGATGGGATCGGTTAGTAGGACATGTTCTGAGGCATCAAGGGATCACAAATTTAGCATTGGAGGGCAGCGTGGAGGGTAAAAATCGTAGAGGGAGACAAAGAGATGAATACACTAAGCAGATTCAGAAGGATGTAGGTTGCAGTAGGTACTGGGAGATGAAGGAGCTTGCACAGGGTAGAGTAGCATGGAGAGCTGGATCAAACCAGTCTCAGGACTGAAGACCACAACAACAACAACAACAACAACCTGGCCCTTCTGCCAAAACTAAGTGTATGCGATCTTGCGGGCGTATTCCCTCCTGTATGTGGTTAACGCAATCATGCTGCGAAACAGTTAAGCCCAGAGCGAATACTGCCACCCGTATGCGCTCAAAATACTCACTTAAACTTTCGTTACTAGCCTGAACTCGCCAGTAAAAATTTTGATCTAGAGCCACCCTCGTACGCCTCGACAACCTACTATCAATAACCCGCTGTCGAAGTTGCGCCAACGAACCCTCACCTTGTAAGACTTCTGCCACCAAACTACTAAGGCAGCCTTTCGTCACTGGGTACAAGGCGGCCAACACAAGGCCCTGTAACAACCCACGGAGAGGCTGGGGTATCTTGGAGAACTGATTCGACAACTCCACCTGCGCATCCACTACAGGGATCGTTTTGTGCGTGCTGCTATCTGGCCCTGCAGTTCGAGTACTCCGTCCGGGAAGATCACCTCCACCGCCCAAAGACACCGCCGGGGCGCGTGGGTGCAGTGCCTGCACTTGGTCTCTGCGGTGAGCAAATGACTTATCGACGGGCGGAGCCACGGCTACTGTGGCTGAATCGATAGGACAAGAGTTGTGACGGGCTACGTGGGCCTGAATGCGATACTACTGTGTAGGAGTAGGTGGATCAGGCTCAAAAAGGGAAATAGTTGCCGCTAATTCAGCCAGGGAAGGTAGACAGACGAGAAAGAAACTCACTCTGATGGGGGAAAACGTCCGTGCACAACAACACTGGAGCGTCGGCCGCGGCAGGAAGTCGGGGCGATAAATCGGCTACGCTGCCCTCGGTTGGCAGGTTGAGGATACGTAACTCGTGCACCAGACGATCCCGACGCAAATACGCCATGGCGGCGAAGATTCGACTGGCAATGGCGACAAGGAAGTGCTCAAAGCAACAAGTCCACAGTATTAACAAAAGACAAGTCAGAAAAGAGACAAACGAAACAATATAAGGGGAAGCGTAGCAACAACAAACAGACGAAAGCCGTCAGCGGAAGGAGTGCTCCGCTCCCAGTGGTGTTGCGATTGCATACTAACCTTGTATACCAGTAACACGACCAGTTTGTAGTTGCAACACATACACATGAATACATCAGCAATACTAATCACCTAACGACATTTGCATATCAAGGCCCTATCCACAATTAGTATTTACAATATTAACCGTCACACTTGTGACAACGGCCCATTTACGTGCCGATAAAAACCAAAATAACGGATGAAATCGATAACCAAACGTTAACAATGTCGTCCATCGCCTTTCTCACTCAGTTTTACGCTTACTGCAAAGTTAAAATTACTTTGATGCTATCTGACCTGAAGGGTACTCTTAATTGTTCCGTTTACACTTGGCATTCTGTTACACTCAACGTCCGGAAGATTCTAGACTTTATGCAAGCTTAAGGCAAAACGTCAATTTCATGCACATGACATGGACGCGAGAAAACGTTAATCTATTACGATCTCACAACCACACGATCCAAAGGGTGAACTTATACTCAGCTTTGGACATTAGGAAATCTTCTGCTTAAAACAAGCCTCTCGTTGAATGGAATAGAGAAATCGCGCGTTAAGAGAGTCCGGACGGCCCTGAGTTCAAATCCTGAGATTTCCGTCACACTGTAAGCTCGCGGGGCGAGGTTTGCTCGCGTCGACCACTATACACGTTTCTGAAGACAGGAAAATATGAGCGGCAGACACACTGTAGTATACACAAGTTACAAAAATATACTGGGTGAGTCACCTAACGTTACCGCTGGATATATTTCGTAAACCACATCAAATACTGACGAATCGATTCCACAGACCGAACGTGAGGAGAAGGGCTAGTGTAATTGGTTAAGACAAACCATACAAAAATGCACGGAAGTATGTTTTTAACACAAACCTACATTTTTTAAATGGAACCCCGTTAGTTTTGTTAGCACATCTGAACATATAAACAAATACGTAATCAGTGCCGTTTGTTGCACTGTAAAATGTTAATTACATCCGGAGATATTGTAACCTAAAGTTGACGCTTGAGTACCACACCTCCGCTCTTCGATCGTGTGTATCGGATAGCACCGAATTACGTAGGGATCCAAAGGGAACGGTGATGGACCTTAGGTACAGAAGAGACTGGAACAGCACATTACGTCCACATGCTAACAGCTTTTTATTGGTCTTCTTCACTGACGCACATGTACATTACCACGAGGGGTGAGGTACACGTTCGACGGGCGTTTCACAGGACGTGGAGGACGCATAAATTGGCCAGCCCGTTCTCCTGATCTTACACCTCTGGACTTCTTTCTGTGTGGTACATTAAAGGAGAATGTGTACCGTGATGTGCCTACAACCCCAGAGGATATGAAACAACGTATTGTGGCAGCCTGCGGCGACATTACACCAGATGTACTGCGGCGTGTACGACATTCATTACGCCAGAGATTGCAATTGTGTGCAGCAAATGATGGCCACCACATTGAACATCTATTGGCCTGACATGTCGGGACACACTCTATTCCACTCCGTAATTGAAAACGGAAACCACGTGTGTACGTGTTCCTCACACCTCATGGTAATGCACATGTGCGTCAGTGAAAGAGACCAATAAAAAGGTGTTAGCATGTGGACGTAATGTGCTGTTCCAGTCTCTTCTGAACCTAAGGTCCATCACCGTTCCCTTTGGATCCCTACGTAATTCGGTGCTCTCCGATACACACGATCGAACAGCGGAGGAGTGGTACTCAAGTGTCAACTTTAGGTTACAATATCTCCGGATGTAATTAACATTTTACAATGCAACAAACGGCACTGATTACGTATTTGTTTATATGTTCAGATGTGCTAACAAAACTAACGGGGTTCCATTTAAAAAAACGTAGGTTTGTGTTAAAAAACATACTTCCGTGCATTTTTGTATGGTTTGTATTAAACAATTACACTAGCCCCTCTCCTCACGTTCGGTCTGTGGAATCGATTCGTCAGTATTTGATGTGGTTTACCAAATATATTCAGCGGTAATGTTAGGTGACTCACCCTGTATATATACAGAAAAGCAATACCTTAATATAAACATATTACAAGTTCTCCAATGAACACAATAAAAGAGCTTAGTTTCCTTTGACCCAAAAAAAAAAAATTTAGGTTACTACGTGGAAAGATGTGCACACCCAATGACTTAAGGTCCACGTTACAAGACAATCCGTCTTTGCTGAATGGCCGATACCACTGAGAGGCACCCACATGTCTTGCTCATACTGTGGCATCAAGCAGTCAGGCCTGCAAGATGAGTGGTCTGCCAAGTGAGTGGATTCATTCTTAATTTATCGAGTAACATGAACTCTAGTACTCACACTTAAGTTACAAGTTATCCTCCTATATGATTAATACGCAACGGAAACACGCATCTGACTATCAATAATTTACAGAACTCTGACTGTACACTACGCACTGGCAATACCACATTTTCTTTTTGTCTTTTATTTAACGGCTTTTGTCAACACGCGGCCACCGCACTGAATATGAATGGCGCACACATTATAAGTTTGGGACATTATGACAACATACAATTCGAAGTAAAAGTCCACCAATCTTTTTCTTTTCACTATCTTATTTATTCCGATAAATTCTCTAACCTAAACACACAAATTCTACAACCTACAACAATAACACATAAGAAATTCCGCCCAGTGGGCATGGCTTTACAATGGTGAATCTCTATATTATGGTCTCGTAATTACTTTTAACGCTACAGTGCACTTTCTGGATAGGATGGTGGATCTTTTATTATACCTCACACTTCGACTCTCACAATCATCATCACGAAACTTTCCTCCAGACCGAGCGGTACCGAAGGAACAAGCATAACCCACTAATCTTTTGAAACTACCTCGCTACTCTCCCATGCAAACCACACATACCCAAATTACATGACATACACCACACTACAATGTGAAATACTACACAGGGAATAGTCACAACATTATCACTTTCAGCTTTCCCACTTCAATTAATATTTATCCCAGTTTCACACGACACTGCCCCACTTTGTAATTCTACTTTCCTACTATGAACTCTGGAGATAGTTGCACGTCTTCCTGTGCAATGCAAGCCAAGTGGCGTTGCTGGATAGACGGCCGACTCACCTTGCTTCTCTCTCAGAGTTTAAATCTAGCGTCACACGGAATCATATCACACAATTTAACATTGAGAACTTCACACACGCGAGTCCTCAACTGATGCCATGGACGAGTACTTCTCTTTATCCTTTGTCTCATACACAGATTGAGACTCACACAGTACTCACCACGTGGAAGTACTCGTCTCTAATTTCAAGTCCTGCACACGCCATTTCTTAAATATTTCAACTTATGGTACACACGCTATTTCTTAAATATTTCAACTTATTGTACACACGCTAGTAATTCAGCTTAACTTAAGCACACGGAAGTATTTCAACTCAATGCTACACGTGGTTTCATTGTGACTGTTGGTCACTCCTGAAGATTCCTGCAATCCCATTAATATTACCTGCCTGACATTTAATTCTCCCCACAAAAGTTCCTGAAATAGAGAAATTAATATTTCAAACTACTCTTAAATATTCCACATGCATACCATGTCTCCACTCTTTCGTCATTACGGAGCACAACTAAAAACAGGTCTTAACAGCACAAGATCCAGCGGCAGAGTGCTGAAACATGGCCGTTCCTGAGGTTCTCTCCCATCTCTGTCGAGGTGGGGGAAGCACCTTGCTATCGTATTGGTCAGCCACATTTCCGGTGCTCAAAGCTCTGGTAAATTTCATCTCTTTGGTCCCACCAAAGGTGGGCAGAGGATCGACTCAAAGATGATCATATATTCACATTCACTATCTGCAGTTAGCAGACGACCATACATTCATTCATTTCACAGATCTCACCAAACTGGATGTAGGGATTTACTTTGTGGGAGTGCACATGTGATCAATTAAATAAATAAATTTTCATTCTTTCCCACACTGGTATCCGGCTTCGCTGTATTAATTGAAATTGAGTTATTTTACAAAAAAAATGTGTTGTTCTGACAAAAATAATGAAGTATGTTGTACCTATTTTCAATGTCGGGCGGTACCGTACCCTTTCACCACATAAATCAAATGTGCAGTACCTAACGTACACAATCAGCCTTCAGATAGGTATTTGAAATTGCAATAGAAAACTAATGTCACTTCAGTAGGTCGCTAATGCAATAAGCACGACCGAGCGAGGTGGCGCAGTGGTTAGACACTGGACTCGCATTCGAGAGGACGACGGTTCAATCCCGCGTCCGGCCATCCTGATTTAGGTTATCCGTGATTTCCCTAAATCACTCCAGGCAAATGCCGGGATGGTTCCTGTCAAAGGGCACGGCCGACTTCCTTCCCCGTCCTTCCCTAATCCGATGAGACCGATGACCACGCTGTCTGGTCTCCTTCCACAAAACAACCAACCAACCAACCAATAAGCACGGCCCCTACGGCTACAGAGCAAAATCCACACGGCCTCTATCCGACCGTAAAACACAACGTGACCCATATCTATCATGGCCACTTGCCTTCCATACACACAAGAAATTATTAAGAAACAACAACTACCACTAATTCGTAAAACCAGAAAATTCTAAATCTGTAACTAAATTAAGAAATAACGTTCAAGTGAACCAGCCATCTCCAGCGTCGCACTAAACACCAAATTCAAACTTACAAATGCGAGGCGCTATTTCTAGCCACTTTAGTAACATAATTTCATAGCCGTTCCAGAACGTAACTCGCCTCGCCACCACTGCAGTGAATGTTTCGCTGCCCACTAGCACGAGCAACTGCAACAGTCAACTGTCCTTTAGTACGCAAACATTCACTATACAGGATGGTCCACTGATCGTGACCGGGCCAAATACACTCCTGGAAATTGAAATAAGAACACCGTGAATTCATTGTCCCAGGAAGGGGAAACTTTATTGACACATGCCTGGGGTCAGATACATCACATGATCACACTGACAGAACCACAGGCACATAGACACAGGCAACAGAGCATGCACAATGTCGGCACTAGTACAGTGTATATCCACCTTTCGCAGCAATGCAGGCTGCTATTCTCCCATGGAGACGATCGTAGAGATGCTGGATGTAGTCCTGTGGAACGGCTTGCCATGCCATTTCCACCTGGCGCCTCAGTTGGACCAGCGTTCGTGCTGGACGTGCAGACTGCGTGAGACGACGCTTCATCCAGTCCCAAACATGCTCAATGGGGGACAGATCCGGAGATCTTGCTGGCCAGGGTAGTTGACTTACACCTTCTAGAGCACGTTGGGTGGCACGGGATACATGCGGACGTGCATTGTCCTGTTGGAACAGCAAGTACCCTTGCCGGTCTAGGAATGGTAGAACGATGGGTTCGATGACGGTTTGGATGTACCGTGCACTATTCAGTGTCCCCTCGACGATCACCAGTGGTGTACGGCCAGTGTAGGAGATCGCTCCCCACACCATGATGCCGGGTGCTGGCCCTGTGTGCCTCGGTCGTATGCAGTCCTGATTGTGGCGCTCACCTGCACGGTGCCAAACACGCATACGACCATCATTGGCACCAAGGCAGAAGCGACTCTCATCGCTGAAGACGACACGTCTCCATTCGTCCCTCCATTCACGCCTGTCGCGACACCACTGGCGGCGGGCTGCACGATGTTGGGGCGTGAGCGGAAGACGGCCTAACGGTGTGCGGGACCGTAGCCCAGCTTCATGGAGACGGTTGCGAATGGTCCTCGCCGATACTCCAGGAGCAACAGTGTCCCTAATTTGCTGGGAAGTGGCGGTGCGGTCCCCTACGGCACTGCGTAGGATCCTACGGTCTTGGCGTGCATCCGTGCGTCGCTGCGGTCCGGTCCCAGGTCGACGGGAACGTGCACCTTCCGCCGACCACTGGCGACAACATCGATGTACTGTGGAGACCTCACGCCCCACGTGTTGAGCAATTCGGCGGTACGTCCACCCGGCCTCCCGCATGCCCACTATACGCCCTCGCTCAAAGTCCGTCAACTGCACATACGGTTCACGTCCACGCTGTCGCGGCATGCTACCAGTGTTGAAGACTGCGATGGAGCTCCGTATGCCACGGCAAACTGGCTGACACTGACGGCGGCGGTGCACAAATGCTGCGCAGCTAGCGCCATTCGACGGCCAACACCGCGGTTCCTGGTGTGTCCGCTGTGCCGTGCGTGTGATCATTGCTTGTACAGCCCTCTCGCAGTGTCCGGAGCAAGTATGGTGGGTCTGACAGACCGGTGTCAATGTGTTCTTTTTTCCATTTCCAGGAGTGTATCTCACGAAATAAGCGTTCAACGAAAAAACTGCAAAGAACGAAACTCGTCTAGCTTGAAGGGGGAAACCAGATGGCGCTATGATTGGCCCGCTAGATGGCGCTGCCATAGGCCAAACGGATATCAACTGCGTTTTTTTAAACAGGAACCCCCATTTTTTATTACTAATTCGTGTAGTACGTAAAGAAATATGAATGTTTTAGTTGCAACACTTTTTCCGCTTTGTGACAGATGGCGCTGTAATACTCACAAACCTATAAGTACATGGTAAAACGTAACATTCCGCCAGTGCGGACTGTATTTGCTTCGTGCTACATTATCCGTGTTAAAATGGACAGCTTACCAATTGTGGAAAAGGTCGATATCGTGTTGATGTATGGCTATTGTGATCAAAATGCCCAACGGACGTGTGCTATGTATGCTGCTCGGTATCCTGGACGACATCATCCAAGTGTCCGGACCGTTCGCCGGATAGTTACGTTATTTAATGAAACGGGAAGTGTTCAGCCACATGTGAAACGTCAACCACGACCTGCAACAAATGATGATGCCCAAGTAGGTGTTTTAACTGCTGTCGAGTCTAATCCGCACATCAGCAGCAGACAAATTGCGCGAGAATCGGGAATCTCAAAATCGTCGGTGTTGAGAATGCTACATCAATATCGATTGCACCCGTACGGTATTTCTATGCACCAGGAATTGCGTGGCGACGACTTTGAACGTCGTGTACAGTTCTGCCACTGTGCACAACAGAAACTACTGGACGGTTACAGATTTTTTGCACGCGTTCTATTTAACGACGAAGCGTCATACACCAACAGCGGTAACGTAAACCGGCATAATATGCACTACTGGGCAACGGAAAATCCACGATGACTGCGACAAGTGGAACATGAGCGACCTTGGCGGGTTAATGTACGGTGCGGCATTATGGGAGGAGGGATAATTTGCCCCCAATTTATCGATGGCAATGTAAATGGTGCAATGTATGCTGATTTCCAACGTAATGTTCTACCGATGTTACTACAAGATGTTTCACTGCCTGACAGAATGGCGATGAACTTCAAACACAATGAATATCCGACACATAGCTCGCGTGGGGTCGAAGCGGTATTGAATAGCATATTTCTTGAGAGGTGGATTGGTCGTCGAATGTCACCGAATGTGACGTCCCCGGATTTGTTTCTGTGGGGAAAGTTGAAGGATATTTGCTATCGTGATCCACCGACAACATGCGTAAGCGCATTTTCAATGGATGTACGAACATTACGGAAGGCGAACTATTCACTGTTGAGAGGAATGTCGTTACACGTATTGCCAAATGCATTGAGGTTGACGGACATCATTTTGAGCACTTTTTGCATTAATGTGCTATTTACGGGTAATCACGCTGTAACAGCATGCGTTCTCAGAAATGATAAGTTCACAAAGGTACATGTATCACAATGGAACAACTGAAATAAAATGTTCAAACGTACTTACGTTCTGTATTTCAATATTAAAAACCTACCGGTTACCAACTGTTCGTCTAAAATTGTGAGCCATATGTTTGTGACTATTACAGCGCCATCTATCACAAAGCGAAAAATTGGTCCAACTAAAACATTCATATTTCTTTACGTTCTACACGAATATGTAATAAAAAATGGTGGTTCCTATTTAAAAAAAAACGCAGTTGGTATCCGTTTGACCTATGGCAGCGCCATCTAGCGGGCCAACCATGGCGCCATCTGGTTTCCCCCTTCAAGCTATAGTAGTTTTGTTCTTTGTAGTTTTTTCGTTTCACGCTTATTTCGTGAGAGATTTAGCCCGGTCACGATCAATGAATCACCCTGTATATAGAAGGAGGAACGTACCACGAAAGCTTGGCGATTAATTTTTTCTTCTTCGTGTGAAATCCACACGCCGTCCTTCCACATAGCCCTCGAGGTATTGGCAAATGCTGGCCGCCACTGGCCAGCCGTGTCAACGCAACTGCAATACCTGCCGGCAGCGGCCCACGCTTCTCCTCTGCTGCCACTCTGCTGGTCCTCACGGCACACGGCGTCGCCAGCTCCCCACAGCGACGACACCGAAAGCACGTCACGTCACGGACTGACTCGCCTCACGCGCGGACCCGCTCTCCCGGACTCGCGCACGCGCGCCACCACAAATAGCCTGCCTCAAAGACGCAAAGAGAACAAGGCACAGGGAGAACGATCAAAAATGGAAGTTAGAATCGATATCGCCCGGCGCCAGAAACCCACCGGCTCCACGGGCATTTCCATCGCTGACGGCTGGTTCTGGTGCTGCTCTTCGGCCTTCAGATCGCTGCTAATGGTGGTGGCAGGAGCCCCGAGTGCGGCGTTCAGCCCTGCAGAGGCTTTGGGCAGCTGTCGTCCTCCTATTTGTCGTCACATTCCTCTGCTTCCTGGCTTAGCGAATGATGTTTCTCCGCTTTCCCTATGTGAGCTAAAGATTTCGACACTGTGCCACTTGAAACATCACACACTCGGGCCACCTTGTTTCGAGAAGCACCCCCCACGCCCGCACCAGCAATTTCCAACCATTCGAACCCATCTAGCAGCTCCGACATGGTGAACTCGTGAACACACAGAGCAGCTTCCTAACGAGGATTATGAATCGCAGTGTCGTTAGAGAATCTTATCGCTGGTATCCCTCCGGCCTGAATTTCAGTCCCTCTCGTGAACTTTCCCTTTATCGATGTCGAGTTCTATTGGGAAGCGTGTGCACCACGACCGTATTATTCTCAATATATTTTGGATGAGGTGGCAGGAGTCAAATACAGGGAGTGAGCCGGCCGGAGGGGCCGAGCGGTTCTAGGCGCTACAGTCTGGAACCGCCCGACCGCTACGGTCGCAGGTTCGAATCCTGCCTCGGGCATGGATGTGTATGATGTCCTTAGGATAGTTAGGTTTAAGTACTAAGTTCTAGGGGACTGATGACCTCAGAAGTTAAGTCCCATAGTGCTCAGAGCCATTTGAACCATTTTTGAACAGGGAGCGAGAGGTTGTTCACATTTTGTACAGAAACCAGATGGCATTTATAAGAGTCGAGTGGGACGAAAGGGAATCACTGGTTGGGGAGGGAGTGAGACAGTGTTGTAGTCTATCCCCGATGTTATTGAGTCTGTATGTTGAGAACGCAGTAAAGGAAACAAAAAAAACAAAACAAAAATGTGGAGTAGAATTAAAATTCAAGGGTAAGAAATAAAAACTATGAAGTTTGCTGATGACATTGTAATTGTTGCATTCATTTTCAATAAGCTACCACAACAATTCAAAATTCTTAGCAGTAATCCACGCGCTTTCAAACCGAAACTGAAGATACCCCATGGGTCACTCATTCTATTCTGCCGAGCAGTTCCTTGAAAAATTAAGCTGATTCTTATTCTATTGTTCATTGGGTTTACTTAAACTTATGATTGACTTTTTTCGGGTTCATAAACATTTTATTTTTTATCTGTTATTACTTTTATGTTGTAATTTCATGTACTGACGTGTTCCGTGATCTTGGAGACTTGCTCCTCCATTTGGTCGTACGGAACGTGGCATAAATAAATAAGAATTTAATAATTCACACAATCAAAAGCCTTTGAAAGATCACAAAATTTCGGAATGGGTGGTGTTTTGTTATTCAGAGCATTTAATATGTGATCATTGAAACCAAATATAGCATTTTCTGTTGCATATAAGATGCAGCAATGTCGTCAAACTGAGACGTTTTGATCGCCCCTTGTGTTGCTCTGTGCGCCCCACGGCTCTGACCTAGATGTACGTACCACATTAATGAAGGACGTGGCTGTGCCGTTCGCCTGCCTCTACGCCTGACATCTGGGTGTCAAGCAAACCATATGTGCAGTATTTTTCCAACCGAAGTGAAACGGTGCCCTGATTGCGAGGAGTGGCACAATAGCCCCGTCGACAAGAGACACGGGAAGCAACAACAGCGTCAGGGGCAGGCGTGGCCCGGCAACACGGAGTATTCTCCACACTTGATACTGTAGCTCTCCGTCAAGAACACACAGCGCAATATCGCCGTCTTTGCCAGCGGCAGCATCGCATCGCCGAAGGCACCGCTACTGCGGAGACTCGTTACCGCATAATGTGGCTGCAGTAAGCTGAGCTTCCACGCTGTAGAGTGGCGTACTGACTTGGGACGCCCGTGGCCGGTCTGTTTGGCCGGTTTGGCCCGGTCGGAACGGCGGCCCCCGTCTCCGGCTGACCTTGGGCCGCCCCTGCCACCCCCGCCCCCGCCGCCAGCCCACACAACAAGATGGCGCCACGCACACACACACACACACACACGCACAAAGCCTCCCGCCCCCGGCCGACGCTTCCCTCACGAGGCTCCTGCCGTACATCCGCCGACCCTGCTGGCCCATCTGTGTTTCCCCGTACGCTCCTCTGTGCAAGAGCCCTGTGGACTGCTGTAGAGTGGGTGGCAGGGGGTACTTCCTCACTGAACCCTAGTCCCAAGTGCGTCTGCACGCGTTTTGCACGGGGAAATATATATTTTATTTGTTGTTTATTTATTTAACCTGCCAAGATTACGTCCATCTGGCCCTCTCTTACCTCTAACCAGGCGGTCTACATATTTTGCTTTTATACACTAGTGGCCATTACAATTACTGCACCACGAAGATGACGTGCTACAGACGCGAAATTTAACCGACAGGAAGAAGATGCTGTGATATGCAAATGATTAGCTTTTCAGAGCATTCACACAAGGTTGGCGCCGGTGACGACACCTACAACGTGCTGACATGAGGAAAGTTTCCAAAAGATTTCTCATACACAAACAGCAGTTGACCGGCGTTGCCTGGTGAAACGTTGTTGTGATGCCTCGTGTAAGGAGGAGAAATGCGTATCGTTTCCGACTTTGATGAACGTCGAATTGTAGTCTATCGCGAATGCGGTTTATCGTATCGCGACATTGCTGCGAGATCCAATGACTGTTAGCAGAATACGGAATCGGTGGGTTCAGGAGGGTAATACGGAACGCCATGCTGGATCCCAACGGCGTCGTATCACTATCAGTCGAGATGACAGGCATCTTATCCGCACGGCTGTAACGGATCGTGCAGCCACGTCTCGATCCCTGAGTCAACAGACGGGGACGTTTGCAAGACGACAACCATCTGCACGAACAGTTCGACGAGGTTTGCAGCAGCATGGACTATCAGCTCACAGACCGTGGCTGCGGTAACCCTTGACTCTGCATCACAGACAGGAGGATCTGCGATGGTGTACTCGACGACGAACCTGGGTGCACGAATGGCAAAACGTCATTTTTTCGGATGAATCCAGTTTCTGTTTACAGCATCAAGATGGTCGCATCCGATTGGCGACATCGTGGTGAACGCACAATGGAAGCGTGTATTCGTCATCGCCATACTGGCGTATCACCCCGCGTGATGCTGTGGGGTGCCATTGGTTACACGTCTCGGTCACCTCTTGTTCGCATTGACGACACTTTGAACAGTGGACGTTACATTTCAGATGTGTTACGACCCGTGGCTCTACCCTTCATACGATCCCTGCGAAACCCTACATTTCAACAGGATAATGCACGACCGCATGTTGCAGGTCCTGTACGGGCCTTTCTGGATACAGAAAATGTTCGACTGCTGCCCTGGCCTGCACACTCTCCAGATCTCTCACCAATTGAAAACGTCTGGTCAATGGTGGCCGAGCAACTAGCTCGTCACATTACGCGTCACTACTCTTGATGAACTGTGGTATCGTGTTGAAGCTGCATGGACAGCTGTGCCTGTACACGCCATCCGAGCTCTGTTTGACTCAATACCCAGGCGTACCAAGCCCGTTATTACGCCCAGAGGTGGTTGTTCTGGGTACTGATTTCTCAGCAACTGAGTACCCAAATTGGGTGAAAACGTAATCACATGACAGTTCTAGTATAATATATTTGTGCAATGGATACCCGTTTATCATTTGCATTTCTTCTTGGTGTAGTCAATTTTAATGGCCAGTAGTGTAGTTTGCAGTCATTGTATTTTATCTTCTACTCCTGTAGAAGCGGTGATACAAATGACTTAATGGCCAGTAGTGTATGTTTTATTGGACATATTAAACTACATCTTGTAAAAAAAGTGAAATAAACGATTACAAAGGAATACTTGGGAAAATACATAAACATACATTTTATACAGTTTATACACGATACTAATGCAATAAATAGACATTATGATACAGACAGAGTTTAGATAGGAGAGGTACAGGCAGTGGGTATGAGCGAAACTTGGTGAAGGCAAGGGAAGAACGGGGAAGTGATGAAAAACAGTTAAGGAAATAAGAAGGAAAACAAGATTGCGTGGCTAATGGAGATAGATGAAGAGGAAGAGGAGAAAGGAGCAAGATAGGAGACACTAGCTTTGCTATTAGACAGAGGGGAAGATTGGCCTTATACATTAATTTAGTAGAAAACGTTATGACGATGATAGCAGGAAATGCTTCAGCTTTTTCTTAAAAGGTGCAAGGGATTTAATGTTGCGCAAACTAAGAGACAGTTTGTTGCAGAGGCTCACAGCGGCAACTGAGAAGGAGTTTGCAAATGTTTTTGTTTTGTGAGTGGGTACAGTTAAGATACCAAATGAGAGTGACCTCGTGTTTCGATTACGATGGCATGAAAGGTGTTTAATCTCTGAAGCAAGGTCCTGGGGTGCTTGCGCGACGAGGAGTCGGTGAAGTAGACACAGAGTGCGGTAGTTACGCAATTTGTCCGGCCGCAGCCACCCTAGCTGGGAGTATGAAGCACTCACTAACACGATCATATCGGCGAATGCTGCAGGTGTAACGCACACAGGAATTCGTGGTTAGTTCTGACAGTCTTTTGTTTTCAGTACTCATACCGTGTTGAACTAGATCACAATTGTAGACGTTCGGCAGAATGAGTGCTTGCACAAGTTGGCGTTTCAAGTCCTATGGAAATACGTTCCTAAACTTTTTGAGAGCGTGGAGACAAGCGGAAGTCTTCCGGCACACTGCGACTGTATTCTCTGCCTAGCTGAGATGCTCATCCAAAGCTACATTCATGTTCTTAACTTTTTTCTGATATGGTATTGGAATGCCGTCGAGCAGAACAGGAGGCAGCCGTTCGCGGAAATCTGAGCTTTCTGATGAGCTGTTAAGATTACTTGTGTCTTTCTTGCATTTAGTGTAAGCCGCAGGTTTTTCGCCCATATTACTACTGAAGACAGACTATAATTCATATCAACGATTGCAGTGTTTATATCTTCAGGTCTGACGCTTAGGTAAGGCTGGAGGTCATCGGCATAGAAATGATATTTACAGGAAGCCAGAACGGACGACATGGCGTTGGCATATAAGGAAAACAAAAGTGGCCCTAAGACTGATCCTTGCGGTACTCCTCGGGAGACATGTTTCCAGGAAGATTTTTCGTTTACACCGACACACAATGCTGTCTGTTTTTAAGTAGCGTTCAAACCACCTCATTACACTAGCTGAGAAATTAAGCTGTATCACTTTTCTGAGTAATATGTCAAAGTTAGCAGTGTCAAAAGCTTTGCTGAAGTCTAATACCGTCAATATTGTTGCCTTCCGGCTGTCGATGGAATATTTCAGGTCATCATTAACTTTAATTACATCAGTGTTCGTGCTGTGGTGTTTAAGGAAACCGGATTGAAATTTGTTCAAACGTTCAAATGTGTGTGAATTGCTGAGGGACCAAACTGTTGACGTCATCGGTCCCTCGGCTTACACACTACTAAAACGAACTTGCGCTAAGAACAACACACACACCCAAGCCCGAGAGCGTACCCGAACCTCCGGCGGGGGGGCCCGAGCAGTCCGTGACATGGCGCCTCAAACCGCGCGGCCACTACGTGCGGCTTTGAAATTTGTCATATGGATTGAATTCATGCAGGTGTTCAGTGATTTGATGATGAACAATATATTGAAGCGCTTTGGAAACAGCAGGCATTATGCTAGCTGGTCAGTAATCATTAGCCAGTTGAGGGTTTTCGATCTTAGGGATGGGTCGAATTATGCGTCTTTTCCATGCAGTGGGGTGCATTTCATTCACGAGGGAACAATTAAATATGTCAGTTAAGACAGGTACTAAGACACTGGCAACATTCTTAATCACGGTTATACCGATACTGTCGTTGCCTATCGCATCAGAAGAGATTCTCATTATTACTTTTCTTGCCGATCTATTGTTACGTATTTTAGATGGAAGGATTTTTTAAGTTATAGGAGTCGAGTCGTATGAAAGGGAAGCAGTGGTTGAGAAGGGAGTGAGACAGGGTTGTAGCCTATCCCGACGTTATTCATTCCCTATACTGAGCAAGCAGTAAAGGAAATAAAAGAAAAATTTGGAGTAGAAATTAAATCCAGGGAGAAGAAATAAAAACTTTGAGGTTTGCCGACGACATTGTAATTCTATCAGAGACAGCAAAGGACCTGGAAGAGCGGTTGAACGGAATGGACAGTGTCTTGAAAGGAAGACATGAGATGAACATCGTGAATATCATCAGAAGCAAAATGAGGATAATGGAATGTAGTCGAATTAAGTGAGGTGATGCTGAGGGAATTACATTAGAGAATGAGACGATTAAGACAGTAGATAAGTTTTGCTATTTGGGGAGCTAACTGATGCCGGTCGAATTAGAGACGGTATAAGATGCTGAGTGGCCTTGGCAAGGAAAGAGTTTCTGAAGAAGAGAGATTTGTTAACATCGAGTATAGATTCAAGTGTTAGGAAGTATTTTCTTAAAGTATTTGTGTGGAGTGAGGACATGTATGGATGTGATACATGGACGATAAACGGTCTAGACAAGAAGCTTTCGAAATGCGGCACTACAGAAGAGTGTTGAAAATTAAATGGGTGGATCACGTAAGTAATGAGGAAGTACTCAATAGGTTTGGGGGGCCAGAGGAATTTGTGGCACAACTAGACCAAAGGACAAAGCCTGAAGCATCAAGAGATC